>NC_067465.1:6858750-7480000 GCF_025434085.1 Hippocampus zosterae | reverse complement strand
TATGTGTTACACTACTTGTTGCGTTCAATCACAATTGGAATCATGTACAGTACTTGTGAATGTTTTTATTCATTTAAGCGCCGCATCGATTTGAAATCACTCTTGTACTGTAAAATTCTGTCTGTAGATAAAACTATTTTTTTCCAGGGAATGTTTTACTATAAATGCTTAAACTTTGCTCAGCGAACCCCTCTGATTTCAGAAGCCACATGCAAAAAGACAGAGCAAGTCGACTATCTCGGGTTCAAAAAGCCATTCTAAGGGCTTATCTTTTTTGGACAATCGCAGGCAAATTCTTAGAGACTTTTACCGACTGCTACTAAATTTGAACCGCGTGGACTGGACAGGTTTGGTACACTTGTTTTTTTTTTTACATTTGGATGCAGCGCTGCAGCAAACTTTGCCACCTCGCCACCAAAACGCACCCAAAGTGTACATTTTAGGGTAATAATTTGTTATCATTTATAATTTGCAGGAATCCTTCAAAAACTGTAAACACCGGTTTCTCAAATTAACCTTTCCAGTTGAAATGAATGGATATGCTATTAATCCGTTACAACCCCCCCAAATCAACACAATTTTTTAACATGTTTTTTTAATATAGAAAAACAGCATTGCATCATAAAATATAAATAAGAAGAAATGGCTTTCATGAAATGTAATTAGATTGAAAGCCCCGCCCACACATACACGCACACTTCATGACATAAATGTATTGTGTGTTTAAATGGCCTGTCCGAGTCAGTGCTGTCTTTCTCACTACGACAAGCAGCATTTCTTGTGACAAGTCGTCTTTCCCAAGCAGCGTTTACATTCCAAAAAGCTGTCCTGCAGCGTTGTCTTTTGGGCACCAGCAGTGACTGATGGGTGAGCTGCATTTCCGCGGGTGTAAGAACAGAATTCTGTTAGAGGTCTCAATAGACCAAGCTGACGTTGGCCAAGTGGGGCTTGGGCCCTTGGCGGGCAGTTTTCGTTTGATTCAACATGTTAAAATCGACACTGGTTGTCGGAAGGTAACAAAGCAAACAAACAGCGATGTAGAATGCAGCCGGAGTAAGGCATGTGCAGGAGTTGCTTATTTTGCACGATATTTACATCGCCTCGCACACATATAGACATCCAATTCAGAAGCGTTAGTCAGTAGATGCCGCCGTGGTCGTACAGCTTTCGGACTGGAAGTTTCAGTTGCTATTTTTAGAGGACCGAGAAACAGTAACTACCACTAACCCCTATGCTGCCACCGATGGCATGGAGAGGTATTACAGGCTTGGTAAAAAAAAAAGGCTTGGTTTGTTGAGACCTTTACAGCACTTAAAAAGAAACTTTAAAAAAAGAAGTATGTGGCAGCACACGCCCAGCCCTGCTCGCAAGAACCAAATGGACGCTAGCGTAACAGTGACACTTTTCAGGATTTCTTGCTAGCACAATTTAGTGGCTTCGGATCCACACTAAGGGCTAATTTACAGGGAAAAAAAGTACAACTTATGTGACGAGCAGTCCAAATGACGATTACGTTGTTCTGTGTGGATATTAGGAAGCATAGTTTGTGAAGCCAAACAATATTTGTCCAGGGGGAAAAAAATGTAAACAGATTTGTCAGTCAACCAAGTTCCCACTGACAGGCTCCAGCATATTAGCTCCATTTTTTTGGTTTTGGTCCACTGGAGCAGGAAGTTGTGTGTTTGGTTGGAAGACCGTGGCAAGTTGGAAGTCGGTGTCAAAGTTGACTTTGTTGTAATAAACCAAGTGTTACGCCATTCCTCTTAGTCTGGAAGGGTCACTGAGGCCCCGGGGCCTCCTTGTGCGTGCGTTGGTGCGTGCGCAGGTTACTCCTCTGTGAGAAAGACTTGCCGCACATGTCGCACGTGTACGGCTTCTCACCCGTGTGGATGCGCTGGTGGATCTCCAGGTGACTGACGCGGTCGAAGCTCTTACCACAGAATGGGCAGATGAACCACTTTTCTTTGACGCGCCGCCCTGCGACTTCTTTGCCCAGCCTCGGGTCGTTCAATATGAAAATGCCATTGTCTGGATTCAATTTCCCCGAGAGGAAGGACTGTCGCCTTTCGCTAGATTGGCCGAGGGAATGAGTTTGTCTTAAAGCCGCCGGAGCCCTCGAGTGACTGGACGCAGTGTGTCTGCCATCCGCGAGCAATCTGTCAGAGGAATTATCCAGAATGTCCAAGGCGTTCTCAATGAGCAGAATCTCTGAATCCACATTCTTGGAATTGGTGGCCAAGAAGTAGTCTGCCTCCTCTGTGGTGTCGCTGTCGCCTATAGAAACGGATGACCACATGCGGCTCTCCTGATCCTCACCGGTCACGTCCGCGCCGTGACCCGAGGGCCGGTCAGCGGGGACGGCAGACTCTGAGTCGATCACCTGCTCCACAATCATGACGTCGTCTTCGTCGTCCTCTCGCTTGAAGGGGAACTCCTCGTCGGCTGTGTTTTCGTTGAGGGTCTGCTCGCTTGGGTTCTCCTGAAGTTGTAGTGCTGCTCCATGATTGGTTGAGGGGACTGCCTTGTCTCCAATGCTCTGCTCAGAAGTTGTGGCAGAAGCTGAAAGGTGTTGCAGAGCCACCCGCAATGGGTGAAAATTTGTGATATACAGAGAGACCATATAAAAAGATATTTAAACAAAACCACATTAACTGATAAAACACGCCCTTTAAACGAGTTATAAATGTGTTACAGCACCAAAAACAGTAATATTCCTCGGGGTTGATCAGTTACTGTTAACTCATGTAATTAGTGACGAACTCAAATTGCGCCAAATTTGAAACTTCTCCGCAAAATTTGGAAGGATACACACACGTAGAGCACGACGTATAATTTACATTACTTTAGAAAAACAACGTAAGCTAGCTGTATTTAGTTACCATCGTTGGTTGCTGTTGTTGACGGCGACTGATCCCCGCCGGAGGAGCCAAGCGGCGCTGGCGACACATTGCTATCCCGCTGTTGGTTCTCCAGCAGCTTCCTCTCCAGGGCTTCCACCTCCCGCTCCCTGCGGCGGAGTTCGGCGTGGACCAAAGCGAAGGCATCCTCCCACAGCTGCGCGATCTCCAACACGGCCGCCTGGGCGAGCGTCTCCATGATGGAGGCTAACTTACTCTGGAAAGCTGCGCCGTGAGCCGGTTGCGTCGACATGGCAGATGGAAAATTGTTTTAAAACGTAGAGCTGTTAAAATTAGTTTTCTATTTTTGAATATTATGTTACAAGCGGCCTCTCTGACGATGCGATTGCAGACTGTACCGTAATACAACAGGAAGTATGCGTGTTATGTGACGTGATTCTACGGCGACTGCAAGAAGTCATAATACAGTAAGTACGTTCATAACCAACGCGGAAAGTTATGGATGGGAATTTTAATTAGCTGTTAATTTTTTTACACGTACAGTATATTACCACAACACAAATAGTCATGGTATGCTACAAGATGCATTTCTTAGTGACGATGAAAACTTTTGATATCTCGATGATACATTCTTCGTTCGAGTGTGTGAAGTGTGAAGCTTTGGGTTTATCCACCAGGTGGGGTTGGAGTTACAGTCTTCACGCCAATTTTGATATTACAGTATTTTGATTCTTTTTCGTATTTGTTCTAAAACAATAGTTTTTTTGTATTGTATTTAATTTAATAAATCATGTCCCATCCATCCATTTTCTGTATCGCTGATCTTCACCAGTGTCACTATGACCGGTCACATAGATAGATAGATAGATAGATGGATGTTTTTTTAAACCAAGGATTTATCCAGTGGGGTACATTATCATTAAAAAGTAAAACCTATACATATTATTATTATTATTATTGACAGTTCACAAAAGCGAACATTAGAAAAACGATTCGCCGACTAGCCTTGTCACTCAAAGGTGGGCGGGGCCGGTAGTCCTGCGAAAGAGGGAATGGGGGAAGACACCAGCAACGATTGAGGGAGCTGTCAAACGGCAACCATCGTGCTGAATTATCGCCGCGGACGGAGAAATAAGCGAGCATGCCTCAACTGGTGGGAAAGCGAACATTTTAGGGAGAGAATTTGTGCAGCGCCGTCATTACCGAACGTGAGAGGCACGGGTGGGAGGCGGGGGGGCGTTGTAGTTTAGTGGTGAGCTAGCTAGCCAACGTTTCTGCTAGCTGCAGTTTTGTTGACAGACGAGCTAAGCAAGCCAGCCAGCGGTCGAGCACCCGATTCCCAGTTATGTTGGCGTTTTGACTTGATAAACGCCCCACTTTTCCTCTTTTCGTCTCTACGAAATTATACAGCATGAAGCCCTCTCTGCAAGTCCAAAAAGGTACGTTCACTTTGGGTATGAGTGTGTAAACTGAAACTTTTATTTCCTGTTTGGCGTCACACAACGACAACTTTCTTACACATTTGTGTCGCGTAGGGCTGACTAAAGACGTTTACTAAGGGACTCTAGTTAATAAGATTGCTTTCCAGTGAGTCCCTTTTGGCAGCCTGAGCCGTCTGCGGCATCTCGATAGTAAGTCTCCTGACTCCCGCGGAGGCTGCTCATTAATGTCGCTGGAGCCCCCGCGGAATGACAGCTATGCCGCGTATCGCTACACTTTGGAGCCAGATGGTCATCGGATAAGCGGGAGTTGCTGCTCCTCGCCCGTTTGAATGTCACCTTGCTCAGGTATCCTGCAAACGTTGCGCTCGGGCGTTTAGACTAGGGCTTCACAAACCTTTTGGGGCCAGCCGGATCAGGATTTTTTGTTTTTCTTCCAAGGACCCACTCAGGAGGCAAAAGTACTCCTTGAAGTAAAAAAGTACAAAGTGATATGAACATACTGAAAGTACAACGGTAACTTTTTTAAACTTTGAATTGAATAACTTGACACCAGAAAAGGTATTAATTAATGTTGCAACGGTATTAATCTCTGGATTTTTGTCGAAAATCTGATAAATCTAAATTTTACAGGGGTCATTTTTCTACATGGACTAATGTCATCGCAGAAGCATGCACTATTCATTGAATAGGATGCCGCAATGGATGAAGTCCGTATAAAACCGAGAATTTCCAAAGTGCGGGATTATTTCACCCTTAACAAAAGTACGTAATGTGCAATGTGTCCGCTGCAAAGCAGAACTGTTGCAACGCAAGAACGCCTCCATGATCGCCAACACAAGATAACTTATCAATGTTAGCTAAGTTAACATAGCCTACCACCACTAGCGAGAATGTATTGTACTGTCTTGCCACTGTAACTGGTACCTCCCCTGAAAATGTGTAAAAATGTAGTTAAAACTCCCAAATTTGACCTCTGGGTAGGCCCTAAGACGCCATTCTCAAACTCCCGCCAGCAATCACTGTGTGTTTAATTTATTGTTGACAGCCGCTATTAGTGTGTAATCCAGTGGGACACATCTGGGTGGTGTTACTATGGCCTACTCAACCCCATCCCCCTGGGCCATTCGCCTAGGACGCCCATCTGGTTTGCGCTAACAACAGGCCGCATTTTACACTACAGAAAAAGAAAATCCCACTCCCTTTTTTTCTCTCTGCTTCCTGTGGTGTTTTCAGTGAGTGATCTCCACATATGTACAAAGGGTGTAGTTATAGGGAGTAAATATAGAAGGAACATGCGCCTGTTTCTTGTTCAAATAAACGTGAGTTTAGGGCGCTCGTTCACATGAATGATAAGCCGATCATTTTGTGATGAGAATAAGAAACTGGAGTACATGGCTCAAACCAAATATTTCCCCTTTTGAAAACACTAATGGATGTTTAATTCATCTATTATGTACCTTACAAGCGGTCGTAGTCACATTTTAAATTGTAGCTAGTCAGCAGACAGCTATCTATTTGCGAGTGGATAACCCCAGTAGCTGAGCTTGACAGTCATCATCTTCATTTCACGTTCTTCACACACAGAACCTTTTTCTTGTAATAAAAAAGCCACCAAATGTCTAAGAAAAAGGCAAATTCACAAAAACCTACCTTTTGAAAACAAATGACGACACCAAGCTAGCCAGTCAACTGCTTGTTACATGGCGAGAGGATAGCGTCAGCGGCTAATGTAAGCGGCCATGATCATATTCGTATTCTCACGTGGTTCTCTTAACAACCAGGTCCTTCTTTGAAAAAAAGCCTCTTGCAAGGCAAAGGAAAATAGAAAGTCGACAAAACGTTACATTTGATAACAAGTGGTGAATCCAAGCTAGCCATTCAACGGTTAGCCTATGTCTAGCATTAGCAGCTAACCTTCATTAAGGTCGCTGTCATCTTCTCATGCTTTGTTTTGCCTACCTATTATTAAAAAATGTTTAAAAAAGCATGCTAATCCTTTGATAGTCGCTGAACTAAGCTTACTCGAGGCATTTGGGAATCTGGCGAGACTTTTGAGGTGCATTTTTACCGAAATGTTTGGTCACTTTCGGTGAAGCAGTACGGGAATGCTGGTTTTAGGGACCTGTGGAAACAAGAAGTCCCATCCCCCAAATATAAAGATAGTGGTATGTTTGTGTGGGGTGCTGCCGGCTGTTTCCAATCAAGATCGAATTTGAATAGTAATTGCAATCTATTCTCAGCAGCAGGGGCGGCCGTGGCTGCATTCAAAAGAAGCGCGCCTCCTGCTCGGCTATTCTCGCCGGTAAAATTAGAGAGCCGAGCTTGAGGTCTGGCACGGGCCACTTGCGTTTTTCTTGGCACGCCGTGACTATGTCTCGGCGTTTGAAGCAGACAGAAAACTAGAGAAAGGAGGGAAGAAGGGGATGAAGAGCCTTTTAAGGACACGATGAGCTCATGAGTGATTCAGTGGCCGTGATGACATTTAATAGAACACAACAGACGCCGCTTTTAGGTTGCGATCTTATGACACCACAACTTGGCTTTGCTTTGAATAAGGCGTCGTTTCTTGACTTTGATAGGCGTTATTTTTAATGTAACTAGAGTGCCATGCACGAATGAACTACACAACAATGAATGTTCATGCGCGCTGGAAAGAACTTGCAGTACTTTTGAATTATGTAAATGACATTATTGAATGATGAGCATGAGGTCAGACTTGTGGTAAAAGCTGTCGAAGGACATACTGTGCACTTACCGAGGCTGCGTTTCACTATCATGATATAGTAGATGATGATTAGGTTTGTTGTGATGTCTCCTTAAAGTTCTGGTTAGGAGTTAGAGTTGGAGGCTTGTGGTTCGGATGACGATGTACCTGGGGAGTTTGGGTGAGGGGGGGGGGGGTGCTCTTTTGCGGTTCAGACGATGTCACTGAATGAAGAGTTAGGCTTAGCGGTTCGGATGACACGTTTCTCCAGGGTTAGGGTCAGGTGGATGTCTCCGTAGAATTGGGTTTAGGGTGATCTCACTCGAGAGTTAAATTTCGAGCTGTAGGGCTAATTAATGGGTCAGGGTGACATCTCTGAAGAGTAAGGGAAGGTGGATTCAGAGTTCTGTTGATGTCCCCCTGAGAGTTGAGTTTGAGAGATGGTGGCTAATTTAGTGTTAGGATGATGTTGTTCAAGTGTGGTTAGCAGTTACGATGACGCCGCTGGAGAGTTGTATGGTGGCGTTTCTGAAGACTATTTGTGGTTAGGTGGGCATCTCTGTAGGGGTTGGGTATCAATGCTGGGGACTTGGGCTTGGGGCGTTCAGGATTTTGTTAGTTTGACATTTCTTCAGGCTCAGCAGCCATTTTTCAGTCAAATTAAGGTTTGTGGTTAGGTTGATATCACTGGTGAGAGCTGGGATACGGTTGGAGGTCAGGGTGATGTCACTGGAGGGTTGTGGTTTAGGGGTTGGGGTAGGTTTAGTGTTGGGTCTCCAAAATGTTTGTGTTTAGGGAGTTCTGGTTGCGTGTTGGTGGTTAGAGTGATATCTCTGGAGAGTTGTGGTTAGGGGGTTACAGTTGCGTGATGTGTCTGAAGAGGTAGGAATAGGGTTGAAAAGGTCAGGGGGGGGGGAGTGTAATGCCTCTGAAGAGTTAAGGTTGGGGGTTCGGGAAGTTTCTGTCAAGAGTTAAGGGGTCTTAGCTGTTGGGATTAGATGGACATCTGCAGTGTTCGGGTTAGGGTTAGGTCTTGGCGGTTGAAGTGACTTTTCCGAAGAGCTTAGGTAGGGTTAGTGATGTCTCCTAAAAGTATTTTAATGAACTTCTAGTAAGGTGTTTTTTTTTTTTGCAATTAGCTACAAAAGATAAAAATATGTAATATCAGACTTCTCTTGAACAATCCTCTGAGTGAAGAGTGAACTGTTGCCAAAGTCATTACGATAACATCAAATTGTAGGTGCCTTCTGAAAAAGAAAAAAAAAGTCTCTCTGTTGAACTCTTTTTGGCAAGCAGGATTAGTTTGCTTTCACATAATTTGTTTTCTCCCCTGGATGTGCATCACTCGGTCGTGTCTAAGCACAGACAAGTTCAAAGCAAACGTTGAAGCTGTTCGTTTGAGGTAACAAAGCTACCAACCTGTATCCAATCGAGCTGCTGGGGCACAAAAATATTGAAGTTGTGATGAATTAGTATTGTAATCACGAACATCACATTTAACTTTTTTTTAATACAGATATTGAAATGTATCATAGGTATACCTCTCATATGGCCTCATAATCTCCTATTGTGAGATAGCCGTCCCTCCAAATGAGCCAATCAGGGTGATGGTGACTTAAAAAAATTGTCATAAACAGATAAAGCTTAGCAAAGACGTCTTTGGTTGTAAGCATCTTGTCTTTCCACGACACAAGCTGCCTTCCAGTGGACTCCGCCGCGTTGTCCATATCATTAATAAAGTTGTCAACCGTGTTGATTTGTGCCGTTTCACCCGCCAAACCCTTTTTCCTGTTTACATCTTTGTGACCAATAAAAGAAGAATCGCGCTCTCACATGGTTCCACGGGAATTTCATTTCGCTTTTTATGACTGTGCGAAAAAGTCCTCATCAACGGTGGAAAAAACATCGATGAAAGGATTCTATTCCTGTCTAATGTCTAGTTCCAAGTCTGGTTTTTGTGGATGAAATCATGGTTTCTGGAAAAGAGGAAGTCTGAAGTATTTAGCATCAGGAATAAAGGTGACCTTTTGCCCCTGCGAAGTTCCTCCTCTCGTCCATGTTGTTAAAAAAAGGAACGGCACAAAGGTGTTCACGTCACCTGAGAGCCATTTCTCGACTAATCCCCAAACAATCACCTACTGTTTCAGCCATTATGCTTCTGAGCTGTATTTATCAGTGATCGTGAGAGCCCCTCCACTGGTCCACTTGACATTTCTGGAAAATGAATCGGAATGATTTACAGGGCCTTGATGGAACATTATTCTAATGGAATCATTTTTAGAAAGCATCGTTGCAGTATCAATCGTGCCAATCTGAACCATGCAAAATAATAATGACATTGTTTTAAGAATGAATGCAACTGTCGCGTGATACTTTTTGAATCAAATGGTATCGCATCATTAATTAGATTTTTTTGGTAATGAATACTCTTTTTTTTTAAAGACTTGGAGTCATTTGGCAGTGTTGTAGATGAGACGAATATCATTAATAAATTGGCACCATGGAAAATGATGGGTGAAATATGAATTGAATTGATAAAAAAAATCGATTGAAGTTTTGATTTGATTGTACGTTATAGTCCTTGAATAAAATTGTCAACCGTGAATCTCGGCAGTAATCAATTCGTTTTTAAAAGAAATGTAGCTGGAATAATTCCTGAATGCCGTCTCATCACCTGATTGATATTTTAGGTCTCCATCGGCTCGTCGCCCGACATGTGAGAGCGCCCCCGCTAAGGTGGAACCCCCAAGCTCTGAGCGGCCGCCGCTGAGCCCACCTCGGCAAGTCGACAACAAATCTGGTGCTCTTGTCATGTGGGTACAACACGGAAGAAGACTCCCGTTACCCCAACTGGTGTCGCCATCTTTATCATTATCATCATCATCATCATTATCGTCGTCATGGACCGAAATAAACGCAACTCTATCGCCGCGTTCCCCACGCGACCTGAACGCCTCGCTGAGGACAGAGACGGTGTCGCGGGGCTAGGTGTGTGCGAGATGGGCGTTGGACCACCATCGCAGGTCAGTCTACCAGCATACGTTGCACCTGGAACGTGAGTTTGGATAAATAAAGGAGTAGATGTTGATTTTTTTTCCCCCACCCTTTGGTACAGTTATTGTAATATATACAGTGCCCTCCATAAGTATTGGCACCCCTGGTTGAGATGTGTTTTTTAGCTTCCAATTATTTTATTTTTTTTCTAAATAATATGGGACCTTAATGGAAAAAAAGAGAAAAATCCAACCTTCAATACAAGTGCATTTATTCAGTGGGGAAAAAATCCCACATAAAGAAATAATTATTTGACATCAAATAATGTGTGTCACAATTATTAGCACCCCTGGTGTTAATATTTTGTACAACCCCCTTTTGCCAACAAAACAGCACCTAATCTTCTCCTATAATGTTTCACAAGATGGGAAAAGACAGAAAGAGGGATCTTCAGCCATTCCTCTTTGCAGAATCTCTCTAAATCATCCAGAGACCTGGGTCCTCTCCTCTGTACTCTCCTCTTCAGCTCACCCCACAGGTTCTCAATGGGGTTGAGGTCAGGGGACTGAGATGGCCATGGGAGGAGCTTGATTTTGTGTCTGGTGAACCATTTCTGTGTAGATTTGGCCATATGTTTAGGGTCATTGTCTTGCTGAAAGACCCAGTGACGACCCAGCTTCAGCTTTCGGGCAGAGGGCAACAGATTTTGATTTAAAATGTCCTGGTATTTCAAAGCATTCATGATGCCATGCACCCTAACAAGGTTCCCAGGGCCTTTGGAAGCGAAACAGCCCCACAGCATCACTGACCCACCCCCATACTTCACAGTGGGTATGAGGTGCTTTTCAGCATGCGCATCTTTCGTGGTACGCCAGACCCACTTAGAGTGTTTGTTGCCAAAAAGCTCAATCTTGGTCTCATCTGACCAAAGCACACGGTCCCAGTTGAAGCCCCAATACCGCTTGGCGAACTCCAGACGCTTGCGTTTATGATTGTGAGTGAGGAAAGGTTTTCTCCGTGCATGCCTCCCAAACAGCTTGTTGGCGTGTAGACAGCGCCTGATGGTTGATTTGGAGACTTTGTGACCCCAGGATGCTACCATTTGTTGTAATTCTGTAACAGTGAGCTTTGGAGATCTTTTGATTTCTCTTACCATCCTCCTCACTGTGCGTGGTGGCAAAATAAACTTGGCTCCTCGTCCAGGCTTGTTTACCACTGTTCCAGTTGTTTTGAACTTCTTAATTATTCCTCTCACAGTGGATATGGGCAGCTGCAGTTGAGTGGCAATCTTCTTGTAGCCTCTGCCTGACCTGTGAAGGTCGACGCACATCTGCCTCACTTGTATGCTGTGTTCCTTTGTCTTTCCCATGTTTAAGAGTGGATAAGAGAAATGGCCTCGGTGTCACGTCATATTTATACCCCAGGGAGACAGGAAGTGATGAATTACTAATTAAATGTTCCTACATACTCTGGTAAACTTTGTAAACTACTGTAGAAATGACAGAAATGCTTCAATTATATTTATTTCCTGGGAATTGTTAAGGGTGCCAATAATTGTGGAACAGGTGATTTGATGTCAAATAATTATTTCTTTATGTGGGATTTTTTCCCCACTGAATAAATGCACTTGTATTGAAGGTTGGATTTTTCTCTTTTTTTCCATTAAGGTCCCATATTATTTAGAAAAAAAATAAAATAATTGGAAGCTAAAAAACACATCTCAACCAGGGGTGCCAATAATTATGGAGGGCACTGTAGTGTATAGCAGGGCTGTCAAAACAATTTGTTGTGGGCCACATTGAAGTTACGGTTTACCTTGGGGGCCCCTGATGATGGTGAATTTTGTGAAACCAAAAATGTTTAATCACCTCCACATATTGCATACACAGTGCACAACAAATTGATAGATAACTAGTTTTAAAATCAGAAGTCAAGAATAATGACCTGATTAAACATTGTTTCCATTCATGTAATGAGGGGTTTGGTCATGAGAAAATATTTGCAATATCATATTTTATTATGGATTACATATGACAATTAGAATTTTTGGTTCAGACTTTAGCAAGGATCATGGAACTTGACATGCTTGATTTGCTTTCATGGGCCACATTAAATGGTGTGGCGGGCCAGATCTGGCCCCCGGGCCTGGACTTTGACACAGGTGGTATATAGTGTCGTTTCTGTCCATTGAAGAACCTGTACCTCCGAATATATTTTGCTGGTTTTTATTCTTTGTGTGTGTGTCTGTTTTGTAACGGTCACTTTTTCACTACTTGTCCAAAATCCTCTGGATTTTAATTTTAGAAATTTTAATTTTTAAATTTAGTTTCTTCTTTTAATCAAATGTTCTCGATTTCTTTAAATCAAAAACTTTCTGAAAGATTCACCGTTTTGTTTTTATCCACACTTTTTTTTTTTAATTGATCCATGCCTTTTCAGTGGACATCCACGACATATTACAAGGAGTAAAACTTCTGGGCCCTATTTTGGACGAAAGTACTTCACTATTGCTGAATTGTAATGTTGTCCTCCAGGTGGGCAGAGTGTGCCCTTCGTCCTACCGGGCCCTCATCAGTGCCTTCTCCTGCCTTACGCGCCTCGACGACTTTACCTGCGAGTGGATCGGCTCCGGTTTCTTCTCTGACGTCTACAAGGTGCGTGCGAATTGATTGATTGATTGAATCACTTCACAGCTACGCTGATTCTTCAAAGTGTAAAATCTTGTGTTATGAAGCTCCTGGTCATTTGTTTTCGCTGGTCGCCTCCATCCACAGCTGACGTTTTGAGCTCAATATGGAGGCCAATCACTTAACTCATTCACTCCCAAAGACGTTTTTAAACGTCTTTTCAGACTTGGTCAAGAATTGGGTGGTACTGAATGAGTTAAGAGACAAATAGCTTGCCAAATACAACATAGTGGCTTAGTTTTATATTACACGTTATTTTTTTTTGTCCCCCCGCCCCCTTTTTTTTTGGTAGCGGTGTAGCAGCAGGCACACTCGCATCGCTTCTTCTCTTGCGCTCAGCTCCCCTATAGGTAGCAGCGAAGCAGCGGGTTTGATGTTATATCGATTCGTTGGAGGGAGAGGCAACCTGAAAGATACTCTTAAATATATCTGCCTCGTCTGATATAAAAGGCGTCGGCAAAGAGTTGAGGGAACCACAGACAGGTTTGTGACAGGTTTGACATGTCCAAACCACTTCGCTTCAAATAGAAGTTTAATGAGTGTAAATTATTTGGTGACAAGCTCGCTTGTCACCCACTGGGTGCATTTAATGAGATCATAAATCAAAAGTGTCGTTTCTGGATAAGAAACGTCATGCACAGACCCAAACTACGTAGTTGCATGGCATTTTTAATTTTAGCCTACACAAGCCTTAAAACCAAAATCTTGGATTCTGACTCGGGTGACGAAAACCACGTGATCAGACCTAGGAAATATATGCAAATGTCCACCGCTTCAGCCTCCAGTGAAGAAAGACAAAATGCTGGTCGTAATGTCACTGAAAACGTCACAGTGTTTCTTGAAGGGGCAGTTAGCCCAGAATGACAATTAAAGTTCGATACGATTATGAAAGTCGAACACCCATCCATTATCTGAGCCACTTTATCCTAACGGGTGGCGGTGGACTGGTGGAGCCTATCCCAGCCGACATTGGGCAGACATGGGCCGAGCTGGTTGCCAGCCAATCGCAGGGCACACACAGACACACACCCATTCACACCCAAGGACAATCTCGTGTTCAATTAACTGTGCATGCTTTTGTGTTAGGAAACCGGAGTGCCTGGAGAAAACACATGCAGGCAAACGTGGAGAAAGTAGGATATCCATTTTTAAAATGACTTGTTTTATCAATTGACTTATGGACTCTAAGCCATGTAGGAGGGAAAAAAAAACGTAATCACTTTTACTCACACACTATAGTTAGCATAGCAGTGTGTGGGACACGCCCACAGTAAATTACGTAGATCCAATGAAATGCGTTCTCAGCGACTTACCATAGTAATGATATGTGTGGTGAAGCTGGAGAACAGGGGGGGGGGGGGGGGTTGAACTGTGAGTAATGGGGCAGAAGTGGGTGTTCAAAAGATGAACGTTGGGGGGTTGGCGTCCTTCTGGTGAGAGGCCATCTGTTCTTCCTGCTGTCCTGTCAAGCCAAGCCCCCTTCCAACTAGACATGCTCGCATTAAGAACTGAAGCTCAAACCGCATCATCGACTAAATGGCGTTTTCACTCTTGAGATTAAAATGCTGATTAATACATCATAGCATAAAATAGCAACCATTGGCGCTAGTACAACCCTTTTTTTTCTTACACGTTTTCATTGTCCATGTTATTTGACAAAGCAAGTCATTTTGATCATGTATATACCATTTTCGTCCACATGAACATTCCGCACCTCCCTTTATTGATATAATTGTTTTCATGCATGGGAAATGCTACACAAAGTTCTGTAAGTAATAAAGCAACAGGAACAAAACAGAATTAAGTGCTGTATGCATACACGCCCTGTTATAGTTGTGCATTTAAGCACATGCAGAGCGATAAAATAGTGAATAAGATGAAGTGAGGAATTAAAATGAGGAGGCTCAAATGTTCATGGTCCATGTAGTTCACAATGCTGTGTTCCGATGATAACACTTAAGACTGAGGCACTTATTGACTAATGCTCATTCTTAATCGAGTGAATTTGTGGAAGAAGTAAAACGTCTCAGGTTCCTCTTCATTTGGCGATTCACGTGGATCTTAAACGCAGGTGGCCTCATTCAAATTAAACGGCACTAATAAACCAACCACCGGAAGGTTCTGGAACCACACAGAGTAATCTGGCCTATTTAACAGATGTGGTGCTTTAAATATCGTGGCAATTTTCATCTCGTGATTTTGCAATATTGCTGTTAGCATAATGCTAACATTAGCCAAAAATGTCAACCCTGTCCTTGTGTCTCATGTCAGCAAGCTCACCCTTTAAACAAGTTTTCCGAAGTGTATTGTCAGTCAGTTAACGGCTTGCATTGGACATCCAGCTGATGCTTTGTCACTCCAGTGTCACTGTTTATTCATGAGCCTTGCGTAATGGCGCGATGCGGCGTTACGCCTATCAGAGTGTGTACACCGCAAGACGAGCACCGCCGGGTTACGTGACCATTATCTAACCGGCTGACGGATGGAAAATAAAATCCCGATGATGCCCAATCAAGGCGAATTGATCCATGTGTGTTCCATTGTCGGATGGCTGAGCTTGCTTCATCACAAGTATGTGCAGTGTTCCCCCCCAGCGGTGGCTAATCAATGGCTAATCGACGACTTTGGCAGGTGTGGCACCGAGCGTCGGATCAAGTCATGGCCCTCAAAATGAACAAGCTCAGCAGCAACAGAGCCAACATGCTGAGGGAAGTGCAGCTGATGAATCGCCTCTCGCACCCCAACATACTCAGGTGCGCTCCCTAGTTTATTTACATGAGTTTTGTAGAAGTCAACGTACGTTACAAAGTAGCAGCAACTTTGCTGCCCCAGTGTTTTGTTGTTGTTGTTTTTCCTGCATTCTGTAGCATGTGGGCGGGGATGTGGTGGGGTGGGGGCACGCATGCATAAGTTCGTTTATGTGTTTGTTATACAAAGCCGTCCTTGTTGTGGATGCCTCCTGCAGCATGGTGTATCTTTCTGTGTGATGTCAGCGGACAATGAAGGGGCTCGTTGTTTTACTCCAAACAAGCTGAACTTTTCTGTCGGCAGCGGGAGCGAGCCCCTTTACGATTGTGTTTCTTCACAAGTTGATCGCACACAAAACAAACATTATCAAACCATCCAAAAAAGAGTGCTGTGAGAAGCAGGCAGCATGAACTTGATCTGAAAATTCAAATTTAAGGATCAATTTCAAAAGAAGGAAAATGTATATTTAAGATGATGTGGTTTTGGGAAGCTAATAATGTTTAATGTTAAATGTAATATATTAAATGATACTTTATGTTTTAAAATATATTTCACAACCTAATGGATCTCAAGTAAAAACGAATTTGAATGGTGCACCGGTGGCCTGCGATACAAGTGACCAGACTTATCAGGTAGCCGTTAACACTGTGCGACAATGTTTCCTCCGTCAAGCAAGGAAGGAGACTTAAACGCTCCCCAAGTGTCGGCGTCGACTATGCGATCGTCGAAGCCAGTTTAAGCATGTTTGTGAGAAGCTTGTGGACCTCACCTTGATCGGCCAGGTGCAAAAGAAAAGTCTGCAACCGCAAACCGGCAGGAGGAGGCATTTGTCTTGTCTGGTCTTGTCTGCTGCTGGAATTTCTGGAATTTTTCTCCTTAGTTTTCATGCTTATATGCTCATTGTTATTGGTCCTTGTACTTTATTTTTTTTAACTTGGTTTACTATTTATTTATTTATTTTTACTCGGTTAATAATTGAGAATCGAGAGAGCCCAATTGTTTCCGACTGCTAACTTCACAGCCACTCCTTAAAAGTGAATGTCAAATAATCATGTAATAAGTGATATTTTTATGACATGCTAATCGCAACGTTTGCCTTTTTTTTTTTTGCCGCGTTGCTGCAGGTTCAAAGGAGTGTGCGTGCACGAGGGTCAGCTTCATGCTTTGACGGAGGTAAGAGAACCCATTTTTATAGCCGGGCTTGACTGAAAATAGTTAAAGGGTTGTGGATGTTAGTTACTTCCCTGGCAGGTAAAAACATTTGTAACAGAAATAGACGCGTCACGAAATAGCCGACGTGTGTGTGTGGCCCGACTCGGGTGGCGGCCTTATGCTGTTTTGCTCTTTTGTCATCTGACCCTCAGTAGGCCCTTAGGGCAGGGGCGGGAGGGCCGGGGGTGCGAGGCTCCCTCAAATGGAGAAACAAGTCACTGTGGAGGCCGGGCATGGGCTTCATAGGCACAAACACCAGTATTAGTATTTTCCCCCATTCCACACTGGTGTATTCTCTTTTCCTAAAGAGACTTTCTTGAAAATTTTTATTGACGAGTAAGGTTTTCAAGTATACAGCACCACCTGTTAACAGCTTTGGTGTCTGCAGATGCAAAATCACATAAGCTCGTTTTAAAAATTCTATTTGTTATGGACAACAAATTTAAAATATAATATATATATATATATATATATATATATATATATATATATATATATATATATATATATATATATATATATATATATATATATATAATTAATTAATTAAGGTTTAAATTGATTTATTTTTTGAATTTTCCAAATACATTATTGCCTTTTCCTTGCAACTATTACTCGTTCTGTCTGACCACGCTTGGGACTCAAACCCACAAAAAAAGTTGCAGTGTGTTTTCAATTAGAAAAATTTAACTCTACTATATTGTATCTTATATAGTTTTTAAAAAATTAAAAACAGCGTGGTCGTCATATTTTTTTGTGATCCAAGAATTGAGATATTTCAGATATATTTATAAATGTATTAAACTCTTTATTTCGAACCTGCTTAAAATAATTCCACAATATAATACAGTAACTTGTATTTAAGAAAAGAATAATAACATTTAAACTTCCCTAAGTAATCAATAACAGCGGGAATAAATGATGTGCTTACGCATACAGATCATTTCCTTGTTTAAAAAATGTCAAAGTCAGAGGAAGAATGAATTTATATAACAGTATAAATTTAGGAATACGTTACATCTATTTATGAAATTAAATGTAATACTATATGCAATATTCCATATTAGAATACCATCAGTCATCAATTACATATTTAACTACCATTGTGTAGTTATCCATCACATTAGATTAATTTTCAATATGTGACTGATCTTTCAGTACACTACACATTTTTTTCCCATGGATTACATTTTTTCCCAAACGTACTGTACATTCCCCAAGGAATTTGTATTGATCATTTTTTTGCTTTAGAGGATAGTAGCACTTAGCAAGCGTCCAATCAGATTGCAATGTCATCATCCCAGTTGAGGGTCATTTCTTACGGAGTTAGAGTATTTAACAGCATCAGGCTCTTGGCCTAAATCCCAGCCTTGATCCGCGCTAACCGCTCACGTTCCGTGACGCCTTTACGTGAGGATTAGTGCCTCTTTATGGCGGGGTCAGCAAAGTTCTTTCGGATCAAAGAGCCAAAGACGCCCTTCGCTCAACGAAGCGATAACCCCACTTCCTGTCAAGCCAACCCAAGCGATGGCATGCCAGCGAGCCTGCGGGAGAACTCTCTGAGTGACCCAGAACCTCGCGGTCCGCCGCGCAGTCTTTGGTATTTCGTATTCGCCTGACACCCGTCCAACTGGCTCCGCTGTCAAATGAATACTGAGTGCAAATGTCGGGTTGAGCGCAGATCCTGTTGAAGTTGCGTTATTCTTCTTCTTTCCACAAACAATAGTCAAAACCTTCCAAAGGTCACAACTGCCATCTGCTGTATATATTTTAACGGTCACATTAAATCCTCATCAAATATTTTTGTATTGTCCGCCATGGTATTTTTTTTGTACTATTTTTCTCATATTTCTCATGTTTCCTCCATCCAATATTTGTGTATTTTTGTCATATTTTTATAGAAATTTCCAAATATTTTTAATCACGTTTATTTTTCAAACATTTTTGTATTTTCCATTTTAAATGAATGTGTTGTTCGTCCCATATTATTTTCTCTTTGTTTTTATTTATTTTTTTGGTAGTATTTTTTCATTTTTTTTAAGCTCATTTATGAATTATGTGTATGTATTTTTTGAATCAGGTTCTGTGTTTTTATATTATTTATCTTTCTTTCTGGGTTTTTTTTGTTTGTTTGTTTTGTTTTGGGGTTTTTTTGTGTGTGTTTGTTTGCAGTACATCAACGGCGGCAATCTGGAGCAGCTCCTGGACGGCAACAAGCACCTAAGCTGGCTTGCCAGAGTGAAGCTGGCCAGCGACCTGGCCGGGGGCCTGGCCTACCTACACGCCAAAGGCATCTTCCACCGAGACCTCACCTCCAAGGTGGGCGGGCCGGCACGGCGGCTGACTTCAACTCATACACGTATGCCTTCCAAGTTTGGAGATCATCGTGAGGATTTTTGTTGTGGTCTCTTGCCAGAACTGCTTGATCAAATGCGACGACAGCGGCGGCTACACGGCGGTGGTGGGAGACTTCGGGTTGGCCGAGAAGATCCCCGCCAATCTGTACGTGCTCCTCTTTCTCCTTCACTTACAGTTGCTTTACAAGTGGGTCCAAAATATTCGAGGCGGTTCTCAGTAGGAGACAAAAGCACTTTTTCTTTTTTTTTTTTTTACCCTCCACCAATGCAGTGGTTCGGTGGACAACGTTAAGCAGCTGTAATCCAGTTTGTTATGCACTAATCCTAACTTGATTGTGCAATCGTAAGAGCCTTGTTGCTCCCAAGTGGCACTTTAATTGACACCAGCCCCAAAAATGAGGTTAAGTCTAAAGGGGGTAGGGGGGTGTTCACGCTGCCTTGAAGTGGTCATGTGGCGCTAAAAGGACAGACTCGATTACCAGCATGCCTTTTGATTTTCAGTGGATTGTTTCATATTTATGGTCTTGAAGTGTTTTTCATAGGAATATTTACTGAAACTATGACTTTCCTATTGCATCAGTGCGGGTGAATAATAAACCGAGAGAGCTGTTTGATTATGATTTAATCATTCATTCATTCATCTTCCGAGCCGCTTGATCCTCACTAGGGTCGCGGGGGGTGCTGGAGCCTATCCCAGCTGTCTTCGGGCTGTAGGCGGGGGACACCCTGAATCGGTTGCCAGCCAATCGCAGGGCACACAGAAACGAACAACCATTCGCACTCACACTCACACCTAGGGACAATTTAGAGTGTTCAATCAGCCTGCCACGCATGTTTTTGGAAAGTGGGAGGAAACCGGAGCTGATTTAATTATCAATTATTTAAAACAGTATTTCATGATTTACTTTGGGACACGTTTTTGTTTTGTATATTCATTTGTGAATAGTTTTTTTGTTTTTTTTGTGCAGCACGGAAGGAGCGAAGCTTTCGGTGGTGGGATCTCCTTTCTGGATGGCTCCCGAGGTTCTAAGAGATGAACCTTATAACGAGAAGGTTTGTGTGCACGCACTTAGGAACCTCGTCAAAGATGCGTGGCCGGCGGTACCAAATGATTTTCTTCCTTTCAGGCCGACGTCTTCTCCTACGGCATCATCCTGTGTGAGATCATCGCCAGGATCCAGGCTGACCCCGATTTCCTGCCACGCACAGAGGTGAATGTAAAACTCAGTCCACCTGCCTGCTAGCCTGCTCAAATATTTCTCATTTGCATCATTTCACACACGTTTCTTTGTGTCATTGAGCAGAATTTTGGCTTGGACTATCACACCTTCCAGCACATGGTTGGCGACTGTCCACCCGACTTTCTTCAGCTGGCGTTCAACTGCTGCAATGCAAGTCCTTCTTGACGCCTTCCGATAGACGGTCTCGTCTTTAATTTGCAATCAAATAACCCCTCATCTGAAGACCCCTGTCCTTGACCTCAATCTCCTGGGGTTCTCTGACAAAAACTTGAAGTGACCAGCCTGTCTTTATTATTTTTAAAAGCGATTTACTTTATATTTTCTTCCGCTGATTACTTTTTTTTTCTTTTGGTCTTCCAGATGGACCCCACCCTGCGCCCCTCCTTCCCGGACATTGTGGGACACCTGGAAGACACATTGGCGCGTCTGAAATTAGGCGAGGAGGCTCTCCAGTGCCCCCCACTGGCTGGAGAGGGAGACAAGAAGACGGTGGTGTCGAAAGGTTTGTAACTTGTGGTCGACCCCTTGCATAACATGGAAAATATACAGACGTGGGAGATTTCTGAGGTACTGTCAGGAGCCCTTACAGAGGCGGGACATCACTGAAATGGAAGGTTTTCTGCAGTGCTGAAGCAGTCATGTGATTTGGGTTTAAAATTCTTTTTTTTTTTTTTGATGCTGACATCTAATTATCTGGCTCAGTTTGGATTAATTCTGCGTCTTATTTTATGCGACCTCTGTAAAAGGGGCTATTGTTTTATTCTGAACTAATTTTGAACTTCCTGTGTGTCCAATGAAAGGGGAGAAAATTCAGGGCCTAAAGCGACTCAACCCGCTGATTTTTCCTGATGACAAAATCCCGCCCAAATCTCCACGCCCCCGCCGCAACATCTGGTTGAGTCGCAGCCAGTCGGACATCTTTTCATGTAAGGCCGCGAGGAAGGTGAACGTGCAGGACCCGTACTATGACCCGCCGGCCTCGCGGCGGGCCACCAAGGCGCACAAGGTCAACCCGTTCACAGCACGCGAGGACCTGTGCGGCGGCAACATCAAGTTCTACGACGTGCCCAGCAAGTCGGTGTTCTCGCTGGTCTTCGATTTGCGCTCGCCGCCGGGTAGCGCTTTCGCCAACCGGCCGCCGCCTCACGCCTCGGCTGCTGCCGGCGCATCCTTCTACTGGCAGCAGCTGCCGGGACGACAGTGTCACTCCTTGCCCGTATCGCCTCAGCTGCCTCGCTCAGAGTTCTTGTACCGCCACCATGCCGTCACCGGAACCGCCCCGGCCATCAATAACAACAACAACGGGCCGCTGCCCTGCAAGGCGCACCCGCTGGCCTCAACTATGACATGTGAGTGATTAATAAAATAGCATTTGAGGAGGGGTTTGCAGATTTTTTTTTTTAAATCCACTATTGTTGTCTCAAAAATAAGCAATTGCCTCTGCTTTCTCAGCGGCCAGCTGCTGGCCTGAGGCGGGCCCGACCGGCATTGAAGCGCGAAACAAGGCGGCACTGAGCAGCTGGGCCAGGAAATACACAGTGGTGGAAATCCCGCCCTACTGTGGGCCAGAGGCGGAAGACGAGACAGACACCGATGACGACGATGTGTTTGGCGAGAGCTGGTCTCCGAACATCCCCCTTGGCGAGGCCATGGACTGCTCCAGCATGTTGGAGGACCAACACATGCATGTCATGCCACCTCTGGACTGAAGGGGGCGGTGTGGATTTCAGATTCCGAAGAATGCGGATTATGAGATTTTCTAACGCACCAGTCGCATTCAAAACGTTATTGATCATATTCTTTGTATTTATTGTTAATATTACGGGATGACTTTGATTGTTTCCCTCCATTCCCCCAACTCCACCCCCACCAGAAGATCAAGTTTTTGCACCAAAACGGATCTCTTCGGTAGAACTGGAGAAATCGCTGCTTTCGTTCCCTCCAAATTCCGACAATATGCGCTTTCCATCCGTAATGGCTTTACTTGCTGTTCCTTGAGTGGACATCCTTAATGCTTCTGTTAGATTCAAAATCTTGAATCTTGATGCAGTTTCAGGCATTCACCAGCAACCATGTTGTCCTGTTATGTTTTAATCTTCTATAAGCAATTAAGAGATTATTTAGTTTGCGTCCATAGGAACTAAAATGCACTATTCTGTCATCTTTTTCTATGCAAAAAATAATTTCGCACTGTTGCGCAGAATCGAGGATGTAATATTTATGTGTATAAAAAAAACAAATGCAAAAAACAAGTCTTACCTTTGTATATTTGTGTAAAATATGTGCAGACTGATTTTGCTTTGAAATAACAAAGCTTCCCTCCCGAGTGTCATTTCAGTCTCAATAAAAACTTTTTGAATCTGACCTGTAAAGTCGTGGTGCAAGTGTTTTGATAGATCCATGTCTGTCTAAGCTTGGATCCCTAATTTGAAACACACCAAGGTTTGACACCATAGCACTATCCTTCTTTGAAACCCAGACTTGAAACCCTACTCCTGGCTTGAAACCTTCATTTTTAAATACGTACTAACTCACTCGAGACACACATTGGACACCCAAACTTTGTTAAAAATCCTAATCCTATTTTGAAACTCAGACGAGGCTTAACCCATAACCTTGGCTTGCAACCTTCAGCCCTGAGTTGTAACTTCTCAAATGACATTCACATTGTTGTGCAGGATTGAGGATGTGATATTTATGTTTAAAAAAAAAAACCCTAATTCCGCTCAAGTTCTATTTCAGTGTCAATACAACTCTGGCTCGGACCCATCTTGGAAATTGTGCAAGTATCTCGAAACATCCGCGGAAGGGAACCGGACGCTATGAAGAAGAAACGGCGTCGGCGAAGTCTCTCAGCCAATCAGAACAGTTTGCAGCCGAAGCGGCGTTCAGGAAGTCAACAGAGGGGAAGTTTAGTGGTTTTCTTGCGTCACTTCGCTTTGTGTTTGCAGATGCAGACTGAAGGTAGGACAGCAATTTTCTGTCACTTTTTACAAAAAAAACCCGACAAAAACGACTCTGTGGATGTTCTCAAGACCCACACTGAAGGGTGCAGGTGTCGGGAGATGAAGCAGAGGAAGTGATGGGAGATTTGAGTTGACTCACTTCAGGTTTTTACCGCTACATCGACAGAGAGGCCTGTGGGCATCGGTGAAATTGTCAGATAGGGGTCGGCGATCGCTTAGGTCAAGTCCCTAGTCTTCATTTTTGTCTGGTTTTAAGTCTCCAGTCCAAAAGATGCTAATTGATTAGTTTTACTTGAGTTGGGAGAGGCATGGGTGTGGCCTTTTGACGATAAATCAAGTGTATCAGTTAAAGGTGGGGGAAGTGGTGAACCGCATATGCACGATGACGGCGATTGTCAAGCTTTTTAAGGGCCTGGGACTTTTTACAGGACAGGCGTTTTTCCAAGTACCCCCTGATAATCTTTTGACCCGGAAATGTAACTACCACATATGCAGGTGAATGTCATAAGATTTTTTTTTAAAATCGTGTTTGTTCCTCTTCTACTATTCTCTTAAATTATTTTCAAAAGGGTACCCCTAATGCAGCGTGTCTCCATGTTGTCAGAGTACTAGTGGTGAACAGGCTCCCTCTAGTGGTACACCATAGAATTGCTGAATTACATGTTCAAACTGTAGATTGTGGCTTCAACTTTTTTTTAAGTACAGTTCAGTTGTGTTTAACTTAAGCATAAAACATTTTTACTTAATCTTTTACAACAAATCTATTTTGAAACATATTGTTGTACTGTACTGTTTTTTAAATACATTTTTAGTCAACTAAAATATTTACTTCTATGTTGCTTTGGCCCCACTAGACTAAACACAGTAAGAAAACGTAAGCAACATAGTAAAAGGGAATGCAAGAAATTACCTGAGGGTTTTTGTTTGTTTGTTTGTTTGTTGGGGGGGAGGGGGGGTTGCGGCCACACATGGTGATGCAGGTCAAATCTGGGCCGGGCCTTGAGTTGACACCCTCGCCTTACATGGTCCTTGTTCATCCTCATTTGACAGACCTGAGTAGATCAAAACTACAATGTCCCCTCAGTGAGGACGACACCTCAATTTCCTTGAGAGTCCAGTCGCATCAAAACAGGGCTGGACTGGCGTTGGGATTACAAGAGTTGCCAAGCCATGAGGAGAGTCCGGAGAAAAGGGGCCAGCAAAGACAAGGTGTTTGGTTGTGATCTTCTGGAGCACCTGAACGCCACCGGCCAGGAAGGTACGTTGGGGGGTCCCGGACCACAAAACACCTGGACCACTGAACTTTTATGAAGGTCTTCCTCTGCAGTCCCTCAGGTGTTGCGGTGCTGCAGCCAGTTTGTGGAGGAACATGGCGTGGTGGATGGAATCTACAGGTTGTCCGGTGTTTCATCCAACATCCAGAAGCTCAGGTGAGTTCTTCGCCCACCCATTCTCCGTCACACCTGTGACCCTTCTTGTCGCCTCCACAAACAGGAGTGAGTTTGAGGGCGACGGGACCCCGGACCTCAGCAAGGAAGTGTACCTGCAAGACATCCACTGCGTCAGCTCCCTGTGCAAAGCATACTTCCGGGAGCTGCCCAACCCGTTGCTCACGTACCAACTTTATGACAAGTTTGCCGTTGAGTAGTATCCGACACGACACACTACACCCGTGTGGATTCTTTCAATGCCATAGCCGTCAAATTCAGTAAAAAAAGTGATTGCATGAGATTTGGCTGAAATAAGATCGGCAATATCAGAGACCTCCGCCAAAACGTTTTTTTTTGTCCATAACCTCGACATGTTAAACGTGAGTTTCTATGTTGAATTGACATCGCTGCCAAACATGTGATGTGGATGAAAGCGTGTCACCACAGGGAAGGAAACGTACCCAACGCATAGTGTCTCTCAAGAACGTAAATCTCTGACAATGCTTTCAGAAAGTTATCACCTGCAAAATCATACTCCTATACTAATCAAAAATTCAGACCCGTTGAGGCAGTGCGCCTTAAATGCTAATGTTTTGGTCATGTCGTTTCCAAAGAAACTGATCATCTGAGACGTGACACAAGTGTCAAAGTGTCAAGACCCTTGACCTTCACCAAAGTTTTGTCATTTATCACCTGCAAAATTATACTGCTGCCTAAAATTTTGAACTGCAGTCTGTAAGAGCCCCCGATGAGATTCGACCTGTCTAAACATAGTAAACGGGGGTTTCCGTGACAAATTTCGCTGCTATAAATCTGGGTCAGCTACAGATTGAATTTGTGAATTTACAGTGGTGGGATCGACACCACTGCGAGCATGCTGGGAAGAATATCGAACTGTTGTATGTCAAGACAATAGGAAGTAACCACCAAACCTTGGTGGCATCAACAGATGTTAGTTAGTTCAGGAATGACGAGATAAAAATGAGAGTACATTTTGTGATGGATGTCTTTCCATCCACCCAGCTACCAAGAACACGAGCGTTTCTTCTACTTGCTGCAGGAGGCTGTGGCCGTCCAGCTGGAGGAGGAGCGACTGGTGAAAATCCGAGATGTCCTAAAGGAACTTCCGGCGCCGCATTACAGGTTCGGTTTTTCGATATCGTACCGTGTTCACTCGTACCGATTGTGCCTGAATGTCTTTGTCTTCCGCCCTCCAGAACTCTGGAGTTTCTGATGTGCCACCTTGTCAAAATGGCCTCATACTCACCAGAGACCAACATGCACGCCAGGAACTTGGCCATCGTCTGGGCGCCCAACCTGCTCCGGTGTGGACGTCACGCTTCTCCTTCATCCCTTACGAAGACGGTTGAGAATTCAAATAATGGGTCAAATCTGCTCTTTAAGGTCAAAGGACATTGAGGTGTCCGGTTTCAGTGGCACCGCCGCCTTCATGGAGGTCAGGGTCCAGTCCATTGTCGTGGAGTTCATCCTCACACACGTCCCTGAGCTGTTTCCCCAGCCGAGTAAACGCAAACACGCAAGCCTGTGTCGCACTCCGGCTACAATGTGTTAACTCTTCCCGTTTCTTTCAGACGTCACGCACAGCAGGAGAAAGTCTCTTCCGTCCCCAACAGCAATCTCCAGCCATGAGGAAACCCTCTTCAAGCCTCCAGCAAACTTCGGACACATCAGTCCAGGGGATAGTCCAATTCCGATCCGACCTTACCATGCCGTTATAGAAGGCACCGATAAGTGAGTAGACGATGTTTGAGAACTGCTCAGACATCGAGAGAACTTGTTCTTTGGTCTTATGTGGGTTCTCGCGTCACGGCGGCACATTTTGTTCACCTCAGGAGAAAGGGCTCCTTCAAAGGAAGGAAGTGGATGTCCATTTTCAATATCGGCAGTCGCTTCCACGACCCGAGAAGACGGCATAAACACTCGGCCAAAGGTATGTTGAGTAGAACTTATTGTGGTGAGTCCGTGATCGTGTTGTGAATTGGAACACAAATCAATTCGGGTGGTCGCTGAAGCTTATGACTGCACGCAAATCAGAGGGGCAACATGGTTGTGTTGAGTTTTTATTAAAAAAAAGTGTTTTATAAAAACTCAAGGGGAGAAGCACTCACTAGACAAGCTAACAGTTGAGCTAGCTTCTTTCAATTCCTGCTCTACCCCATCTTTTCCTTCCTTGGATTTTCCCATCTGGGTTTCAGTCCGGATGCCCTAAATCTGTCTAGTCTGCTTTACTAGTCCAAATGGACTCCAAACTACATCTTACGTCAACACTATATATATTTTTGTGTACAGAGAAGGAATCATCGGGGTTGCGTCCAGCTCGAAGCATGGACTCTCTCAGCATTGCGTCATATTCAAATGAAGGTGCTGCTCTCCTCACCCTCATCAACATCCCCTCACTATCAGATTCTCAAACCTCCAAATGTAGATTTCTCATTGTTCCTTTTATTCCAGATTCTATTCGTCCTCTGCAGACGTCTCGCTCCACCAAAATGTCCGGCTTGGAACCTGCACCATCACGTAGCCCCTTAGGCGGAAGTGAATATGCCGTGACCTACCGTAGGGGGACGGGACTTATGAGCGGGGGCACTCAGGGCACCTACACGGCCCTTGACCCCGAAAGTGGCACGGACGGCGTCTCTGTCCAGTCTAGTTCGCCGGGAATCTCCGCGAAGGCAGGCCGCAGAGCGGCCATGCACATCACCGGACCCACCATGGTCACGGTGCCGCTGCACATCACTTCCAACTTAGCTTTGGGTCTTCTACAGGGAGGTGGGAGTGACAGGGTGGTCCACCGTGGTAAAGATAAAGATGGAAGTGATCAGGAAGGAGACAACTATGTGGAGAGGAAGCATAGTGGAGGAATGGAAATGAAAGTTAAAGAACTTAGGGAAGCTAAAGCAGAGACGAAAGAGGTGGCACACGGGAAGGAAGTCATTGTGGATGAAGATGCAAATACATTAGTTGACAAAGAAGAAGAGGCCAATAACGAAGAAGCAATCGCGGAAGACTGCAGAGCGGAGCCAGCGGTAAAAGAAACCTGTGGCAAAAGTCTGAGTTACGATGTCGATGAAGACGTTTGTCCACAGCATGTCCATGAAGGTAATGTCCAAATAATAATATCATGATGCATGCCTGCTCGCCTTCAAACATCTCAATTGCAGAAATGGAAGGAGTGCCATCCGCCAAATGCGAGGACAACAATATTTTTGACTCTTTCGGCGTCCTCAACTCAACCGAGGTGGAGCAAGATGACCAAGAGCTGTCGGGCTATGTTCAAGATAACTTTGAATTCCTGGATCATATGGACTGCAGCGTCTCCTGTCAGGTTATTTGTTATTTTTTTTCTTTTTAATGGGTATAGGTTTTTTTGTATTGTTATTGTGTAATCAGATACGCAGAATGCCTCTGCATGTGTTTAAAACTTCCCGTGAAGACTTACGGCTTAAGGCTAAAAGGTTTAATTGGAAAATTTTGCCGAAAGTCCAAAGTCTTGACTCACCCCCAGAACAAAAACATACTCTCTTTTCTATTTGAAAGACAGACAGACAAAGACCTTGTTTGACACTGGGGCTGAATAACCAAAACCTGAAAGACCTCAGTGTATTTTTAACCAAAATTAAAGAATCAAAAGAATAAAGTCTTGCTGGGACCAAAAAGGACATTAAAGGGCCTTGCCATAGTTAAAGACCGAGGACTATCTTTAGCCAAAAGAATAGGCTCAGATAAGCATAGTCTTACTAAGATTTGGACCACAAGACCATGATCTTACCAAAGACTCGGACAGTAAGAACTTAGCATTCTTTGAGACTTGTACCTACAGACAAAAATATATGGAATGTAATAATGTACCGAGACTTGGGCAGGATGACCTTTGTGTCGCTTAAAGACTCTAAACGTTGCCTTGCTTAAGTCTTAAAAGGACACAACGTGGAGGAAAAGCAGCTCAAGAATATGCTTGAGACTTAAGTTGTAAATAGTAGCTGAACTTACGACTGGTCGGTGAACAGCCCAGAAGTATTTTTATCGGGAATATATTATCGCTTCAGCGTCAACCACTTCAAACTTGTCTTTTCAGATTCCTCTCCACTTCCTCCCGGACTGTACCCCCCAAGTGAATGAATTCTCCGTTGAACCTCCTGGACATTCCGACGACGAGTACGAACTGATAGAGCAACCACCTCTTGACGCCACGGGGCCCGACGTCAGGCCAAGCGTGTGCTGCGAGTCAAATGTTCAAAGCCAACTGAAGCCCCAGCAGTCGCGTAGCATCGATGCGAACGAGCGGCACGCAAAGTCCCTCAGCTTGCCTCATATGACCTCGCCCGTGTGTGAACCCGAGGAGTGTTGCAGCAACGACGATAAAGACGGCGCAGCAGATGACGACACAGCAGATGACGACACAGCCGACTACTACAGCAGTGATGAAGACAGCAGCTTGTTTGCTCGGAGCCTCCCTGCGGACTTCTTTCTAAGCAATGTGTGTGATGTTCTACCGGAGGACTTGCCAGCCTGTACTGCAGATAGGGCTCCGGCGGACCAGTCAGGTCAACCAAAGGAATGCAATTCTGAAATCTCTGCCGATAAACAACAAAATTATGGAAATCAGAGCCAGGATGACATGGACACAGTCAAAGAAACGATACCACAAATTGAAAAGCAAATTGACCACCGAGAGGAGCACAACGGTCCAAGGTGAAAAGGATTTGGCTCTCAAATTTCCATTTGCGATATGATCCTTCCTAAAACTGTAACCTAGTGATCTAAAAGGGCATTTAGTCATGGGCACAAGTAAAAACAACGAGTTAAATCTACACCATCTAAATCCTCACCAGGTTATTACTCAGCCATGCCCTACATTTTGATTACACGCAACTTTTTTTAAGGGACTTAAAATGATTTTTAAAGTATAAGACAAGAAAAAAAATCCTTGTGTGCTTACTCTTGTAGTGTGGAAATGTCTACACACTACTTGTTTTAAACTTCATCTGTAAAGCGAGAAGAAGCTTAACCCTTCTCTGATTTCTTTGTGCAGAAATGAAGATCTACGAATCAAGGAAACTGGTCCAGAACCTCTCCCCATAGACGTGCATTCATACCATTGTGTGGATTTGCAAGAGCACACGAATGAATCAAGTGTTAAGGCTATTGAGGGTGTAGAGGTTGACAAGCTAAGACAGGAAGATGATGAAGAAGAAGAAGAAGTCCATCACTTCTCTACCTTTGAGTATACTAAGAAAGAAACTTCCCCGGTAGAGGAGTACCGAGATATTTCTGGGGAAACCACAGAGGAGTTTAAGGAGGACCAGAATGATGGAGATGAGAATAACGGGACTGAGGATGTGACTGCTGAAACTATCATAAATATGCCGGAAAATCTCTTAACAGAAGATAGAGCGGTATCAGGTTCTGAAAAGACACAGGAGGGTGACCTCGGGACGGACGATGCCTTTGGAAAAATCTGGGACGAGCTCGAGGAGGTCGTGTGTGAACTCATTGAGGATGAGGAAAGAAAGACATCGGATATCAGCGATAGCAGCGAGATCAAGATGATGACAACTGCAGGAAAGAACCCAGAGGATACGGACATCAATTTACCAGAGAAATGTGGCCAAGAAGGAGCGGTTGTGGGAAAATCGTTGCCTACAGAAAACAAATCAATGGTTGAGGAAGTGAAAGTGACAACAAGTCTTGCAGATACACCACTGAAAGAGGTCAGTGTTGATGTTCCGGAGTCTGGGGAAGAGGTGAGCTCTGAGGAGCGAAGATTAGAGAGGCATGAACAAGGACAAGAGGTTGCGGAATTGTTGGTACTCAATGAAGTCCAACCCAACCTTGAGAAAGTGACAGTGACGCCAAGTCTTGGAGATGAACCCCAGGAAAAGATCACATCTGAAGTTCTGGACACTGGACAGAGTGGGAGGTTTGAGAAGCAAAAACCAGAGAGATGGGAATGGGAACAAGAGGGTACGGTTCCCAAAAAGTTGGTGCCACAAAAAGACAAACCTATTTGTGAGGAAGTGACAATGACACCAAGTCTTCGAGATGTGCCCATGAAAGAGGTCAGTTCTGATGTTTTGGAGTCTCGAGAAAGGGTGAGGTTTAAGGTGCAAGTACCAGAGAGGTGTGAAGTTGAAGGTGCAGATTTGGAAAAGTTGGTGCCCAAAGACGACAAACTCATTTGTGAGGAAATGATAATGACACCACGTCTTAGAGAGTCACCCCTGAAAGAAGTCAGCTCCGACTATCCCGACTCAAGAGAAGGTGTGAGCTTTGAGGAGCGAGGACTAGAAAGAAGTCAACACCAGGGGCCAGTTATGGAAAAGTTGCTGCCCAAAGAAGATGAACCCATTTGTGAGGAAGTGACCATAACAAGTCTTCGAGATCCACCTGTGCAAGAGATCATCTCTGATATTCCTGAGCCCAAAGAAAGTGTGAGGTTTGTGGACCGAGGAATAGGAAGGAAGTTGGTTATCTCAAAACTGCCAAAGGTTTACCAAGTGAAAGCGGTGCCAGTGGTGCTGCCCAAGCCCCAACACTGCAAGCTAGCTGCCCGGAGCCTCCGACAACAGCAGCAGCAAGAGAGGAAATATGCCTATGCACCGGATGATGTCGGTGCCAACTGCAGCAGGGACATGTCCCAGAACAGCCCTATCAGTATGTGCTTCGATGAGGCTGTTGCCATAGCCACCATGAAGCGGGAAAAGGAGCGCGAGTGTGAGCGGGAAAGGCAACGGGATTGGGTGGGTGAAGTACAGTGATGGTCCAAAGGTACGCGGTTCACAAAAACTTTGTGATACTGGACTTCCAGGTGATTTTTTTTTTTTTAAAGATAAACCAAGAATGCACAATTACCTTTTCAAGTTAACTTAATTTGACCTTCTCAAAACTTGTGAAGGCACATTTCTGTTTCAGTAGATGTGTAATTTGCTATTATCTAGCAAGGAACTGAACAAGAAAATTCACAAGAGGTGTTTGATCAATGAAAATTTTGCCTGGTTAGCTTATTGTTGGAGAACAGCTAGTTGTGCAATAAGCATTGAAACATCAAACAGGTGCACTTGGATTCAAAAATTTGAGAGAAGTACAGATTAAATTCACACGTAAAGGTTATTGTGCATGAGAATATGGGCCAGTTTTTGCTGAATATCGAAGCCGGGGACATTTTGGAGGGATCATCCAATTGCAAAAGTATTTGGATATTCACTAAGCCAAGTACTTTCAGATGTCATTTTTAGTCTTGACTAAACTTCAAATTGCGCTCACTTCTGTCTGCTGTCTATGGATGTATATGTAGTTTTAAAAAATTGGACATATATACAGTGTATGTATTAAACCTGTCTTCTATTACCTCCCTGCCATTATTATTATTATTATTGACATTATATATGTCAGTTATGTTGTGCGTTATTTGTTTAAAAAAAATCAAGGTGTCCGTTACCATGTTTCTATTTTTAAAATATTTAAGTAGTCACTTCTTACGTAAAAGTTGTCAATTGCCACCTGCAATGGTTTGAAAAATCCTTAAGGTTTAATGTCAACCAACCACTAACCAAAAAAAAAAAAGTCCAAATTGAACGACTGTCAAGATGTCAAATCGTTGTTAAATTTTAAACATGCATATTTTCTTTATCAGCGGCAGCTTACATCAATGAAGTCTTTATTCAAAAGAAAAATGTTTAAAGCGGTGCATATCTGCTTTCGGGTAAGTACTCGCTTTAAAATTTTTGACAATCAGAAGAGTATGAATTCGCAAGAATGTGCCATGTATTCATTGGTTCTAGTTTATTATGCAGCGTTTGTAAATATTCAGCAAGGCAATATAAAAACATCCCATTTTCCTTTTTCTAAACTTGTTGGAAAAAAACTGGCTTTTTTTTGTTGTTGTTTGTTTCGATATATATATGTCAGGACTTTTTTTTAAAGAATTAGTGTACCCACAAAATAAACCCGAGCATGTTACGATGATTGAAAAACCTTGTCCACACCTTAAATACATTAAAAACAGTTCTGTGTCAATATTAGCATAGAAAATAATTTATTTGTTCAGTAATAAAACCAACACCAATGAAAAGTACACTGATATAAAAATGTCAGTGCCCCCCGCGAACCTAGTGAGGATCAAGCGGTTCGGAAGATGAATGAATGAATGTTCACAACTTTGGCTGAAAGATGCGGACTAAAGAAACAAGGTCTTATGGACTCAGACCGAAAAATCTAGGGCTGTCCAAATGACCTTGGTTTGGCTCAAGGAGTTGGCAAGAACATTAGGACCAAAATGCCAAAACCTTGCTTTAGACCTGGACAGGAAGACATCCAGTGTGTCAAATTTTGATCAGAAAGCCCAAATCCTGGTTTATGACTCCAGTATACCAATAGGACTTTGTCCAAAAGACTATGACCAAAAAATCAAGGTCTGGCTTGAAATTCAGATGGAATGACATCGGCAAGACTTGCCCCCAAAAGACTTACTTGAAGCTCAGGCAGAAGTACTTTGCCCTGGCTTTAAACTAAAACACCCGAACCTCAAGACAGAATGTAGGTCTGGGTCTAAACTGGGTCAGATTACCAATAGACCAAAGTCTTTCTTCACACTTGGAAAGACGTAGCCTCGTTTGAGTCTTGCCCATAAAACATCTACATCTACCTTTAGAGGTTGCCCAAAGGACCATGTCCAAAAGACCAAGTACTTTGTACTTGGACCAAAAAAGACAGGAATGGCCAGGCCTAGTGCATGACTTTCCTCAAAGAAACAGAGGTGGGCTTGGACTAGGATCAAAAAACAACAAGGCCTTACATAGAGCCATGAGCCAAAAAAACGGAACCAATGGGTCTTACTTTAAGGTCAGACAGAAAGACCAACGGCTGGCTTATGACTCGTCCTTAAAAGGTTATCGTTTGAGACATTGGCCACAGGACGAGAACCAAGATACCATGGTCTTGCTAAGGTCTTTGAATCAAAGAAATGGACCAGAAGAATGATTTTTAAGAAGTCTCACTTTAAGGTCAGAAAAACCTAGATGTGGCTCCTCCCAATAACTGTCGGTTCTCCACTAACTACAGTACATTAACTTTGGTCCATAATTCTCCCACAAGAGCAGGACCAACATTTGCAACTCTTTAAAAAAATTGACAATTAACGGTAAGACCGGTTTAATAGACACCAAAGAGCTACAAATCTAAACAAGAAGTCCATTATCCACCAGGACACCGGAATGCCGAAAACCTCGATGACTGTTTTTCCATTCTCTGTCGCTTCCTTTCCTCCCATGATCACTTTTTGTCTTGTCCCTGTCAGTTCCTGTCTTGACTCGGTCACTTCCTCTCCTGTGACTCTCTGTGCTCCCGCGATAATCCTCCTCGTGGTCACCGCCTACCTCAAGCTTCTTCGGGGCGCTCTCGGTTCGGTTCCATCTTCTTCCTCGCCGCACACTTCGTCTCCCGCCCTTTCCTCCGCTCTCCTGTGGCTGGACGCTATCCTCCACTCGGTGTGGTCCCGCCGGCTTGATTCTTGACTCTGTTGCAAATCCCTCCGTTCATCTTGCCCATCATTATTCTTCTTTTTGGGTTTCTCCTCCACTTTTTTATGAGACCCTGCTGTTTCTTTCTCTTGCTTCTCCTTCGAAGTCGTGGTCCAGTTCTCTATCTCCTTGTCCATTTTGTGCTTCTTTCTCAGCCCTTGCTTCTTCTCTGTGATTTTGCCCCACTCAATCCGTTTGTCCAGTTTTAATTCCATGAGATCCAGCTCTTGTTCCAGTTCTGCCAGCTTCTTAGGATCTGACTCCAGGTCATCATCGACCTCTACCTCCACCTCCTCGATCTCCTCATACTCCTCCACCTCGATGCCATCCATGGTCTTCTGCAGCTGTGTCTTGACCTTGTTGAGCTCTAGGAGGCCATCCTGAAGCTCCTTGCACACATCCCTGATCTTGGATGCGAACTTGGTCTTGGCACCTTTGCGCAGGTCATGGGAGTCCTTGGCGAGGAAGAAGACATCTAGGGCCAGGAAGAGCGCCGACATGACCCCCGTGGTGACGCTGATGGCCTGGGCGGCCTTGGCTGCTCCAGCCCCCACACTCAGAACCTGGACAGTGCTAATGAGCTTGTCGGTGTTGATCATTAGGGCCTTTCCCGCTCGGCCGCCTTCCTTCACCACATGTTTGATGTTGCGGTTCATGGCCTTCTTGGCAGCACTCTGCGAGTACTTCTCAAAGTCCCACTCCTGCAGGGTGTCTATGCCTTCCTGCACGAAATTCATACACTCGCGGATGTCTTGGATCTGCTCCTGGTAGTCCTGGATCATCTTTTCCACTTTCTTGCGGTCCATGTTCGAGTGGACGGCGTCTGTTATATTGGCCGTGGCCGAGGTGATGCTGCCCGCCGTGGCCACGCCAATGCCTACCGCCGTGACAATGATGGAGGCGCCAAAGGTGAATGGCGCCAGGATGAGCCCCGTGATGGTCGTCAGGCTGCCAGCCACGCTGGCCACGCGTCCGCCTACGGCTGCCGATATCGTCTTTTTATGGAACTGGTCTGCGGCATCGGCAACAGCCAGCAGCTCAAGGATGCAGTGTTGCAAGGATGCCCCCCGCTGGTTGAAGAGGTGCACAAACAGGCGCGCTGCCATGTAGACACGGTCGGCCGCCTCCTCCATTGCTCTGCGGACATTGACATGAAGGGACACTTCATTAGATACACCTGCATTACATTTACTGCTACCTTATGACATTTACTACTCTCCCTCTATACGTCCTCCAATGATCAACCAATCACAAGTCACCTACACCACCCATTAATGTATCACCTATCCATCCATCCAACATCAATCGATCCATCAAACACTCAATCAATCGATCAATTTATCCATCAATCGACGGTATCATCCATCCATCCATACAACCTCTCAACCATCAAGCAATCCGTCACTATCTGTAATTCTTATCTGTAATCCAACTATCGACTGAATCATCACTCCAACCATCCATCTCTGTAAATCTGATCTAGCCACTTATCAATCTCACAATCCAACACTGATCCATCCAACCAAAGGCCCATCAACCAGCTATCAATCATCCATCCATCCATCATCATCGATTAACCAAGCACCGTCTATCATTTATCCACCTCACCATCCATCATCTATCGATGCATCCATAGATCACAAATCCATCACATAAAATTTAACCATCCATCCACCTGTCCATCAATCTGCCCACCCATTTATAATCAAAAAATTATAAAACTAAGAGTGTGCATACATTCCCTCCTCATCTTCTTGGAAATTGGCCGTCTCGTTCCACTCGGCCCAACCTGTAGAGACAGGAAGTCAAGACAAACGGAAAAAAAAACTACACAAAAAAAATTGAAGATGGTGCACTCGCCTATAACATTTTTCCACCACTCTATCTGAAAAAACAACACGACATTCAACTTTGACCTCATGTTGTCATGTTATGCTGATGGGGATGCGGATGGTGGCGGCGCACACACACCTCCTCGGATTCCAGTGGGTTTCCCCCAGTTGGGTATGCGGCCAGCTCCACCGGTTGGATCTCAAATGTACTCTGAAAAATATACAAAAAAAATAAATCCAACCCCCATCATACACGATTGTCACACGAGACCTCAGTTCAAAGTAGTAAAGAGGAGGAAGGAAGAAACTCACCTGTGCCGGAATCATCTCCTGCATCTCCAGACTCTCCTCAATGACCGGCATCTTTTCTTGGGCCTGAGAAGCAAAAGGCAAGAGAACGAATATCACTGAAGATGAAAACTTAAAACTGCAGGCAATCTCTACTGGAAATGGGCCTCAAAATATCTCCCTCAAAGCAAAATGATAGTCATCCTGTTTTTTCAGGCAAGGCTTCCTGAGTCTTTTTTGTGGGTTTGCCCATCATAGATAATGCTATTAAATGTTGTACTGCAAAGACAAACTGGCTGAGGGGTTACCTGTGACGACTCGTTGAGTTTTGGCATCTTGGGAAGAGTTGTCTTGACTCTGAAGGATACAACCTGGAGGAGGTTAAACAAACAAACAAAAAAGTGACATGACAGTCAGACCGAGAAAATATTTTGTGCGTCGCAACTTCACAAAACAAAAGGCTCACTCGTCTTTTTTTCTTGATGGTCCTCCTGCGTTTCAGCCCCCCGCCCACAGATGGCGCCGCCTCCTCGTCCTTATCATTGTCCTGCGAGCGTTAACAGGGCATTAGACCGTGTGAACTCATCTTCCCATGTGACTTGAAAAACAGCATTACATGTTTGTCAGCGGTTTTGGGCATCCTCTTGAACATGGCAGTGAAGCCTCCTTTTTTCTCCTGCCAGACATAAACACACAGTCAGATATACTGTACAGTATGTCCACACGTCAATCATACTTATTGTAAAAGGATTCCAAATGTGTACCGTGTACTCACTCACCTTTGCAGTGGCAGCTTCAAGATCGACAGGAGGGCCTGCTAATTCGTCTCCTGACAAGTCATCCTTGTAGGAAGCAAAAAACCAAAACCAATACAATTCTCTTCAGTGAAAAGCATAGTTTTACCCGTATACAACTAATGTTTGTTCTAAATGTCTTTCAAAATATAAAGAAAATAAATGCAAAGTGCGGCAAAAAAAGAAAAAAATAATAATAAACACGGTATTTTCCTCCTGTAATTTACCTTGATACTTTCTTCCTGATTGCCATCACTATGAGGATCCTGGAAGCAAAAAAAAAAAAGATGCAACTTTCGATTATTTTTTCAAATGAACACAAGTAGAAGATCGGCTCGGAAATCACCTTGGTGGCGAGGGAGCGTGGTGCTGTTTTGGGCGACTTTTTTAAAATTCCCGCCAAACCTCCCATCTTTTCCTGGGAACGAAATATTGTGTCATTAAAAGGGGTGAAAACAGTCCAAATGTGACGTCTGTCACCATCGTTTGCACCTTTGGGGCATTTTCTTCTGTCAAGTTTTCATTGCTGGCCGATAAGAGCTTCTTTTCCTCATCGCCATTTGACGCCTGCAGAGCAACAATTAAACAACAACAATTGAGAATAACAACAAAAACAAGAAAAATAATCAGAATCTATGGTGTTGTCACCTCGTCGCCTGCTTTCGGCGTTTTCTTGAACATGCCACTGAAAATACTTTTTCCCTAGGAAAAAAAATGTTAGGAATCAGATCAATCATGTAAGACTTTTTCCACCTCCCTCCCGGTGACAAGTGCACTTAAGTGATGCTGACCTCATCCAGCAGGTTGTCTTGGCTGTTGGATCTTCTGAAGATGCCCGCCAGGCCTCCCTTTTTCACCTAAGAGTGCACTTTTTTGGGTCAAATCTCAAACAACCGACAAGCCAAAGCATCAAGCGGACTTTGTTGAAACCTTGGGGACGTTTTCGGACAAGTTCTCCAAGCTCCCAGATGCCGCCACTTCACTCTTGACGAGGGCTTCCTGAAACGGCAACAAATGGTGTCGTTCCTTAGTATATACAGTAGTTCATCAAAGAATTACTAACGAAATATTTTGGGGAGTGGGAGGAACCTTATCGCCCTCTGTTGGCTTCTGAGGCTTCTTGAACATGTTGCTGAAAAGGTTTTTATCCTGGAAAAAAAGAATCAGTTGCAAAATTAAAAAGTTGAAAATTGCTACAAAAAGTCTTGCACATTTGTACATACAGTGTAAATGAAACAAATATTCCACTAAGATTTCTTGAAGGTTAAAATTGGCAGCATAATTTCAAAGATTTTTTTTTGTTAAGAAGGAAAATGAAAAGAAATCAATTTTTAAAAAATTACACTAAAAACAATACAAAATAAGTTATATTGCACATAAGTAACTAATAAGTACAAAAAAGTAATATGTTCAATTATGAAACAAAATAATTGAAATTAATATTTCTCAATAGAGGCAAACGACCATGTATCGTGAGGCGTTTTTAGCCGAATAAAATGGCCGAAAAAAACGACCATGTATAGTAAGGCGTTTTTAGCAGAAAAAAAATCACCATGTATAGTAAGGCGTTTTTAGCAGAAGAAAAAAACGACCATGTATAGTAAGGCATTTTTAGCCGAAAAAAAACGACCATGTATCGTAAGCCGTTTTTAGCAGAAGAAAAAAACGACCATGTATAGTAAGGCGTTTTTAGCAGAAGAAAAAAACGACCATGTATAGTAAGGCATTTTTAGCCGAAAAAAAACGACCATGTATCGTAAGCCGTTTTTGACCGAAAAAAACGACCATGTATAGTAAGGCATTTTTAGCCGAAAAACCGACCATGTATAGTAAGGCATTTTTAGCCGAAAAAAACGACCATGTATCGTAAGCCGTTTTTGACCGAAAAAAACGACCATGTATAGTAAGGCATTTTTAGCCAAAAAAAAACCGACCATGTATAGTAAGGCATTTTTAGACGAAAAAAACGACCATGCATAGTAAGGCATTTTTGGACTAAATATTTAGCCAAAAAAGCGACCATGAAGTCAATTTTTAGCCGAAAGAAACAACCATGATTAATAAAAAACACAACTGCACTGCTCCATATGGTGCTTTGGATCAGTGGTTTAGTGATGGAGTGCCATACAAGAGGTTCAGTTTTCGAATCCTGGTCAATATCTATTCTTTAACCACCATATACAACTAATTTGTGGAAAAACACAAAACAACCCAAAGGTTAACTGTGGTGGGTTAGCTCAATGGTAGAAAGCTGAAATTCCAAATCCAGCGGTCAGGTGTTCAATTCCCAGTGTTTGCAACAAGGTCACATATTTCTTTAACCACCATTTGCAGCTTTATTTAAGAAAACACAAAACATGCAAGAAGTTATGTGGTCGTGTGGCTCAGGGGTAGCGCAACGATGTCCCAAAATAGTGGTTGGGTGTTCAATCCCCAGAGGTTGCAACCATATCCCTTCTTTCTTTAACCAACATGATAAGAAAGGCAAATTGAAGTCGTTTTTTGTATCGTATTTTTAGCCGGAAAAAAACGACCATGTATAGTAAGGCGTTTTTAGCAGAAGAAAAAAACGACCATGTATAGTAAGGAGTTTTTAGCCGAAGAGTAAGGCGTTTTTAGCTGAAAAAAAACGACCATGTATAGTAAGGCATTTTTAGCCAAAAAAAACAACCATGTATAGTAAGGCGTTTTTGGCCAAAAAAACGACCCTATATAGTAAGGCGTTTTTAGCCGAAAAAAATCACCATGTATAGTAAGGCGTTTTTAGCAGAAGAAAAAAACGACCATGTAGAGTAAGGCATTTTTAGCCGAAAAAAACGGCAGAAAAAACCGACCATGTATAGTAAGGCGTATTGAGCAGAAGAAAAAAACGACCATGTATAGTAAGGCATTTTTAGCCGAAATTTTAAGCCGAAAAAAACGACCATGTATAGTAAGGCGTTTTTAGCCGGAAAAAAAAACGACTATGTAAAGGCATTTTTAGCCGAAAAAACGACAATGTATAGTAAGGCGTTTTGAGCAGAAGAAAAAAACGACCATGTATAGTAAGGCATTTTTAGCCGAAATTTTAAGCCGAAAAAAACGACCTTGTATAGTAAGGCGTTTTTAGCCGGAAAAAAAAACGACTATGTAAAGGCATTTTTAGCTGAAAAAAGGATCATGTATAGTAAGGCGTTTTTAACCGAAAAAACGACCATGTATAGTAAGGCATTTTTAGCCAAAAAAACGACCATGTATAGTAAGGCGTTTTTAACCGAAAAAAACGACCATGTATAGTAAGGCGTTTTTAGCCAAAAAAAACGACCATGTAGTAAGGCGTATTTAGCCGAAAAAAACGACCATGTATAGTAAGGCGTTTTTAGCCGAAAAAACGACCATGTATAGTAAGGCATTTTTTGACGAAATTTTAAGCCGAAAAAAAGACCATGTATAGTAAGGCATTTTTAGCCGAAAAAACGACCAAGTATAATAAGGCGTTTTTAGCCGAAAAAAACGACCATGTATAGTAAGGCATTTTTAGCTGAAAAAAGGACCATGTGTAGTAAGGCGTTTTTAGACGAAAAAAACGACCATGTGTAGTAAGGCGTTTTTAGCCGAAAAAAAAACGATCATGTATAGTAAGGCGTTTTTAGCCAAAAAAAACGACCATGTAGTAAGGCGTATTTAGCCTAAAAAAACGGACGAAAAAAACGACCATGTATAGTACGGCGTTTTTATCAGAAAAAAAACGACCATGTAGTAAGACGTATTTAGCCTAAAAAAAACGGACAAAAAAAAACCCGACCATGTATAGTAAGGCGCTTTTAGCCAAATAAAACGACCAAGGCATTTTTTTCGGCTAAAAGCGCTATACATGGTCGTTTTTTTTCGGCTAAAAACGCCTTTTTATGCATGGTCGTTTTTTTCAGCTAAAAACACCTTACAATACATGGTCGGTTTTTCTTTCGGCTAAAAACGCCTTACTATACATGGTGTAGTTTTTTTGGCTAAAAACGCCTTACTATACACGGTCGTTTTTTTCGGTAAAAACGCCTTATTATACATGGTCGTTTTTTTCCGGTAAAAAACGCCTTACTATAGATGGTGGGGGTTTTTTGGGCTAAAAACGCCCTACTATACATGGTGGGGTTTTTTTGGGCTAAAAACGCCCTACTATACATGGTCGTTTTGTTCGGCTAAAAACGCCTTACTATACATGGTTGTTTTTTCGGCTAAGAACGCCTTACTATACATGGTCATTTTTTTGGGCTAAAAATGCCTTACTATATATACATGGTCGTTTTTTTTCGGCTAAAAACGCCTTACTATACATGGTTGTTTTTTCGACTAAAAGCGCCTTACTATACATGGTCGTTTTTTTCGGCCGTTTTTTTTCGGCTAAAAACGCCTTACGATACATGGTCGTTTTTTTCCGGCATAAAAACGCCTTACTATACATGGTGGGTTTTTTTTGGCTAAAAATGCCTTACTATACATGGTGGGGGTTTTTTGACAAAAAATGCCTCACTATACATGGTCGTTTTTTTCGGCTAAAAACGCCTTACTATACATGGTCGTTTTTTTCGGCTGTTTTTTTTCGGCTAAAAACGCCTTACGATACATGGTCGTTTTTTTCCGGCATAAAAACGCCTTACTAAAAATGTGGGTTTTTTCGGCTAAAAAAGCCTTACTATACATGGTGGGGTTTTTTTGACAAAAAATGCCTCACTATACATGGTCGTTTTTTTCGGCTAAAAACGCCTTATTATACATGGTCGTTTTTTTCGGATAAAAACGCCTTACAATACATGGTCGTTTTTTTTCCGGCTAAAAACGCCTTACTATACATGGTCGTTTTTTTCGGCTGTTTTTTTTCGGCTAAAAACGCCTTACTAAAAATGGTGGGTTTTTTCGGCGAAAAACGCCTTACTAAAAATGGTGGGTTTTTTCGGCTAAAAAAGCCTTACTATACATGGTCTTTTTTTTCCGGCTAAAAACGCCTTACTATACACGGTGGGGTTTTTTCGGCTAAAAACTTCTTATTATATACATTGTCGTTTTTTTCGGCCGTTTTTTTTTTTCGGCTAAAAACGCCTTATTATACATGGTCGTTTTTTTCGGCTAAAAAAGCCTTACTTTACATGGTCGTTTTTTTCGGCCGTTTTTTTGGGGGGGGGCTAAAAACGTCGTTTTAAAAATGGTCGTTTTTTTCGTTTTTTCGTTTTTTCGTTTTTTTCGGCTAAAAACGCCTTATTATACATGGTCGTTTTTTTCCGGCTAAAAACGCCTTACAATACATGGTCGTTTTTTTTTTCGGCTAAAAACACCTTACTATACATTGTCGTTTTTTTCGGCTGTTTTTTGGGGGGGCTAAAAACGCCTTACTATACATGGTCGTTTTTTTCGGCCGTTTTTTTTCGGCTAAAAACGCCTTACTACAAATGGTGGGTTTTTTTCGGCTAAAAACGCTTTACATGGTCGTTTTTTTGGCTAAAAACGCCTTACTATTCGGCTAAAAACGCCTTACTATACATGGTCGTTTTTTTCGTCCGTTATTAAGGCTAAATACGCCTTTATACATGGTCGTTTTTTTCGGCTAAAAACGCCTTACTATATATACATGGTCGTTTTTTTCGGCTAAAAACGCCTTTTTACATGGTCGTTTTTTTTCGGCTAAATACACCTTACTATGCATGGTCGGTTTTTTTCAGGTTAAAATGCATTATTACACATTGTCGTTTTTTTCAGCTAAAAACGCCTTAGTCATTTTATCCGAAAAAAACGACCATGTATAGTCAGTAAGTATAGTAAGGCATTTTTTTGTGTGTGTGGATATTTTTTTAGTCGCTCAATGATATTACTGCGATGGCATCGTTGTCATCAAATCCGACTTTTTTGTTACCTTGGGAATGCCCCTATCGGCCACATCATCGCCGCCCACTGCCTTTGTAGTCACTTGCTCCTTGTCCTCCTCGCTATCCTGGAATTGGGACATGGATGGATGCAAATGTGGGGAAAGAAATAAAATAAAAATAATTCGAAATTAACACTCACCGGTGAGTCAGCCCTCTCTCCTTTGTGGGACTTTTTCAGGAAGACGCCAAACAGCCCTCGATCCTTTTCCTGACCCCGCCGCCCCACACAAAAACATGTTGACCATGGCCGCACACATGATATGGAAATGTTAAATATTCTCTTCCATACCGCTTTTCCCGATAAATCCTCATTGCTGGCTGACATCATTTTCTCCATGCTCTCATCCTGCAAGTGACAAAAACAAAAAAGACGGGAAATACATGAGATCACATTTTTTATTTATTCAAGTTTTTTAATGCAGAAAAATCCATTAAACAAGTGATGCTCACCATGAACAACCTATAATTATACAAAGTATATGATTAAAAGTTAAAATTAAGTACAATATGAATACGTACATGTTTTTTCTTTTTTGCCAAAAGAAATTAAATTCTATTTTGCGACATTAAAATGTTCTTATGGATCTCAAATGAGCACCAGAGGTTGTTGTTTAGTGCTCATTTTCAGCCCCGTGTCCGCTTTTTGAGTTTCAACATGCGGTTTGAAAAATAAATAAATAAAACAAAATAAAATTCCTGTCTTTCAGTCTTTATTTCGTAATGCCAAGAACGTAACTGCACCAGGGCTACACAATGGCATCTTATTAAAAAAAAAAAAATCCCTTTCTGAGTTGCATGGGCGGTTTGAAAATAAATCAATCAATAAAAATCCCACCTCTGCTGTTTGGCTCATATGTACAGTATTTTTATAAAACGCCAAACAAAAATACGGTGAAAATGTTTTTTTTTTTATTTTAATTTTTTTTTCATTTTTAAAAAATGAAGGAAAATTCACCAAGTTGAGATGGAACCAGAACTGTTAGTCAAAGGGAACACTTTTGCAACATCGCCTTTTGAGTGTGTGTACTGTCTTTTGTTCAAAATGCAATAGCGGCACTGAATAGAGATGACGTGCAGCCTTCTTTTTCATCATCGTCATCCTCATGTCTTACTTGTTTGGATTCTGCACTTTTGTCCTGTTTGACTTTGTTACCGTCCATCCGTTCCTTTTCCGCCGCTTCTTTGTCGGGATCGAGATCGCCTCCACTGCCGCCGCCGACCTTCAAGGAAGGCAAACTTCAACGTCTGCGCACATGACGATATCATCGTCGGGGAGCACCTCATACCTTGCTTGTGGACTTGAGGTGCTTCATTACCCCCTTTAGGACACCCTGCGGAGCGAAAGTCACACGCTGTCACATCTCGCATACGCAAATACAAACACAAAAGTAGAGAAAAACACAAAAACTTGTACACTCACACATACAAAGGCGTGCACACACACACATTTACACAAAAGCATGCACACAAATGGAGGAAAGTACACGCACACAAATGCACGTACACGATCACATGACACACACACACACAAAAGTACACAGTGTGTCAAATACCGGTTTGATGGAAGTGGTCTTTTTGTCCGGAGCGTCATCACCTCTGTCCTGGTTGTCAGTCACATGACTCTGCAGTAAATACCTCCATGTGAGCCACATTACCCCAAAACTGGTTTTAGGTAGGTTTGAATTTGTGTGTGTGTGTGTCTTGCACACAACCACGCCCACATGCTCCCACAAACCCGTTTAGCCAGAGAGTGCATACAATTATCAGCCCGCATTTCTCTGAGCTTCTCGTACAAAGTACAAGTGATGTATTCTTATCGTGGACAGTGCACAAACGCAAGCTTTGGAATCAACCATGGTCTTGATTGAACATACACAAAATCAGTCAGCATCTTGCAGTTGCCAGTTGCCCGTCCCCAATAGAAAGTAAACTGGTTAGTACAGGGGTGGCATGGTGATGGATTGGTTAGTGCATCCACCTCACAGTGCAGAGGTGCAGCGTTCAATTCCAGTTCCGGCCTTCCTTATGTAGAGTTTACATTTTCTCCCTGTGCCTGTGTGGGTTTTCCCCGGGTATTCAGGTTTCCTACCACAATTCAAAAAACGTGCATGGCAAGTTAATAGGGCACTCTAAATTGTCCCTCGGTGTGAGTGTGAGCGCAAATGGTTGATCGTCTATGTGTGCTCTGCAATTGACTGGCAACCAGTTCAGGATGTTTTCCGCCTACTGCCCAATGGCGGCTGTGATTGGCTCGGGCACGCTCGCAACCCTCGTGAGGAAAAGCGGATAAGACATGGATGGTTAGTACTGTGGATTAGCGTTATTTGTATAACTGTGTTAGCATGATTAGCATTACATTATTAGCTTGATTAGCACCCTCGTTGCTTACAATGAATGACATTTTTTTGACTTTCAGGCTTCGTCGAACTTTGGCCGTCAGGACAGATGGACGAGTCTACGTGTGAGGGGAACGATTGATGTTGAAAATTATTTGTACCGGTAAATAAAAATTGTAATCTGACATGACGGTGACAAACCTGTTTGGTGTCAGTCGCCGCATCTGATTGGACACTTCCGGCAGAAATCTGAAGAAAGAAGAGGACCAAGTGTTGGCGGCCAACACTGAGATGGCGTCAGAAGATGGTCTACCTGCTTGTGGTCGCTGTTGCACTGACTGTGTCTCGTCGTCCAGGTCCTCCTCTGCACGCGAAAAAAAATTGAAATTAATTTTGACTTTCATTTGTTAAATTGTGACAGTACTGATACTACACCTTTTCTGCTCGTCTAGGCGCCGGTACGGGAATTTCTGGCTTTTTCTCCTTTGGCTCGCTTTGTGGCATGTTTCGATTGGCCTAAAAAAAATCACGTAAAAAAACAACAACCAAAAAAACGATTTTTTTCCCCACCGTCATTTGTGTTGTCAATTGTAATCACCACAAATAGGGCCAGAGTAACATGACAAACAGAAACCAAACCAAACCATTCATCCCGAAAAGTGAAAACATTGTAATGAGCATGCCGGGCCACTAGTGGGCGATATGCCGATATCCCATGAAACAATTGCAACATTTTCAGTGTTTTCAATCCCCAAAGTGACACCACATGAACAATCTATTATTTGTACTGATTTTAAAAAGTTTCATGGACAACCCTGATTTGTAATCATTCAGATGCCAAGAAATAAATTAATGTTGACAAGATTTTAACAACTAACACACTTACCTCACCATCCATGTCTAATCTTTTCAGGAGAAATTGCATTTGACTCAGATCCTGCACACATACACACATGTACACAAATAGAATTAATTTTAAAAATGTATTTAAAAAATTAATAATGTTCCAATCATACACAAAAGGAAGACATTATTAACTTGCTAGCAACCAATCAACCTTGGAGGTGATGGGTTTTCAACCAAAATAAAGTTACAAAAAGTTCCAATTCTGAAAAGACATTGAAAAAGAACCCACCCTCTTCCAAAAAAAAAATCAAGGAACAATTCAAAACATTTTTTAAGATAAGAAAATCTTGATTTGTCTCACAATTTTTGACAGTTAAACACTATTTTGTACACACATTCAGCTTGAGTCGTGGAGGAACCACAGGCGTAGGCTTGTCCAATTTCTCTGCATCGATTCTTTGAGGCTGAAACAAAAAGTCGTATTTTTACTAAACGCTGATTATACACCTCTACAAATAGCCGCTTACGGTGCGGAGTAAGTACCTCAGGATGCCAGCGAGGCAGTATGGACTGTGAAGACAACACAGAATATTAGAAATACAACTTAGGTTTATGATTTTTTTCCCATTTGATATTATTTTATGTTTTATCTTTCCATTCATTCTCACAGGCTTTTTCTTTTTGGCTTCAGGCTGAGCCATCTTCATCTCACTTCCCTAAAACGAGACAAAATGTTCAGATAAATACCGTAATCGCCATGGTAAATACTTCCACATGCTTGTGAAATGATGGAAGTTGATTGATGAGCACATTTGCATTTGCAGTGTCAACTTCACTTGTGTCACTTGTACCTCAAAATCAACTTCCCCCACTGAAATGAAACAAAATGCCATTCATCGCAGCTCCAAAAAACAACAAACACATTACAGGAGGTCAGTCTAAAACGCCTAATGTAAAAAAAAAGCCGAAATTATGATCACTCATCACCAAAATGTATGTACACAGCTCTCCTCATGCCCACATCAACCTCTGAAAACATTAAAATGATCAACCCAGTCATTTGATTTTTTTTGGATTCTATTAACATTACATGTCACAAACTATAAAATGAAGACAAATAAACAAATACAATTTCCATGTCAATTATAAATACAGGTATGTGTTTTGATTGTGTGTTTAGGACATTAGAGACCGCATGCCAATGAGAAAAACATACGCCAAAAAAATTTAAATTAAATGAATCCAAATGAATGAATTAATCATGAATTGAATCATGATTTTCTGCTCGGATTCAATTAACATTGTGTTGCTCATTTTGGTGTGTGCGCCTTGGCCACGAGGGCGCGGTAGAAAACAGATACACTGCACACAGAAAGAGCATCACAAGAAGATACAACACTCGTTGCTTTTCGCAGACGTATTTTTAAAAAAGTGACATTGAGGCTACTTTTGTGAATCCAAAGCCGCTACGTTCCCAAGAGGAATTATAAGATCTACGTTTTAGATTATTTTGTCACGCGTAAGTTGCTTCTTAGTGACTACTTAATTATGAAAACACATATTTCCTGTCTGTTTTACTGCGAAAATACCAATTTCCTCAATTATCACGTGCTTCCAGATTGGATCGACCGGAGAACTACAAAACAAAATAAAGCAGCATTTTTCTAATGTTTCAATGAACATTGAATCATGACAGACAAACGGCAGATATTCAATTAAACACTGTACAAAAACAATAATTGCCGAGCACATTAAATTCATTTGAAATGTTAATTGTGTCATTCATGGCGTTTGACTAACCTCGCAGTTGTTCCTCTGTCACTGAAATCTGGACACATTCACACACGAACACAAAGTGAACACTTGTCTCGAGATTTTCCAAACTTTTCACCACACCCCGCAACACATCTGCAACCCCGGAGGCGTTCAAGGGCACCCATGAAGCTCCGAAATTTCCGCCTTCATCACAACCTCCGCGGCGTGACACGAACAAATTTTTGGGTGTATTTCCCCAAAATGTGTCGATCAAATGTGTTAATCTGATATGGAACGTTTTTCTCTCTCGAAGGAAGCCGTTTGTATTTCCCTATACAATATTTCTATTTAAATGACCTGGAAACATCTCAGTGGGTTTACACCTGATTGTTCCCCCCAATTAAAAATATATATAGTACCATGAATAAAGGTACGTTAAATGAAATATATACTCACACGCTCTGCGAATTCAATTATTTTAATTCAACATTTAACTGAAAACAAAAGAGGCTTTAAGTATTATATAATGATAAAACCAAATGTTTTAATCCAGGTTTCTGAAATATTTTACATCAAGTACCATTTGCATGCCCAACATTAAAAAAAACAATAGTGTTCGTAGTTTCATGACTAAAAATAATCTGTAATGTGTGTTTGGTATGTGATTCTTTTACAAAATTTAAAAAATCCATCCATCCATGTTATTTTTAGATTAAAAATATACATAAAAACAAAACAGTAGAAACAGTAAAACAGAGATTTATAAACGTTTTGTGTTATACTGCATTAAATCAATGTATTTTTCATGAATGTACTCTTAATTGCATTTATGTATTGTTTTCTACTGTCCAAATGGAATTCTTTTCCTTTATTTGTCTTAATAGTCGTCACCTCATTCCGACCTGGAACTTTACGCAACAGCATGCCCAGTATCATGCTGCCATTCCGTACTTTCTAAATATAAACTTTTGCATGCTGTAATGTTTGTGCATGTTCCCACTTGTTGGCTCCTCTTATCCGTCCACAAAAATCTTCTATTGCACTGCCATGTCCTGAGGGATTATCTTGCAATATGTTAACCGTTGTGTGTTAAACAGTGAAGTAGCTTATACACTACTAGAATAAGGGGGGAGCTGCAGCCTATACCAGCTCACTTTGGGAGATAGGCAGGGTACACCCTTGCCTGGTCACCGGCCAATCGCAGGGCACATAAAGACAAACACTCATATTCACACGACAGGTCAAATTATTGAAAAGCCACACACACGCACACACACACACACACACGCACACACACACACACACACACAAGCATGGGGGAAGATGTAGACTCCACACAGGAAGGCCCGAGCCTGGATTCAATTCCAGAAACTTCCAACTGTGAGGCAGGCGCGCTAAAACACGAGTCCACCAGTCCAACAACAATAATAGTGATACTATAATGATGAATACATATTACAGTAATAATAAATATCAATTATGACAATTTCCTCAACTAAATAACACACACCCCACATTGTTACCAGCAAGACAACTTTAACACACAAACACACACATTCACACAAATGAAACTACGCCCTGCAAAATTGCATCCTCATGATGTGTCGGGGTGATAAATGCGATGATTTTACCTGCAGAGGATGTCTTTGAAATGTTTTTGTCTGAGGCGGAGGAGGTGGGAGGAGGGAAAGAGGAGGAAGGGGCAGGGTCCAACCTACCTGTGTTTGGATCTCGGCAGATTTGACTCATCAGTTTCAACCTCAAGTCTGACACAAGAGGATCCCAAAATAAGCCCCAATGTTGGCTAATAATTCAAAGCGGGGCGAGGAAATTATGACTCATTAACCCTTTAATAGTCTGCTCAACCATATGCATATGAGGACAAAACTGATCAAATTGTATCATGACTTCCAAATTTTGTATTCATATAAAAACAAAATCTACAAAAACACAATCACAACAGAGGCCGAATGAGGGTGTCTTTCTGGTTATTTTCATCTTTTTTCATAAAATAAATTCCTGTTTTGTTTAGAGAATTGAGTTTTTTGTTTATTTTTTGCTCTCACCAAATTAAAAAAAATACTGATTTAAATATGTATACCAGGTGGCCCGGTGGTTAGCATGTCAACCTCACAGTCTAGGGGTCGAGGGTTCGATCCTGGTTCCAGCCCTCCTGTGTGGAGTTTGCATGTTCTCCCAGTGCCTGTGCGGGTTTTCTCTGGGTACTCCGGTTTCCTCCCATGTTCCAAAAACATCCATGGCAGGCTGATTGAAAAGTCTAAATTGTCCCAAGGTGTGCGTGTGCGTGTGAGTGTTGTTTGTCTCTGTGTGCCCTGTGATTGGCTGGCAACCAGTTCAGGGTGTCCCGCGCCTACTGCCCGAACACAGTTGGGATAGGCTCCAGCACCCCTCGCGACTCTTGTGAGGATTAAGCTGATCAGGAAATGGATGGATGAGGACTTGAAAGGGGAGAAGCTTTTTTTATAGTTAATTCACACACAAAATAAAAGCTTGTTCACACCTAAAATACATTCAAAACAATTCCGTGTCAATATTGGCATATAAAATAATTTATTTGTTCAATAAGAAAACCAACACCAGTGAAAAGTACACTGTCTGATATAAAAATGTCAGTTGTAACCATAAGATAAATATAGTTAAATTTTAAAATGATGAAATTAAAAAACAAAAAATTGAATAATGTACCCATCACAAAAATGAAAAATATACAGTATATGTTCACAACTTTGGCTAACGGATGCGGACTAAAGAATAGCAAGACCTAGTCTTGCTATGGCCTTGCTAGGGCTGTCCAAATGACCTTGGTTTGACTCAAGGATTTGGCAAGAACATTTGGACCAAAATGCCAAAACTTTGCTGTAGACCTGGACAGGAAGACATCCAGATTGTCAAAATTTGATCAGAAAGCCCAACACCTGGTTTATGACTCCAGTATACCAATAGGACTTTGTCCAAAAGACTATGACCAAAACATCAAGGTCTGGCTTGAAATTCAGAGAGAATGACATCGGTAAGACTTGCCCACAAAAGACTAACTAGGTCCAGCTTGGAACATAGGCCAAAGGCTCTTCCTCAGGTCCTCGACCAAAAATACATACAACATGTCTTACTTGAAGCTCAGGCAGAAATACTTTGCCCTGGCTTTAAACTAAAACACCCAAACATAAATACAGAATGTAGGTCCGGGTCTAAACTTGGTCAGAAAGACCTAGGTCATATTACCAATAGACCAAATTTTTTCTTCACACTTGGAAAGACGTAGCCTTGTTTGAGTCTTGCCCATAAAAGATCTGCATCTACCTTTAGAGGTTGGCCAAAGGACCATGTCCAAAAGACCAAGTACTTGCTTTGTACTTGGACCAAAAACAAAAACAAAAAAATAACTATAGGCCTTGCCTGAAGCTAGATGCAAGACTTGTTCCCAAATGTCTAGAGTTCATCTAGCTTCAGACATTTGCCAGAATTCGATAATCAAAAGACAGAAATGGCCAGGCCCATCTTATGACTTCCCCCAAAGAGACAGAGGTGGCCTTGGACTAGGATCAAAACAACAAGGCCTTACATACAGCCATGAGCCGAAAAACTGGAACAATGGGTCAGACAGAAAGACCAAAGGCTGGCTTATGACTCGTCCCTAAAAGGTCTATAGTTTGAGACATTGGCCACAGGACGAGAACCAAGATACCATGGTATTACTAAGGTCTTTAAATCAAAGACTGGACCATAAGAATGATTTTTAAGAATTCTCTATTAAGGAGAAAAAAAAACCTAGATGTGGCGTCTCCCAATAACTGTCAGTTCTCCACTAACTACAGTACATTAACTTTTGTCCATAATTCTCCCACAAGAGCAGGACCAACATTTGCAACTCTTTAAAAAAATGTGACAATTAACGGTAAGACTGGTTTAAAAGACAGCAAAGAGCTAGAAATCTAAATATAAAGTCCATCATCCACTAGGACACTGGAATGCCGAGAACCTCGACGACTGTGTTCCCCCTCTCTGTCACTTCCTCTCCTCCCATGATCACTTTTTGTCTTGTCCCCGTCACTTCCTTTCCTCTCCTTGTCAGTTCCTGTCTTGACTCGGTCACTTCCTCTCCTGTGACTCTCTGTGCTCCGGCGATAATCCTCCTCAAGCTTCTTCCGGGCGCTCTCGGTCCGGCTCATTCGTTGTTCCTCGCCGTGCACTTCGTCTCCCGCCCTTTCCTTCGCTCTCCTGTGGTGACTCCTGTGGCTGGACGTTATCCTCCACTCTGTGTGGTCCCGCCGGCTCGAATCTCGACTCTGTTGCGAATCCCTCCGTTCATCGCTTTTCCCGTGAGTGTCCCTCGTCATGCCCTTGTCCAAGTCCAATCCTTCTCTACTTCCTGTGTCTTCTGTCCTCCGGTCTTTTGCTTGAATGCTATCCATCATTTTGCTTTCACGTTTGGATCCGTATCCGCTGCTTCTTCTCTCCTGACTGGCCCACTCATCGGTATGAACGCTTCCTTCGGGATTCACAGTCAGCCCTCTGTGACTTTTCTCACGTTCCGACTTCCTTTTGGAATCCTCCGTTCTGCCGAGTGATTCTTTCTCATCATTTTCCTGCCGTCTTCTCTCATGCTCTGGCTTTGTACGGGAGTTGTTTGTTCTGGCTAATGCTTCTTTCCCGCTATCTTCTAGGAGGCTTCTCTCCTGTTCTGTATTTTTTGGGGATTCTCCTGTTCTACCATATGTATCTTGCCCACCATGATCCTGCTTTTTGGGTTTTTCCTCCAATTTTTTATACGACGCTGCTGTTTCTTTCTCTTGCTTCTCCTTTGAAGCCGCGGTCCACTTCTCTGTCTCCTTGTCCATTTTGTCCTTCTTTCTCAACCCCTCCTTCTTCTCCTTGGACTCACCTTCCTTCTCGGCGATTTTGCCCTCCTCAATCCGTTTGTCCAGTTTTAATTCCATGAGATCCAGCTCTTGTTCCAGTTCTGCCAGCTTCTTGGGATCTGACTCCAGTTCATCGTCTACCTCCTCCTCTACCTCCTCGATTTCCTCATACTCCTCCACCTCGATGCCATCCATGGTCTTCTGCAGCTGTGTCTTGACCTTGTTGAGCTCTAGGAGGCCATCCTGAAGCTCCTTGCACACATCCCTGATCTTGGATGCGAACTTGGTCTTGGCACCTTTGCGCAGTTCATGGGAGTCTTTGGCGAGGAAGAAGACATCTAGGGCCAGGAAGAGCGCCGACATGACCCCCGTGGTGACGCTGATGGCCTGGGCGGCCTTGGCTGCTCCAGCCCCCGCACCCAGAACCTGGACAGTGCTAATGAGCTTGTCGGTGTTGATCATTAAGGCCTTTCCCGCTCGGCCTCCTTCCTTCACCACATGTTTGATGTTGTGGTTTAGGGCCTTCTTGGCAGCACTCTGCGAGTACTTCTCAAAGTCCCACTCCTGCAGGGTGTCTATGCCTTCCTGCACAAAATTCATACACTCGCGGATGTCTTTGATCTGCTCCTGGTAGTCCTGGATCATCTTTTCTACCTTCTTGCGGTCCATGTTAGAGTGGACGGCGTCTGTTATGTTGGCCGTGGCCGAGGTGATGCTGCCCGCCGTGGCCACGCCAATGCCTACCGCCGTGACAATGATGGAGGCGCCAAAGGTGAATGGCGCCAGGATGAGCCCCGTGATGGTCGTCAGACTGCCAGCCACGCTGGCCACGCCTCCGCCTACGGCTGCCGATATCGTCTTTTTATGGAAGTAGTCTGCGTTATCGGCAACGGCCAGCAGCTCAAGGATGCAGTGTTGCAAGGTTGCCCCCCGCTGGTTGAAGAGGCGCACAAACAGGCGCGCTGCCATGTAGACACGGTCGGCCGCCTCCTCCATTGCTCTGCAGACATTGACATGAAGGGACACTTCAATGGGTAAACCTGCATTACATTCACGACTGCATATACGCTACCATATGACATTTACTACTCTCCCTCTATACGTCCTCCAATGATCAACCAATCACGAGTCACCTACACCACCCATTAATGTATCACCTATCCATCCATCCGACATCAATCGATCCATCAAACACTCTAACAATCAATCGACGGGATCATTCATCCATCCAGACACCCTCTCAAGCATCCAACAATCCATTACAATCTGTAACTCTTATCTATCAATCTGTCCACATCCATCCATCCATACAGCTAGCCATCTGTCCGTCACCGATATATACTTGCTACATCCGTCATTCAGCCATTCATTTATCCACGAATGAGTAAACACATCCATTCGTCATTCATGTTTAAATCTAAGATTCATGTGTAATCTACCCAATCGTCCATCTACCAATCCAACTATCTATCGACTGTATCATCACTCCATCCATCTCTGTAAATCTGATCTAGCCACTCATCAATCTCACATCCAACACTGATCCATCCAACCAAAGGCCCATCAACCAGATATCGATCATCCATCCACCATCTATGAATTTACCCAATCCCCCATCAAACACCCATCCCTCCATCCACCCCGACTATACATTAACTCTTGTCACCCATCGATCACTCAATCCACCCCAATTCATCTACGGTCGCTGTCCAACCATCAAACACCCGTCCATCATCTATCCATGCATCCATAGATCACAAATCCATCATATAAAATTCAACCATCCATCCACCTAACCTGGATTTATCCAGCAATCCACCCACCCATTTATAATCAATAAATCATAAAACTAAGAGTGTGCATACATTCCCTCCTCATCTTCTTGGAAATTGGCCGTCTCGTTCCACTCGGCCCAACCTGTGGAGACAGGAAGTCAAGACAAACCACACCAGACAGATAAGAGAACGAAAATATTTTCCAAGATAACAAAAAACAAAAAAAAAATCAAGATGGTACACTCGCCTTCAACATTTTTCCACCATTCCATCAGGCCATCGTTCTCCTGCAGGAAAAAAAAGAACAACACAACACTCAACTTTGACCTCATGTTGTCATGTTATGCTGATGGGGATGCGGATGGTGGTGGCGCACACACACCTCCTCAGATTCCAGTGGGTTTCCCTCAGTTGGGTATGCTGCCATCTCCACCGGTTGGACCTCAACTGTACTCTGAAAAATATACAAAAAAAATAAATCCAACCCCCATCATACATGATTGTCACACGAGACCTCAGTTCAAAGTAGTAAAGAGGAGGAAGGAAGAAACTCACCTGTGCCGGTATCATCTCCTGCATCTCCAGACTCTCCTCAATGACCGGCATCTTTTCTTCGGCCTGAGAAGTAAAAAGCAAGTAAAAAGGCAATCTCTACTGGAAATGGGCCTCAAAATATCTCCCTCAAAGCAAAATGATAGTCATACTGTGTGTCTTTTCAGGCAAGGCTTCCTGAGTCTTTTTTGTGAGTCTGCCCATAATAGATCATGACAAATTGTTGTGCTGCAAAGATAAACTGGCTGAGGGGTTACCTGTGACATCCTGGGAAGAGTTGTCTTGACTCTGAAGGATACAACCTGGAGAAAAAAAAAAAGCGACAAGACAGTCAGACCGAGAAAACATTTTGCGCATCGCAACTTCCCAAAACAAAAGGCTCACTCGTCTTTTTTTCTTGATAGTCCTCCTGCGTTTCAGCCCCCCACCTGCAGATGGCGCCCGCTCCTCATCCTTATCATTGTCCTGCGAGCGTTAACAGGGCATTAGAGCGTGTGAACTCATCTTCCCATGTGACTTGAAAAACAGCCGAACCTGTTTGTCAGCGGTTTTGGGCATCCTCTTGAACATGGCAGTGAAGCCTCCTTTTTTCTCCTGCCAGACATAAACACACAGTCAGATATACTGTACAGTATGTCCACACGTCAATCATACTTATTGTAAAAGGATTCCAAATGTGTACCGTGTACTCACTCACCTTTGCAGGGGCAGCTTCAAGATCGACAGGAGGGCCTGCTAATTCGTCTCCTGACAAGTCATCCTTGTTGGAAGAAAAAGACCAAAACCAATACAATTCTCTTCAGTGATAGTTGGAGAAGCATAGTTTTGCCCGTACACAACTAATGTTTGTTCCAAATGTCTGTCAAAATATAAAGAAAATAAATGCAATTCAACGTTTATTTAAAATGTAATTAAATAAATCAATTAACCCTAACCCCTTACCCCCCTAAACACTAACCCTTGCCCCTTTTCCCTCCGTCTATTTGCCTATGTATCCGAAGTTTCAAACGTCCATTAAAAAAAAAAAAATCATCAAATCAAAGTATTTTCCTCCTGTAATTCACCTTGACACTTTCTTCCTGCTTGCCATCACTAAGAGGATCCTGGAAGCAAAAAATAATAATAATGTGACGTTCGATTATTTTATCAAATGAACACGAGTAGAAGATCGTCTAAATCACCTTGGTGGCGATGGAGCGTGGTGCTGGTTTGGGCGACCTTTTTAACATTCCCGTCAAACCTCCCATCTTTTCCTGGGAAAGAAATATTGTGTCATTAAAAGGGCTGAAAACAGTCCAAGTCCGATGTCTGTCACCATCGTTTGCACCTTTGGTGCATTTTCTTCTGTCAAGTTTTCATTGCTGGCCGATAAGAGCTTCTTTTCCTCATCGCCATTTGACTCCTGCAGAGCAACAATAATAGCAACAACAATGGAGAATAACAACAAAAACAAGAAAAATAATCAGCATCTATGGTGTTGTCACCTCGTCGCCTGCTTTCGGCGCTTTCTTGAACATGCCACTGAAAATACTTTTTCCCTAGGAAAAAAATTGTTATCAGATAAAAAAAATGTAAGAACAAAAAAATACCCCCCAAATAAATGTTGACCCGAAAAAATACTGTTAATGTTTCTATATAGAACCACATTAAAAAAAAAACAATTAAATATACAAAAAACCCTTCCCAATGTAAAATTATATGTACAACAATTTTTTTTACGATGTAATATATATATATATATATATATATATATATATAATTTATTTTTAAACATTTGAATAACACAATGAAATAAAATCAAATGTTTTTAATTAGATTAGCTATTATATTAGGATTGTTTTAAATTTTAAAAAAATTTTTTAATTGAACATTTTTCAGAGGAAAATTAAAACAAAAAAGAGATCTCATACAAGATTTAAAATGTAAATAAAAAAGGAAATATTAAAATATTTGGGAAATAACCAATAATACTTATAAATTAGATTTAAAAAATACAGGCTGAAACTTTTTTTAAAAAGTATTATAAATATACATTAAAACAGAAATTAACAAAACTTATACGTTTACAAATTATACAAAAAGCTAACAAAATTATCTAAAAATGCAAGAAAAAATAAGTACAACTATTTATCCATTGATGATTCCTTATTTGGGGGCGTGGGGAAGGGTCATTCCTCATGTAAATGTTCGACTTTTACCTTGGCATTGGTATTTTCTGATAGATTGTCGTTACTTGATGACTTCTCCTTGTCCTGAAATGATTGATGATGAGTGAGTGTTTAAAAAAAGCCAACAATGGAAAATGAGGCAGTCAACTCACCCCTGCAGCTTGGTCCTCGCCGGGCGCTTTGTTGGTGTTTTTCTTGAGTCCGCCGAAGAGTCCGCCTTTCTCCTGTTTGCCAAGATGACAAGAGCGCCCCGCAAAAGCCCCCCACATAAGATTTCTCCACCTCCCTCACGGTTACGAATGCACTTGAGTGATGCTGACCTCATCCAGCAGGTTCTCTTGGCTGTTGGATCTTCTGAAGATGCCCGCCAGGCCTCCCTTTTTCACCTAAGAGTGCACTTTTTTGGGTCAAATCTCAAACAACGACAAGCCAAAGCATCAAGCGGACTTTGTTGAAACCTTGGGGACGTTTTCGGACAAGTTCTCCAAGCTCCCAGATGGCGCCGCTTCACTCTTGACTTGCGCTTCCTAAAACCGCACCAAATAGTTCCTTACTATTGTTCATCAATGAATTACGAACGAAACATTTTTGGTAGCGGGAGGCACCTTATCGCCCTCTGTAGGCTTCTGAGGCTTCTTGAACATGTTGCTGAAAAGGTTTTTATCCTGGAAAAAATAAAAAATAAAAACTCATGAACGCCGAATTATACATGACATAATTTAGATTCTAGTAAAATGCCTTGCAGGATTAAAATTAATACAATATAGTCAAGATATGTATTTTTCTAAGTTAAAAAAATGAATTAAAAAGCTGTAAATTACAACAAGTTCTGATCTTGCACATGTATGCACATGTAAATGAAACAAATATTCCACTAATATTTCTTGAAGGTTAAAATTGGCAATGAATTATTATTATTATTTTTTGTTAAAAAGGAAAACGAAAAGAGATCCAATTTAAATGGAGTATTTAAAAAATAAATCATGAAATTAAAAATAAGACAAAAATAAGTAATACTGCACGTAAGTAAATATTCCACAGATATTTATTGAGGGATTAAAATGAATAGAAAAGTCAATACATAAGAATTAAAATAACATTATTATATTCATTAAATTAAAGAAAAAATAACAATAAATACATTAACCTTAAAGTAATTAAAGTAAATCAAAAAATGTTTTCAATTATTTCAAAAAATACAATTAAAATATATTCAGATAAAAAACTGAATATTCCACTGGGGAGTGAAATTAGCAAAATAAAAACTAATATTACACAAACACACTTAATACTCCAATAACACAGATAACTAAAAAAAAGTAATATGTTCAATTATGAAACTAAACAATTCAAATTAATATTTCCCGAGAGAGGGCAAATGTTTTTGTGAGTAATTCTTTTTGTCAATGCCTTCCTGCGATATCATTGTCATTAAATCTGACTTTTTGGTACCTTGGGGACGTCCCTATCAGCCACATCGTCGCCGCCCACTGCCTTTGTAGTTGCTTGCTCCTTGTCCTCCTCACTATCCTGGAATTGAGACATGCGATTGATTCAGATGTGGGGGGAAAAAGCAAATCAAATCAAATCAAATCAAATCATTCTAAATTAACACTCACCGGTGAGTCAGGCCTGTCTCCTTTGGGGGTCTTTTTGAGGAAGACGCCAAAGAGCCCTCGATCTTTCTCCTGACCCCACCGTCCCACACAAAAACACACCATGTTGACCATGGCCACACATATGATATGGATTCATATGGAAATATGAAATATTCTATTCCGTACTGCTTTTCCTTCCGATAAATCCTCGCTGCTGGCTGACAACTTTTTCTCCACGCTCTCATCCTGCAAGTGACAAGGAAAACCAGGTCGTAATCCTATCCTATTCGTTTGCATTTAACAAGTTGTGAAGAATAACATTAATGTGCAGTGTTTACCTGGTCAGGTTGAGATGCTTTGGCGGTCTTCTTGAAGAATCCACCAAATAGTCCTCCTTTTTCCTGAAACACATTTTTCAGCATCACATGAATAGGCTTTCATGGTGTACTAGAAAGTTGGGGGAAAAAAGGGTCACCTTATTATTCTCCTCCGAGGGTCCGTCACTGCCCAGCGAGCGCTCATCATCTTGAGGCTGTTCAGTAAGGATGAGAAAGAAGATAAAGAATTTTTTTTCCATTTCCTATGCCGTCCTCTCTTGCATATCTCCCGAATCCTCAATCTCAAGTCACTATCGTTCGCAAGTCCTCTTATACATGATTAAATCGTCAACTAATAGATTACAGAAGGAGGCCGATTTGGAATCAAAGGGGAAAAAAAGAATTAAGAACTTTTCTTCCATTTCTCATTAAAAATAATATTAATCAAATAAAATAATATTAATCATAATTAGTGCAAGAGCAAAGATTGGGCGAGACGCTTCTCACTTCCTCTGCGTTGGGCATCTCGCTTGTTCGAGGCGACTTTTTGAACATTCCGCCGAACGCGCTTCCTTTCTCCTGAAACACATGCAAAAAACACACGAGTTATCTTCTGTGACAGTGGTGTCAAATTCATTTTTATCGGAGGCCACATTGAGGTACCGTTTCCCTACGGTGTATAAAGAAGTCGGGAATAACGGTTTGTTTAACTACGGTTGAAGTTGCTGTAATGGAGGGGGGTGGGGTGTTGGTAACAAGAAAATGCTGACAATATCTGTCTTATTAGACATTTTGGTACAGATTTTAGCAAGCATCACGGAAGTTGATATGTTTGATTTAGCTTCCTCAGGCCACATAAAACGATGCGGCGGGCCAGATCTGGCCCCCGGGCCTTGAGTTTGAGACACACCCAAGCGCTTCTAAAACACACGAAACGACTAGGAGAGAACTCACTTTGGGCTTTGTGACATCAGGGAGACTGTCATTGCTCGAAGAAAGCTCTTTTTGTGTGATCGTGATTTCCTGAAAATCAAACATCACGCTTGAGATTCATTACGATGTGTGGACGAGGATTCGAACGGTTTACAAATAAAACAACACAATCATCCTAAATGTCATCGATGAGAGAAGAGGAAAAAAAAATTGCACCTCTCTATCGGCTTTGGGCGTCTTCTTGAGAAATCCGCTAAAGAACCCTCCTTTCTCCTACACAAACAATATCCAAGGCAGATTTGTCAATCTGATAACAATATGTTGAATCACCACCCTGCTCCACAAAAAACTAAAATCAATCAAATAAAATATGATAAAGTTAATGACACTTTTTTATCAATTGAGAAAAAAAACTGAATGGATAAATCTTGTTGGTATATGACATATTTCCATTATGGTAAATAAACAGAATAAAAACAAGAAAAAAATTCAACAATTTAAAAAATTAAAAAAAGCTCACCTTGTGGTCCGTCAGGCTGTCTGTGCTGCCCGAGAGATCACCGGAGAGCTCTTCGGGATCCTACGAGCAAAAACAACAAACTAGTAACCAACCAGACGAGCTAGTAGCAACGCGGGTTACAGGAGCCCTGGGGGGACATAATCCACTGGAGTTGTGCAAAAACAATATTTCGCATGGCTCGCCTGCTTGGGTATCGTCTCTTTGGGAAGCTTGGGAGATTTGCGGAGGATTCCGCTGAAAAATCCTCCTTTTTCCTGCAACGCAAATCCACACACTTGTCTGTGATATTAACGACAAACACAAAGATGATAAAAGATGAATGACGACAACCAGCTGACCTCTGAGGCGGGCTTCTCGGACAGACTGGAGCTGCTGTCTGACAGTTCGCCACGGATACCGGGCTGCTGTTCCTGAAATAGAACAGCCACAAAAAAATGTTGACGGCGCTTCACTTTTTGCACATGTTGTTCCCTTATAAAATCGGATTGCTGAAGGGTAACAATACTGTACTGCCATACAGATTCAAATTGTTAGCCCGTGTCGCTAAAGTGTTTCCTGCTGTTTGTTAGCATTAAGCTACTTGGAGCTATCTGGTTGTTTTCAATTGGCAATGGGTAATTCTCTTTGTTTGATGTTGAGTTTAACAATAACCTTCGGGTGAGTGCAAATAAACAGCTTTGAAGGCTCCTTATTTTTGGAGAGAGTTTACCAATCATATTTGCCCAACTGCCGCTTGTTTCGAACCGAGTTCAGTCACCTTCCACCATAGAGTTTTTGTGTTTCAAGTTAGCGCTCGCGAGTTAAAGTGAAAAAGTCTGCCGACAGCGACCGCCAGCTCGCATCTCGAAGAACTCGGTCATTCGTATGTCAAGGCACTCATGTTTTCAGAAGTAGTTTGACCTCGTCCGGCTGAGCCGTTTCTGCAGGTTTCTTCTTGAACATCCCATTGAAAAACCCAGCATGTGATTGTTCTGGCGGTTTCTGGTCATCAGTCTCCTCAGAATCGCTGTCCGCTAGCACAACCTGCCCCCCCCCACAAAAAAAAAAACATTGAAGAGATGGACATGAATGGAAAGACCTAAAACAATAAAATATGCTAAAAAATAACAAGAGTCACAGCAAGAGACGACATGAGTTACCGTCACTGAAGCAGCTTTCCGCATCATTCCAGCAAAGCGACCACCGAAGTCCTGAAAATAAATCAATAATATTGTTTTTGGCCTTATTTTATGTTCTCAAGTACTGTTATGAAAAATGAATGCAAGAATAACCTTATTTAGTAAAAATAAATATTAATAATAATACCAGATGGAAGGTTAATGCACAATTACATAATAAACAGGAAACATCAAGAAACAAATAAACTTCAAATAATTGGAAACAAAATTATGATAGAACCCAAAAATATCAATTTGAAAAATAAAATTCTTAAATCTTTATAAAGAAATTAAATATTAGTAAAATAATAAAAGCAAAAAGACAAATTAATCTTTTGCTGGTGGGATAAAATGTTTTTTAATGCAGCAACTTAAAAGAAACAATAATGAAATAAATTAACTGAATCAAAATCAGTTAATTTTATTATCCTGTTAAAAAATGCTAAATGTAATTGATTGAGTAATTGTTATTATTGTAGTAAGAAGTTAGTGAAATTAAAAAAAAAATAATTCATGTGATTAAAATCATTAACAATTCATGTTATTCTGTTGAGAGAAAAAAATATTTTCTAATCAAACTCAAAAAGTAATAAACGACAACAATAATCAACTATTACGATTATTATGATGGTTATCATTCAATACAAATAAAATATACCAAAAATAAAAGGATAAACATTTGCATAATGCCGTTTGGATCCTATACAGTATTTTTTTAAACTCCATACAATAAAAATCCGGTGAAAATATAAAACAATGTTTTGTTTTTTTGTTTTAAATGAAGGAAAATTCATCTTGTTGTGATGGAACCAAAACTGTCAATCAAAGGCAACACTTTTGTTACATCGCTTTTTGAGTATGTGTACCGTCTCTTGTAATGTAAGAATAGAGTGCAGCCTTCTTTTTCATCATCGTCATCATCATCATCATGTCTTACTTGTTTGGATTCTGCACTTTTGTCCTGTTTGACTTTGTCACCGTCCGTCCGTTCCTTTTCCTGAGCCGCCGCTTCTTTGTCAGGATCGAGAGGTGCCTCGCCACCGCCGACCTTCAAGGAAGGCAAACTTCAACGTCTGCGCGCATGATGATGTCATCATCGTCGGGGTGGACCTCATACCTTGCTTGTGGACTTGAGGTGCTTCATCACCCCCTTTAGGGCACGCTGCGGAGCGAAAGTCACACGCTGTCACATCTCGCATACGCAAATACAAACACAAAAGTAGAGAAAAAGACAAAAACTTGTACACTCGCACATACAAAGGCGTGCACACACACACATTTACACAAAAGCATGCACACTAATGGAGGCAAGTACACGCACACAAATGCACGTAGACGATCACATGACACACACACACACACACACACACGCACACACACACGCACACGCGCACACACGCACACACGCACACACGCACACAAAAGGACAGAGAGCGACAAATACCGGTTTGGTGGATGTGGTCTTTTTGTCCGGAGCGTTATCACCTCTGTCCTGGTTGTCAGTCACATGACTCTGAAGTAAATACCTCGATGTGAGTCACATAATCCCAAAACTGGTTTTAGATACAATACGTTTGGATTTGCATGTGTTCGTGTATGTCTTGCACACAATCACGCCCACACGCTCCCACAAACACGTTTAGCCAGAGAGTCCATGCAACCATCAAGGCCGCCTTTCTCTGAGCCTCTCATTCAAAGTACAAGTCACGGAACCTTATACTGGATGGTGCACAAAAGCGTTGCTTCGACATATTCAAAATTAACGGTATTCTTGATTTAACGCGCTGAAAATCAGTCAGCATATTGCAGTTGCCAGTAGCCCTAGTAGGTGGTGACAAACCTGCTTGGTGTCAGCTGCATCTGATTGGACACTTCCGGCAGAATTCTGTAGAAAGAAGAGGACCAAGTGTTGGCGGCCAACATCGAGATGGCATCAGAAGATGGTGTACCTGCTTGTGGTCGCTTTTGCGCCGACTGTGTCTCGGAGTCCAGTTCCTCTCCTGCACGCAAAAAAAAAAATGGAAGTCAACGTTGACTTTAATTTGTTAAATTGTGACAGTACCGGTACTACACCTTTTCTGCTCGTCGAGGCGCCGGTACGGGAGTTTCTGGCTTTTTCTCCTTTGTCTCGCTTTGGGTCATGTTTCGACTGGCCTGAAAAATCACGTCCAAAACATTTTTTCCCCCCCACTGCTATTTGTGTTGTCTATTGTTATCACCACAAGTAGGGCCAGAGTAACATGACACCAAGAGAAAACATTCACGTCAAAAAGTGAAAACACTGTAATGCGCACGCCGGGTCACTAGTTAGCGATATCCCATTAAACAATTGACACCACATAAACAATCAATTATTTGTACAGGTTTTTAGAAAGTTTCATGGACAACCGTGATTTTTTAAATTTCAGATGCCAAGGAATAAATTAATGTTGACAAGATTTCAACAAATAACACACTTACCTCACCATCCATTTCTAATCTTTTCAGGCGATATTGTGTGTGACTCAGTTCCTGCACACATACATACATGTACACCAAAATAATTATTTAATCATATTCCAAGACGTTATCAACTTGCTATCAACCAGTCAACCTTTAAGTTGATGTGTTCTAAACCAAAATAAAGTTTCAAAAAGTTATCATTTTGAAAAGACATTTAACAAGAACCCCCCTCCAAAAAACAAAAAACAAAAAAATCAAGGAAACCTTTTTTTTAAGATAAGATAAAAAAAACGTTATTTGTCTCACAACGTTTTTGACAGTAAAACACTATTTGGTACAAACATTGTGCTTGGGTCGCGGAGGAACCACAGGGGTGGGCTTGTCCAATTTCTCTGCATCAATTCTTTGAGGCTGAAACAAAAAGTCCTATTTTAACTAAATGCAGATTATACACCTCTGTAAATGTATACACCTCGTTGCGGAGTATGTACCTCTGGAGGCCAGGGAGGTAGTTTGGACTGTGAAGACAACACAGAACATTAGAAATTTGACTTAGGAATGTGATTTTTTTTTTCCAATTGATTTGATTTGATTTTTTTTATGTTTCCATTCGTTCTCACAGGCTTTTTCTTTTTGGCTTCCGGCTTCATCTTCTCCATCTCACTTCCCTAAAACGAGACAAAAGGTTCAGAAAATTACCTTAATCAGTATGGTAAACACTTCCACATGCTTGTGAAATGATGAGCACATTTGCATTTACAGCGGCAACTTGACTTGTGCCACTTGTACCTCAAAATCAACTTCCCCCACTGAAATGAAAGAAAACGCATTCCTGGAGGACTAAAGTCTAAAACGCTTCATATAAAAAAAAGTCTAAACTATGATCAATCATCACCAAAATGTACAGTATGTACGTAGCTCTACTCATGCCCACGTCGTTCTCTGAATATATTAAAATGATCGCCACAATATTATTTGATTTTATGAATCCATAGGCACTTGCTATGGAAAAAAAAGATGAACGTCCCTCAATGTCCAATAACTTCCACCAATCATCACCAAAATATGCACATTTGTACTCATGTCCACGTCAACCTCTGAAAACATTAAAATGATCAACCCAGTATTTTGGAATTTTTTGGGGGCTTCTGTGGACATTACATGTCACACACCATGAAATGAATACAAAGATTGTTGGAAACAAAATAAAATTCCATGTCAATTATAAATCTAGGTCAGTGCTTTTGATCGTGTGTTTAGGATGGTAAAGACTGCATGCCACTGAGAAAAACATACAGTAAAAAAAACACACACATAAAAATGAATCCAAATAATTAATTCGGAATTGGTTCATGATTTTCTGCTGGGTGTACGCCTTGGCCAAGAGGGCGCGGCAGAAAACAGATACACTGCACACAGAAAGAGCATCACAAGAAGATACAACACTCGTTGCTTTTCGCAGACGTATTTAAAAAAAGTAACATTGAGGCTAGTTTTGTGAACCCAAAGCCACTACGTTCCCAAATAGGAATTATAAGATCTACTTTTTAGATTATTTTGTCACGCGGAAGTTGCTTCTTAGTGACTACTTAATACAATACAATACATGCTGATGTATATAGCGCTTTCACAACAGCGGAGGCTGTAAATGAAAACACATATTTCCTGTCTGTTTTACTGCGAATCTACACATTTCCTCAATTATCATGTGCTTCCAGAGAGGCACCGGAGAATTACAAAACAAAATAAGTCCGCATTTTTCTATGTTTCAATGAACACTGAATCATGACAGATAAACGGCAGGCATTTAATTAAACGCTGTTAGCTTGACAGCAGCCGTTCAAAAACAATGAATGCCGAGCACATTGAAAGCATTTGAAGTGCTAATTGTGTCATTAATGGCGTTTGACAAACCTCGCAATTGTTCCTCTGTCACTGAGATCCCAACACACGAACACAAAGTGAATGCCTGTCTTGAGATTTTCCAAACTTTTCACCACACCCCGCAACGCATCTGCAGTTACAGAGGCGTTCAAGGGCACCCGGTGAGGCTCCGAAATTTCCGCCTTCATCACAACCTCCGCGGCGTGACACGAACAGATTTTTGAGTGTATTTCCCCAAAATGTGTCACTCAAATGTGTTCATCTTACCTAGAACGTTTTTCTCTCTCGGGCGAAGCCGTTTGTATTTCCCGATATTTTATTTAAATGACCTGGAAATATCTCAGTGAGTTTAGACCTGATTGTTCCCCGCAATTAAAAATATATGTAGTACTGTACCATGAATACAAATACAGTAAATCAAATAAATCAAAACATTTTAAAAAACACTCACACGCACTGCATTTCAATTTCTTTTAATTTAACATTTAACTGAAAACAAAAGAGGTTTAAAGTATTTTAAAAAGAATAATAAAACCAAATATTTTAATCCAAGTTTTTGAAATATTTTACATTAAGTACCACTTGCATGCCCAACATTAAAAAAAACAATAGTGCAATAGTTTTACTACAAAAAATAATCTGTCATGCTTGTAATGTGATTCTTTAAAAAAAATTAAAATGCATCCATCCATATTATTTTTAGATTAAAAATAAATTTAAAAACAGACCTATCCCCTTTTATAACAATACATCAAAAAGTAAATTAAAAACAAAACAGTACAAACAGTAAAACACAGATTTATAAAAGGTTTGTGTTATACTGCATTAAATCAATGTATTTCTCATGAATGTACTCTTAATTGCATTTATGTAATGTTTTCTACTGTCCAAATGGAATTCTTTTCCTTTATTTGTCTTAATAGTCGTCACCTCATTCCGACTGGAACTTTACGCAACAGCATGCCGAGTATCATGCTGCCATTCCGTAGACTGACTGACTGACTTTCTAAATATAAACTTTTGCAAGCTGTAATGTTTGTGCATGTTCCTACTTGTTGACTCCTCTGATCCTTCCACAAAGATCTTCTATTGCACTGCCATGTCCTGAGGGAACATCTTGCGATAAGTGTGTTAAACAGTCAAGTGTCTTATGCACTAGAATAAGAACAATCCTACTATCCACTTTCAAATGGGCGTGTCATTATTCGGGTCAGAGAGGAAGCTGCAGTCTATACCAGCTCACTTTGGGAGAGAGGCAGGGTACACCCTGGACTGGTCACCGGCCAATCACAGGGCACATAAACTCAAACACTCATATTCACGCAACGGGTGAAATTAGAGAAAAGCTACACATGCACAAGCATGGGGGAAGATGTAAACTCCACACAGGAAGGCCCGAGCCCGGATTGAATTCCTGAAACTCCCAACTGTGAGGCAGACGCGCTCGCTAAAACACGGGTCCACCAGTCCAACAACAATAATAGCGATACTATAATGATGAATACATATTGCAGTAATAATAAATATCAATTATGACAATTTCCTCAACTAAATAACACTCACCCCACATTGTTACCAGGAAGACAATTTTAACACACAAACACACACACATATGAAACCACGCCCTGCAAAACTGCATCCTCGTCATGTGCCGGGGTGATAAATGCAATGATTTTACCTGTAGATGGTGTCTTTGAAACCTTTTCTTTTATTTCCTTTGTGTGTGACTCACCTGGGAAGAGGTGGAGGAGGAGGGAGGAGGGAAGGAGGAGGAAGGGGCAGGGCCTAACGTACCTGAGTTTGGATCTCGGCAGGTTTGACTCATCAGTTTCAACCTCAAGTCTGACACAAGAGGATACCAAAATAAGCCCCAATGTTGGCTAGTATTTCAAAGCGGGGCGAGGAAATTATGACTCATTAAACACACGACTATCAAATTGTATCATTACTTCACAATTTTGCATTCCTATAAAAACAAAAACTACAAAAACACAACCATAACAGATGCTAAATGAGGGTGCCTTTCTGGTGTTGCTTTTTTCACAAAATAAATTCCTGTTTTGTTTGGAGAATGTTAATTTTTTTCCTCTCACCAAATAAAAAAAATGGAATTAAATATATATAAACAAAATGGAAAAGCAATACTGTAATATTAAATTGATAAAATTATAATTTTGTCAATTTTCCAACTGTTTGCAAAACACAGATTTAAAAAAAATCAGGCCTTTATTAGACTCTTTACTTACTTTAATTGCACAGAGTATTGCCACTTTTGCCGTTATCACAACGCATACATTGAACATTTAAATGTCCACCCACAATTTGACAACAATAAATACAAAGTTCATTTCATAAAAATACAGCATTTTATGCAGGATAGCGCTCAACAGATTAACATTGTCACTAGGAACAATCTAGTGCGCAAAGCTAAAATATTGCTCCAAATATATTAAAGATTTCTACATTAGGTCCAGTGAGTGTTGACTCCAACGTTAGCCAGCCGCCATTTACGTTTATTACAACAATAAAAAGGCTCTTGTCTAGTGTGATTAAAAAAAAAAAAAAGAATCACTCTGACATTGCATATCAAAAACTCCATGAGCACAATCCACGGCTAAAACGAGAGGCATTCATTCCCCAAAGAGAAGCTAGCAGTTTGTGTTCAAAATTCTGCTATTAAAATCTATTTTTTTGCATCTCATAAAAATGTAAAAAACAAACACATTGGATGTGCAATGAGCTGGCAAAATAATAACCGAGGCAAGTATGGTAGAGTAAACCACATTTTCAGGGGTGCTTATTTGTTTTCCAAGTCATCCCAGGATTGTATTTAATTCATGGAATGTATAATGTCTCTCAAACGTATCTCAGTAGTTCATTTAGTTTTCCCAGTGGCCTGTGTTGGTCTGTCATACGTATTCCCTGTTGTCGAGGTCTTTCTTGATGGCTTTCTTGATACGGTCAATCTCATCTTCTTCAGAGCTGTCGTAGTCGTAACCCCCTGTCTTCTTATCCTTCCCCTCTGAGCCGTCGCCCCCTTGGTGGTCTTGGTCCTCCGGCGTGGTGGTGCCCTGCAGCTCCTCGCGGATGGTGTTGAGCTCCACCAGGCCATCGTGCAACTGCGTGGCCACCTCGCGGATCTTGCCGGCAAACTCGGATTTGGCGCCTTTCTTCAGCTCCTTGGAGTCCTTGGCCACGAAGTAGATGTCCATGCCCACAAAGAGGCCCGTGAGGACGCCGGTGGCCATGCTGGCGATCTGAACGGCGCGTGCCGCAGTGCTGCCCGCCACGTTGGCGATCTGCACCACGCGCATGATCTCGTTGGCGTTGATAAGGATGGCTTTGCCCGCCATGGCGCCATCCTCGTAAAAGCTGCTGCTGAGCACGGGGAAGTCACGGTTGTACGCGTTGTTCTTCATCTTGATGAGGTCGAAGCGCCGCAAGTTCTCAATTCCCTGCTTGATGAACTTAAGGCACTTGTTGAGGTCCGCCATTTTCTCCTGGTAGTCCTGAACAATCTTCTCAACCTTCTTGCGGTCCATGGAGTTGTTGACCTGGTTGGAGATTCCGGCGCCGGCCGACGTGAGGCCGCCGGCCGTGGCCACGCCCAGCCCCACGGCCGTCACAATCAGGGAGGTCCCGAAAGTGACGGGTGCCAGGGCCAGGCCGGCAATGGTGGCCACGCCGCCAATAGCACTGGTGGAGCCGCCGGTGATCTGGGCAATCTTAGTGTTTTTGTTGAACTTGTCCAGGCCATCGGCGATGCCGTTCAGGTCGATGACATGCTGCCAGAGGCTCTCGGCACGCTCGGAGAACAGCTTGTTGAACACGCGGATGCCCTTCTGAACCTTCTCCGCCGTTACCGCAAATGCCCTGGCCAGAGGAAATGGTAGTTTCCGTTTTAAAAACCAACCAAGTGACTAGCAAGGAACTCATGCTACTCATCAGAATTTAGTGGTAACTTGTTCAATCCAAATAATTCGCAATTAATCCAATAAACAAAATACATCTGCAGCAATCTACAAAATGAACATTTTGAATAATCTTACAAACCAATTCTCTTCAGCCACTCACTAACCAACTAAGTGGCGGCTGACCATAGACTTCACTACACTACGTCATTTACTTCCATGTTGACAATCACTATGGCACAACTCTTCTGGCCAGTATTATCCATTCATGTATAGACATTGTAGGACTAGAAAAACAAATATGAAGGAGGAATTTATTGGAATGTCTACCCCCTTGTGTCAACAAGACCCCGACACTCACTTAGCTTCTTCTTTATCCGACATGTCTTCATCCTGAGGCGTGTCCTCCCAAGCTAAGGAAGAGCAACAAGGATACCAAAGATTTTCTAATAACACCGCCCTTTTCAAAGGTGTTGTGCAGAATTTGAATTTTAACTTACATTCCACGTTGTTCCACCACTCCATAAGACCCTCCATGTCCTGGAAGAAGATTTTAAAAAGTAGATTGCTTGATTCAGGCCTATTTACGCGGTGGTGCCATGAAGCTGCGATGATCTCAAACTGACCTGTCTGTCTTCAGGCTGTGACGGATCGATGCGGAACTCCTCCAGGCGCTCGAACAAACCCCTGTTCCTACCCTCGTTCTGAAACACCAACTATACATGAACTACAAATAATTAAAAAACGAAATGAATCCTATTCTTATTGTCAATCAACGTTAAAATCTTACAAATAAGAAAATGAACTAAAAATACATTGCACTACATCAAAATAAAAAAACATTCCATCACAAAAAAGTAAATGAGAAAAAAAATTGAGTAAAATAAATACAAATGAATAAAATGCAGATACAATTATAAAATAATTTTATAAATTAAAGAAAACAAAAAATACATGCTTATGTTAAATGCTTTGATCGTACATTTAACTGTAATTAAAACAAAGTGAAATTAAATCCAGGATAATTACCTGCAAATTCACTCAAACACTAAATTAAAAAACAATAATATTCTCTTTATAAATGCTACATTTAAATCCAATTAAATTAAAACAAGTGAAATTAAATGTATTTTTAAAATGATCTCAAAATAGTTAAAAAATAAAAAGCGAAAAAAATCTCAATCAAAACTAAATAAATGAGAAAAAAATAGAATTAAAAAAATCAATTAAAAAGATGCACATTTCATTTCAACAAAAATAAAAACAAAACCGAACGGAATGTCTCTCAAGTGTTTTCGTGTGTTTTATGGTGGAAGAGCAGTGTGTAATTAGAGCAGGTGTTCCTGCTGGATGCTAAAGAGAAGTAAGTGCTTTTTTTCATAGTGTGTTGTTGCAGAAGTGGCGTCTCCCTCGAGGGAAGCAGACAAACGAGTCAGGACACATTGTGGCGGCCTGATCTCGTCTTACATGCCTTCGATACGGTGGCATTGTGTCGGGAATACAAAAAAAATAAAAATAATAAATAAAGCAAAAACAAATATTGACCCAAAGTCTTCTCTGCTGAAAGACGAGGGTGAGAAGTACGGGCGGAGGCTGTCAGGTGACCGAAACGGCCCTTTAACAATGTGAAACATGATGAAGTGGCATTGTGTGAAAAGAAAACCCTGACAGGGTGGGACCAGAGTGACAGCATTGTGGAAGGTAAGAATTGTGTCAGCGAAAGAACATTGTGTCATGTTTGATATGAGACCTTACCAAGCAAAAATATGCACCGTGAGAATGCAAAAGAATACAATGATGGGTAAAGAAAAAAATCCATTTTGGCGATTTGCTTATTGTTATTTTTCTTTGCTTTGAGTATAAAGACGGACGGATTTATGATTTTTTTTAAAATCAATATCATCAATTACAAAACAGTAAATATAAAATTAGGATAATAAAATATAAAACCAAACTAACAAAAATAAACTTACATTGATTTAATTAGAAAACAATAAAAAGCATGATAAATCTAATAAAACCTGAAAAAAATAAACAAGAGAAAAATCCATTAAACAAAATACATGTAATGAGATGCAAAATTAAAACAACGAAAAGTTAAAAACAAACAACAAAATATATGCAATTAAATAAAGAACAAATACATTTAGAATAATAAATGTTAAAATAGAGTGCATAAAATGTAATTTTAAAAAATTAATTAGAAGAAAAACAAACTAAAGGTAATTCAATTAAAATACTGCTAAATTAGGATGAAATAATGTGAATGAATGAAATGAAAAAATGTCAAATGAAAGAATAAAAGTAAACTAAAACAAACGGAAATAAAATTATAAAATAATTCAAACAAAAAGTGTACCTCAGCATCTGCATCTCGTCTCTGCGCCGCTTTATTCTGCAACACACCCAAAACAAAGACGATTACAACACTTGTCATCTCATCAATATCCATCTTTTGAAACTCATTTATTGCCAGCCATTTTAGAAGATTTTGACATTTTCGGAATATTACGGTTGATGATCATATGTACACCAAAATACCAAATGAAAGAATCGGCTTTCTCCTTTCTTCATGCCTTTTTCCATTGTTTTACAATCAGCAGTCGATGAAGAGGTAACACGCACAAAATGTCGCCGATTTCTCAGTGGAATCTCAAATTGTGCTGATCTAAAACAGGGCATCAATGGCATGTACTGGTCGCCCAACCATCCCCGTTGAAAAAAAAAAAAACAACAGACAAGTATACTTGTCAAGAGCAGTGAAAGAGTTTAAATGCATTACCTTGACCCGAGGCATGAAGGGATTGTGTCGCTTTGGCTTCTTGACTTTGACCTAAAAAGTAAAAATCAATAAGTGAAACAACTATGGCAAAGAATTTATCATGAAGGCGGGAAAAAAAGACCTCTTTGGATTTGTTGGTAGCATCCTCGACCTCTTTATCCTCTTCTTCTTCTTTGCCTGTCGGCCCTTTGTCGTCTGATGGAGGCTGTTGTCAAGCGACAAGTGTTAAACATTGAAAATAACACTAATTACAAATGTGACATTCACGTACCTTGGCAGGGCCACGAGGCATAAATGGGTTGAAGTGCTTGTGTTTCTTCTTGCTCTGGAAAAGTGACACGTGGAGATGCGATGAACCTCTGTTACGGAGCATATTTTTAAGCAATCGTTTGGGGTTTTTTTGGGTAGCTATTAACAGTATACACTGACTTTGGAATTTTGCAACGAGTGTTGGCTGAATGCTCTGTTAATGACTTGCTGCCGTTAGTTTCCATCGATGCTACTTTCTGTTTGTCCATCGATTGTGTTTTGCATTACATGTTAGTTTTAAGATAGCGGACATATGTTAGAGGAAATTATTTGGCTTGGTTAAATATTTTTTTGTTTAAATATACACGTGAACACTTTTCTCAGGGATGAGCCGGACCACGATTGGCAAATATCCCACAAATAAAAAAATAAACCCGAAGGCAAAGTTTTTCCCGAATAATAGGGAAATAAGTTTCAATCTAAAAATTAAAAAAAAGATACATTCACGAATGCTGAACCACAATTAACATAAATAGAAGTACAATAATGAATGTTTCCTTTCATGTGTCAGTTTTACATGACAAGAGAAAAGCACTTGAAGTAAGCATGCCTGACCTCTTATTTTGGAGAACTGTGCGAGCAAGAGTGATATTAATTTCCTGAAACTGGGCATAGTCATTTCTTGACAGCGAGAGTAAGAAAATGCACTAAAGGAGTACTTTAAAAAATCTGCTTTACTAGGTCCTTTCGGACGTTTTAATGTGATTGAAGCACGTGGGAGCGATAAAACAAAAATAGGATCTCAAAACATTCGATACATGTCGAGCTCACCTCCACAGGGGTCACCTCATTTCCCTCGCCATCTTCTTTCAGACGCTCATCATCTGATTGGCCCTGCGAGATAATGACCTCGTCAATATGGATCTCCCCAACTCACATTCAAGATTCTTTGTCACATGACTCATGATCAAAACCTGGTTCTGGTTATCTTGCTTGGGCACAGTTGTGTTGGCTGCTCGCCTCCTGAGCTCCTGAAATCCGATAGCGGCGTTTCAGAAGCAGGTCAAGCACACACATGCAAGCGCGACTCCTTTGATACTGAATGCAACACAGACTGTGTTTAAGAGCGATATTAAGAAGATGACAAAAGAGTATTTCTGGGGTCCGTTTCAGAAGTCTTTTTGACTATTTTGAAGCAATTTTAGGATTCATTTTGTTTTGAACATGACGCTGAAGATGTTTTTGGACAATTTCAGGAATCTTTTGGTTGCTTTTAGAGTTAGAATTTTTTTTTTTCGTCTTGACCTTAACACCAATGGTGTTTCAGGTAACCTTTAGCACTCTTTTTGGTTAATTTCAGAACCCTTCTTGCCTGCTTTTGGATACACACAAACAACATTAGAGGCTCCGCCTACCTCCTGCGAAGGCTTGTTGGGGGGAACTTTTGGAGCTTCCTTATCTGCCCTCTCCCGAGACGTCATGTTCTTGTTGTCCTGCAGCAGAGAAGTACTTGCTATTTGTTGGCCCAAAGCATACAGTAGATAACTTGGCAGCAGGCAAGCCACAAATGTTTGTACCTTAGCGTCCTCCGATGGTTTCGCCGTGGCTTTGGCCTGAGCCTCTACCCGGTTCTTCTCCTATGAAGGCATGACAGTGACAAAGTTAAAGCGGCCGTGTGGGCACGAGAGTGTCAACTGGAAACAAACTGCTCTCAAACCTCCTGGGCGGGTTGATGTGGAAGTGGCGACGTTTCACTTCTCTGCTTTTGCTCTCTGTCGACGCCGTTGTTTTTGAGCTGACCAGGATGACACACACAGGAAGGATTTAAAGAGAGAGGATGCGTATGTGTTGTCACCATTTACTCATAATGAATATGCAGTACTTTTTGTTTCCCCTCCATTTGTTTGTCAGCTTCTATGAGCACCTCCGTGTCTTCCGTGTCTTTCTGCGCAAAGGAGGAAAGTCACGGAAGTACAAGTTAAAATGGTTTACTTTTGTATGAAAACTTTGTTCAAAAGTCAACAAAGGTCTTCTTACGGCAGCAATGGACAAAAGTTTATTATCGCTGGGGTCCAGTTATGAACTCAGTCTTGTGTTCCAGTACTAAAAAGTGGTGCGCAACTACAAGAATGTTCTTAACACACAGTCAGTCAGCACTATACACAAGACTGAAATACTGTTCTAAAATTTCCCCAAAATAACATCAGTGCTGCTCCCAAAGTCAAAGGAGTCCCCAAACTGTCCGACAAAAATGTCAGTGTTTCATTCCAGATGAAAGGAGTCCCAAGAATGTTCTGAAATAGTCTTAAAACAGTCAACGTTGCGGTCAAAACGAAAAGAGTCACAAAACTGGGTTCCATTCAAAGACAAGAAGCATCCTATAACAATTAAATGGTTCTGATTTGGACCTTTGTGTTCAAAATCACCGCAGTCCCCAAACTGTCCTAAAACAAGTTGTGCTGTCTTCAAGACCATTACATCTTGGAATGGTCTTAACCTCGGAGAACCCAAGAACCCTTTTCTCCTTTGGAAAATGAATTTTACATTAAGTGACTGCTATATGTTCACTGAACACCGACATTTATTTAATGCTTTAATTCTAATTTAGGATTAGGGCCAAATTTGACCCTTTGGGATTTAAGGGTAGCATTTGAGTAGCAGAATATATAGGGGCCAAATTTGACCCCGTGGGTTCTCCAGGGTTAAAAATGGTTGTGAAATGGAAAAGAAAGCCTGAAAGCGCCCAGCCGCCAATAAGCTCATGATTACATCACTAGCCAAGGACCCACATCTTCTACAGTCACTATGAAACTAGCAGAAGCGATCGACAATCAAGTTACTTTATTGGCAGGCCTGAATGGATTCAGTTTGGACATGGCTCCCATCATGGCGTTCTGAGGGAGGCGAGGAAACATTAAGATGGAGGACAACCGTTACCTTTGACAATGTGGGTGCAACGCGAGGAAGGTTTCAATACCTGTTTATGGCCGGACGACTTGTCACTAGCGGCAGGTGTGTCATCGTCACTGGAATCGCTGTGCTTGTCCTTTCCAGACCGAAATGGATTCAACATGTTCATGGCGCCGGCCAGCTTGCTCTGAAATCAAATGTTTCAAACAAACATGAATCACCCGTCAAAGAGAAGTTTCAGGATTTCCACGAAACAACTTGTCGAACCCGTTTATGGCCGGTCTGGTTCTCGTCGGTGTCCGACATCTCCTCACTGACATCTGCATCGGAGTTCTCCTTCTCCTAAACAACCGCACACACAATTGTTTTAATATTTATAAAATATTGTTGCGTCTTTTCATGGAAAACGGGACAAACAAACGAACACACCGGTTTATCAAGAGAGAAGGCGTTCTTCATCATGGCACTGAAGCCGTTCTGAGTGCACACAGACACGTTGATGTTAATGGTCAAATTCCTCACAAAAATCACATTTATGGACTACCTGTTTGACTTTGGGCTTCTCCGTCAGGTTTTCTTTGGAGCCTGTAGACGTGTCCTTAGACATCTTCTCTGCGAGACTGTCGTTGCTGGCAAAGAGCTCGCTGGCTGCCGTCAAATCTTCCTAAAAACACGAGAACAGACGCAAAGTCAAATTTGACATTGTCTTAAAAGTTCTAAAATTGTCCGACAGTCATTGTTGCATTTCAGACCAAAAGAGCCCTACAATTGCACAAAATGGGTTCTGAAGTGGACCCCCTACAAAAAAATTTCAGTGTGACCTTCAAAGCAAAGCAAGGTGGCTTTATTTGTATAGCACATTTCAGACACAAGGTAATTCTCAATGTGCTTCCACGTAGTTAAGAGTACTTTAATAATAATAATAATAATACATCACATTTGTAAGCGCCTTTCACAACACTCAAGGACACTGTACAGCCAAGACCAATAATAAAACACAGATAAAATAATAAATAAATAAAGAAAGATTTAAGGCGGGTAGGCAAGTCTGAATAGGTGGGTTTTGAGCTGGGTTTTGAATAAGGAAAGAGAGTCAATATTACGAATGTTGGGAGGAAGTGAGTTCCAGAGTTTGGGGGCAGAGCGACTGAAGGCTCTGCACCCCATTGTACTGAGACGGGCAGAGGGTAGAAAAAGGTGGAGGGAGGATGAGGACCTGAGTGAGCGAGAGGGAATGGAGATTTGAAGAAGATCTGACAGATAGGGGGGCGCAAGGTTATGGATGGCTTTGAATGTATAGAGAAGTATTTTGAAGTTGATTCTAAGTTTGACAGGAAGCCAGTGGAGCTGTCGGAGGATGGGGGTGATATGATGGAAGGAGGGGGTTCTCGTGATGATCCGGGCTGCTGAATTCTGAACAAGTTGAAGTTTATGGAGGAATTTTTGATGGACACCGAAGAGGAGTGAGTTGCAGTAGTCAATACGGGAAGTGACGAGACTGTGAACAAGGATAGCGGTGGTGTGCGGAGTGAGTGAGGGACGGAGGCGGTTTATATTGCGAAGGTGGAAATGAGCGGACCGGGTAATGTTATTGATGTGGGAGTGAAAGGATAGTGAACTGTCAAGGATGACACCCAGACTCTTCACCTGGGGGGAAGGAGATATAGTGGCATTATCAATTGTGAGGGAGAAACTGTCGGCTTTGTTTAGAGTGGATTTGGTACCGACGAGTAGGAGTTCAGTTTTATTGCTGTTTAGCTTGAGGAAATTGTGGGTGAACCAAGATTTGATTTCTGAGAGACAGTGAGAGAGGGACGAGGGTGGGAGAGAAGCGTCGGGTTTGCTGGAGAGATAGAGCTGGGTGTCATCCGCAAAGCAGTGAAAGTGTAAGCCAAATTTGCGGAAAATGTTTCCGAGTGGAAGGAGGTAGACAATGAAGAGGAGCGGACCGAGGACAGAACCCTGGGGAACACCAGAAGAAACGGGGAGGGATTGTGAAGTAAAAGAATCAACTTGAATGAACTGAGAGCGGCCAGTGAGATATGAGTGGAACCAATGTAGAGGGGTGTTGGTGATGCCTATGGTAGAGAGTCGATTGAGGAGGATGGGGTGAGAGATTGTGTCGAAGGCTGCACTCAGGTCAAGGAGGATGAGGATGGAGATAAGGCCAGAGTCTGCTGCCATGAGAAGATCGTTTGTGATTTTTATGATCTTTAAGCCAGAGAGTCCTGGGATAGTCTTAAGAATCTGAACAGAGCCAAAAAGTTATAAAAATGGTTCTAAAAACATTCAGCATTGGGTAAAAGAGTTCTAAAATTGCCCTTAAACAGAGTCAGCAGAAAGGAAAAACAAACGAAAGAGCCGAGAAAAATGTAAAACAAAATGGTGCGTTCAAGACCATGAGTAAAAGATATTTGACCTGAGACTGAGTTCTGCTTGCAGCAGTTTGTTTGGGCTTTTTGAACATTCCACTAAAGAATCCTCCTTTCTCCTGCGGAAACAACAGGAAATGAATGCTTTGGATTTCACTGCTATGCTAAGCCATGAGCTTCAGCACCACTGACCTTAGCCCCGCCCTCAGAGAGGTTTTCACTGCTGGCTGACAGTTCGCTGGATTGAGACAAATCATCCTGGACAAATCGATAAAATGCAAATTGAAGTTAAAATCATTCAACGACAACGAGAAGAAAATTGACTCCACTGCTGCTCACCTGAGATTTGTTTCTTAACAGCTTAGGTGATTTTTTAAACATTCCGCTAAACATTCCAGCCGACTCCTGAAAAGAGCACGTTAGCGATTGCCGTTAGCATCATTTCGTGCTCAAGTAATAGTCACCTTTGCGTTCTTATTGTTGGTGGCCAGGTTATTGCTGCTCCCTGACTGCTCGTCGTTTGCGGACAAATCATCCTGGAAAAGAAGCAGAATTTTGTCTACTGTCGGAGGATGAGGTCATATATGAGAGGGAAGGGGGAAATCACCTGTGCTATTTTTGGAGATTTTCTAAGCATCCCGCTGTTCTCCTAAAAGGAAAACAAACATTGTGCTCAAGAAATGACTTGAAATGAATTAAAGTGAGCTGAAGCAAAAGTCAAAGTTCAAGAGCAAAAGACTCCATTTGATCTAAAACAGTCAGTGTTGCATTCAAGACAAAAAGAGTCCTGAAAACGCACTGAGAAACACATTCTGGATTAAATTCTGGAACAAAACAATCCAGAAATTGTCCTTAAACATAGTCAGGGTATCATTCAAGACAAAACGAAACAAAATCAGTACCAGAAGAGTCTTGAGATGGGTCCTAAAAACATGTTCAGTGAACACTAAAAGTCACAGTTTCTGGTTTTCAAAGCATTTTTCAATGTGACAATAAATACTCACTCACCTTTGTGTGATCATTCACAGTGTTGTGATTGGCGGACATGTCAATGTCCAGAAGATCCTAAAAGAACGAAAGATGATGTTTTACTTTACTTTTATTCGACATGGGTTTTTTTTTTCTGTGTCATCTTAATCCAGTATTGTGCTGTCACCTGCGAGGGCCTGCGTGCGTGTCCCCGTTTAGGAGTTTTTTTCAGGATCCCGCCCAACACGCCAGACTTCTCCTACGTAGGCAAAGTGGTGTTAGCTTCAAAGGCTCACTGGTGTGAGTTTAACTGTGCCAGCGTGCGCTCACCTTGGTTGGCTTGGCTTCATCTAAGCTGCCGATGCCGTCCGAAAGCGCTGGATTGTTCTGTGAGAGCGCCACCAAAAAATATACGCATCAACACATTGTTCCTAAAAACAACTCTAGCACTGTCCTAAAATACTTCCACATTGCATTCAAGTACGTAAAAGTACACCCACAGTCCAAAAATACAATGTTGCCGCAAGTTCTATGCGCAACGCATTTTAAGCTTTATTTTGGAATGTTATGTCAAACGGAAATAAACCGTACCACACAAGCGTACATGAATCGAGCAACAACAACAATCAGACAATTTCTAGCTCAAAGCTCTATTGGAAACGTTGCGACATTCAATATTCACCTTGGTGTTGTCGTTCACGTTGTTATTGCTTGCGGACATGTCGATGTCAAGAAGATCCTGAGAGAACAAAATATATTTTGTAACACTTTACATGCGTATGTAAGTGTGATTGTCGTGTTGCGTACCTGTGAGGGCCTGCGTGCATGTCCCCGTTTGGGATTTTTTTTCAGTATCCCACCCAACATGCCAGACTTGTCCTGCATAGGACAAGTGAGTTTAGCATCAGAGGCTAACTGGTTTGAGCTAACTATACAAGTGCAGGTTCACCTTGGACGGCTTACTGTCATCTAAACTGTCGTTGCTCACCGAAAACTCTGGATTGTGCTGTGAGAGCGCTACCTGAAAAAGAAAGAAAAACAAAAACCACATCACCTTAATCTTTAAAGCAGCTCAAGCAGAATTGCGTTCAAGTCCAAAAAGTCCTAAAATTGCCCATCGATGTTGCATTTAAGAAACATCAATGTAGAACTCCAATAGCGGTAAAATACAGTGTTGCAGTCAGTGCAGCGTTTAGGGCAAAATGAATCCTGAAACACATTAAAGTCGGGCTGCAAGTAACAATTATTTTAATAATCGATTAATCTGTTGATTATTTTGTCGAATCATTGGATTAATTGATTTTTCATCCCTGTATTCTAAAACACAGCAATATTAGAAACAGAGTGCAGAAACAGATAAAAAACATAAATGACTTATTATTCAGTCACTGGTTTGGTCCGCAACATGTCAGAAAATAGGTAAGATAAGAAAACCTTTATTTGTCTCACAATGGAGAAATTCCCAATTTACAGCAGCAAAATTATGAAAGGGAGAAAGTAGAAGACAAAAATTATATAAATAAAAATATAAATATAAGAATGCTAAAAATTAATTTTTAATTGATTAGGTGTTGATTTATTGTTGTTCCTCTACATTCAACCATTCCATTAAAGACCAAAAGAGTCCTGAAATAGTCCTAAAACAATCAAAAAGGGTTATGAAATGTACCTAAAACAAAGTCTGCATTGTCTAAAAGACCATAAGAGTCAAAAATCGATCTCAGTGTTGCATTCAAGACAATTGAGTACGACAACGGTCCTAAAACAGTCAGTGTGGAGGCTACAACACAGTATCACAGTGTTATTTGTAGCCAAAACAAATTCTGTGTTGCATTCAAGCATGAAACTGTCTTTAAAAAAACAAAACATTTTAAAGGGCGAGGGAGCAAAAGTTTGAGTGCCGCAAGAGTGGCTGTGCAGCTCCTTTACTTTTTGTTCTTCTACTTTCTTCCTTTCATAACTGTGCTGCTGTAAATTGGGAATTTCTGCATTGTGGGACGAACAAAGATTTTCTTATCTTATCAAAAAGCTAGTGACAAGGCAACATGTAGCTTGTCTCATTTGTTTGAGGTTTTCCTTCTTTTAATCACGAAAGACAAAATAAAATGCAACAAGGTCGACAACAAACCTGCTGTGGCTCTTTGGACAATTTAGGCTGCTTCTTAAACATGCCTTTAAACATGCCCCCCTTGTCCTGGAATCATGGAGAAAAAAAGACAATGATTTTGGTGTCTTCATGAGCCTGATGCACAACAATGCAACATTAGAAACCAGGATGAGACCTTCGTGTTGCCGTTCAGACTATCGTTACTCTTTGACAGTTCACTGCTGACTGACAGATTGTCCTGTGGTGAAAACATTTAAATGGTAAGGTTGCAAGGTTCATTATTATTACTACAACTAGTAATAAAGTTATTACTAATATCATCATTATTATTACCGTTATCATTATCGTCATTTGTTACCTGTGTTTCGGACGACTTGGAGGATCGCTTGAACATGCCGCCAAAAAACGTCTTTTGCTGAAATGCAAAAGCAACTAATTTTTTCCCTGCAAATGGTGCCTGGTCATTACTCGACTACCCATTAGCGGTTGGGGAATATTTTTTTTTAAATCCCGCCTATGTTTACAAGACTCCATACACTTGATATGAGAGACTGAGTGCTGCTGTTTTTGGTGAGCAACAGTGTCCAAAAGGGCTCCACAGTTAACTCTAAGGAAATCCTACTCAAATAGGGATGCACGGTGCAAAGTCTGGATCGCGCTTGTGATCGTTGGGAAAATGCTCTTTTTATTTTTTAAAAATCAAGTGTAATTAATTGCAAATCCACTACAGTAGGTGGCAAGGGTTTATTCATTTTAAGTGGAATCGATAACCAAATCACTCTTCCAGTATTGATATGTAATAGTATTAACACCCCAGCAGTGAGTATCAGTGTCGATACCACATTGTGTCACTCAATCAATATACCATTAATTGGACAAAATTTATACTTTTTCTGTGAAGCCCCAAAAAGTAACTTTTGGTATACTGTATACAATTTTTGTGGCCATACTTTTTTTACTTTTTACAGATATCTATTTTTTTACATTTATACAGATATGCCTCTGCTCAACCTGCATTGTTTTGTGTTTTTGTTATTGTAAAGTGTCCTTTGTGTGTCTTGAAAGGCGCTTATAAATAAAATGTATTATTATTATTATAATATCATAAGGAGTGTTATGCTAAGGTATATTATGGAATGTTAATATTTTAATTTAACCTAGAATATGTATATTATATTTTAAAAGAAATAAAATTATCGGGGTGCAGCGCGCTTTCGAGCTCCTTGCCGGTGAATAAATGTTAATATTGTTGTCAATGTCACGGACTTTTTTTGCCTTTACGGACAAGTTTTAGGTTAGGAAATCATGACTGTCAACGATGGCAATGCTCTTCAGTGTGATATTATCGCCATAAAACGTTCTAAACTGATGAAATTCGTACTCACCGCGACGTCTCCCCCATCACACTCCAAGTCCATATTAAGGTCGCCGTACCGATCCTGTCCAAACACGTTGAAACAGTTTAACAACGACAACAGGATTTAAGTGTGTGTGGTAAGGATCCTCTCGCTCACCATTTTGGGTCTGTTTTAGCTTCAGACTCCAAAGCAAATTCGGGAAAATTCTTCACGTCCTTCTCTGCCCCGGTTCTTTCTGTGAAAGAGCTTTCTGCCGGGCTATTGAGCTAAGAAGTTCCGCCCACCTCTGCTCCCGTGGGACGAGGAAAAAAAACTTCACCCAGTCCCTTGTGACGACTTTTATGGAACAACAGCAAAGCTTCAAAATCCCGACGAACCAGTTTCACTAGTCTTTGTATTTATTAGAGGTCGGAGGGCGTGGTCGGTTTTACCTAGCAGCGAGAATGCTGCGAGGTGTGCTGCGTTCAATGCTGCTTAGAAATCTCAATATTAGAACGTAATTGAATTGACAAGTGTGCGTCATGGAAACACGGAGTATCCGATATTTCCATCAAGCATCTGAACGTCTCATATTCCGATTTTAAATCACCATTAAAATCCAGATATCGCTGGCGTTGGGAAGACCTCCTGTGTCACAATTATTTATAGTCACAATTATTACTATCACAATTATTTATAGTCTATACCGTCGGTCAGTCCATACGTGTGGTTGTTATTTTTACAAATTAAAGACCAATCTAAAGTGCTGAATGGCTTGCGCTCATTGATAATGCAACTTTAATTGTGTTAAGATTTCAATGTCATATAGAATACACTATTAATTTCAATGTGTAATGTATCAACATATTTCTCATAATAGCAGATGAATTATCTCTAATTTCATTACATATGGTGCGCCTCTCCGACAAGAGCCTTTTTTTAAAACTATTTTAAAGTATTACAATCAGATCTCTTTCATGGCTCTATTCGAATCAATAAAGTCCAATATTACTGACAGCAAATCAATATCACATTGATAAAGTTGTACAGCGAGGAAACGTGTTTCTTATAATGTGTCTTAAAAGGCAAACAAGTGCATTTGGAAACAATTTATTTCAGGTATCAATTTTCTACACATCGTGTACTCATGGATCAGCTGTAAGCAGAACACAGACTTGTAATATATGCCATCTTGAGTGAATTTCAAACAAGAAATAGACCTTAAGCTCACACAAAAGCTGAGATAACTTATAGGTCCGCTATGCAAGTAAACAAAAAGGCACATGTGAGCGTACCAAGCACAATTTCATAACTAAAATTGCATATATTTGACTGATATATATTGCACATGGATAGACTTGGAATAAGACTACGTAAACTTTGATTAAGTAGCGTCATGCGTGTTTCTATTCCCTCCAGGAGAGGAAGTAAACTTTTCCCAGCGTGTCACCGCACACAAACTCTGATGGGTTCTCTGGGTTCACCTCCAGCAAGACCACGGGGCCACTGCACACAAACATTCCCACCTGGAAAAAAGAGAGCAAAGGACTGATGAAGAAAAGTGACGAGAGTGGAAAAGCGAAAGACCCAGTGGCGGCGACTGACTTGTTTCTTGGTACTTCTTTCCCACAGCTTCACAGTGCAGTCGAAGGAGGCCGAGATGATGAGGCTGCGGGTGAGCCTTAGCACACTGATCTTGTCATGGTGGGCCTGGGTGGGCACACAATTCAAAGATGTGATGTTGTTGACGCCTGAAAACCAACTGCACTGCCTTCAATCTTAGAATCCCAACAACCGCACCCCCCCCCAAAAAAAATCAAAACTCTCAATTATTATAGCGCTTACAGGCTTCCTGCTGCTCCATGTGGAGATTTGTGGGGGCTCGTTGAACCACATTTTCCCCGCCAGATCGCCACACACCACAAATTCTAAAAAAGCACAAGCACGTTAGACAACAGATACAAGACAAGGGAGAACCATCAGCCGCTTGTTTGCTCGATAGCACCTTTGTCTATGGTCAGGGCCGTTATCAAGTCACTCTCTGCCTTCTCCTCCACCACCTCCTCCTCCTCCTCAGAAGTTCTTGACTCCAGGGTCATGGAGCTGAAAGATGAATTGATGCTGTTCCGTGGGCCCATAGCGAACTGACGGCAAAGACAGAACACTTAGCTCAACACTGAATAATAAAACATTGCACATTTTAAAATAACCACATAGCTCTGCTTTACAAGAGTCCGTTCATCTTAATCAACCATAATTGAAGATGTTATTGACATAGCATATACAGATCAAATGGCATTAGATAGTTTTAGAAACTTTTACTCAAGAAATATTTGAACAAAAACGGTGGTGCACAACATGTAGATGTAACAGCAATCATCACATATATATATCGTCTTTGTCCTCTACAAAAAATGAATATTACAGCATCTGACTACATCACTTTCAGCGGCAGTAGGAACAAAAACAACAACCTTTCCTTTAATTGCGTGCAAACGCGTAGGAAAATGGCACTACCATTACAAGCCATGGTGGACATAAACTCACAATGAAGCCAACTTGGACTTTCCCGTCTGACTCGCCCACCAGCCACATGCTTTTCTCGTCGTTTGGGATGAGTCCCAAAACTCCCACTTGGTAGTTCCAGCTGCATAAATTCACAAACACACACGTACAAAGCAATCATGACTTAACCATCACACAGCACCGCATTGAGACAAAATAGAGAACAAGGCTGATGACCTGTAGACCATCATTTGCCACTGATTGTTTTTGTCCATGTTGCGGGTGACGTCAAAAATTGATCCGCTGCTGGCCACGGCGATGAGAATGGTGCAGTACGCTAGGTGTGTCACTTGCTCCGTCACCTGGTGCGACGTCACCTTGACTATGCTGAAACACACTCAAGTCCTTAACAGATGCATTTTGGTTTAAATTATGAACACTAAATCGTCGGCACAAGAGCCAACACGTTACAAAACATAATTTGGATGCAATTTTACTGTTTATTCTCACAAGGGTCGCAGGAGTTGTGGGGCCTAGCCCACTTCAGGGAGTAAACAGCACACACCCTGAACTGGTTGCCAGTCAATGATAGGACACATATAGATGAGCAACTATTCACACTCACTATATATAGTGTGAATGGTTGATTTTTTTTTTTCAGTTTACCTTACTGCGCTGCGCTCCTGATTCCACACGAGCTTCCAGACATCCACCCAACAGCCTACGTAGCTAACAGCAAAGTGGCCGTTAGGCATGGAACAGATGGCCACAACCTTGCTATCTGAAGCCTGAAAAGAACAGGAGCAACAAAAAAACAAGATGGTGAGAGCGTGAGGACATCTTCAACAGGTGGCCAACACGTACTCACCTGCATGCATCCGACCACTCGACCACGCTGCCACACCTCCAGCACGCCAGACTCGTAGCCAGTGAGGAGTATATGGCAGTCCAAGCCAGAGAAGCAGAGAGCAGAGACGGCACCTCGCAGGCGAGGGGTCCGCTCTGTACAAACAACAAAATGAAGGGAGCTTGTTAGCCAAGACATGGATCACCAAGCAGTCTGCAAATGTTGAACGGAGGCCAATGGACTCTTTCTTGTTTGTTTAAAAAAAGCATTTTGTCTTTCATTGGAAATATTTCTCCATTGAAAATCTTAAGTGAAAGGTTTCCCTATTTATGTCTCTGGTGCATGTGGTCACCATATGGTTGTTGTTTTATATAAATACAGGAGAAAAGTAGACATTAAAAGGTAGTCTTATGATGGGTCATTAAAAAATGAAAACAGTGTGAATTAATCCAACTGTACCAGTTTCCCACATCCAGCTTCGCAAGGAGCAATCTTTAGACACAGTGAGGAAGTCTGGGTTGCTACCCTTGTGAGCGACACTGCAAATGGCGCCGCTGTGACCTTGGAAGGTGCTGAAGTGTTCCACCTGTGCACACAAGAACCTTTTTGCCGAACTAGTCTGTGTTCCAAATTACTAGGCAAGCTAAGAGTCATCAAGCAATGACTTGCTTGACTCTCCACTGCTCTGGTGAAGTGCCCAATACTTTATAACACATTGTAAACACCCCCTAAACACCATGCTGCTATTAGCTCAACTATTATTTTAATTGAACGCAAAATGAAATATAAAACCTGCAAGGGCTTCCAGAGCCGCACGATTCCATCTTGGGCAGCGGTGAGAACAGTGAGATCTTCCGGATTCTTTTCTTTGTCTAGATACAAACAAGGAGAGAAACAATACAAGGATAAATCAAAACCCCAAACAATACGAAAATCATCTTCGCTTCAGATTTACTGGCATCAGTGACGACAAAGCAGGCGTGGATCATTCCTTCGTGGGCGGGAATGTGGCAGATGTTGACGCTGGTCTCCCACTTCCACACGTGCAAGTTGCCTTCAGCGCATCCGGCCGTTACGTACGGGCCCTGCAGGTGCATGCGCAGCCAATCAGACGACTGCAGGGACATTTCCTGTCAGAGGAGTCTTACCAGGCAGGAGACGGACGTGAGAGGACTCGTCCAGGTGATCTCTCGCAGGCTTTGAGCGGCCTCCACGTCCCATAAGCAAAGTCTGCCATCATTTGATGAACTTATCTGCCAATCAACAATAACCTGCTTAATTTTTTTTTTCAAGGAAAAGAGGCAACATAATGAGAATACCTTGCCTAACATTAAGGCATTTTCGAAGCACTTAATCATTGCGGTGAAGCAGAATGAGTGAAAAATATAAGTCACATTAACATAAATAATCATAAAAAAATAATAATTAAGAAATAAATAGAGTACAATGTTGAATTGAACAGCTTGCTTAAATGTTCATAAAGCTATCTAATTTGTTATGACTTTACACCCTTTTTCTATTGAGATCATGTCAAGAAAAGGTAAGAAAAGGGCTACATTTTCTTAAATTAAAGCCCTATTCCTAAATGGAATAATCTGATTATTTAGATTATTACTTGTGCAAAATAAATGTGCAAGCAATACACCATCATGATAAAATGAATAAAAGAAAAAGTGCAGGCTCACAACACAGTCTGGAGTCCAAACACAACCAGTGATCCAATCTCTGTGGAAGGCCGGGAGCACTTTGAATACAGGAGATTGGATCACGCTCATGTCCCACACCACCAGAGCCTGCAAAACAAAACACAAATATTGGATTGGATTGGATTCAGGGAGGTATAAACTTGAGATGCTTGTTCCTACTTTGTCTCTTCCACCGGAGAGCAGCTGTCCACCATCGGGACTGAACGCCAGACAGGTGACCCCACCGCTGTGGCCTTTGAGCAGGCCAGCAAGGGGCTCTGAATTGCACTCGCTCAGCTGCCACAGGAATATAGTGCAGTCATCTGTTCACCAGACAAACTCGGTAAGAAATGAAAGCCGCAAGCAGAGATGACGGGTACTTGCACCACCCACTAATTATTTTATCACCCACTCACACACACACACGGACAAAATGTCTTTTTCGTGATGACATGCCAAACACATTTTGCTCAATCCCATCATTTCTCACCCGAAGCGGTGGCCAAGTAAGTGCCGTTGTGCGCCATGGCGCGGATAATGCCAGACTGCATGCCGAACATGCCCGTCATCTGCATGTCCGCCAACTCTCCATCCTCCCCAAGTTCCCTCTGCCACAGCCGCACCCGCTTGTCGTGCCCCGCGGATATAAGCAGTGGCCATGTGTCGGTGGATGAGGGATCCGCACAAACCCACAGCAGGGACAATACACTCAGTTGGAAAAGGCCAGAATCCCAAATCATCTCACCTGCCAAAAGAATAAAACGGCATCAAATTCGAAGACATCCACTGCATATACAGTACTTTTTTTTAATCCTAGCTAACCAATTTGTATTTCATTGGGTTGTCTCCGAGTGAGTGCCAGTGTTTTTCGACAAATTGCCTTTCTAGCTACAGCATTCTAATGAAGCCTCACGTCAAATTCAGATACTGTATGAACTCAAAGTACGTTATATTTTCTGTCTTTTCTATCTGTGTTCTGGCACATGAAACCCACCCGAGCTGAGGCGGAAGAGCTTGAAGCCGTCGCCACTGTAACCCACGGCGACATAGTCCCCGTTGACAGCGGCACAGAGCACACGGGTCTCCGTTGAGGTGTCGGACTTGCTCTTCTTGTGAGGAGGCTCCTGCTCGCCCTGAACGAAGCATGGAAAAAAAAAAGGAATGAGGAAGTAGAGTGCCATATTAGCTTTTTCAGAAGTCATTGAAAGGATGGTCTATCAGATAGTCAGTCATAGGTTGTTTATTTGGTACCTGGACCGTCAGTGGTATTTACCTGACATAAATCACATTATTACCAATTATAATGATTATTACAAGCTGCAATAATATTACGGCAGTTGTTTTTTCACTGAGGATAAAGAATACATGCCAGTGAGTATTGTTGTATGTTCTGTCTGCATGTGATGCTCGCGTTTGTGTTCAAATACAAGTTGTTTAAAGTCATTGCGATTTCCATCCGTTGTTCACAGATTTTAAATAATAAATAAACAAAAATAATAAAATCAGATAAGTGATGGCATGTACCCCGAAAAACAGACACAGAACAGAAACGTACCCGTTGATGCTTTATAGTACCGACACAGCGCCCAAGTCCACCTGACCACAGCTGGAGCTGTTTCGGAAAATAAATCAGAATTAGAATCATCTGTATTGGCAAGTATAGGTTACACTAGTATTGCAATAACAAGCAACTACTATAAACACAGATATGATGTATAAGATGTATAATCCGTAATGTAAGGGTACCATTGTCCAGTAGTACCACCCAAAGACAGCCGTGTGACAATGTGCAGAGTCATCGAACAGAGATAAAATAATCAGCGGTGCAATAAAATACTATGCCAGTTGTGCAGTTGGTGCAGATAGTCGTCACACCATTTTTAAGTGACCAGTAGCAAGAATTGTAGCACAACTTTGGGTGTGCAATTATAAAGAAAGTCCTAGTGTCTGATGCTGTGGAATATTGATCAACGACTATTGTTCAAGTATGAAGTAAGCTGGAATTACAATGATTATTGCGGTAATTACTGTTACACAGCAGCCATTTTGATGTACCCACCATGTGATCAGAGCCTGCGGTCAGCAGCAATCGGCCCTGGTCTAGAAAGGCGAGAGTGTCAGCGGCACCGGCATGTGCCTGGAAGCATCCCACGCAGGTGGAGGTCTCCACAGACCACACACGCACTTCCCCGGACACAGAGCCCGAGCACAACATGGACGACGACGATGGCGAGAAGGAGAGGCTGCGCACTGAGCGGCTGTGACCGCACAACCACTAATGGAACAGAACATATTTGTCTTTTTAAGAACATACAGACCAAATCTGTCCTGTCAAATGCCACTTTGATCAAATTTAACAAATTTCAAGGCATTTTTTTTCAAATTTTAAGACATTGAACCATTTTCAAGTTCACGTTGATAAATGAAGAACTTTGAAAGGCTACTTTGACAAAACGTAAAGCTATGTTCAAACTGAAAGCAAACTGAACTATTCTAACAGTGTGATTACATATGAAGTCAATGCAGTTCACAGAAAAACGTGTGTAGATGAAGCGTTTGATGCAACATGACATGAGTGGGGGGGGGTGAGCGTATGAAAATTTTGCTTCTTCGCTCACTCACTTGAGTTGAGAAAATGGTACTGCAAGACACAAATTATGTCATGGCAGTCAACTGACATGATCTAAGTGGCGACTCACCACTTGGGTGTTATCTTGGAGCCACTTCCACACCACGATCTTCCCGTCCCAGCGGCCGGCAGCCAGCAGGCGATCCTCGTGGTCAAAGGTGACGCAGTTCAGAGGGCTGTCGCTGGCCAGAACTGCCACCTCGTGACCTTTGGCCGAAGACCACACCTGACAAGTGCAAATTGGATTAAATGATCAATGATAGCACAGAGATGGATCATTAAAAGTAACGGTAACTAGCTCACTTTCAGCGTGAAATCCAGCGATGCTGTAGCCAGGTGCTTCCTATCGGTGGTGATGTCGCTGGACGTTATCACGTTAGCGTGGCCCTTAATGAGGGACGTCCTGCGAATGGCCGAGACTATTAATATTCACCTGTGGCGGTACTAGTTTGGAATGCGTTCACACACCGGCACCCTTTGGCGGCATCCCAGATCTCAATTTGGCCGTCAAAGGAGGTCGTGGCTATGCATCCATTCTTGAGGACGACGCAGCTGGAGATGCCGTCGCAGCTGCTGACCAACGACTTCACTTCCTGTCCAGGTGTGACACAGGAAGTAATATTTAAGGAATCAAATACCCAAAGAAAAAAATAAAGATGTCTTTGTACCTGTCCTGTGTTTGCATTGATGAAATGCAAAGTTCCCTGCCCAGTCCCGACCACCATCTCTCCGTCAGGGTCCACTGCCAAGCAGGTAGGCTCAGACAAGAAGGTGGACACTACCTGGCTACAACACAAACGACACACAAAGCACATACACATGGCAACATAAATCAAATCTGACCTTATTTGAAATTTGTTTTTTTTAGACTGCTTTGATTATATTTAGACCACTTTGATCAAATTTGACCTTTTATTGGACCGACTCATCCCAATGGAAAATATAATTTCGTAAGTCAACCATTGTCGCGTAATAAGATAAGATAAGATATCCTAATAAATTGAGGTTTCCACTGTACCTGTTTTCTGTAAAGGTTTGATGGTCATTGTTGAGCCACTCAACTGCCCGTGCGCTCCCACTACCCAGCAGGCCTTGGGCCCAGGCGTGAGCGGGGGCCTCGGGTGGTTCGTTGAGGGCCTGTTGGACGAAGAGCGCCGGCCAGCGGGAGAGCACGGCGGCGTGGCGCTGCAGGAAAGCTCGGCAGTCGTCCATGGCAGCCCGCTGGTTGCTGGTCAACAGGGATGACTTCTTATCTGTGGAGAACAGCAGTATAACGGGGAGAGAGAGATTTTATCAACAACAACAAAACTGAACCAATTTCCAACACATTTAAAACTTTCTAGAACCGCCACTGGCGGTGAAGGAAAAATAACAAGCGCACATTATTAAATCATATGGAATTAAGATAAGTGTCGGACATTGACGACATACCGTGTTCATTGTAGGTGTCCAGCAGGTGATGCAGCAGATTGTTACGCACATTAGCATATAGGAAGTTGTAGCTGGAGAGTAGCAAACGCAGTGCCTCCAGCTCATCACTTTGTATCTACGCAACAAAAAAAGGTGGTAAAAATATTGAATACAAGCGCTATATCAAAAATTATGCCTTTTATTAAGATAATGCTCAGTTTTGAGGTATTAAAAAAATAAAACTTCCCCCACCAAAATATATCACAACTTTTCGAATAATAAAAAACAATAATCCTTCAATACATAGGGGTTAAAAAATATGAATTTCGACAAAACAATTTTCTTTTATATATACAGTAACATCAAAAGAATACAGTTTCTTGCTAAAATACGACTCAAATAAAAGTCCAATTAATTGTACTAAAACTTTACATCTTTTTTCACAGCATTATGATGAAGAAGTGTAGATTGAGAGGATGACAAACCAGACTAGTACTGAGCTGCTGGACAGCGTCCACCTCTCCGTGAAGAAAAGTATCGGTACCATGAGCGTCGGCAAGCATCCATAGGTGACCTGAAAGGGGACCCCAAAAAGAAAACATCATGAATAATGACATCGTTTTTTTGTTTTCATATTAAAAATAACAACCCCCCCCCCCCAAAAAACCCCAAAATTGTCTCATTCTTATTTTCTTTTTACCCGCCAACACGAGGTGAGCTCTTCTTCTGTGGTCTTCAGATGGCAGGAGGACGCCTTCAAAGGCCCGCCTCACTTCCGGGTTGGACATAGCTAATCTGTCATCCGCATCGTGGCGCTGAGTTGGATTAACCAGACTGCAAAACACCATCTACTTAATACCACTTAGACCAACTTTCACCTATTTAAAAGGACACTTTATCCAAATTTAAGACTTTCCAAGGACACCGAGTACATTTGACCCTTTAATAGGCCACTTTTTAAACAACTTTTTGAGGCCACGATGAACAAATGTCCACAGTTTTAAGGCCACTTTGATTTCTTGACATATTCACCTTCGCAAGCTATGCACAATGCGTGTAAAGGCCACCATGGGAATGCGTTCTTTGGGGCTCCTGCACAGCAGCAGCACCTCCTGCAATGTGACTTGTCCTTTGAGTGAGCACAGGGCGCTGCAAGTGTTCAATAGCGAGTACAAGTCACGCTCCCTCAGGCCTGCACATGAAAAGGAGAAGTACGTTGGTTAATGCAGAAAAAAAAAAGGAAGCAGCCCAATTGTTCGCATTAGTGATAGGACTAACATGTCACCAAGTAATGCGTCACTCATACAAACACAGGACAACAATTGATTCCTAACACCCTAATATTTATTAAAGACACTCGACAAATGGTGAAAAATGCACTTCAAATTCAGTGAGGTGGTAAAACTGGGTCTCATTTTTATGTTAAGCACGGTTGTCGACATCTGCCGAATGTAAATAGTCATTTGTGATCTAGGTACTTTTGAAATGAAGAAATCTGCAAATTAACAAAGTTACTTTTGCAAGGTAACTTGCGCTAAGACTATTTGTCGTACCAGCGGTGCTGACAGTGAGGGCCCCGAGAGCCCAGTGGAGTCCCAGCATGCCTCTGTGGTCCGAGCAGAGTCTCTTGAGGCAGTACTGGACCAGCAGATGGACAGACTGAGGAAAAGCCTGCAGGCTCTCGTTCAGCTAAGGCACAAAAACACCATTCCAAAGTTTTCAAGGGAATGCAATGACATGCCGTGATGCCACAAAATAAAATAGATTAGAATTATATTTAGCGAGAGAGGGAGAAAGCTCTCTCGCTCTCTCCCTCCCTCCCCTTTACAGATGCTAGGTTATAAGAATAAAGTGTTGTTGTAAATAAATATGTATTTTGGGAGCAAGTCAGAGCAAGGGAACCTTGTCAAAGGTAGCAAAGTTCCTCAGGTCTTCACAGGCCATGTGCAGGTAGAGAGGACACTCTGCACCTTTCTTCATGATCAGCGTCTGCAGCTGTAGCAAGCACACAAGAACGTCACAGAGAAGGAATCAAATGTGGAAAATTAATGTTGGTGGTGAGGAGAAGGAACCTGGTTGTTGAAGGCGGCGTCACTGAGTTTCTTCCCGAAGCCTTCCAGTTCCTTCTGAACAATTTCCTTTCGCTCCATCATGGTAAGCAGCGGCAGGGTGAAGAGCAGAGTGGACTTCTTTTTGGAAAGTGTTTGCAACAACGGCGAGGTGGACGCGACACTTGTCACCAAACAAACGCCCTAGCACACCCAAAGGAACATGGAAATTCTGATAGAAACTCCAAGGTAAAAAAAAAAAAATTTGCAGAATAAGCTTGGCTGTTTTGTTTAAGAAAAAAAGTCACAGTTCCTCATTTATGAAAAAAAAGGCATTTTAATATGGTAAGACTATATAAGATATAGACCTGTGCAAGCTGCTGTGGTATCCAACCAGAGCTGAGCTGATCCCAGTCATCACGCACAAGATCCACCCCGTCCACCAGCAGCACAAGAGGCTTGCTCCTTTTCAAGTCCTTCAAAGTTGCATGAAACTCTGACAGCAAATCCCTTCCGAGAGTTACAGTATTTATAAATACATATATATACTGTATGTTGACGATACACCCACGCGTTATTGTTAGATGAAGTGTACCCACTTGTAGGAGATGGGAAGAGGCACTTCCTCCTCTGTCAGCTGCCTCAAGCAGCGGACGAGACATCGCAGGAGGTTCACCACAGAGCAAGAGGATTGGCTGGCGGCTGTTGAGTAGGAGATAACATCACAGGCCAGGTTTTTCCTGGACTTGGAGCCGCTTCTGAGGGCCTCGGCTAGAGCAGCCTGTGCATGGAGGGAGCGGATGGAATGTCGGAAAAGTAATTGTGCATCGTCATAACACTGCATACTTTTTGAGAAAAAAAAGTTGTCTATTTTCCAAGACAAACAGTTCTATTTAATCAAGAGGGGGAAAATAATCTGTGAATTTAACAGAGAGAATTAATGTTTCTCTCATAAAATTACGAGATTTAAGTGGCAGTTTAGAAAAATGATAATAAATTGACAAAATTGACAAAAGTCAAAGTATTACAAAATAAGATTTTTTTTCAATTAAAAACATCTGTAATGCGATTATGAATAAAGTAATATTTTTTAGAAAACAAGTCTAATTGCTATGAGAACAACATTTTTTTATTTTATGAGAAAAAGGATAAAGCCAGATGGTTTTCATATAAATAGTCATAATTCGTTGATGATTTATGATGATTCGTTCCCCGCCAAAGAACAGCCACATTTTTGTTAAGAATCAAGTTGAAGACACAAAGATTACATGAATAGTCATTTCCTTTTGGGGAAAAAAAGGCAGACTTATGATAAACTTCAAGAATAAAGTGACATTTTTTTTGGGGGGGGGGGCAAAATGAAAAATCTGGTGTCACAGTGCAGTTACCATGAAGACAGTCTTGCCCTGCCCTGGCGCTCCCTCCACCACCATGGCCCCTCCATTGACCTGCGCCTGCTCCACCATCTCCACAGCGGCCGACAGCAGCTTGGCCCGGCTGAGGAACTGCTTCTGCAGCGCTTCCTGGTGAACTTCTTGCTCTAAAATTTCGGATGCTGCGTCGGCCTCTTTGTCCTCCTGAGCAAAAATAAACAAACAAACAAAAAAAAAAGGAATGTGATGCTTGTTTTGGCAGCTTGGAAGAGACACTGCCGCTGAACTGCTCACGTTCACAAACTGCTTAACAGTCTCCCAAAGGTCCTCGAGCACTGCTTTGGAAAATTCCTCCAGGTTCTTCAAGCAAGGTTTGCCCTCCACGACACCCCCCCACTCACACTGATAACTAAAACAGAGAGACAAGCACAATTTATTATAATTGGCTAGCATTACCAACTGTGAAGACCCTGAGCAAATTACACTGACAATTGGCACATACAACATATGCCGAAATTAGATTGAAAAGAAAAATCTAATATTTTGTAGATCAGCGGCAAGCAATGCAGCCAAGAGAAATTGTATAAAATTAATATAATAAACTTTTGGTAATAACTATTAGAGTTTAGGTTGTAAATGTAGCCTCTGATAATGTTTACTTCAGCAGAGACTTTTGGTAGTTTTCCAAGAATCCAACACGTCTTGAAAGTCCATGGGACAACTTACTTGTCGGTGACCTTCAGTTTTTTGACATGGATCCATCGCTTCAGACGCGCCATTTTGGACTCTGCCTCCTTTGATTCAGCAGCAAAGTGGGACTTCCAAGCCACAGGTACTGTTCTGGGAGAATGAATGAATGAACGAATAAATAAATAAATGTTTTTCTCACACAGGCGCCCACACACACGCACTTTCATGACATTAGTTTTGATGGATGAAAAATAAAAAACAAGATTCATTTAAAAAAATAATAATAATCAAAAATACTTGATGACGTCCGGATTTCGGAAGTAGCACAACATCCGCTGTCTTGCTGCATCGCCATAGAGTTCCTGAAAGTGACGGATCTCCATGTCTGTGACTGACAGGCCTTCGGATTCCAATCTGAGCTAAAACACAGAAACAACAATGTATGAATAATGAATTTCATCATCAATAGACGTCTGACAGAAAATATACACGTGTGATTAAAATTGGTTTGATGAACTGGAACCTTTGTGTGTGATAAATATGCAAAGAACACAAATATCAGGAAGAGGGCAAATACTTTCTCAAATCACTATGTATATTTTTAAAAATCATGATGATAAACTAAAAAATGTAAACTATTTTCTCAAAAGAAGCACATTGTAGGGAAAAAAAATCATAATGCTTTGATAAAAAGTCAGCATATAAGAATAGCCTTATTTTTAGCAGAAAAATTGGACTGTAATCTGAAAGAGATTGACAAAATTTCTATTACAAAGAGGAATCAAATTTTTCGTTATAATTCTGAAAATTAAAGTGAGGTAAAAGTCTAACTACTGTATTAGAAGATCAGAGAAAAATCTAAACATATATTTAAAAAAAATTGTACTATCCAAATAGAAAAGTCGTATTTTTTGTACCCATTCGTACTGCGGCAGATCCGGTAGAGCAGGTGGGTCCGGCACAAGGCCATACCTCTGACCCAGAATTGCCACCATCATATGACTGCGATCCACTTCCGCCAGGCACAGCGTGGCGGCTCGTCCCGACTCCTCCTCCGTCACGCCCCAGCGCAGCTCCACCTCTTGTAGGTGGATGCAGTGTGGCGCAGCACGGCGGCGAAGTTCTGGGAAGACGCTGCGCACCAGGACGTCGCGCTCCGCGTGCATGTCGCGAAAGGTGGACGAGATAAAGACGCGCATGCTGCGCCACCTTTGGACAAACCGGCGAGACCATCACAGATGAAGTTTGCATGCAAAACAATTGGCCCACTTCACCTTTTTTTTTCTTTTTAATGTTATGCATTTTTTTACCTTCACTTGTTTTTTAATTACATTAACTCATGTGTGCCATTTTCAATAACCTTATTTAATACATTTTACAAAAATAAATCAACTTTTTAAAAGCGCTTACATTGAATGTTTTTACATTCATAATTAATATCTAATATCAAATTAACATACCATTTTAATTCCTTCTATTACATGAAATATTTATTGTTTGTTGATAAATATATTAAATTCAATTATTCAGCATTTTTTAATTTACCTCGACTTATAAAGTCATTTGTTAAATGATCTTATTCAGCAATTATTTGTTTATAAAATGACATAAAATTGTTTCCTCAGTTCTTTTTCCAATTACCTTAGTTTGCATTACTTTTTTTTACCTTATTTCTTGAATAATTGGAATTGTTGTTCAAGTTTCCTTATATTTTTTTGTGTATTTCAATATTTTCTGCCTTTTTTAATTTCTTTATTTTATAAACATTTAACATTATTAAAATTATCTTACCTAATGTATTCATTTTTTAAAGTTAGTTTAAGTTATTTATGCTTTTAGTTTTAAATACCTCGACTTCGGGGAGCTTGGAATGGACACCAGGCTCATATTGGTGTCAGGATCTTTTGCTTCTGCCGCTGGTGGGACATTGTACACTTTGTCCAGATGCTCCACGTGGTCCAGCAGCCTGGATGAGCCTCGCTCAGCCACAAACCTGGTTTAAAAATGAACATGTAAAAATAATTTCTGAGTGTTTTGTCATTTCTTGACTTGTCATAAATTAAAATAAACTAAATTGTATTTTCTTATTTTTTTTCTTCAGTTTTGGGAGGGGGATTTTTCCATCGAATATTTTTTGAATTATTTTCTAATATCTTTTTGCCTGACAGTTCTGTATTTTGTGTGTGTGTGTGTGCGCGCACAATTCCACAGGGTACACATATTGAAAAATCTGCAGGATAAAATCAGATATGTACGATTGAAAAAAATCACGACGCTGTGAAAATGCAAAAAGTGAACTGCAACATGGTGAGCGATGACTATCGTTTTATTTTTCATTTAAACATTTTCTAAAATTTGTGTTTGATATTTTCATTATCTCAAAGTATTTTTCTATCGAATTTTCTGACTTCATAAATTAGTGACATTTTTTTTGTTTTTACAATTTTCACCACTAATATTTGTGTATTTTTCCTCTAAATATTTTGCGTTGTGCTTTGTACTGATATTTTTTCTAATGTGCTTTATTTTCTAAACTGTTATAATAAATTCCAATGAAAAACTTTTTGCTATGCTTTGTGTATATTTCATTTAAAAATTTCGTATTTCATGTTTTATAGCTTTGTGTTTTGACATATGTGCGGGCACCCGCAGCGGCTCCTCTTGTTTCTTGTTTCATGTTGGAGGAAGAAATTTCATCTGTGCTGCACATTTGACAATAAAGTTGTCAAATGTGCAGTTGTATAACAAATAGTATAAATAATAAAGTTGTATCCAATCCAATGTTCCTTTTTCTTTCTCCTTTTGGCTTTATTTATGTATGTATGACTAAATTATGTTTGAAGACAGTTTTCTAAATTGAACGGCAAGTTTTAATTAAGAACCCCCTTGCAGTAACCCTCTCTGACGATGAAGATTTACCTCAGAATTTGTTCGCTGAAGCCCTGCAGAAAGACTTGGTTCCTGTCAGAGGATTTGTTGTGGGACACGCTACAGAAAGCACCCCAAAAACCGTTAACCTCAATTTAGGAATATAGTAGAGATTCTGTGTGTCATTTGCAAAAATGATTACGCTGGTAATGCCTCACCTATCCGACATGGCGAGTTGAATGTAGAGGCATTTGTTGCCGGTTTCCTTCCTGTAGCTCTTGATAGCCCACTCCAGATCATTTTGAATGTAACTCTCAGTCAGCGTAATGATGTTTTCCACCTGAGGGAACAAAGCTTGAATCAGTGATAACTACGACACTGATGTGAAGCAGATAATAGATTTTTTTAACCTGCTTTTCTCAAAGTTCTTTTTTAAAAGAAAAAAGTACCTAGATAAGTATTTGTGACTTTAAGTCATTCCAAATACACAAAGAATGAAGCAAATCAAAAAGCCATCAGGTGAAGTTTCATCTCGTTATTCGTAAAAAAGTCAGAGTAACAGTTATATATTTTGGGGGGTCTTATTTCTTTGTTCTGACAAAGTAACTCAGACACTTCAGAGGATCAACTATTTCGGTCTAATTGGAGTGAACATTTGATGGCAGACCTTGTTTTTCTGGAGGATCCGGTGGATGTAAACGCTCAATAGGAGCTGGTCGTCCCCAGACTTGTTTTTCATTGCCTAGGAGAGGACAACCAACGGCTCAGTCGGTCCGCGTCATTACATTGGTGCTTCAACGTCGCTATACCTTGATTTGCTGCATCACACTTCGCACGTTATCCAAAAGAATGTCAGACTTCAGCTGCGCCTCTTCGTAATGACAATAATCCACTAATAAGATGCGGGCATCCTCACAACTGTTGGCGATCATCAGTGAAAGCAGAACGGTAACCTCCAGCATCTGAGAAAAAAAATACAATGCATGGTTTCAAGGATGTAAACTGTGGCAAACTGATGTCATTCTCATAATATTCCTTGACACACCCCCCACACACACACAAAAACCAAATTTTATAACAATAAAGATGCATTTTTTTAATAGAAAAAAGAAAGTTTTAATTTACCTACAATAAAAGATGTGGTTAAGAATAGTTGTATATTTTATACTCCCTAAAATACAACAATAAAAGTAACATTTTTCTGCGAAAAAAAAGATGGAATTCAGAAAATGACAAAAATAGTCTTTAAAATACAATAGAATAAAGCTCTTTTTTTCAAGAAAAAGTTCTGAATATTATAAAAATAGTTGCATTTTATAAGGACAAATCATGTACAAAGACAATGATGCTGTTTAACATTGCAAACAAATGCATTTTTTTTATGTGTGACAAAAAATATGTCTTACCAAAGGGGAGAGCTTGTCCTCTTTATTCTTTTTCTTCTTCTTCTTCCTGTCATCATCCTCTTCCTCTTCTTCTTCTTCTTCTTCTTCATCCTCGTGCTCCGACTCAGGTGGAAGGCAGAAGTCAAGGTTTTTGCCCCAGGGCCGTCTTTCGTCCATGTTGATGTTGATCAAGATGATTGTGCATCCCGGCAGGGGTGGGATGTTGTAGCGACACGAGATCTGCACTGCCGTCTCCAGGGCTTTCCGGTAACGGTCCAGCAGGCTGACAACTTTCTCCCCCAGGCTGCACAGCCGTAAAAAAATAAGACAAATTTTTATATTAGAAAACAAATTCAGCGCAAATATGCAAATCCATGAGTGCCAACCATGACTAGGTGGAAAATAAAATTGGAAGCATAAGATGGTGAGGGGAAGAAGGGCTGTCAGAGTGGAATGATTTTTCCAAAGACCAATTTAATAATATTCTACTGTTAGGTCACGCGGACAGTATGTAACATATGACAAAAAGTCTTGTTTTTAACTGCAAACTCCTTCCTGAATAAAGTTCCTTTAGCCAATTGCTAGCAAATGATGCAAAATGCCATAGGTGAGGCAATAGCCTCAGTGGAGTTATAACCCTTTCAGCAAAAGATATTCGAGCAAGGGCGGCACAGTGGTCGACTGGTCAGCACATCGGCCTCACGGTGCAGTTTGATTCTGGCTTTTCACCACTTTCCACCAACAAGTGATGATAAATAAGTAGCGTGTAAATATTATTCAGACTGGCATTGCGTCAGTTGTAATGAGAATCTGTCATTTGTTGTCATACTTGGCCTTTGCGAGCTGATCCTTCTTCATGCGGTAAATGCGGTAGACAAAGGGCACGCCGAGCGCCACTCGCAGACGCTTTCTGCCGGCCGTCTCCCAGTCCAGGCGGCTGAAACGTTTGCTCTTAGGGACCTTTTTGAGGATGCTCTTCAGGATCTCGGTGTTGGAGGACGTTTGCGGCAACGCTGGAGGGTTGGGGGTGATTCATTTGATCATTTTAGCATTGAAATACTGATGATATGGAAAAAGCTGGCAGTTTTGATTCTTTTCTGCAGAATGATCCATACTTGGCCCAAATGACGCGTTTCTAATAGCACGGGTACAACGAGGTACCAAACCATAGGGTTAGATTTGCAATGAGTGCATCATTGTTGTGTATAATCAGAAAGACATGAGCAAAATAAACACACATGCTAATGTTAGCGTATCCTGTTGTCTTTGCTTTACGTGCTACAGTGTTCTGAAACTGCAGTGGCTCTCAACGTTTTTTGGGTTGTGGACACTTTATGCTTAATGTCCCAGGTAACATTAAATTAAAATTAAAACATTTTAAAAAATTGATGACTCACACAGACTGCGAAGCTCCATGATGACTTTATAGGCAGACAGGAAGCGGAAAGGGAACTGTCGGCTCTGAAGGACTGCTTTCTGTTAACAAATGACATGACAGTTTGTTGTGTCATTTGTTAGACATGCACCTAAGGACCAAAATTATGTGCTAAGATGTTGATGATTAAGACAATCATCTGACTTTATTGGCGAGTCTGCTGAGGATCTTCTGGTGATGTGTCATACTGATGCCCTGCCTGATCATGTTTCTCAGGTTCCTCAACATGGCCATGAAGGGCAGCGACTTATTGTCTGGACAGAAAATAAGCGTACAGCTATAAGGGGAACGAGAATTTCTACAAGAACCAGTTGTAAACACAAATGTAATTTAAAATAGATGCAAACTGACAGATCTTGTTTTTTCCACATCCTTTTAGTTTATTAAGTGACCCAATGAAAATTACAGTCTGACGTTTGATGGTTGAGAAAAATTAAATTGATACCAATAAGTTTCTCCCAGGTGGCGGCCTTGTTGCCTTCCTGACTGAGCAGACGCTCCCACGTCTCTGCATCCTTGAGCTTCATCCTTTGACCCGCCCTTTCTCGTTCCCAGTCCCCCTTCAGACCGCTGAAAGTGAACGCCTTCTGATCTGCAGGATACCTGCAAAGGAAGAAGAGATAAAGACCTAGTGCCCACTCTGTGACAGTCTGTCTCATTTGCATAACTCAACACTGATCTTACTTTCTGCCCAGGATGGCCATGACATGCTCGGCAGGTTCTTTAATGTGGAGCTTCTTGATCATTTTCTTCATGTTGAATTCATTTTGCTTTTTGTCCACAGTCTTTTTGGCGTCCACTTGCAGCTACACACATGTTGGCGTGAATCACTCTTAAAATGTACGTTGTGGATTTACATTATTGTACTTATTGATTTATTTTAACTTACATATTTCTTCAGGATTGTCGCGTCGGATCGGAGCAAGTTGCCCCACTTTTTCAGATCTTCATCGCTTGGTTTCTACGGAATATAGGTTAATTTGACGTAAAGCAGTTCTTTGGGAGGAGTCATTTGCATTGCCAGCAGTATTCTCAAAACACAATGGATTCACGAAATCTCAATTTAAGGTAAAAAGTAATTTTTTAAAATAATCACAGTGCAATGGAGACTGCTAATGCATTTAAATGTAATCGTTTCCATAAGCAGCACATAAAATGACAATTGGGAGTAATGACAGCAAATGCCATACCTTGCTTGCGAGCCTGTTGCGGTTGTGCTTACAGCGGTGCTTGCGCGTGTTGTACTTGGCCAGCTGATACTCACTAAACTGCTTGAACTTGTCCGCCATGGCCTTTTTCAAGCACATTGGTAGCGAGCGGCTGAAGCACTGCGAGCAAGTTAAAAGAGCGGGGTGAGAAGGAGGTCAACCAGGACGCAGGGGTCACCACTGATCCATTACAACAGGAAAGGTGTCAACATACCGTGCTGTAGATGCGCACAATTTCCAGCCAGTCGGATGGCAGCTGGACAGTGGCGCAGAAGTAGCGGCGCACGTGGCACTTGGTAGACGGGTGATTGGCAGCTAGGGCCAAAAGGAAGTTGGCAGTGATGCGGATGTTCAACTCTTGCCTTGTATACAGCGCCACCTAGATGAAGGGAAGCACAAAAATAGGAGTCCGTGAATGACACAAAGCAGTGTACACACATACTGATAATAAAGAAGCGTTATATAAATGAGCATGTATTGTAAAGGCTCACTGGAGACCGAGTCTTCTCCGGTGGTCATCTTTAATATGTGCCGTATCTACAGAATGTATCATAAAAGTTTTATTGATTCATTTATTGTTAATCTTCCACATAATCAATTAAGGAAATCCCTTGTTGACACTCCCTTTGCAATGTGTGTTACTGCCACCTGCAGGATTGGAGTGGAACATTAGTGCGGACATGCTTTGGACTGCACTCTGTTGACTCTAAGGCTGGGTGAACACAAAGACTATTTGTGTCCTGTACCGCTCCCTCCCAACCAATGACCCCTAACGCCCGGCATTCCTATGTCTCAAATGTTTGTCCTATAAGATTGGTCAAAAGTGTGTTATGGAGTGGATGTGTCTCAATGGGGTGTCAAATGGGTCAGCCCAACAATCTTGAATATTACACGTGCCCATTATTTCCGACCAAAAATCACGTGAATGAGGAAATCGGCTAGTGTCAAATCATTTTACACTGTAAAATACAACGTAAACATAATGTATCCAAATAAATAAGTGATCTGACTGAGGAACTAGGAAGCAGCGATAAATAAAACGAAACATGTACTTCTATAAATAGAAGTAGGTTCCCCAGATGGCAGAAAGTATTTTCCAAAGCGGCGGCAAAGGGAGATGCATGTAATTTGAGATGCGATGCTCATTTCACTTTTCTCATTCTGCTGTGTTCTATTCTCTTCATACCTTGAGAACAAACTGAGGATCGAATACGGCAATGTCCTTCACCAGACTAGTGATTTTGGTCCACACACTCTCCTGGGAGTCCCAGTCCTTCTGACCCGGGGTAGCGCTCTTGCGGACCAGGGAGCAGCACACAGCATTCAGCAGGAGATACTGAGGGCACACAGCGTTTAAAAAAAAATAGCAGATTGAAAAGATATTAAGATGACCATAATTTCAACCGTGAAGCATGTGGGTTGATTTTTGCCTTGTAGTTCGAGGTTCTAAGTCTGCGATTTACATATTGCAGCTGTCAGTATGGGGCAGCAAGGGTAGTTGTACCTTGTACTCTGGCCACACTTTTAGTCAGTTAACAAATACAGTGAAGCTCAACTTTTTCTAGTGGCATTTAAAAAGCCTTTGCAGAAGCACTGCAAATCCTGGATTGGACTACTGATAGAAACAGAATGACAAACATAATTGGCATTTCCTCCTTACCTTCTTATCCTTGATCTCCTCTTCAATCTGCTGTTTGTTGCGGACGACCTCTGCGTATTCCTCCCGTCTGCAGGCCACTGTTTGTTCCTTTTTTTGCTGTTCCGGTACGTGCATCTCTATGACTTTCGGTGCAACCATTTCCTCCTCACTTTCTTCTTCATCCTCGAGCAACATTTGGTCATCTTCATCGGAATACACCTGAAGTAGAAATCACCAAAATACACTACTCGCTTTGCACTGCAACATTAATTGTTGGATCTGAGACAAAGTTCAGTCGGGTCCGGCTGTGTCACTCTGTGGGCTGGCAGTTTTAGGTGTAATCTGGATTTCGTGGCTTCAAAATGTCAACAGAATGCTGAAGAAGACTCCTTAAATACCAATCCTAATTTAATTCGGACAGGGGTCTTCAATAATGTTCCTTTGGGCCAGATGTTCCATATGTATCCCTGCTGCAACCCACCCGATTCAAATGATCAGATAATCAGGAAGCTCTGCAGAAGTTGGACGATGCTGATCATTTGAATCGGGTGCGTTGCAGCAGGGAGACATAGAAAATATCCAGGAAACCGGCATTCAAGGAATAGGATTGAAGACCCTTAAATTAGGAAATGTATGGGTCGATTCATGAATGAAACAACTGTTGTGAATTCTGTCCTTGTTACAATGGATGAAGTAGTGCAAAAAGTACTGAAACACTCAACAGTTGGCCATGCCCAATTACAAGTTTAAAGAATGTGAAATTAAAGTTCACCTGTAAAGTTTAGAGTGTCTTTTAGATTCATCCTGAAATTTCTCCTAAAAGCCCAATCATATGCAATTTTTGCACATAGTATCAGAGGGAGACTTGGAGACATTCGCTTACCACGCTCGTTTCCTCAAAAGAGCAAGGCTGTGCTTCTGATATGTCCTCTCTGCCTACATCATCCCTTTTCTGGTGTCCTTCCCATGAAAGGAAAGAAGGCAGCTGGGAAAACTGAGAGAGGAGATCGCTGCCGGCTAAGGAGGTGGCGAGGAGAGGGTTGGTGGTGGATGGAGCGATAGAGACAAGACAGGAAGAGTTCAGAAGGGGGTTTTGGGTGCTGAGGAGCGGTGAAGAGATAGAGGATGAGGAGGTGAGAAGGAGGCTAGAGGAAGTAGAGGTCAGGCCGGAGGGCTGCAGGGAGGTGCTTGGCAATGAGGAGAATGCTTGCGTCAGGAGCTTGTTCTCCAGGCAGGGCGGAACGTAGTTGGAGGACAAGCTACGCCCGCTCATGGAACAGGCCATGTTTGTTTGCAAATCCAGCGCTCTCATGCCTGAATGGAAATAAGTCAATCAAGTTGACACGACATGACACACAGACGAAAGGAATGGTTTAAAATTCCTCAATTAAACAAACATTGTGAGACAAGAGAGAAGGGCGTGTTGATAACGTAGATAAACACATCCATAAAGTGGGAACAAAGTCTACTTAATCACCTGAAAACATCTGCACAGTGGCGACAGTATTTTTTAAACAATTGACTGTAATCATTCAGACAGGACAACCAAATTAACAACTGATGTCTTTATAGAACATGTACTGTAGGTATACTTGACGACCAGGAATCCTGTCGTGAACCAAACACTCAAATGAATCACTGCAATAGTTATAAAGTTCTCAAGTCTTCTTTTTCAGGCTTTTTGCCTTTTTTATCTTGGCGTCTAAATTATTGGACTTGTTTTTCTTCAAAACGGCTAAAATTGTTCACACAGAAGTCGACAAACAAGCACGGCAGGTAATTAGTGGTCAAGCACACACTGGGTTGGACTGTTGTGGTGAAGATGTGGCGTCCTAGCAATGCGCAGCCAGATCACGTTAGACAAATTCAAGAACAAAAAAGAAAGAAACATTTGGATATAAACCGCACCTGTTTTATTTGAATGCGTAATGTCAGCGTCGCCAACTCAGCTGTGTCATTCGTGCGCTAGGCTCGTTCAATCAACACGAACTTGGTCTACTTTTCCTGTAAATGCCCTCACGCGACCGAGCCTCTTGTCTCGAGGGCGCCAATTGGCTGACATCGGCCAGCTGATTCTGTCGAAGGCGCCGATAGGCAGGTGAATTGTGCTCGTTATCATACCCACACGCTGATTGGTTGACATGGTGCCTTCTTTTACCGTAAGCCCTCGTCTTCGGGCGCTCATCATTCTGGAAATTACTCAAAATGCCGTTAAAAAACAAACTAAGATTTAAAGGGCGAGAAATGAAACACTTGTATATAAATTCAATACGCAGGGATGACTTTAAAGGGCCGATTCATGGTAAAATTGTAAACTTGTCGCCAAACATTCAACGGTACCGTAACTGTAGATGCACAGTTCAAAGCAGGAAACGAGGGCGCTCTATTTCCGCTGCAGCAACGAGAACCAGTATGTCATAAAAGAAAGGAAAATGTGGACTGGAAGGACAAACTAAGGCCAGGAGAAGCAACGAGCGCCCAGCTTTTAAAGACGCTCTCCTACGTCGGTTGCCAAGCAGCTGCTGGAGGGTGTTGTTTCCAGACAAATACGCCACGGCTGAAAGGGTCTAGTCGAGGTCGTTGTTGACTTGTTGGAAAAGAATCCGATAGCTCGGTTAGCCAAGTTCCATAAACCGCCCGCCCGCTAGCGATGGGCACGAGAGCGAGCCGTCTCCAGGAAGACCCGGTGCCGTCCACTCTCGGGAAGGACGGCACCGCCAAGCGGGATTCATACCGGCGGCCTCGCTGTGCCAGACCCACCAGCCTAATGGTGGATTTCTCGGGCAGCTTCGAGGACACCGAAGTCAATCGGAGCCGCTCGGAGGAGGGCAGCGACTCCGACCTGGGCCAGCATGGCGCGAGCGCCGACGGCAGTCCGGCCGACCACCACGGCATCCCGGCTACCATGAGTCAGGCGTCCCCGGTGGACGACAACCACAGCGAGGGCAAGGCGGAGGAGGACTGCAACACAAGCCCCGAGTCTTCCGCCAACGCGGACCACCAGCCCGGGGACGAAACAGGCCGCACGCCCCATCGTACTTTTTCGGAGCGGCTGCCCGGAAATCGACACGCCGGAGGGCGCAGCGTCAGTGCCAGGTCGGCCCGGGTTCGGGGTACCCACCAGCGGCCGGTGTCCGAGGCTTGGATCGGCCTGTACCGTGTCAACAATCGCCACGGCAGTAAGTCTATTGAGATGACTGACAATATGCATTCAAGGTTGACTCGACTTATTCCCATTAATGTCAATTAAAGAACAAAAATCTGAAGTCACCAAACTGCCATTATCTACTAAAATTGATTTCAGATTTGCCAATCTATGTTCAATCAAGGGAATCTTGAATCTGTACAAGCCGCAAATCTGTGTTTTGTACTCGAGAATGGTTCCAGTGCTCCTAAGAGAGGGAGCTTGAAACGGTTTTGAGAACTGCCTGTGTTTCCACCACATTCCCGTCGTAACTACGGCGTAGTTCCTGAACCTGATGGTCATTGAAGGGCTGTCATGGAAACTCTCATAAAAGTAAAAAAGTGAAACTCCTCATGAATCATTTTGCATACTGAAAGTAAGGAACAGAAATCATACAAAGAACATCCAAAGTGTGATGTCAGATCTGTTTCTGCTAAAATACAAATTGTTTTCTTAGAACACTGATTAAGAATTCATCATCACGTAAAATGGGCTATGAATCTATTTTGAAAAGATTCATAATTTTGATTGATATTGATGAGGAGGCTATTCCTGACCCAGAAAATGCAACATCTGAAAGAAAAATGAACATAACCTAAGAATTAACTAAAATAAATATAATTAAAATGCCTAAGTCACATCTGATTTAAATCACGGTTTACATTACCTCAAAGAATGAAACATTTTAGTAACTACAATAAATTGATTCATTATGAGCAAAAGCAAATAACTGACCATGTGTGAATGAGAAAATAATTAGATTTGTATGGCAACCAGTTTCATTTAGGTTGGCACAGTCAAATAGGATTAAGACTGTTGTCCATAATGTACACCGACATGTGAAACCGAAACAGATTTGAAGAACTTGCATTATTGTGCAGATAATCTCCTCTCTCATGCTTTTATGATGAGGGCAATCATCAAGAGGCTGTATTGTGTAAACTGAGCCGCTGACTTAAGACTTGATGGAATGACGTGCAAGACCACCATACGTTCATGTCACACGGCCACGATGACGGTTGTCACGGTGGAGGCCTGCCAGTTCAAAGACAAAGCGGTTGACGCATCTCCTCCAAGAAAGGCCTAGTTTCACTCTCAGCAGAGCCATGTGGAGGCAGTAGATGGGACAGCACACCATCGTGTGCGTTTCGGCTTTTCCTGGGCAGGCCCTCCAGCCAATGTGGAGGGGAAATGGGGTCAGGAAATGCTGGCGCGGAAGAATGTAGGCCGGGAGGGAATCCTTTGGACCATCTGCATCGTCCGTAGATGATTGTGCACATATGATGGGAACTTTGGACCATGAAAACCCATCATGTTAGCCTCTTTCATTCAAAAATCCTGGTAACTAATCGCATCACAACTGCAGTGCAGGTATTGTTTTTGTCCACTTGGGATCACCATCCCATTCTACTGTAGTATGTGTGTATGGATTTAAAAGATAGGGCCTGGGTGGTGTAGGTGTCAGTAAATGAGTGTGGCTTGCTGTTAACTGCAGTTTATGTGTTGAAGGCCAGGTCGATATGACTGAAAAGTATATCGCACTACAAGTATTTCCTATCTGTCTAAAGTTTTTTTTTCCAATGATTGAAAATAAGAACCTGGAGGGGAAAAAAGACCAAATTTAGACCATTTTATTTTCTCCGTGTGAAAGAGTCTTAGGACATAAAGGAGTCAGGACGTTCGCCTGTGCGTCGGAGAATGTTGGAAAATTGGGGCAATGGTGTGAAGTTTAACACCCGACACTTGCTTTTTCCCACCCTGTTGCGTCAAAAGCAGTTGCTGCTGTCCTGACAACTATTTTATACAATATCCCTGGGTTATGTGTAAAAGGCAAAAATGGATAACTGCCCATCACCTGGAAACTTATGTTGATTTGACAATAAAAATTAATTGAATTGGAAACTGAACTTCAAATACAATTTGAAAGACCAACAGGAAAATAAACGTAATATATTTTTTTTAACCTAACAACTTGATGTTCTTAGTGGCAGTGTGTTGCCGTGGTGTATAAACAGAAGCTTGACATTATAGTAACAACACAAGAAGAAAGTTATGATTGAGCTTTGGTCATGTAACTTGTTTTTCACGGATGAAAAAATAATGTAAATTTCTTTGAGTTTTCCGAAAGCATTTGTGCGCAATCGTTGCTGACAGACAACCATTTCATATGCGCTGCCGTCATCTGCCGGCGCGCTGAATTGATGAAATTTCATCTGTGCTTTATGTTGCACATTTAACAATAAAGTTAACTTGGATTTTTTTTTTTTTTGGACAGCATCAGTTATTTTCAGCGCAAGCAGGGCAGTTCAAGCTTCAGTGTTTCAGATGCATTCCATGTGAAAGTGTCTATCGCCAACTACTTTTACTCACAGAAAGCGCCATCTATTGTTGTGTGTGCGTGTGCGCGCGCAGATATCCGCTGTCCTTTCTGCTCCAAGCCATTCCCGGGCGGTCGCATCGAAGATCACCTGTTGAGCTGCCTCACGTCTCCGCCGCTTCCCTACAACAGTAAGTCTGCGCTTTACTCTTGAAATCCTCGCGCCAATCGGAACCAATCGTTTAACGATGCGCGCGTCGTCTCCAGCGGATGTGCTGAGCAAAGATAGCGGCGAGTGTTCCATCTGTCTGGAGGATCTGGTGCAGGGCGAGACTATTGCCAGGCTGGCGTGCCTCTGCGTCTACCACAAGAGGTAACGAATTGCTCCCGACTTGGCAACAATGATCAATCACACACACAACAAGCGCCTTGGATGAGTCGAAGGAATTGGATACATTGTGTTCTACTGAAGTACAGCAAGTGAAGGTCACCCTGCTGCAAAATTAAACTATTCGTGTTGACGTCAGCAACTGATGAGTGAATGGATTTGCGTCATGCGCTTTTCCAAAAAGCACAACAAATGTACTCGCGTCACACAAATTGGGACTCTAGTCAAGGGGGCACCCAGGGGTGCTTCTTTGTTTTTGGTCCATACGCGTTGAGTGTCTGCATCTTAGCTAGCGCTAAGCTAGCTGGGCAGTTCGCCTCCCTACGACACACACGCATCCAGACACTTTCTCTACCACTGAAATCCTGACGGAGGCTTTCATACACTGCTTAGCTGATTAATTCACACTCATTAGCTGGCTAACCTTTACCGCACAGTTCTGGGGGTCTCGCTTGAAGAACCGGTCGCCCGCCTTCACCCGAAGCATGCGCACTGCCCACATACTGTCCATACATCATACACGGAGATGCCATCCTTTTTTTTTTTTTAAAGAATCGATCTTGTTCATTTTTTCTGTGGTTAAAAGTTTCAAAATAAGGTTTTTACTCGTACTTTTTGCAAAATGGGGGGTGGGGGGGGCTACTTTTGAAGGGTGATTTCATTCAGCATCTTTCTGTGAAAATATCGCATGTCGCAATGTGGACGCTTGCGGCCTATATATGTACACACAGCTGTTTTATTCAAACATTGACTGCAAAAAAATGGTACATATTCGACATTTGTGACTTTAGAAATATATTTACTGTGTTTTTTTCCTGTCTGAATGCACACAGTTGTTATCACCTATGATAGTGAGGTGTGTGTGGCCTTCATTTGAACCTGATGGTTTTTCAAGGACTTTTACACTGATTGTAAAAGCGTTAGCTTGGTTTTTATCCGGAGGTTTTAGCTTACTCATTATTGGATCACAGGAAATGTTGATGTGGTTAGGCAATGCACATGTGCACATCAGGCAGGAGTTACGTCACGTGAACCTGACATCCGAGTGTGTGTGTGCGTGCGTGCGCGCACAGATGTGAGGTTTCCACACAAGTTGCTACTTGGACAAAGCACATGTAAAAAGGTGTGGTTCTTTTTGGGCGATTCGCAACGAAATTCTGATGAAATACAGATCCACCACCGCAGGATGTTCCAATTTGGAACCTTCTCATGGCTCTCCCCATCTTCAGGCAGTCTCATTTACTTTTCATTTCAGCGATTGGCTCACTGACTCATGGCTCTCTTGCTTTCTCTTTCTTTGTCAAACACTGTCACTACCGTCACGTAGTTCGTCCGATTTTCAATCTCTCTTTCTCACTCACAGTCGCTGACTGATTCACGAACTGGCACACTCACTCAGAAACTCACTTACTCCATTTCACTTTTACTTCCCGTGAAAGTCAATTCACTTGAAAAATGAAGTGGTAAAATAATGATCTGTACATCTTTGAGTATTTTGCACCGAGATGACGGTGTACTATATTTATTAATAACAGCACAGCATTATGAGCCGTTTATGCCACATGTAGTCTGTGATTGTACGATGAATCGGAACAATCTGTTTGAGAAGAAAATGTGAGAGGCACAGCCTAAGAAAGCCACCCGAACTAATTCCTGTCTGGCCGCAGCTGCATCGACGCGTGGGCCAAGGTGAAGCCCTGCTGCCCTGAGCATCCTTCAGACTGATTCCCAGATCACGTGACCTCCCCCCACCCCCGCAATGACTCAGGTAGGCCCAAGTGTTTTCATTCTTTGACTTTGATGCTTTATTTTATGAGGTAGGAGCTGTAGTTTCTCTTTGTGTCGTGAGGCAAAATTTGAGTGAAGAGCAAGCTTCAGATGCACCACCCCGCTCTATCGGGCAAGTGGCGCCATCCTCACCAAATGACTTTCAGACGTTTATCGAATGGGGGCAAACGGAACCCGCAATTATAAAATGAAAACGCTTGCAAGGAGCATGGAGGGAATGCCAGCACTGACCTAACGTTTGAGCCCCGTGATGTCACTCACTAAGCCACACCCCTTCAAGACCCGAACTTTTGCCTTCATCGCAATTTATAAATCCACTTTATTTCTTTGATTGAATTTATTTGGTGGTGCCACAGAAGACTGTCCAATACAACCCCCATCAGTCAGGCATCACAGAGGGGGAAAAAAACAAAACATTTGATTGCCATGATCTTTTCCAATGTTATGTCATAATGTGTTTGAAAAAATGTTTCCGTATGATTGATTGTTTGTTCTATTGATTTGCAAAGATCTAAAATTGCCCTACTATGCACCATCATCCTTATTTCCGCACTCTACTTCTTTGGCCCTCACAGGAGACCACACGCCAACACTCTCTCTCCTTATGAAAAATGAAATATGTCCGCCAACCCATAAAGAAGCTCCAGGCGGCGTGGACCTCCTCCTATAGGTCCAGACCATTTCACAACAAAATGTAAACTTTAAAATGAAACAAAAGACCATGGCTGCTTTTGGATTTGACCCCTCGCTTTGCCGGGTTGGTGTCCGACGATGTATTCTCTCCACATGATGAGGAGTTAAGGTTGCATCCTGTGTTTTTTTTTGTTTTTTTTTGAGTAAAAGTGTTACGGCTTTGAGGGCCGGGGGACGGGTTTTGTTGCTGCCCAGGGTTTAAGTGTTAACATTTCGGGGGCATGGTTGGTTAATGCTCCCTTTAGCGCTGGTGGTTGCACCCATTTGAGCACTTTTTGTCCTTTGAGGACTTTTTTTCCCCCTTTCTTTCTAGCTTTCTTGATTTAGTTGCTTTCGAGTGCTTCAATAAGGATGGACTGCAAATGAGTGAGTGAGTGTTTAATGTGAATTACCCAGAATTCTGTGTTGGTTTTCTTACGTCCTGTTACACGTGGCGATGGTACTGCTTTTTGAAGCCCAGCAACATTCTCCTGAAGTTTTTTTTTTCCCCCACCACATCCACATTTTCTGGAGTCGGCTTTTTATTGCCGTTTTCGACCATGGGACGTATCGGCTTTAAAGAGACGAGGCTACCTTTTTATAACGGCAAGTATTTGAAAGTATGATATCATTATAACAACAATGATTATAGCTCAACCGCTCGATGTATGACTTTGTTTTCAAGCCTTTCTATGTGAGTGTGCTCTGCCTTTGCCTCGTTACGGTTGATTTGGGGGGAAACGATCCTCCCCTCTGGTGTTCAAAGCCATTTGAGTATTTATTCAAGATCCAACTTAAGTAACCTCCACTACTCGTGCCACATTTGGCCTGATATGGAAAGCATTTATTGGATAGCCTAGAAGCCCATGTTCTAGTACGCTCTTTCACCCTCTTGTCCTATGAATGAAAAAAAAAGGCATAGCTAGTGCTAATTACTAATAAATACCATCATAAAAAAGTATATATTAATTAATAATACATTTGATTTACATTTATTCATTATAAATAGATTTCTTTAAATAAATCAATTTTACAGTAGAAAAGCACGGACCTTAAGCTTTCCAGGTGTTGGCTCATTTCTTCGATAAGAATATCCGTCTAAAGGTCATATACCACTAGTGGGGCGGGTGGGCATTAGAAGTAAGACACGCTTATCGATCATTCTATTAGTGTGCTGAATTTTCCTGCTCGGAGGTTGAAGCGCATACCAATAGATCTGCATAGCCGGGATATGGAATAAATACTCAAAACGGCTTTTTCAGAATTGGGCCCCTTGCTGAGGTGCTACAACTCATCCTGCCGTTAGGGGGCAGGCCTGTGCATGTTTAAAACATGTTGAAAACGGTAATACAGTAGAGTCATGCCAAACTCGTGTGAGTGTGTGCGCGCCTATTTGTAGAGACTCATTCGATGTTACATTTGATGTGCTGATAATTTATGATGTGTACTCTTGAGGTGTGTGTATGTTTTCCAAAAGTGTGCGGGAATTATCCCAAGGCCACTCATTTAATTCCCTCTCAAACTGTGTGGTGCAATACCTCAAAATTTTACCAATGCTAATTATAAAAGCTGTGTGTGTGTGTGTGTGTGTGTGTGTGAGAGTGAGAGAAAGAACACAACTGAGAATGGGATTTTGTATAAATAGACGCCGAGAACTAGTCCCCCACACCTGTTAGATATCAGAGCTTTCATCATAGCATTATAGGGACAATCTTTAAAATAAAAACAACAAACATACACGCACACAGCAGATGTGTCATTTTATTTATTGAATTGTAAATATGTAATGCATTTTAAAAAACGGCTGGTCTTTGTCTGTTGGATATACTGTTTCTAAAGCTCCAATCTTTTGTATGTCTCAGAAATTGTTTTTATATGTATTTTTTACAATAAATATATGTGTGGAGAAGACTGTTCATCTCTTGTGTGTTACTTTTACATTTCATTACAGCCTTTATTTAGAAGTTCTACTTTTCTGCCCAGTAACAGGTTCGGAATACAGCAGTGAGGGAAAGTGTTTGGTTTTGGAAACTTTTAAATCACAAGGTTTGACACACACACAACACCTGTTAACTACATGCTTGTTTTATTAATTTCCTACTTCGAAGTCAACATGTTTGATGATTCAATTTTGCTAAGGTCTGTCACAGTCGCCCCGTTTCGAAGGATGCATCAGTGTGACCTTCACACAGTGGCGGGCCGTGCATTTCAACCGTAGGCCTTCAGTGATGTCACATACATTAACACCATACAGTATGGGCCTGTCAAGCAGCACTTAATTTCAGGAGCATTTAAAACCATCAGGTATGCATTCACAATTAGAGCAGGAAACTACATTTAGAGATATTGTCAAAAAAGATGATTTAAAATACTAAATAAAATACCACCCAAATTACGCTCTGTGATCTTAAACAAGTATGTCCAATAAATTGCACAATGTCGCAGTTTCATATAAAACACCAACCAAACAATAACAAAACAAACTATTCTTTGAAAATAAAGTAAACAGATCGTTTGAATTTTGAGAATCGGCTATACAATAGCAAATAACTGACGATGTTGAGCAGCTGAGATTGAACGAACTTTAGTGCACGAAGGTGACTACAACGCGCCATTATAAATTGCAGGTGAGCAGATTTATTTGATACATTTTTGTATCTTTGTCATTTTATTTCGTTACCATTAATTTAATACTAACGAAATAAAATGACAAGAAGAAATGTAAAATAAAATTCATTTACTCACCAATGTAGTGCCTGTTCACTGAGCTGCACATCTCCGCGAGTGTCCCCAAACGTTTTCAAACGCGCCGTAGTTTGTAAGTGCCCAGCCGTGCTCTGAGGTGTCCTTGCTGCCTTGGTAAAACAACTTAAATGGGTAAATCCAGTGTTCCTCCAAACACCAAATCGGTCCGTTGCAAGCAATAGGCATTCCCAGCAGTACAATCCAATTTGCAGCGTTTCTCAGAGGCTGTGAACCACGGGTACCGTCCAGTTATTAATTGCTGGTCTGAAAATGACGGACAAACCCTTTTCCTTGCTGGGACAGGCTAGCTTGCCAGGAGTTAGGCGACCTCTTCGCACAATATCCAGCTTTTCGTGGAAGGTCCGTCTTGGAAATTGTGTGTAAAGTAGTTCAGCAACCAGATCAACGTCTTCTTCGGCCATTTTGGATTAAAATGCAGTGATGGCTTCCTCTAGCAGGCGCCTATCCAATCACCGAACGTGCACGTCCAGTCTCGACGTAAGGCATCCTCGCTGGCCCCGGTGCGCAGACTCGTGACTGATTGGCTATTCGCAACCTGACTGTGCCCGTTCATGAAGGCCCCGAGCAAGTTGAATTTACCTGGCAACACAAGCTAACTGAAATATGATTGGTTAAAAGCTCTACCATAATAAATAAGTTATTTATCGACTAAGTGGAAATAATATTACGTAAAGAATGGAGAGAATAATTTTGTTTACATATTTATGAAAATAAAATAACATGAATTAAATTTATGTTATTGTATGAATGTTTAGGCCAGCAGAGAAGGCCTTGCTGGCCCTGAGGGTTCGCCACTGCCTTCACATGATGAAGGTGGTCCTTTATGGCTGCTGTGCCATCATATCGGTGTGCGTGCGGCATATTTCGAGTGCATCAGCGGGAAGCAGGGAGCTCTGGTGAATTATTTAATAGAATCGGTGGGCTCCTCTCAGTGCGGATGCAATGAGGAGACCCCCCCCCCGCCCCCCCGCCGGTGCCAGCGGGCGGCTCCTAGCATGCAGCCGCGCTCGCTGAATTATTCATGTTGGTAACTTAAGAGTGCAAGAGGGCATGCGTTTTCTTTCTTTTTTTTTTTTTTTAATCTACTGCCCGAAAACGGCTGGGATAGGCTCCAGCTCGCCCACTTGTGAGGATAAGCGAATTAGAAAATGAATGAATGGAAACATATTTCTGTTCGTGCGGACCTAATAAAACATTCTAGATTTCCACGTTTGTGTTATTCTGATTTAAATCCTGTTGGGGAGCTAAAGCGCAACCAGACCCCCCACCACCCACCCCACCCCCCAAAAATTATAATGAAGACAATCAGATACAGCGATCTTGTAAATGCACATTCATGTTTAATGACATTAATCGACGATTTATATAAGACTATAGATTGTTTTCACATAGATTCTCATCTAAAACATTTTTTTTCGTTTTATATCCAACACATTCAGTGCAGACCTACGGGTTTACAAATGCCGACAGGTTCAGTATTCCACTATAGAACCCCCCCCCCCCCCAATTTTTTAAAAAATAAAACCACACAAACATTTCAGTATAACGCGACTAGTGCTCATCTTGTACGTGCACTAAAGTGCTAGTGTCATGCAAATATTGGACGGATAACTGCCTCGCGCAGATGCATAATTGGTCATTCTCTTCACCCGTGTTTTCGTTTTTGAAAAGAGAAATACAGACGAAGGACAAACTTTACGGGCGGCGGTAAAATGACATCATATGCTGCTTCGCACCACAGAAATGGCAATTTTGATATAACGCAGTCTGACATTCGAGTGAGAAATGGGAACTATGCACGCCAACACATTGACCAGTGAGGAACTGAAAAGTGGGAACAGGCACCTCGGATGGACATTTAGTATGGACGAAAGATGAACTCAAGTCTGAAGAGGCACCTGATATGAAAATGCAGTTGTGATGATTTGTACTACTTTGTTGGAGATGATTACAGTACATTTCAAGAAGTTGTCTTATTTTTTTTCTCCCCCCTGAGGGGTCAGCTGGTGTTTCTCAGAGCTTCTCAGTCTTACTTTGGGGAGCGATTGAATGAATGAAAAGGGGTAGGTGGGAGGCGGCTGACGTCAGAGGTAGAAGACGAGCGTCATGTTGATGCGTCGCCTTCCGGGACGCTCACGCGCCGTCCCGGTGGCGGGAAGGTGAACCTCCTCCCGGATGCCGAAGATGGGGGTGGCGAGGGGTTGGCCCAGCGCGAAGGGGGGCGGCGGTTGGCCGGGCGAGCCGGGCGCAGGAATTGAGACTCCAAGGGCGGAGCCACAGGAGAGCGAGGGAGGTCCTGTGGATGGCAAAGATGGTCCAGAACCCGTGAAAGGATGACAAAGGACGCAAATGCACTAAAAACTTGACTTGGTCACTCACAACTAAAATGGGCTAACTCCTTTTTTTGTCTTTTTGCAGGAAACTGATTTCAAGTTTTATGACTGCAATACAAATCTGGGAACAATGATCACCTGTTTTATTTTAGACATGTGTGTACCCCCGCTGATAGGCTTTAAAAAAAAGTCCCTCAAACACACGGGAGTCAATCTAGGAGGGGAAAATGGGCTCCGTGTGAAGAAATACCCCGACAACTCCCCGGTCGACTCATTCCCATTCATGAAAAATTAACATTTTTGTGAACAATGTTGGTGTTATAAATATTTGTGACAATTTTTTTAAAAGAAAAAAGAATATTTTCCCAATTAAGATTTTTGTCGAAATATCATATAAGACAGATTTTTGTTTGTTTGTTTAGTCCATTTAAAAATGGGTCTGAAATAGCAAAACATGGAGTTAATCGTTGAAGCGTGCTGATCTGAAGTGCTGAACTCTGGAATCCTTTTTAAGACTCGAAAAGCGTATTTTCCCAGACACCGATTTTACTCAATCGGTTCCCGTGTTAATTTCAGAAGACAGTTTCATCAGTACAAAATGGTGGTAGGAGTGAGCTTCACATTGCCCGCACAACAACAACAGACCATGCAACTGAACACTGAAAACTACAAAACGTGACCCACAAAGGGGGGGGGGGGGGAATCCACCTTAAAACACCTTTACGACCTTTGACTAAAATTACGTTTAAAGCACATTTTTGTCAATAAATAAAAATCTTTCTTCCAAGCAAAGGCCAGCGATGTGTCTTAACATGGACTTTTCCACTCACAGTGTTGAGTTAAATGATAACGAATAACAAGATGTTGAATACTTCCCATTGTCTGGAACGAGAAGATGAGGGTAAGTATGGGAATCAAATAAAGTTAATTTAAAAAAAAAAGACTTCAAGTGGAGCATGTTACAACCTGTCATGAAACATGTGATAAACACCCCAAAGTAAATTTGGACATATTTTTTGAAGCTTTAAAGGACCATACTGCAGTGGCTGTGTATCGTGTTGAGTTCCAAAGGGCGCTAAGAGTACCGCGGGCAAAATTGTAGCCACAATGTATTGACATGATATGGAAAATAACACTGCAGTCAGATTTTTAGGGAGGATTTTCATTATTTTCGAACAGATTGTTATTTTGAAGAAAAAAAGATTTTTCTCTAAAATCACATTTTCTCAAAAATAAAGCCGCATTTTTCAAATTCTGTCTGTGGCCCTGTCGGTGGAGAAAGATCATTTGAAATACAAAATGCGTTTTACAAGCGTGGTCACAGAATGAATTCTTGAATGAAGGCACAACTATAGTACATGTTGCAGCCCCCGCCCCCCCACCTCCAAAATGAAATCATATAGAGGTGAATAATAGTACAAATTTGGACATATTAAGACCCATGTTGTGTGGTAGCAAAACACCAGCATGGTCCTTTAAAGGGGGACTGATGTCACATGTGAACCTTTGCCCTCATTCTGCCCGTGGCCCTGTGAAGCATGCATTCAAATGATTGACAAGGTGACTGATCCATAATGGGGATGGTGTTCCATGTGGCTCGGAGGAGGAGAGAGAACTTACATTGTGGAGACTTACAGTCCCCATGGAGTTGTTAGTATGACAGTGTGCTTCTGTAGCAAAGAGGGAGGGAGTGGAGGTGGTGGGGGGGGGGGGGGCGAGGGAGGGATAGACAAACCAGGAAGGGGTTAAACTGAGGAGGAAGACGAGAGGGTGACCTGGGATTATAAACAACAAAAGTGCTGGCGCAGGTCCAGCCAATCATGATGCTGTAAAAGAGTCACTTTAGAAATCTTCAAACCGCACAATAAGAAACATACTGTTCAATGCAGAACTGACACCATCCTGAGGAGGATAAATCCAGTGGATTTTTGCCCCAAAGCTTGATAGCATCATAAGATTTAATGGCAAGGTGGATTATGAGTACATCGACGCAAAGGTCATGCCCGAAGTCTGCCATTTAAAGTGGCCACATTGGGATCATTTTGCCCTTTTCCTCGGCTTCTTAAGAACAAACTCCGAGCAATTTGCTTCGATTGCTACCAAATGTGAAGCTTGTATCTTCGATGGATGATGCTGACATGACATGTTGCCCAATTGCCTGGTTTAAAACAAATGTTTAAAACAACTTCACAAGGTCAGAAATTCACGATGCATCCGCGATGATTGATTCTTCTTAAAGGGATTATCCGCAATTTTATCAAAATCATTTTGGGGCTAATCCCAAATTATGCTGAATCGTGATACTCATTTGTAAGCATGATCCCTTTCATATCTCGGCTGAGCCGACACATTCATTTGGTCGGGAGAAGTTTCAGCATTCCATTCAAGTGAGACTTAAGTCCCAGCAAAGATTGTAGAAATGTTGGGCCTACTCAAATACAGATACCAGATACTAGAATATCACTTCGACATACAGTATTTCCTTGACATCTATTCCGAAATAAAAATGGCTCCGGCCTCTATTTACCTCCATGCATCCAGGCTGTGGTCTCTCTGGGTCGGCCATCTTGCTTCCTATTCCTCCTGCCTGCATCCTTCTCTCGTCTTGCAGCTTTTTATTGAGGAGGCGGGCGGCGTTTTCGGCCAGCGTGTACCCCGGGGGCGCGGAAAGGTCCTGTCGAATGCTCACTTCTTCGGCGTTCCGGTCCCCCTGTGTCTCCACTATCAGCTGCACGGGGCTGGGGGAGCGGGCCCTGGCGCTCCTGGGATCGGGGCTGGCCTCGGGGGCAGTTGTAGGGCGGGAGCGGCTGGGGGACTTGTTGAACTTCTGCATGGCGTCGTAGACGACGGGCGTGTGGTCGATGATGTTGAAGAGGCTGGAGAGACCGTCGTTGATGGTGGTGTGGACCGGGCTGTCCCGTGTGGTGGTGGAGCGTGCCCACGCCGATTCACTGTTGCCCTTCTGGGGGGTCGTAGGGGTGGCGGCGCGGCTGGTGTTTGGCATCTCCGCCTTGTTGGATGAGGACATCTTGCGCTGAAGTTTGGGCGAGCCGTACTTTGGCGAGCAGCAGGGCCGCTCAAATTTACTCTGGATGACGGGCGAGTACTGGACCTTCCTGGTAGTCCGCGATGGGGACGAAACGGGGGTGCCGCCTCCTTTAGGGGTGAGGCAGCGGTGAGGGCTGTTGGTCAGGTTCCTCAGCAGGTCCGTCTGCAGACCGACGTTGATGGTCTGCATGGTCTGAGTGCCTCGCGTGGTGAACCCGTTGGTTTGGCAGGCTATGTCATGGACCACGGGCCCCGCTGGGGAGCGGATGGCGTTCCTGACCGAAATGGCCACCTCCTTCATATCATCGCTCATGTTCCGAGAAAGCTGAAGCTCCAGCGAGGAGGCGTAGCCCACCGTGGGGCAAATGGGGGACTGGTTCGGAGAAGTCCTTAATCCCCCCGCTTCCAGAAGACCACATGGCCACCTTCCACCGGTGAACACCTCATCCGACCCGCCGGCCGCCTCTCCGTTGCCTCTCGCCTTCATCCCCTTTGTATAAAGGGGGTCAGAGTCTGGCTCTGGACCAGGTCTGGTGGGGCTATGGAGGATGTGGACCCCATACGCGTCTTCTCCCGCACCCGCCCGACTGTTAAGTGTGCTGGTGGTGGTCAGGCTGGCGCTGCTAGTGAGGAACCAGGAGGCTGGTTGGAAGGACTCGGTGACCGGTTCGACTCCCTGCGTCTCTGAGGTTTTGTTGGTCCATGCATCATAAGCAAAGCTGGCGACGGTGGATGACGACAAGTCCCAGCCCTTATTGTTGAACTCCTCAATGTACTTGAGGTCATCTGGTGAAAGAGGAGGAGTGACGTCGTCTTGGCCTCGCTCGCCATGTCGCATCTTGTCGGGGAGGAACGGTGAGCTGTCCATCAGACGCTGGAAGTCGCTCATGGAGCATACCGACTTGGCTCTGGATGCAATACACACAAAAAGATTCCAAAACCATCATGATTTATGTCTACAATTAAAACGGATTTCCACCTAAAATGTTTGCTTCTTGACCTCAGCAGTAGAGTAGAACTAAAAGAAATCCCGGACCCCTGGAAGTATTACCCTTCTTGTAGGGTCTTCTAAATTACTCCGAGTTGAAATGCACTCAAAGTCATCCTATTATGAGGTTATCCTGGTTTAGATGTGAATGTTGCATCCGCAGACGCAATTTCACCTGAGCAAACTACCGCCGCTCATCTCTTCATCAGGGTACATCTCCGGCGCTGCTTCTCTCTCGGAAATCACATCGAGGGCCTAGAATACAAAAAAATTGCCATCACAATCCATCCACTCACGTTCTAGACTCATAATATTCCTCAATATTGTGAGGGATGCTGACTAGAGGCCAACCCAATCCAAACCCTGGCCTAGCTGCTCGTCAATTACAGGAGTGCCACAAAGAGGATACAATGTTCACAGGGAAGTTGGAGTCCCGTCAGGCTAATTTATTAGAATTTCCAAGTAGTTACATACAGACAATTTAGAGTCTGTCTTTCATCTCGTCGCACATTCACACCTACAATTACTGAGCAGACATTAACTCAATCACTCCCAAAGACGTTTTTAAACGTCTTTTCACACTTGGTCCAGAATTGGCTGGTACTGACCGTGTTAAGGACAAGCTCCAAAGCTGCACCTTTTACCTCCTTCATGCAGGGGAATCGCTTCTCACTCTCCAGCCTGCAGGGTGGGGGGACCTCCAAGCTGGCGAGGGGATCCAGAGAAAGCGCATCCAAAAAGGGGCTCTCGGTCGGGCTTCTCAGCCTCGCGGCGGCAGCCCCGCCTTGCTCCGCCAGCAAGGTGTCCGAGTCGGAGAGGGAGCGGGCAGGCAGGACCGTGATGGGTGCAGAGGACCGCGGGGACTGCGGAGAACGTGGGCAACGCGGGGAGCGAGCACCGTTGCATGACCCGCTGTACTCTGTGCCCTCGCCTCGCCGGCAGTTCAGCTCCCTCTGCAGCTGACACAGGGACAAAAGTATTGAAACTCTTTCTGAATAATGCACATTTGTTTCCTGTTATGTTCCTGAGTAATTAATGTAGATGATAAGACGCCACATGTCAGAGCGGCTTTTGATTGTGAGCGTGAGGATATGCGGCTCGGGTAATGCATGGATGAAAATAAAAAAACAAAATGACTCCTAACCCTCTCCATCTTGTGATGGAGCTCGCGTGTACCGCCATCCCACTCCAGCCTCTGCCGCTCAAAATGTTCCAGCAGCTCCGCCCTTTCGCGACTCCATCGCTTCTCTCCATGCTGCAGCCTCCAGCGGAGGTCCAGCGAGGTGTTGTGGCTCTCGGCCAACAGGCGGCGGTGCTCCTCGCGCTCCTGCTTCAGGGCCCACTCGGGATCTCGGGATGACGTTTCACTTTCGAGCCCCTGAGCCTGGCCTCGCGTTCTTCCTCGTGCTTCCTCCTCCACCTGCGCGACACGTTTGGCTATTACTCATCTGTTGTACTCGTTCTGCTACCAGCAGATTATGATACAAATAAAGCGGGCCAGGCCCTTCACAAACTGGGGTGCACGCCTTCAGTGTGCGATTAGTTAGATCTGCCCAGGTGTCCAATTTATCAGTTTTTCGAGAATTAAGCTTTTGTTCGGCCAATTTTTTTGCAACAATTACTTAAAAAATAATTGAGTGTTACTCTCATTTGAAGTTTGTCAAACTAAACATCAAACAAAGGGAATTACACGATATGTGATTAACACCCATGTGTGCCTTAAGTTGACCGCTGACAACGAAACTGTGCCGACCAGCAGAGCAGAGAGCAGGATGCTACTCGAGCGAGCTAAGTCAATTAGCTCCCACGGAGGCGCTTGTTGACCTCGACGCGGCTCTGTGGAAGGATACGGAGTATGGAAAACCGCGCAGATTAAAAGCGAGCCCAGTTGGATAATCACCCTCCTAAAGTCCCCCAGAAAAAAAATGCTTAATTGGTTCCCATTAGTGCATGTTATCACGCAAGCGCTGAGAAAAGCTGTTTTTGTACTTTTTACATGATGTCCTCAAATGCAACATTATGTAAATCATCACTAGAGAGAGAGCTACGGGTATGGAAAATGGGCCATTTGCACAATACAACAATAATGTGGCCAAATAAATCATGATTAAGAAAAAGAAAATCATCATTATTATATTACAAAAATAAAATGGTTATCATTATAATAAGTTATTCAAAGATTTCTTTTTCATACCTTTAATTTGAGTGGCTATCCTACCAATTACGCTCCAACTCCACAATGACAACATGGTCAGGGGTTTTCTCGTCGCATTCGGTCGCTTTATGGTCGAGCCCGGCTGAGAGGCCATCTGCGCGTACCTGAGCGAGCTGGCACTTCATTTCGGCCCATTTCACCTCCCAGGTGGCTTTGTCGTTCGCGTAGGCCTGTTGCAGTTGGCAGCGCCGCGCCTCTTCCTCACGAAGCTCCTCCCGAAACTGCTCCAGCAAGGTACGCAGCGCCTGCAGCATTCGCCGGTTCTCCCCAAACTACAAACATGTTGGGGGTCAGTAATAATTAAACAAACAAAACATTTTTAAGGAACATTTTATCATGGTTAATGATTGTGTATCTGCAAAAGGAAACAATCATTAAAACTTTCCGGTTTTAAAATCATCCCTTCAAACTGCTGATCCTCTATTTTTCAAAACCCATTTAATTAGTGTCTTGAATTGTTTTCATTTCTTTAGACGACGCCACGGGTTGAAAATATATACATCTGGCTTTTAAAAAACCTACAGGCAATATTCAAATAAAAAACAAAACAGAATCGGGTGATTAGCTAGTGATTGACAACTTTGTTCCATCTCGGTCTGTTTTTGCAGGAAATTTAGATCTTTGTTTCAGGATTTTGGTCCTTATTTTCCATCGATTTGGTCAGTCCAGTTTTTGGGAATACCTGATGCTGGTACTGCAGATGTCCGTTGGGTGACACTGACGGGAAAGCAGACCCCCCGTCGGCTTCCACTTGCTGCATCATCCCACCCAGCTCAGAGACACCCTCTGACTTCTCTACCTGCATAGATGAATAAATGTCACAAAAATGTTCACAACATCAGGATCATCCTGCAAAATAGTTTCGACAGACCCAGCATGCCTAACACACAATTGCTAAGACTGTGGCTCTCCCTTTACATGTGAGGGCATTACACTAAAAGCACAATAGTCCCTTGAGATATAATTTACTCATAACCCAAATTATCTATTCCCATTGAAATAAACAGAAATGCCACTAATCGGTTCCAGCATTCCACCCCCCAACCCCAATTCCTGCTGTAAGACTTCCTCCCAAATAATGTTCAGGCGGCTCACCTCCGGCTGCGCGCCGTCGTCGGGCATCGCGCCGTCCCTGCTTCCAAGCCTCCAACGTGCCAGGATGGACTTGAGCTTCATGTAGAAGATGGCCGTATTGCGTTGGAAGAGGCGAATTTCTTGCTGTAGTGCAGATCGCTCCTGAGCCCAGCAAACCTCCGGAGCCTGCAGGAGGCCTGGCAGCTCCAGATGCGGGCACTGGGGCTCCGGATGCAAGCCCTCGTCCTCCTGCCAAAGCAAAGAGAATGGACACTGTGATCGAAATATCGCATTTCAACATATACGTATTGACACATAGTCACTGTCAACTGGAACGCCGCTTATTGCAAAAGACAAGGGGATGCCGAACTGCTACAAGCTAACTGCTAATGGGCATTGGCTACCTGCTAATGACTCCACATGATGTGAGGTCCTTTTTGACGCTGCTAAGGAAAGAGTTCATACTCCACTCGAGTCTGACAAACTCTTTGCATTCTCCTCTCTTCATTCACGTTTCTTACAGACTCAGACTTTGCATGCCTCCGTAGGTGCTGCTGTTTTGGTTAGCAACTGATCGCAAATTGAATCTAATGTAAGCGCATAAACTAGGAAGAAAAATAAGTAACCGAATATAAAATTGGAGGGACAGAAGTCTACGTAATGATAATAGCACTTTTTTTTTTCATGTCGCAAATGCTCATACCTGCGGCAGCGAGACAACCGGAATGTCCCGTTCGTCCGTCGCAACTCTCATTCGTCGGTCAAGATCGAGACGAAGCTGGACGTCGAGAGCAGGCGCCTCTCGCAGCTGCATGCAAACAAAAAGTGAGATTTTTATCACATGTGACTACGCTTAACATTTTGAGAAAGACCTTCAACTCTTCTGTTGTTGCAGTTAAACCTGACCTGTTTTCAATATTTGAAACTTTTAATGAACATTTGAACACAAGACACTTCATTTCACCCGAATTTAACACATCATGTGCAGATTTGTGTAGATTTGTCTTTTTTTGTGGGTGGGTGGGAGGTTAACTGTAAACATCCAGCAGGTCACGATGACCCGTGGCATTTTTTTTTTCTGTAGCAAAAAAACAGACATAACAGGCGAATTAAGGATAATGATCCTCAGGTTTGAGGTTTGGAAACACCCCAATTTGAGCTGGTGTGTCGCTCAAACGTCGGCCACGCAAGATCAGCACTAATCCCGGACTCAATCCCTCTCCACCTCTCGGATTACGGAAGAAGCGCACGCAGATGTGCTGTAATTGTTACGTCACGGTGACCCTATTGTACTCTTGAAGTAAACTGACACTGTAAAAAGGTGATTGAGCTTCTGATGAAAAAGCGTGAGTCACTAGACAAAGAGGAATACAAATAATCCAATTTTCAGAAACCCATTTAAATGTTACATTTAATCGTCTTTTTTAATGTCATATTCATATTTTTAGGTCCACACATGATCATATTTTAACATGGTGGCCCAGGCATATGTTATTAACCTAACTGTGGAACATACGAGGTGATAGTACATTTATTGGGGCGGGGTTGGGGGGGCAGGCCTTAATTTCTATAAATGCATTTAACCACAATAATAATAAATGATAGCTGTACTTCTAAAATTTGATGTTTTAAAATTTTTTAAAAACAAAATATGTGTATTTTTAGCAATGTATATTCTAAAAATCAATATGTTTCACATACAGTACATTTGACAATAAAGTTTAATCCAATTCAATACCTCTAATTAAAGGCGCCTAATTATACAATTTATTTTTACATAAATGTAAATGTTTGAGGAATAAAAAAATTATGGGCACGCTATATTTTGTGTTTTTGTTTTTTTTAAATACAAATGCTTTTACAATGTATTTGGGAGAGAATTAAAAAAATATATTTCTTTGATTTGAATTTGATGGGTTATTGAAAAAATAATAACAGGGGTCCAAGTTCCCACACAGTCCCACAGGTCGAAAGGGAAGGGATAGAGGAGGTAGAGGGGATCAAGTAAAGGGGGGGGGGGGGTCACTGACCTCTGTTCTTAAAACCAGTGGTCTGTGGTACCTAGCGAGTCCCGCAGCACCTCCCCTGCTCTGGTTGTAGGGCTCCACGCCTCGCTCCTGTCCTACGCGCCACTCCAGCTCATCCCTCTGACCGTACTGTGAGTGAGGAGGAGTGGGTGGGGGTCCGGGAAGTGTACAGGAGGGTATGGAAAGGGGTGGTGGAGGAGATTGTGGTGATGTGGCAAGTGGACAAAAAAGACAAGAGGACAACAAAGCGGGTGAGGAAGAAAGACCTCCAGCGGGATACAGAAAGAAAAGAAAACAGTGAATGGGCTGATGAATAACAGCGAAAAGGGCAAACTGGGGGAAACTAAAAAGACAGCAAACGGACTAGAGTAGAAAAAAGAGCGCAAAGAGGAAGACTAACTTAAAGATGATGGCATATGACAGAGATGAGAACAGGATCAGAATGAGGATGAACAAAATGACGGGCTGGAACATCTGAAGGAGGAAGGGGGCGGGTGAGAAGGACGGGGAGTTTAAGGTGGTTCGGGGTGGAAAGAATGCAGAAGACTCATTATGAAGCGCATGCAATGACGGACACGTGAGTCCAAACCAAAGCAGCTGGCTTGAGAAATAACCATGGCAAAAAAAGGTGCAGTGCAACAAGCGAGCCCGCCAATAAAGGTGGTCAGGAACAACAAAATGGCCGCTCTCAACATGCTTGTGTATTGTACAAAGCAGGGAGATAACGTTAAAGTCAGCTTGTTTTGCAGGTTTCATTTTAAAAAGTGCCCCCATGGTATTTAGAAGGAAAAAAACATTCTTGACACAACAACTTCAATTTCATTAAACCCCCAGAGAGCCAACATTCACCATTCGCAAACTCATCTACTCACAATTTTTTCTGAACGTTTGCAGCTGTTCAGTTGCTCCCTCACAGATGCTCAAAAAAGGGTGTAAAAAGTGCCAAACTAAAGAGAGAGGCCTTTTCTCAATTTGAAAAATGGCGAGTACGGTCTTGTGAATTCGCCAAGTATGGTCTTCCTAAGAACATTCATTCACAGAATGAGTCTCTTTGAAAATTAGAATGGCTGTGAACGGTGTTAACTTCCCCACTGAATCTGATGGAGTTCCGTAATAGCAGCCTAAAATGCATCATGGAATATTTTCCCAAGCCTGAATAAGAAAGTAAAGTAAAGCTTGTTTTTATTTTACAGCTTCCATCGCGTATACATGCCAGTGTCCTGACATTACTGGTGCATTTATTATTATTTTATTTTAATCAAATAATCTGTAAAACATTTATTTTGAAGGGTAATGTTGTAAAATTAGTTTAAAATACCGGTACTCAATCATTTGGATATCATCGTTTGTGGTGTATTTCACATTAAACTATTCAAATAAGTCATTCTAAACATTTTAGGAGGTTCACTGTACCATGAGTGGATGTGTCAAAAAACTTGAGAAGTAGGCTTGCTAGCTGACAAATGAATCTACCCGACAATTTTTCACTTTGATGAATTCATTCTCTGTTTTTATGTTTGAGTCACTATGGAAGCATTACCCCTGCCCAAGAACCAACATTTCGCTCCCATCATATAATGTTATGAACCAGGAAGTAGCCTCCTAGCTAACTTAGCTCCTCCTAGCTTCTACCTTTGATATTGGAGTCACGATAGAATCGGCTCTCCTTCAGCAGGACACAAATGGTAGAATGTTAACTCTGTTTCAGTCATTCTCCACAAATCAGAAAGTAGTCCGCTGCCTAGCAAATAGACAGACAACCAAGCCCAAAAATACGCTGATTTATGATTCCATTCATTTTCGTTTTTTTGACATGAGAGTCACAATGGGAGTGTCCTATGTCCATCTGTGCTGTATGTTACACATACAGTACATTTGACAATAAAGTTGTATCCATCCATCCATCCATGAACCAGAAAGAAGTCTGCAAGCTAATAAACAGAGGGACAAGAAAGCACAACTCAATTGACTCCACAACTTCAAATGGTCCCTTTTTGACTTTTGAGGGTGGATCAGTACCCTCTCCAACATGAGAAAATAAATGGGAACGTCATATGTCCTGACGTCATTCTCCATGAACAATGACATAGCCTGTGTGCTAGCCAAACACAAATATTCCAGTGACTTCACCTTTGTTCGAAGGGGTTGTCTTCTTTTTTTGTTATTTGACTCATCGCGGAATTGTTTGTTCCCCCCCCCCCCCCCCCGCCTCCAAAAAAAATGATACCATCCCGTTGTTTTGAGTCCTTTTTGAACAAAGTGCCCTTCTAAGGTATGACTGGACAAACAAGCAGATAAAAATGGTGATTCCCCACCCGTCTTTTCTTCAACCCTGGCAGAGGTCAGACTGACAAAAGACCTGAATGTTTCAAACTTGTGAGAGCTGCGAGTGCAGAATCCACCCAGCTCCACCGGGACTCAGCCAGTGAGCTGTGCAGGAAGAGGAGGACGAGGAGTGGGAGGGTATGAAGGCAGCTTCCCTTCTCGGCCTGGGCGGTTGGAAAACATTCGGAAAGCCAACAAGCTCCCTTCATCATGCAGTCCTGCTTTAGAGTCTTTTTTCTTTGCCAACACATAACGTGATGTTTGTCTCCTTGGTGACAACGTACAAACACACAACAGTGACGCCCATTAAGAGCCACAGAGATAAGAGGCAGGCCTGTTCGGAAGCGATCCACCATGCACTCAAGTGAAAAGACGCTCGGATCGCGGCCAAGTGGGCAGGCAGTGCGTGCGTGCGTGCGGGCGGGCGGGCGACAAGCGAGGCGGCGCTCTACGGGGAGCATGTGCATGGAGATGTAGATGGCGATGTGGTGGCGGCAGGACGTGTTAGCGGAGGCGGGGCAGATGGTAGGCGGCGCCAGTGTGGTAGAGCTGGGTGGTTCCCAACAGGCTTCTAACCATGATTCTTCTGAAGACCTCGAAGTTAACTGAATGGACCCCCTTTTACCACGGCGAATCCTCAAAATGATCAAACTTTGACAAGTAATAAACACAACAAGGCAAAGAGTACCATCTCACCACCTCGCGAAGAAACCTCTTTCACCAAGTAGCCCATATTTTTATTCATTTATTATGACTTCTAAGGTTACCCTCAAGTTTTTGTGGGATCCTGTTGGCCTGATGCCAGACAACCACTTAGATCTCCCTTGATTTGGACGGAAATGGACATCTAATGTATGGACACTGAAATTGGACTTGATTGACCTTGTTTTGTTTAAGGTTCACGGGTAAACTGGAACCTAAACCCATCTGACTTTGGGTGAGAAGTGGGGTAGCCCCCTGAGACAATAATCCCATGTCCTAAGGCAAGGTGAAAGCCAACAATACAGAAATGGTACACTATACCGAACTGAAATTACCTGGATGTCCGTCATCAGGTCTCTCCCAAAATTGCCGATGGGAGAATCCCGGGACATGGAAGTGACCGTGGATAGGAAACTGCTGGACTCTGTGAGGTTTGGCATCGGGGACAGGTCATCTGTTCTCTCCCTCAATCCATCCAGCTTCTCCACAAAGATGTGCAGCTCGGTGCGGAAAGCCTTCATTCGGGTATTGATGGTGTCCAGGACTTGGGAGTCACCTCCTCCCTGAGAACCCTCCGCTATCGTCACCAGAAGCCTCCCTTCCAGGATCAGACTGTCCGTGTCGGTGATCAAACGGTCCACAGATTTGCCGAGTCGATCTGCCTCTCTTTTCACATTGGCAAAGGATTCTCGTTCCTCCCGGCGGCGGTTGGCGATTTCTGCAGCGCTAAGGTCGATGCCATCCGACGGTCGGATACTTCCAAACCCAGAGGTGGTGGTGGTTTTCTCAAAGAGGTCTTCAGAGTCGCTCTCTCCGCCGATGGGGCCCTCCCTCTTGGGTTGGAGGAGAAGGAGTCGCCCCGCTTCCTCATCTTCGGCTACTTCCCGCCGGCCGGCGTCACTGTCTGCATCGCTGTCTCGCGGACTACTGGTTCTCAGGCCCAGGTGCGCTGCCAGGTCGCAACGCTGGACGTTGGACAGGAGAACTCGGTTCTCGTATTGAAGGTTCATCACTTTTCCGCTCAGGTCGTTAATCTGCATCCTGGCTGATTTCAGCTCCTCCATCAACATCCCTCCACTGGAGCCATTACCAGGTTTAAATAGTCCTCCTTCCCCACCTTCCTCGCCTACCAGCCCGGAACTGAACTTGAAGCGGTTGAGCTCTGAAGTAAGCTGCCTGTTGTGGTCCTCAATCTCCGAGATGGAGCGACGCAACAGTTCCGCTTCCTCCTCTACGAACTGGAGGTGACGGCGGAGCTCGCCGGCTGACTCGAGCACATCGCCGCCATAGGGTGACGAGGGCATGCTCGAGAAAGGCTCCCTACCGAAGCAGTCTCGTTCGTACTGACAACGGATGTCATCGTTTTCGGCCCGCAGGCTGCGGTTTTCAACCTCCAACTCCACGATCTTCCTTCCCAGAATGTTAGCCTCCTCCTCCACCAGTTTGAGGCGCAGTCGCAGCTCCGCCTCGCGGGTGGAATGAGGGCCACCGCCGGAGCACTCAGCCAGGGGAAGGGGACTGTCCACGTCTCCGTAGACCGACTTGTACTTCTGTAGTTCCTGCTCCAGTTCATCTTTCTCACGGCCCAGCTTGGCCATTTTTTTACGCATCAGGCCGGACTCCTCCTTGGCGAATTGGAGCTGGCACCTGAGGTCAGCGCTGTCGTCCTAGCGGCGAGAAACTCTCAATTAGACTCATATAGACATATTTTAAATCCATACTGTACCTCTTTCAGACAGAGAGCCCACAAAATTCCTGGAGAAAAGCTGCAGTACAAGATTGAGCTTTAAAAAAAATACACTCCCAGCGCACTTGGCAATTTGGTGACTGAAATGCCGCAAACTCACCTTTCTACCTGTGCCCGCCTACAAAAATACCCAAAGAGAGAAAACACCACCCATACATACACACTTTCCGCTCGACTTATGCTGGGCACCAAAATAATACCAGATTTGCAAGTTAATAGGGCCCCGAGTGTCAAGTGTTAAACTTGTTATGTTTCTAATACAAGCACAGAAATCAGAGAATTTGCTGACTTCTCCTCGGGTACAATCTATAAGTGAAAATATTTATCAATAACAATAAAAAATTTTGAAAAATATATAAAATTGATAATAATAATTATAAAGTCCATATGTTTAAAAAAACAAAAGTATGAACAAATTAAAATAAATAACATGAAATTCAGTAAATGAATTCAAACTGAACACGAATTTAATTTGATAAATAAAATCAAATATTTTATATAATTGTTTTACATATACCTGGCTGGTGGATTTCTTGTCCTTAAATGAGCTCCCTCGTCGCCTCAATGCAGTCTGCAAAACACCCCCCAAAAAACAAAAACAAAAAACCCCAAGAGTGAATCAGGACTTTTCATAACAAACTAACGCATTAGATTCTTAGTCAGGTACTGTATTGACTGGAGGAAATGAGAGCAATGGATGACACTCAGGAACGGAGATCCGCTTGAGATTTTATCAATAATAATCCTGTAAAAGACGGGAGGCACCAGAACATTAATCCTTGCCGAGAAGCTTGCGTAACATTAAACATTTCCGTCGTCAGGTCAACGTCTGATGATGGATGAAAGTCTTTCATGTATTTAATGCAAACCAGAGATGAGATTGTGACCATGGTCCGAGCCTGCACCATAGTGTTCAAACCTTCTTTCAGGTCTAGTGAGGAACAGCTGGATGACTTTTTTTTTCTTTTTACAATTAGATTTAGTTCCTCTGAAGGACACTTCGACACCTCGAAAACCTCATGAATATGCATGTAAAAAAAGTGTGAATGACAATAACGTGAATTCTTCTTCACTCATTCTTAGATTGGTTAAAATTCCAACAGAAGGGTTGGCCCCCAGTTCGTCATCCAAAAAATAAATACATCAAAAATAAACCCTGACTCAGTCAGTGGCTCTGCGGCAGGGTAGGAAACATCCACCTAGCAACACGACCAAAACATGAATTCAAACTGCGTGGCCCTGCGACTTACTTTACCCATGCAAAAAAAAGAAAACACACAAGGAATTGACTTCCCAGTTACAATCCGCCCAGAGGAACATTCATTCGCCCAGCATCTATTCATTTACATCCCTTCAGTCTTCTACACCCATTGTTATCCATCCATCCATCAACATCATGCCTTCCAAAGGTCCAATTTAATTTCCAAGAGAAAACAAAATGTTTAGCGAAGACACAGTGGGTCACACGACCAAGTCGGCTCGCGTATGTTCACTTTGACACCCCGCTGAGCGTTTCCAACACCACTACTGTTCTAATTCCTCGCCACGGTGACAGAGCTAATCTGTTTGTCTGGGTAGACGCAGGATTAGACAAAGCTTTGTGATCGCTGACCAATGCCAACAAAGACATTGTTTACTGTAGTATATTACAAAAGTTTGAAATTCATAGTGTTCCTGCTGTGAATGTTCAATAACCCTGAAAATGTTGAAGAGGATGGGCTGAAATGTGAAATCCCTTTAACCTTAGCATTAGCTACTGGTGATATTATGATCTAAATCATTCATAATCAAGATGTTTCTAGCTCGGAAAGCTCAATTATCAGTATAAAGTTTTAAAAGAAGCTGTTCTGAGATGCAATACAAGAAAAAAGTGACAAGCTAACGTACTATAGCTTTCATCTTGAGACAGCTACCTCCATACGTCTATTTTCTACGCTTTTGCTACAAGGTACCTCCCTAATTCAAAATCAGGTGAGTGCCTCAGAAAGGCAAAGAGCAGCCAAAGGTTTGAAGACGGGTTTTACTTTTTACCCCAACTACCTCGGCGCCTTCAAATTAGCTTGTAGCATACAAACCAACAAGTAACATCGTCAGTCAACTACCGCGGGCTAGCTTGTCAGTGTTGCCTCCAAACGTGTGTGGAAGACGGGAGATAAGGAGGACACTGCAGCAGCAGGAGTGTTGTCGTTGCAGCCCGCTAATGGGATTTAACGGGGGCGGGGGTTGGGGGGAGCGCTCCCCTAAAGGGGGCGGGATGGCCGCACAAAAGGAGCTTTTGAGGGCGGCTGCATGTAGATAAAGCTCGCCTCTAAGACTCACGCACAACAGCGAAATAAATGTCGCGATAAATTATTCTGAGGCCGATTAGCAGAGTCGGATGCGGACTCTAATCCATTTCAGGAGATTAATTAATACCACTCATGCATTTGAGTGAATGTAAACGCTACTCAGATTAGTGGGGCCCGAGCATGCAGTGCGGTTGTTTCATCTTTATTAACAGTACCCAAAATAAACCGCCAGCATAAGGGATTCCCCGAACTGAAAAAAATGGCTTCACAAAGGGATGCGAAATCTAACAGTAATTTCTATCATGAGCAGGGGCACAAAAAATTATTGAGGAGGCGATTAAATAAAATGAAACAGTCAGCCATTTTGGTTCAAAACAGACATTTTAGGGCCATTTAAATCCAATTCAAAATCTCATTTTACAATGGACATTTAGCCTGATTGCTACCAGATTTGTTTAACAAGCAGTTTGGCAATGCTAAACTGTGAAGTGTTTTGAGTTTTTGTCACTGCTTGTGGGTTGAGCGTGGCAGTAAAGTTTGCTGACTTTGCTGATTCGAAGAAATCGCCAGGAGGGGGGATTTCCCATACTCCAAAAACAATTTCACATAGAAACGTGAAACTTACCAGTAACATCTATCATATGTAGACCTACAAAAAAACAAACATCTCAAAAATCCACGGTACACAATCTCTCTCTCTCTCTCTCTCTCTCTCTCTCTCTCTCTCTCTCTCTCTCTCTCTCTCTCTCTCTCTCTCTCTCTCTCTCTCTCTCTCTCTCTCTCTCTCTCTCTCTCTCTCTCTCTCTCTCTCTCTCTCTCTCTCTCTCTCTCTCTCTCTCTCTCTCTCTCTCTCTCTCTCTCTCTCTCTCTCTCTCTCTCTCTCTCTCTCTCTCTCTCTCTCTCTCTCTCTCATATTCATATATACCGGTACCTAAATATACACTCCAGCCCAAGTGTATATTTGCCAAAGATGCAGTGAGACTGAAATTCAATATTATTGATGCAGGTGCACTAGTGCAAGAAAGCTGTCCGTGTTTAAATATAATGTTATGTCTGTGTGTGCATGTGTGTGTGTTGTGTGTACAGCATCAGAAGAGATAACATTTCTCAGCGAGACAGGCGGGATGCTGCATTCCCCGAGGTCGCTTCAAGGTTACGCCTACCCCACACCCTCCGCAGGGGAGGAGGCAAGCGTCTTGTAAAACAACAGGTCCATGTCGCTGATAAAAGTCGTGAAACTGAGTTCATGTGAAATCAAACCATGAAAAAATACTTGATGGATTTGGTGTTTCCTACTGTATGCTTGTTTGTGGCCACGTGTGGTAGAAGTTATTAGGGATGATGAATGTCCACCGGCATCATTTTACTGCTTTACGGGTGCAGTCATAAAACTGTGACGTACGTGTGCTGAATAAGTGAGAAATGTGTGTGTGTGTGTTTGTGCATTTATTGCTACACATTCATTGACACAGCCCATTAAAGCACCACCATTGTGCCAACCTCTGTTGCGTGTCGGCTCCCCAGCCCGGGTCAGCAGCGGTTTAGCGAGGTGAGGTGCGAGTGTACCCTCTCTAGCTCACACACGCACACACACACTGATGGAGTCGCCACATACGCACGACACGGCAGGCTGCGCATGGGAAACTCAACCGCCACAAGGCAACAGGACATTTTGTCAGGACTAGTAGGCATAACAAGTGGGAATTTCCCCAGAAAGGAACTGAGATGAGGAGATGACATTGTGGCTTTTCTTTCCACAATCTCATTTTTGGGCCTCTTCCATAAAACAAGTCATATGTGTGTGTGTGTGTGCTAGCCCACTCGTCCTTGAATGCATCATGCCGGTCGCGAAATCGGCAGACAGCATGACTGCCAAGCATTTGATGGCATCTCACGGTGCCTTCGCTGCATGCTGGTACATTTGAGCGCCGACAGTCATGAAGTTATTTCAGTGGAATGAAGAATTTTTTTTGTGGCTAAGTCAAGAGAAAAGTTTTCAAAGTTTTCAAATGATAAACGTCTGGAAATTTGAGAAGCATACGGAGGATTAAGAAAGTTTTTAAGCAGCAGACTAAATTTATCAAGATAAGAACCGACTAGAAAGATAAATGAGTACTGTTATTTAATAACGTCTTCAATCCACTCTCCATATCCTCTCCATTGTCTGGGAATTATTTTGAGATTTTCAGAACCACTGAAGTGCAAGCCTGACGTCGAGTTTGAAGAAGATTGCTTGAGAATTTGGGACAACTTGCCATTATGTTTACTTTGGGACATGATGAAAATGTAATCATCCTAATAAGAAAAGACAGACGTGGTCAGAGCATCATGACGCAACCAGAACTGTGACCCGTGGAATCTCGTCTCAGGAGGTCACGTCTCAAGCGTCACCGCGAGCTGTTGTCATGACCGATCATCAGCTGGCGAGCGGTCTTCGCTGATATTTGAACTTGTGGCTACAAAGCCCTTTCTTTAAAATGTCCAGTGACATTGCATCATTGAGGATCTATTGTCCAACGCTAACTCAAAGACACAAATGAGCATCGCAGATGCCTTGGCATGGGTCCATGCTTTCATGAATGACATTACAGGGCAAACAGAGGTGGTGTTAATTCCCCCCCCCCCCCCTCACAATTCATTTTGCTGTCAAAACAACAAATGTCATTTCAGCCAACCAGAAAGCAGAAGAAAGTCACTTGGAGAAAAGACCACATAATGGAGCAAAGGCAGAATCATTATAATTACCCCCCCCCCCCCGGCCCCCTAAATCTGTTTTCAGTGTTTTATTGTGTCCAAAAAGGTCCAAATCAATAGAAGAATAGCAACGGGCGCCAGACAACAGAGGAAGTAACCCTCTGTTGTCTGGCGGTGCAGGTGGCTTGAACTTGAAGAGTGTGGGAGAGCGGCTGTCGGGTTGTGGTGCATCCAGCCGGATGATAATGTGGTCGCCCTCGGAGCCCCCACCCCGCGCCACCCGCTTCTCTTGCGTGTCCCATGGCTCACAATTAGTCGCTTAACGAGGCGGGAGGGGCCTTGTGGTTGGAGAGTGGAGTGGAAATTAGCAAAACGGAAAACAGAGACGGTGGATTCTGCCAGGAAACGAGCGGCATCAAACTCATCAATCGGAACAAGAAGAAGTATAAAAAGGATACTGAACATATGCACGCCATTGTCAACGGTAAAAAAAAATACATTTAAATTGTGGAATAACATGCCACTTTGCACGATGTTTGCCATTTCTAGTCAAGACTCTGCAAATTTTTTCAATGCATTAAATATGATATTCTTTTTCTTTGTAGCCTCCTTGTTGTCCAATGTGTGTCTATTGTCTTGTATCGAGTTTGCACACGTTTGGTCTCGTGTTGAAAATGTCATAAAAGTGAAATTAAATTTCTGATATTTTGCGGGGGTTTTTTCCAAGCTCAACTAATTACAAACTAGCAATTAAGCCACATGTAAAATGAACGAGGCCTTAAGTAAACAACAGCAATGGAGGGAAATACAAGCCCCCCCCCCCCCGTTTGCTTTATTCTGCTATGTTATTTGTGGTCTTTTCCGGAAGTGACTTTCTTCTGCTTTTCCGTTTGCTAAAATAGTATTTCACTGAACTTTCATTGGATTTTTTTTTGTGCGGTGATTTCAGGTGAAACGAGCAAGATATTTTGGCGATGTTGTATGTAGGCTATGGAAGGGGGGGGGGTCTCCAACTCGCTGTATACTAAGTAGCTAACGGAGGAGCCTCAACACTTGAGATCCTGCCCTGCCTTTCTATTTGAATGAACCCATTCTTTTTTTCTTACACTCATTGTTTCCTCTTCCTCCTTACTCGAAGCAAACCTTCATTCAAAAGATAACAAATCCATATCGGTGTGCACCAAGGCTCCTTCATGAGACCCAATCACTTCTCATCCAATCCTATCGTTCTGATGCCATCACTATGATTCCATTTGTATCCGGGATTTTCCCATGACATATGACGCATTAACAAGCCCGTGAAGCCACACGATGTCATCTCCCGGCATTTATTTTACGAGATAAAGCTCAACATCAACAGGCCGCACAACTTCTCAAACCAGCTTGTAAATCCCAACATGTAAAACAATGCGACAGTTTCACGTCATCCCGCGTGCCTTTGTGTCAAGACAACTCTATGTCATCCCACAAAAAACTCCCAGATGTTAATTTGAATTTATGTCTAGCTTCAGGTCACTGGGATAAAATATGATATCGTATGACAAACCAGTCCCTAAAAAAAGTTTTTGTGATGATGTGGCGCTGTACTGAATTATAAATGCTCGACATGTATTTATGTTCAAAGGGAGGATGCGTGCAGTGTATGTGTGCCACTGCGGCAGGGAGTCTCGGCATTCATTGGCGAAGTCTCTCTCTCTCTCACACACACACACACACACACTCACACACACACACACACACACACACACACACACACACACACACACACACACACACACACACACACACACACACACACACACACACACACACACACACACACACACACGCTAACTGGGTCAATGAGATTCCCTCGTGTTCTTCTACCAGCTTTTGATCAGCAATACATGCCCAAATTTGAAATTGTCATCCAATTTGCGAGCTATATGCGCCACATGCACAGATCTTCTACACCCACGTGTGGGCAAAGTATGGCGCGCACGCAACGCACAAGCCCGCGTCATGTATGTGTCATTTCATGTCTTCGACGCATTGACGACACATGTAAATAGCAATGGAGGAAGGAGAGAGAGAGATTCACGTTTTAAGTTTGTGTCATTTGGAGGACCAGAGAGAGTGTTTGTTTTTTGTGGGACAAACGTTAAGGAGAACCAAGCCCCAAAACCTCCACACTTCCCCGGAGTCATCCTGCAGTCCCATCCTTCCTAACGTCAGCCCACGTAGGATGCAATCGCAATGCTAAATGTTCCTCTCTCTTTCTCTCTCTTAGCAATCCACGCGCACTTTACTTTCGCAAGACTACACCGGTTCCACAAATAGGCTAACTTAGAAAGAAACCCGAATAAAACTGTCGCTTCCTTGGCACAGCTAACAAAAGTAGCACAAGACAGATATTTGAATCTCATTTGTTGCTAGGCCGGAATCTGAAGGCGCTATCATTCTCGAAGTGTCTGGCTTGCTGTCCACACAGACTCTCCCTCCCTGCTACTATATGTCGGGCTCTTGTTTGTTACTGGATAGGATTGATGGGGGGTGGGGGTGTCTGTCTGACTTCCTGTCCATGCCGCCTCTCCCCATCCTTTGTCGCTGTGTAGTCAAGGGAACAGCCTAGCGAGGGTGACTGGTCTGTACTACTGTATGTCAATTTTTTTTAATTGGGATTTTGGGCGTACCGAATATTGATTTCTGCCTAGAAACCTGTGGTGACGACCTAAAAAAAAATATGTATGTATGGGGTATGTAGTCTATATCCACTGACCTCTTTGGCCCGCTCCAGCTCGTTGTGCAGCGCCTGCTTGGAGATCTCCACCTCGATGATCCTCTGCCGCAGCTGCTCGTTCTCGTCCTCGGCTCGGCTCCGCTTGTCCTCCACGCTCTCCAGCTCGTTGTGCAGACGGACCGACACGTCTTTGGCCACCTGGGGTCACAAGGTCACCACGGTCAGTCTTCCGGTATCCATTTTTCACGAATCCGTGACTCCATCGTAGCTAGATTTTCTTATGCTGGATACAACGGAACTTTTACAGATAGTTAATTCACTGCCGTGTCACTTGTAAATAAACACAGAAGTTCATCATACATACAGACAGACTGACACACACAAAGTCTGACACCTTGAGGTCTTGCTCGAGTCCGCGCAACAGCTCCCCGTCCACGTGTCCCGTCTGGGCGGCGCGCAGGCCCTTCTGCTCGGCCTTCCTCAGGCGGTACTGCAAGATGCGGCAGTTCTTGTTGGAGCGCTCCAGCTCGCGGCGCAGCTCCTGCAGCTGGTACACCTCCTCGTCCATGTAGGTGTCGCGCAGTTCCTCCATCTCCGCCCGCAACTCCTTCGCCTCGTCCTGCAACCGCAATGTTTTCTCATGGTCATAAGCCGGTCAGTTTACAAAGAAGCTCCACGATCTTCCGATTCCTTTTAAGAGTTTTCTAGTGAATACAGAGCTGCGATTCACAGGTCATGCATGTTATATTCTGTGTATTGCGTCACTGGGCTCTTTGTCACGTTACGAGGTGGTGGTGGACCCCAAAAAGCAGGCAAGAGAAAGGAGCAGAGTGTACTTGACAAAATGTATTAAAACAGAGAAAACTCAATCCAAAACAAAGTCCAAAGTATCAAACAAAAAACATGAATGAAACAAACCTGTCCAAGTCCTTTTAAAGCAATGATAGCATAACGACCAACAGGTGTGCAGCTGCAGGGAGAGCCCTACATTGCCACCTGTTGGTCACAAACAGAATCATGACACTCTTCATGTAGACTGTCATATCAGTGTCATCTCTGCGCTCTTCCAATTCATTTTCATCAACTGACTTTTCTCCACCTTCTAGCCTTGAGCATGCGGAAGCTTCATAAAAGATTGCGGCGATCCTACTGCACTCCCACTAAGCATTTCTCAAGATGTCATCCTAAATTGCATGTGGAAGCACAGTTTGATGCAGAAAGGAGACATAAAATAATAGTGCATCCCACAGAGTTAAGACGCTTAGTTACATCATCAGTAGCGGCGCTAGCAGACCTCTCTTGTCACAAGCATGCATGAGCATGTAATCCGGAAAGTTACGCTCTCTTGTATTCTAGTTTTATATTCCATTCTGCATACTTAATCAAAGTCACCTCTGTCACTAATAATTTTTTTTATTCATTCTTCTTCTGCCAGAGGAATCATCTTTTCGAGGAGCCCCAACATGCCAAAAACTCAGGAATTTGAAAGCAAAAGTGTTTTGAGGTGTTCTCACACTTGGCCTCACAAAATTCAATCTGTGGCGTCCCGTAGTCACTCCCAACACCAGATTTAATGAATGACACAAAGTTTAACATCTAACATAACAGAATGTACAAGAAAGTCTCAAGGACATGTGCCCAGTTGTAAATAGGGAGTCAACTATTTTAATTCAAGGCAGCCGTTTTGGGTGAATTGCAGTGCTCGTATTTTGGCCAACTACCTGTTAAAGATGAAAGCTTTTTCTTTTTTTTTTTGCCCATACTGTCTAATTTGAGCTTGGCAATAGCGTCAAAGTTTCATCATTTCAAGGATTCGGCATTAATAAAGTTACAAGGGCCCGTTCAAATAGCTTTGCTGCTTTAATTCCTCTTTTAATCAAGTTGGATTATTTTCAAGTCCATTTTGTAATGCCCGTTGCTGCCACCAACAGGATCGGAGTGGAGCGGTAGCGCAGAGGTCTCCTCCATACTGGGTTGACATTCTAATTAATAAATGATGTCAAGTCTAAACAATGACCTACCTTCTCCCTTCTTATGCTTCCCGTTATTGATTCAATGGCCAGCTAAATGCTCTTCATCAATGATGTGACTTCATCCCACTCTAACTGGCAACTTTCGCTTGAACAGTGAGGAGTTCATTCAAAAACACATTTGCACATAAGTCTGCTGTCCGAGAAATGAGCAGAATTGATTCAGTGAGCTTCCTCACGAAATTCAAAGGTTTATGGTGCACTATTTAAAAAGTAGTGAGATACACGTCCTTGAGTGGATATCAAGTGAGGGATTCACTTCATGTGTTTTGTCCTGAATACGAACACCGCAGGCGTCATTTTCAGATCAATTCCAGTGGCATAATCAATTTGATTTCTTTCAGAGGACAATTTAAGTTAGTTGCACAACATTGCAAAAGGCTGGAAAATGTTTCATGTCATATAAATGGAAAGCTAAGCAGTAGATTTTAGAGAATATTTAAAGTTGGACACAATTATTTTTTTATATGCTAATGTATACATACACAACATACACAACAAACGACAAACAAACAAAAACAGCAAATAATTTTGTGAATCACTTTTTACCATTTGTTATTTTTATATCATTTTATAGAATTTATTTTACCCGAAAATTTCTTGACATTGAGTTCTACATTTTCAGGGTGCGAATGACAATACATGTGCCTGATTAATAACGATTAAAATAAAACATTCCCTATGATCCAAACTAGGGCCTGTATTTTCTATTTTACATCTATAAAATTCACTTATTAATAAACCTCTAAATTCCCATTTTTTAAAAAAACAATATATTCCTATTATTGTGCTGATTCAGCCACATGGGAGTCGTCAAAATATTAGAAACAGCTATTGGGATGGTGTGAATGGGCCAGTGTAACTATTGTTGAGGCCTCTGGGTATTTGCGAGGTGATTCATCAATAACATTCATGCACACTTTGAGACGTGTGTGAGTGTGTGTGTGTGTGCACGTGTTGGGATGGACCAGCTGGCCCTGCAGGAGGCCGCTTGAACCCAAGTACACATGGGACACGCGAGTCCTCAGGGACCGGGCAGCTTTAATGCGGAGAGCAAAGCTGATTAACCACTCACAATGTTGTCACCAAGGCCAATACACACACACACTGTTATATTCTGCACACAATGTTAATTTGTGTCAGAACCAAATTTTACACTTTCAAAAGTACACCCCTGCTTACTGTGCAGGTCTGAATTTTTCCACTGAGATTCATGAATTATTTTCTGAGGGACAATAATTTTTTTCCCTTTTTTCTCTCTCTCTTGACCCATGAGCCCCCACTTCCAGTGTTAATTGCTGCTAATGCTAACAAAAAAAAGGTGGTGCTTACTGACTTTTGATTGAAAAGTATTAAGAATCAAATATTAGCCGAGACATAAGTCTCGAATCTTTTTACTGGCATGTTGCCAGTTTTGCACACTTGAAATAAGTTTTCTTTCAAAAACTTAACAAATGGTTATTAGACTGTATAAACTTGTCACATCATGGAGTTGATTGGCGACTTCAATCTGTCTTGGGGTCAGTTATTAGTGTGGTTGCACTGTTGTTAATAACAATAAGCATGTTTCTAACTTTATATTTATATAACACCTTTGCATATTGGTGCGTATGCCTCTAACAGCGTCAATCAAAAGTGAGCATCGATTACCACTTATTTGCAGGGTGATGCACAAAAAAACTGCCACACAGTTTTGTGGATTGTGCTCACGTCAATCAAAAGTGAGCATTTATCATCGTTTTCGCCTCATTAGATGAGCGCAGGGGTACCTAATGAAGTGACCCACGAGTGATGAGTGCAGAAACTCTGCTACAGCCAATTAAGATTCAAATAAAGCAAAAGAGAGTCACGCTCGCTTACCTTTAAATAGTCATTTTCAGATCTCAAATCCTCGATTTCCCTCAGCAGTTCTTCCTCGGGTCCTTTGGGTTTCTTCTCCGGACCGGTCCGGGCAACACACACCGTAGCCTTAGCGGCGGGATTCAGCACCAGAGTAGCCGCCGTCGCAGGTGGTTCGGTCCGTAACGGAGGCTCTGCCCCCGGGTGATCCTTATCGCTGGAGCCTGTACCGGACTCTGCGTCGCTGCTGGCCACCGGCGCCAGCTCGGACGGGCAGTCCGACAGGTCCGAACTGCTGTCGGTCTGGCCAACCAGACCGGTCGATACCCGGACTGGGGAGCCATGGCCGAGGCACGCTAAGACGAGGTTCCCTTTCTTGGCCTTGGCGAGGATCGGACTGCTGGTCGCTTTAAATTCGGCTCCGGGGAGTCTGCTGGGCTTTTTGGTCAGTCCGGCCTTGGCGCCGGTCCTGGCGACCGCGGGGGGCTTCTCTTTCGCCGCGGTGATGTTGCGCCTGGAGCCGCGGTTCGGAGCTTGCTGCTTGCCGAGTTTGGGCGATTTGGGTCCGATGGCCGGCGGCTTCGCGGCGCGGGCGTCCTTCAGGAAAGGTCTGGCCGGGGAGGGCACTCTGTTCGGTCTCTTCTTCTCCGGCTGGCTCGGTCTGGTGTCGTTGCCTGCAGAGCCATTGGGGGTCTCCATCATACACCAGCAGGAGGAGAAGGAAAAGGACGGGGAGGCGGAGGAGGAGGGTGCTGGTGGCGGAGGAAACGCTCGATCCTCGGCACCGTGGGACGGGAACAACAGTTGCGGGGCGTCTTCTTGGTCTGGTTCGAGATGAGCATCCTGCGCTGTACCGCGCCTGCTAGTGTGCGCTCACTCTCTCGCTCACCAGGGTGTCATTGTAGTCCCCGCGGAGGAGGACGACTGCAGTCATATCGGATTAGCGGGGGAAGGAGACTGGCAGGTGGGCAGACATGCTGGCGGCTCAGGCGTAGCTAGACTCGCGCTCTCTCTCGGTTGCGGGTCTCCATCTCAATCACCTCTGCCTCGGGTCCTCTGCTACTACTTCTCGGTTGTGATTCGACGCGTCAGATCCGCAATCGCTGCGGTTGTGTGACGCCCGTGATTGGCTTCAGGGCGCATGCGTGGGTTGCCACGCACACGCGCCTACCTCGTGGGTTTTGGATGGAAGCAAGCCAGGCGCTCGTGCACACGCATACTCAGTTCACTTGATGCACACTCCAGCCAGGATTACAGCTCTGGATTATTCATAAATCGATCACATCAACCATGTGACTCATTCAAATGGCACCTGAGGTACATCTGCATCTTATTACAGGTACAACTAAAGTCATAATACATATGTTCTCATTCCTACTTCATTTCTATATTGTTAGCCTCATAACATAATTTATTAAGTCATTTTAAACTTTGTCACATGAATGAAAACATATCGCTGTCATAGACTCTTTACTTATATATATATATATATATATATGGTCAACTAAATTAAAAGTCATTTTGATTGGTTCTTGAGAAGGTACGTCACTGAATTGTACTAGCGTATCCAAGAGCTGTATCAACAAATTTAAGATAAAATAAGAAAATATTAGTCTCACAATGGAGAAATTCCCAATTCACAGCAGCAAAGTTATGAAAGGAAGAAGTGGAAGAACAAAATATAGGAGCTACTGTAAAGACAGCCACTCTCGCTGCACCATCTTCAGTTCCGACTGAATCAGATAAATATTATTAAATATAATTTTAAGGATAGCTCATTAGGAAGCAGTACTATGGAACGACACCCACCAAACAGACGGATTATGATACAAAAAAAAGCCACCCATATTTTTGTAAAGGGAGAATTAGGGAAACACACCTGATATCAGATCTCTTTCGATTGAGCTAGTGTACCTAATGTGGTTTGTCGACACATCAGTTAATCTTAATCAACACGACACTTGCTACATTGCTGCAGTAAACGAATGATAAACGACGGGAATAATCGGTGAGGCACTTTTGTTGTCTGCACACCTGCTGGCAAGAGAAACAAGTTAGCATGCGCACACACACACAAAAAAGCGATTGTCAACAGGAACACTCGCATGCTGAAAGGAAGACGCAAAACGTAGGAAGCAATATTTGGCAAGGGCAATGGAGACCACGCGAATCTGGTAATAAATATAGACATCTTTAATTTCATTAGTCCAAAAATGCCACAATAGTTATAAATAGCAAGAAATACAAATTGCAGTGAGAAGCCCGAACCTCTTGGAGATATCTTAAACTTAGTAGAGGAAGGGGGGGAGAAAAAAAACAGTATAAGAGAGCGGTAAAGGGTTAAGGGCAAAAATGCGTGGAAGCGTTCTTAAAGGTAACCGATACAAAAATGAAAACAGATCATTTTGTAGTGAAATGGATGATAGAACTCGCAGTGCTAACGCACATAAACATTCCTATTTTTAAAACAAAACAAACCGCAGACATTGAAAAAAATATATATATATAAATCAGGGCATGTGTTTCAGGCTCTTACAGTGCGTAGTGTGTGTGTAGATGACCAACATTGCACACCACACACATTAGAGTGCGTGGCTCGGCCCAACTTGATTTGAACCACACACTTGAGATCCCGACAATGGCAAATAGTGTTTTGTAACAAAAGGCCCCAAATGTGAAAAAAAACATTATGTGTGTTGATTTTTTTCCTTTTTTTTATGTGCACAGTTATACTCGGGTAGGCAAAAACACAGCGGGCTTGTCCCTCACTGTAAAACTGCTCCTCTCTGTGGCAAAAACGGATCTCTGTCATAACCGTCAACTTTTGCATGTCAGCTTCATTCCCAAACACATTCCGGAACATTCTGGCCATCTAACACTATTGGAATATCAACCACCTACTTGCTACTTTATCATCATTACAGCATTAACAAAAAAACAAAACATAATAAAGTGTGCTTTTGTCGAGCTGAATTAGTACGAAAATGAGTCCTAAATAAAATACGGGTTCTCCGGGGCTTCCCTACCTCAAAGGCACGTGTGCACGTGAGTGCACATCTGGTGAGGTAGTCCAAGTGAAGGTGGAAGGATGTGAGCAATGAAGTTGGAATTTCCTAATCGCTGGTGCCCCCTTGTGGTCAGTTTGGCACACTGCATGAGTGAGCTGAAGGATGTTGACTTGTTGGTTGATGCCTAAGGTTTGGCGCGGGACGCTGGGGGTCTCAGCAGCAGCGCACGCGAGGTGGGGGCAACTCTGGAGGCACTTCGGGTTCAGGCTGCAGGGACAGCAAGCTGCCAGAGAGCTCCTTGTTGGGAACCTCAAGCGGCATCTGGAGAGACGCAAGCAATGGTGGGTTAAGCGTGGTTTGTGTTTTTGAACAAACAGTACAACAATTGGCTTTTCCCACAAAACAAAGCTGTTGGACCTCCCACAAACAGCCAAGCCAGTGAGGTTCCGAGATTGATAAAAGATTCAGAGAGTACCAAAAGGTAGTGCTTGAGCTTGAGTGCCAGTGCGTCAGCATGTTAGTCCAAGTGTAGGTTATTTCTCATCTTTCGTGAAATATTGATAGATTTGTCGGCTGTTAGGAATAAACTAAAAACTGTGGAGAACCAATTTCTGTAAAAACAAGCATCCGGTTGAAGTAATCATTGCAATATACATCACCAAGATATAAATCGCCAAGTTTTATTGCAGGCATAAAAATGACTCTTTTGCAAAATGACCGAAATTAAGTTATCCCACTGAACTTCTCGGAGGCGCAAGTCGTCTTGCCTTTGGGTAGCTCATCATGACATCTACTAACCTTGCTGAGAATGTCATCCACGAGCTTCAGGAAAATCTCGTCTACGTTGCAGTTGTCCTTGGCGCTTGTCTCGCAGAAACGCATGCCGCTTATCCGAGAGCAAAACTGTGGCATACACATAAACACGCTCATTCGAATAGCATTAAGTGTTACTTGATGTTTTTTTTTAATGAAAGGGACACACGAGGTCGCTTCTAAACACTCACTCTCTCTCCTTGTTGCCTTGAGATGACGCGTTCGCTCTCGCAGTCCATCTTGTTGCCCACCAGGAGGAGCTCCGCCTCCTCAGAGGCATACTGAAGTATTAGGCAAAGAAGAGAATTTTTTTCAATTTTTTTTTCTTTTTCAGGACACTAATGAAACCCAAGGGAAAGGTTCTTCATTTACAAACACAATAATGGAGTCGGGTTGTTTGACCCCCCTCAGAAAAGTAAACTCATTGAGAAGTTTTTTTTTTTCATTGATGTTGTAGTTTGCAGTGTTGTGCAAGGAGAGCCCTTTCTAATATTTGACTAAGTATCGTTAATTTATTTAATGGTTATGTTTTTTTTTCAAACTGCTTTTGATACATATGAATGTATTTCTGATATTTTTTTACTTTTAATAAACTGCAAATGTTCTTAATCTTGTTCAATTGTGATGCTAATTAATTAACTTGATTTATTTTTATTATTATTCACTGCTAATAAGACTTTTTTGAACATTTAAATTTGAAAGATTTGGTGTTATGCTTCGTTATAACAATTTTATACAGTTATTTTGATCAAACAATTGATTAGGACCATCCAAAAAGGTTCCCATTAACTGCATGTCTCTATAAATTACACAACACTTCCAGTAAATTTCTAGTTGTAATTTGGGTACTGCTCATGAAGTGCAATGGGCGACCTTGTCAATCATCTTCATCCACTTGGGAAGGTCGTCAAAGGTCTCCTGCTTGGTGATGTCGTAGACCAGCACAATTCCCTTGGCGCCGCGGTAGTACGCCGACGTGATGCTGTTGAAGCGCTCCTGGCCAGCTGTGTCCCTTTCACAGTCACGTGGAAATTGAGTCATCAAGAAGGAGCGCTTTCAAACGGCCATGCGAAATCTATTTGCTACACTGCATTGACAGCCGCACTGCATCTTTGTCAATCAAGCTTCCATTCAAAGTGTGGACTTTTCAAAGGAGACGTATGATGTCATTTTTCACAATTTAATCCTTTCGGGGACAGCTTACTACAGTGGACAGCTTATCATGTTGTCAGGTTACAGGGTGCATGAAAGAGTTAAAACAGTTCCAAACTGTTTTGATAGCATGCCTGTGACCTGTCTGACAAAATACCCGAACGGGTACTACATTCATCGCGCTGTTATGCACTGTTGGGCCCTTGTAAGATTTAAATTTCACACTTGTGGGAGTAGATACTATCCGTTAAAAACGAAAATTTCCATAATAGGACCCCTTCAAAGTTGCAACGCATCCGATGGCATGGCCGACAAGCGTGACTGTACCTGTGGCACCCCCCCTGAGTCACAGTGAGGACAGCCATATTAGATGGCGTCGCCATCCCATAACGATGGTGGTGAGAGGCGCGGCTGTGATGGAAGCTGTTCAACATGACAAAACAGACATGTGGGGTGGGGGGTCGGGGTGCAGATGTGGGAGGGGGGGGTGTGGTGCTGGGGTGTGTGTTAGCTGACAGGAAAAGATGTGTTAATGACACAAGCGAGGGTGACACCGGCAACACATGCGACATCAAGTGCACTCAAAAAAATTGGAGATTGGGTAAGTAGCCATAATGAAAGAGTCGGGTCGTAGTGCCCTGAGATAAGAGCTGAATTTCTTCTGCGACCATGCTTGTATCTCAAAACTTTCATAAGCAGACTTTCCGAAGGCAACACTGTTTTATTTTTGTTTTTGTAAAATACATAAGTAGGGTCACTCATAACTCAAGGCACCACTGTATATGGAAGGCAATCTTGCGATACATCTTTCTTGTGTTGTCTCTTCGTGATTTGGACATTACATCTATTAATGAAACGACATTAATGGACACCTTCCATGACTATAAAGCACAAGAGAGTAAAAAAAAAAATAATTACACGTGACACAGCGTTAACGTGCATTGAGGCAGTAGTGAAGCGATAGAGCATGTGACACAGATAAAACATGCACAAGACTGATGGTGTTTAACAACTTGTGCTTACCAGATCTGCAGCCGGATCTTCTTCCCCCTCAGCTCCACCGTCTTGATTTTGAAATCAACTCCTAGGCGGAAGGAAAAACAGAATTTACAGGTGTTATCTTGACTTTGAATGTCGTTTGTGTCCGTGTGGCTGTCTTATACTGCCCCCCAGCGGCCAAGGCGCATAGCAATTCGGATACAAGGGCTGGAGAGGATTCTTGGCGATTCCATTTATTTCATCGGGAAATATGATTTCAGAAACATGTGTTTTGGGTGACCAGAATGGTCAGGGAACACGTAAGTCAATGCACTGCAGTTTTATGATGATTACAATCCATTATATTGATTCTGGGTGAGTGGAACAGAATGCCAGGGCAGAAATGGAGCTTCGTCATTATGGCAGCTGTCTGCATACGGGAGACTATTTTTGGATTAGACCCTGATGACTGAGTGCTGAGCTGTTTGGCTCAAAACAACAAACCAGGAACAGAAAATCTGACTGTCAGCATCTACGTTAAAACATTCAAAAACACCTTCGCGGTGGGGAATAATTATACTTTAAAATAGCGGTCGGTCACTCATCATAAGCAATAAAGGTAACATTATAAAAACATTTCTCACTTAGCTTTATGAGCTAAGTACACTCCGAGAGACGTGCTTTAATTCAGGCAGAGAACCTTATGGATATAACGTCTTCTGCTGGCCACGTTCATACATCTTTATTCTGTTATTATTAAATTATGATTAAACATTCAGCAAGTCACGTGAAACCTTAACCCGAGGGAGTCGGAAATAATAGACCACCACACAGATCCAGAATATTATCGGAAATCAAAACAGTTTTGGCAGTGTTTTGTTCGAATATTTTGAAAGCATGATTAGCACTATTGTTAGTTAGCCTTGGTTGGCTAACTTAAGAGATGCAAACATAACACAATTGGCTCACATTACATTCGATATTTGAATTATAGAATGTAACGATTTATTTCGCCCTTTGTTCCCCCAAGAAAGAGAAAACACAAATTTACGGAGAGATCCTCGCTACTTATAATAGACGGAGCCCGGCTTATAGTCTACTCCAATAGACAAAAGTTCTACGATTGTAAATCGTGATTAAAAACAGGACACCCAAAGACGGCGAGTTCTTTTTTTTTCGCCGCTCACCTACGGTGGACTTGCAGGCCTCGCTGAAGGTGTCGTCGGTGTATCGCTCCATGAGGCTGGTTTTACCCACGCCGCGAGAGCCGATAATGATGATTTGAAGCTTAAAGTCAGCGGGCCTGGGCGGCGTCTTCCTGCGGCGAGACTGAACCCCCAAAGCGGGCGACAAGTTCGACGAGTTCCCGCCGCTGACACCGCCGGCCCTCCGCCGAATGTCATATTGTGGATCCATCAGCGGATCCACATTTGTAATTAAAAGTTGAAAAAACACAACTCTGAAACTTTTTTATTTATCGTAACTTCGGTTAGTTCCCTGGGAGATTTGGGCAACTTCAATTTGCGCAGAGGATTGTTGTTGTCCAGCCATGAAACGCCGAAGTACGGTGACGTCACTTGATTTTCCAAACTATTTCCGGTTCCGTGGGAAATGTACAAAATCATAATTAAATATTTTCTAAAAACGCATTTCAAGTACGCTTGAAAGTAATTTTAATTAAATTTAGTTACATATTTAAACATCATCCATGATTTTTATTGGAAAAGCGAAGGAAGAGCAATCATCAAATTACAATGAAGCGAGTTCAAAATACACACGTTATTAAGCACTTAATGTTGAGTAATGTATTCAATGTATTCTTTCACAGGAAAGCTTGTTTACATTGCCAGTGCTGTCATATAGTACTACTTTATGTTTTTTTCGTTTCAGTATAGCCATGGTTTCGTGTGTGAATTATAAGGCACCTTTGGACAAGGGCATCACGCCGCTCCATTTGGTCCCTCGGTATCTTCCGTAGCCTGCGCAAATGTGTGACGTCACGTCAGAGTGGTCTTGCTCTCAGCTCATCCAAACAACGACGACTGACTGTTTCCGAATACTCGAACCGTCACTGAACGTCTTTCGCAGAGGCGCTGAACGACAGCATGGCTGCCCAGAAAATAAACGAAGCCCACGAGCACATAGCCAAAGCTGAGAAATGGTAATCGCTCTTCTCTCCACTGTCTTTAAAATAACGTTTGTTGCTAGCGGGTGGAGGCTAAAGGGCCACTGTTGTGGTTTTATGCGACAGATGAATGCGTGCGATAGATTGTGGTTTTTTGTTTATTTATTATTATTATATGTTATTTATTGCAGCTTAAAGACAAGCCTGACAAAATGGAAGCCGGATTTTGACAGTGCTGCCTCAGAATACGCTAAAGCAGGTAATGATTGGGGGTCTGGGGGGGGGGGCAGTACATCGGGGTACAAGCACACTGATTTTTACTACATAGTGCTCTGTAATGTACTCCTGTTGAAAAACACAGCAACAGTGGCACCCCGGGATATTCGCGGTTTTTTTAATGTATGAGGCCCGATGAGGAATATTTTGAGGCATTCACGACCCAGGATCAGGTCAGGAAGGAAAATGATACCTTAATACAGGAACGTAATACTCCACACCATAGAATTATCTAATGGGCAAATCTGTTAGACGCATTTGACAATTCTTAGTTGACATGGATCGCAAGCAAGGAAAAATGTTCCAATTGGGCCTGATTTTGGGAATACGTGTAACCCCGTTTAAATACTGTATTGCCTCATTTCCTTCCAGCCGTGTGCTTCAAGAATGCCAAGCAGTACGAGCAAGCCAAGGATGCTTACCTGAAGGAAGCCGAGTATCACACGGAGAACAAAACGTATCCTTAACTCATTCCTTTTCTTCACTCATTTTCCCCACTTGTATTTGTTTTCTTTCCTTAACTTGTCCCGTGCAGGCTTTTCCACGCTGCCAAGTGAGTGCCTCCTTATCCTTTCAGAACACACGAGGCAGTTTAGTGTTTGTTTAGATTTTTTCATGTGTTCATCTTTATTCCGCAGGGCGATCGAACAAGCGGGCATGATGATGAAAGAGCAGAAGAAGATGCCCGAGGCCATCCAGTACATCGAGAAGGCGTGCATGATGTACATGGAGAACGGGACGCCCGACACCGCCGCCATGGCGCTGGACCGTGCTGGGAAGTCAGTATGAAACGCACTAAAATCCGCAGATGTACCAAATGAAGGTGTCCTGTGAGGAGGCTTTTAATACAGCGTAATCTCCCGTGCACATTTTATTTGCGCAGGCTGATCGAGCCTCTCAACCTGGAGAAAGCGGTGGACTTGTACCAGAAGGCCGCTGGTGTGTTTGAGGTATTAATAAGACGCTCCCATATTATTTTTATTACAGTATTACTATCATCTTGTTATGAGTTTTAATTGCTATTTAATTGTGTCCCATGCCTGCTGTAGAATGAGGACCGTCTGCGTCAGGCTGTGGAGTTGCTGGGCAAAGCTTCCAGGCTGCTGGTGCGGTTAAAAAGGTAAAGAGTGGCAGCTCCGTATCTTTCGTCTTCCTAAGGCGTGGAATCGTTCAATGTCTCCATACGCGTGTGCACAAAGGTTGGATGAGGCCGCCGTGGCGCTGCAGAAAGAGAAGAACATGTACAAGGAGATTGAGAACTTTCCAATGTGTTTCAAGGTCAGTTTTCTTCTTTCCAAAAAATAAAAGGTGTCAGTTTTTGGAGGGCAGACTTCGGCCAAGGTCCAATTTAAGAATGGCACTGCATGCATTTCATTTACCAGTAAATATATTTTTTTAAGTAGAAAAGAAATGATCATTTCAAGAGCATTCTTTGTCATGCTCACTCTTTTTATTTAGTCTCTCCTCCACAAAGTGACACAATCAACTAACATATGAACAGAACAGCAAAAGAAGTGCATAAAAGTAATGTAAATAATGTATAAAATATAATCACCAGCTGAATGTTTGGTGTTTTTGTTCAGAAAACGACGGCCCAGGTGCTGATCCACCTTCACCGAGGCGACTACGTTGCGGCGGACAAGTGCGTCAGAGAGAGCTACAGGTGGGACGCAACGTCACGAACACATCACGTTTACCATCCACTCTCTGGTTGAAATCTCTCGCTTTTGAGGGAAGACGATGCGTACATCCGACAACATTGCAGCTCTGCTTACCTTTTGATTTCGTGATGACAGTGCGTACGCGTAGTCCTCTTGGTGAGCGGGCATTAGAGAGCAAACTAATTGAATAGATGTTGTTAAATTGTTGGATTTTTTTTTCCTTTGTGATATGTACCGTTGAAAGTCTTTTTGGGGTGTGGGGGGGTGCGCAGCCTTCCAGGTTACAGCGGCAGTGAGGACTGTGTCGCCATGGAGACACTGCTGCAAGGCTACGACGAGCAGGACGAGGATCAAGTCTACCGGGTGTGCAACTCCCCTCTGCTCAAGTACATGGATAACGACGTGAGTACCGCAGTTTTACGTCACGCATCATTTCACCGACGTTCAGCAACGCATCAGCGGTTCCAGTGGGTAGCTTTCTATCAGTTGTGTCAAAAAGTAAGAACATGAAATGCAGCTGTAATGGCAAAAGATTTCTGATATGCGTACTGACCTTTTAATACCACTTTTGTCTGAAGCTTACTGACAAAATAAGCACGATTCCAAGAGAATTCCAAGTTGTTGATTCAAAACAACCAAAGTCTGCTAGCTTCATGGTCAACTCAACTCAGTTCTATTTGTAGCTTACTTTAAAACGACCAACGCTCTTATACAAAGTGCTGCGCACGGAGCAAAGATAATTAATCGGAATATAAAACAATAAATTAATAAACAAGCCGGTAAAAAGCGAAGACTCAATGTAAATGAGACAGGCTATCGAGTAGCATTGGTTAACATTTGAACACAAACTATGCAGCAACACATGCGGACAGACAAAATAATACAGGTGTATTCTTCATCCTCAGCAAAATAAACTAGATATATAAAATATATCCATCCATCCACTTTCTAATCCGTTTATCCGGACGAGGATCGCGGGTGTGCTGGAGCCGAACCCAGCTTCCTGAACTGGTTGCCAGCCAAGTAGGGCATTTGAACAAAAGCTGACAATCTTTAGATGGCAAAGTTGTAATTGTTGTTTTTATATTACATTGGGTTTGCGATGTGCAGTACGCCAAGCTGGCCATCTCGCTGCGGGTGCCAGGCGGAGGAGGAAAGAAGAAGAAGGCCGCTGCACCAGGGGGCGCTAGCGGAGACACGGCCGCTGCAGCTGTGGATGAGGATGAGTACGAGGGGGGGCTTTGCTAACCTTATCCCACCTTCCGTTTAAGACCTTCACCAACTCTCTGCTGTCATGGCCGCAATGAGCCCATGTTGTGAGGGAAAAAAATACAAAGTTATACTACAAATACATCACTAGGTGTCGCAGATGAATTTTAATTTAAGGAGGAATTATGTAAATTGTGTCATTTCCAATCATTGTCACGTGCATGTGTCCTTTTGTTGTGCGTCTTGAGAAAATAAAATTGTAAAATGTGTGTGTGCAGTAGCTCTTGAATTAATTCAGAATCCCAATAATGCCCGAATGCTTGACTCTACAACCTCAATGCAATGCCAATGAATACAAACAGGTCAACGGTCAGATTGTAGACAGTTATTTCCTCTTTGTCTTCCTCCCAACTGTGTGCGGGCTACCAATTTTAAAGCATTTTATCCTAAAATGTTGAGTCATCTTACTGTTTATAAAGGAAATCACAATAGAGGGATTTTTTTTGTGCTCATGCCCCCGTGTACATTCCTGAAGAAGCTGCTATTGTATCTGATGTATATATGACATGCACATAGACAAATAAACAATCCATTCTGTGGGATTTAATCACTACTGTCTTTTCTAATTGTATCCATCATACATTTTTTTCTCTGCCAAGTAAATTTGGTTCTATCCTCGGGAAGTTGTGACGAAAAAACAGGAAGCTTTTTTTGTTTAAGGAAGTGGTTTGGATGATTGTTGGATGAGCTCACCTCTTTCGTTGATGAATGCTATGAATCCCTGCAAACAAGCGGAGTGAGGCACCATTTTGATTTTATTCGTCACTTCCATCACAGCCTTTATTATGATACACGTTCACATTTCGCTTCCTCTTCACCACCTCTTATGTAATGAAATGAACAATAATGAAGTGCTTCTCTCATGCTACAATGCCCTACTAATGCATAGTTTGTCTTTGCTTTTTATGTCTTAAACTTTTCATCCCCAATAATTGAGCGCCGTGGAACTTCCTGCTCATTTTGCCATCTTTTTTTTTTTTGCCATCACAATGGTGGGCCGACATGCCATCCATTGTGCAGTAAACATTACTTACGCGTCATGCCGTTCTATGAAATGATTCTCGTCTAAACAGAGCCAATGTGTCCGAACACATACAATTAATACGTGTGTGAAGAGCGCTTCCTGAGAATGTGTGTGTGTGTGTGTGTGTGTGTTATGTGGAAAAGAAAAAAAAATAGACACATCGTTAGCCTACTAGCAGAGTTGCCAAATGTCTTATTTAGATGTTTTCAGAACATGAGAAATATACAAATATTTTTAGAGAGCATGTTAGTATTTTGTTTTCTTGGTAACAGTAAGTTAAAATTGACTGCGGCAATTGTGCGATTAGGCTAACGAAACGAAGGACAAGAAGTGTCTCTCCCAAATAAACGTTCTTTCCTGCGCGTTCCATCCACTTGATTTTCATCCAAAACACATTATTTTTCAGTCTTGTTTCACTGCTGTTGTCTTTGTTTCTCTTTTTTAAAAAAAGGCAATGTGCCTTTTTTAAAGAATTTGAGGAGAAAAAAAAATACCAGCCAAGGTATTTTTAAAATTTGTTAATGTGTTTGTCTTCGAATGTTGTACATAAAATAACATTATTATCCCAAAGACAAAGTTTTTGGGTGGGTTATTTTACAAGACTTTCTTTTATTTTTATATGGAACTCTGGATCCCTCTTGTGATCACACAGCCTGAATATATGAAAGATGAGTGTGTGTGTGTGAGTGTGTGTGTCTGTGTGTGTGTGTATTAAGACTTCAAATAAAACACAAAGTGGTTCTCCCAAAGAACAAAACAAAAAAGAAATTAATTTTTTGTGTCTGTTCTTTTCTTGCACCCATCCACATCAGTCATGAAAAACTATTGCACGGTCCCCTGTTCCAAGATTTCCAATCAGAGAAGAATTGTGCTCATTAGTTGTGGGAAGCCCTTGTCAGAGGTCCTTGCGTGAGCATTTAAAAAAAAAAAAAATGGGGGCAGGATTTTTTTTTAAACAGGGTACAATGTCACAAAAAGTAGTCATCTCGTCCGCTAACAGCAGCACCAGCAAAATTTGTGCTTAAAAAGTCAGGAAAAGGCAGGCAGGTAGAAAAAGAAAATGGACACGCTCACTGCGTCTTTTCCCGGGTCCACTTGATCATTGTCTCGGGGGAGCGGTAAAGGAAGATGAGTTTGGCGTACATGTCCTCCTCCAGGTCCAGCTCGCCCGTCTCCCGCACCAGGAAAATGTCAGTGCACAGCTTAAGAATGCGGTCCACGTTGGGCAGCTCCTCGAACATGATGGTGTGGGAGATGCCGCTGAAGAACTCGCGCACAAACTTGCCGATCACCAGCACCACCGACGCATACAGGCCCATGATCCTGAGATGTGCACGCACAAAAGGCGGGAAACGATACCATTAGCACCACGCTCACATTGATTATATAAAATATTTGTTGTGTTTGTTTCCAAGTTTAGTTTGTTTTTACATTGGTCTGAAACTGAAAAAATAGTGTATTTATTGGTCTACATTTGCATCCAATTTTAAATCTAAAATTTAAAAAAAGTGTTGTTTTTTTAATCCAAAACAAAGATTTGAGTTTTATTTCAATTCCATTTATTTCCGTTGTTTCTCTCAAAATGTTAACAGGCATTTGTACCTGAAACATGCTGTTATTTCTCTTGAATACAACCCCTAAACCCGAAAATGGTAAATCATTTATTTAGCATTTTTGTGATTTAAAAAAAAAATGGAGATAGCTTCAGTTTTGATGTTATAATAATCTTTACATTTTGGAGAGAAACAACAAAACTGCATGTTGTTGGGTTTGGAAGATAAAAATAAAGGTGGAGAGCTGTTGCTCTGAATGTAGGTCAGAGGTCATACCCGTAACCGGCCAGGAAGCCCAGGCTGGGTGGGCTGACTTGGTCACTGAAGACGTAAAGCTCCAGACAGTCATCGTGGTTCTGACTCTTTTCGATGGGGCCGCGCTCCGTCTGGTTGACGATCCACCACTCCTTAACCTGACCTTTTTTTGTCCCCACTTGCCGCAGGCTCACACTGATGTTCAACATCTTGTCGTCTAGTAATGAATCAGAACACAGAAAACATGAGATGGTTCAGACAGGAAGTGGAGGTTCAATTGCCAAAATAAAGCACGCTACCTTTATAAAGCTGCTCGACAGGTTTGGCATCCGAGTCGCTGGGTGCTCTGATGTAGCGCGGGAAGATGTTCTTCAGCGTCCTGCGTGTACAAAAGAAAATGTGAACGGGATCGACTTGCGCTCAAGCTCGGCGATCGGTCCACTTACACATGCGATTGGCTGCTGTTTCCGTTGAGCAGCAGAACGAGCGCCTTCTTGGTGTCGTTGTGCAGATTGGTGACCCGTTTGCCGGAGGCCGTCTCGGCCTTGGCGCCCAAGCTCAAGTTGCGCTGCACCGACCAGGACACAGTGATGGGAAAGTCTTCGTCCAGGGCCAACATGCCGATGAGGGTATCCCTACTCGGGGGGCTGATGGTCCACAGAGAGTTGGAACTGCCCTTCAGCTCAGCGATCACCAGGTCGCCTGGCATGTATCCCCCCAGCCACTCCAGCGCCTTCTGGTGGTAAGAGTCACACAGATGCAACGTCAGTTTTCTTGCATACTCGCATTCAGATTTAAAGCAGAGGTTCCCACACACCCTCAAGACTAAATCATGTTCAAGTTTATTGCTAATTAATTGGAACGCACCAAACTCGCTCTGCCTAATATGTGACCATCAAAATTGTTTAGGAAGCCCACTCCAGAATTAAAAGGACACATCTTGCGACTTCTTTTGACAAACATGCACAGGTCTCAAAAAAATAAATCATTCAATGCAATATTGAGTTGACTATTGAATCACTTTATTTGTCATTATGCCAGTTTGTCAATGCCTTTACGTGAAAGAGAACGTTTCTACAGTATATTAAAAATAATTAGATTTTTTTTTTTTAAATGGGGGGGGGCTTTTACTTTTTTTTATTTCCAAGTTTTAAAAAAATGGGTTGTTATTTACAAATCTCATTTCAAGTTAACTGTACATTTGTGCCAGTGTGGGGGAAATGTTTTAAACCCAAAAGACAAAGAACACATTATTTTGGTGGTCTTTCTCTCCATTTCTTCTCCCCTTATTTAATTCAGAATTGGTCTGCGTGCCCAGATTGGGTCCAGACCACTAAGTGCCAATCTCTGTTGTATCGAGTGTGCATCGATAGTGAATTTGACAGCTTTACACTCATGGAAGAATTTAGTTCTTGGCACTATACTTACCTCGTCATCATTGTACAATTTGACGAAATTGGTAAAGTCTTTTTCTGAGACTTCCTGCAGTTGTTTCTGCTGAGCACTCATGGTGAAGATGGGCTGCCATGGACCAAAAGGCAAACATCAGGACAGACTTGACACTTATTTTGGGGAAGTTTTTCCTGCTCATCTCACCTGGAAGCCGGCCAGCGTGATCTCAAAGGAAACGTCCAGTGGCGGGTTGACCACGCCGGCCACGGACTTGACAAGTGACATAAAGAGCAGCGGGAACCACACGATGCAAATGAGCAACATCACGATCATCCCGCCCATGCCGTACTTCACCACCTTCTTCTTCTTCTGGCCTCGTGGCTGAGGGTACCTCTGTATGGGTGGAAAGATAGTTTTCTTTTGCTTGTTTGTTCTCTCTCTTCTGTCTCTTTAACTCTTTCAAACGACTTGGTTAAAACCAAAGGGTGATAATGCTATATTATCTTATAAGACATGTTGAGGGGTTGGGGGGGACAAGAAAAAAAAAAAAAGTTCAACCAGGAAATAATTTCAAGCAACACACAGCAATCGCATTTCTCGCTCGGCTACACTTCGAAAACGTCGGAAATGCATTTTATTCCGGCACCTTTTCCGACTCTCGCCAGCATTTGAGGATGAAGATGTGAGCGTAGATGTCCTCCACACAAATCCAGCTGGATAGAGAGAGCGATGTGTCAGTCCACACCCAGTCCATCACGGCACGCAGCTCTGTCAGGAATGGAACCATACGGAACCTGCAAACAATGGTTTGTTTATTTTCATTTTTGGGGAATGATTTTCTTTGTGCAAAGTGACTTCCTTACCCTTGAAAGAGGAAGAGGTTGACATAATTGTAGCTCTTGGTGAGGAAGTTCCCTAACACGCGGGTGGGATAACCGCACCGGATTTGATAGGCTGACAACCCAAAGTAGATGCACTTCACAAAATACCACATCTGAGCCACGGTGTTCTTGTTGAAACGCCTTAAAAAAATAAACGCATGACAAATGTCAAATGACATTTGACAGCGAGACGGTAAGTGGGTATATTCTTACTTCTCGGTGACTCCCGGCAGGATGAAGAACATCCAGAAGTGGATGCCGAAGACCAAGAAGACCTGAAAGATGACCTTGCCCATGACAGATTTGCGTAGGTAGAGGGCCCGGTCCACCACCATGGTCCCAAACTGAATGAGGACCATCACCAAGAAAGGTCCGGGGACTTGATCCTCTGACAGTGACGAAGTAATGTCTGCCGCCGAATGTTTCTACAAGAAACAAACATATTGTAGGATGGGAATTTGGGATGGAAAGTTACGATTTCCAATGATACCAACAGCGCCATTCTATGAAAATGTTCGGGGTGCACTTTATGCGATCCTTTGAAGACCTCAGTGTAAAGGTGACACCTACGCCAAAAGCCCAGAAGCCAAAGACTATGATGATAAAGTCAACGGTATCGGCGAGGAACATGAGCACGTAGACGTCAGTCACGGCGCTGTACTCGGGGTGGATGAGGTCATAGAAGAACTGACGCATGGGCACGTAGATCTCCATGATTCTGAAAAGCACCCATAGAGCTATATTAAATGCATTACATACAAAATCAAGAGGAGTCGAAGAGAATGCCTGAAATTTTTCCAAGACTGGTTTAAAAGGACAACGCGTTGTACTTCTTGACGGTGTAGGCTCTGGCCTTAAAGAGCTGCTCCTTCAACTTCTCCAGGATCATCTGCATCCTGCTCTTCTGATGCACGCTGGCTTCGCTGCCATCCTTGTGGCTGCTGCTGTGGGAGGTGACGCTTCCTGCGGAGTGAGTCAAGAACAAGAATTCAAATGCAAAGCCCGATTTTGGGCTCGAGTGTGGTAGTGGTGGTGGTGGTGGGCGGAATCCAATGAAGCACAAAAAGATGATCTCACCCCGCTTGGCTCGGGCAGATGAGTGCACAGATCTGTGTGAGATGTGTGAACCCCCACTCGAGCTAGTGCGCCGCTGGTAGGTGGGCTCCTGTGGGTGGTGCAGCTGCACGTGGCCTGAGTCGATCGAGGTCCCGAAGTTGATGGAGCGTAAGGTGTTCGTAGAGTCCCGCCGTCGCGCCGCCGAGGACACATTGGTGGTGGCAACGGAGGTGGGTTCCGATTCCCTCTCGCTCTCGTCCCTACGGCTCCCCTCATCCTCCGACTCGCTCTGACGGGATGCCTCTCTCTTCTCCTTTGGGTTGTCCTCGTCCCACAGGCCGTGGCACTATGATGGCACGTGGCCCCATTCAATACCACAATCAGTATGAAAAATAATAGCATTTGTGTTAGCCTATCTTGCTAACTGTAAAATAGAGGTGTACTGTAGTCATGTTAGCTCGATAAAGCTAAACGTGTATAAAATGCAAGTGTTATGTTAGGGGGGCTTAAACTAACAAAAGTGATATGTAACAGTTCACTGCATTAACAGTATGAAAGAAAATAGAAAATAATAGAATATAAAATAAAAAAATAATATAAAAATACAAAAATAGAAAATCCATTGTAAATGTTCACGTTGGCTGGCTCAAGCTAGCCATGTATGTAAAATAGAGATGAGCTGTGATCATATTAGCTAGCTAAAGCCAACACCAACTACAAACTAAATATGGGCTGGAGTGCAGTTAGCTTGTTAATGCCAACTGTGTAGTAAAATAGAAGTCAGCTGTGGTGTGTTAGCTGGTTAAAGCTAACGCAAATGTTGAATGGTAAACAACATGCAATGGATGTTAAGTTGTGCTGCACAAGTATACATTTGAAGTGCGCTGTAATTATGCTCGCTGGCTAATGCTAACTGTATATGTAGTAGAGGTGTGTATGGTGAGGCTATAGTGGTGCCTTTGAGGTGAGCTGTGATTATGTAAACTGTCTTTTACCTTGAGGATGGACCTGTGGAAGAAGAGCGCCAGGAGTTGGACCAGGTCGTAGTGGACGTAGCCATCCTTTTTTTCCACACCAATGATATTGGGCGGGTGGTACGGGTTGTCCTTCAGTAACTTGTTCTGGTTGAAGGGAAAGAAGCCGAACTGGAAGAAGTATTTGATGACGATGGTGACCTGACAAGCAGAGAGACACACACTTATGTAAGACCATGTTCATTCAATCTGTTTAACAGTCAATGGTTAGCTTTTAAAAGTTTACGCCGTCGCTAAATGCTCAATCCAAATAAAATATGGATTTGAAAAATAATTCTAATAGTTAAAAAAGTACTTCAAACAAATATTTAAAAACACAATCAATAAGACACGACGACTGAATCTCTTAAATGCAGGTAAAAGTTTGTCGAGTCAAGTTTGTCCTGATCTGATTTGCTTAGTCCCAATCACAAACTGTATAAAAAATGGACGATCGTTGAAATCGCAAGCATTTTTGTTTTATTTGGTACCTCGGTGTAGACGATGGCGGTCATCCAGTAGCGCTTGCTGGGCCGTGGTACGGACAGCATGGCCCACAAGAAGATGGTGACGGGCAGCACCAGTGTGGCAAAATTGGCCGACACCATGTGGTTGATGATTATGACTAGGAAGCAAACCATCTCAGAGTATGCCACCAACATGTTGTACAAGGCATAGCACAGCTGCAGAATCAGTGGCTGGCTCTGGTAGAACTTCTCTGACTGGTCCAGCTCCTCGTCATAGAACATCCTGGTGATAGATGGAGCAAAGCTGGGTTCCTCTGGGTACTGTGCTAGGTACATTGCTATTGCTACAACTGCGCGCATGAGCACATTCTGTTCGAGTCACGTTTAAAAATAGGTTCAAGCTCGTCCGGCTCATTTTAAAATCACTTAAGAATTGGTCCAGATTACTTACAAATGTTTGACGTTTTTACAGCTAATAAAAAAGCCAAATTTAAGCTCACCCACTAATTAAAAACATTTAAAATGTAAAACTAGTATAAAGCTTGACCATTTCAGTGGAAAACCAATTTAAAGCTTCTCCAAAGGATAAATGAGAGTTTATCTAATCAATCTCAAGACCAGTTTAAAGTGTGTCTATGTCATGTTAGAAACAGTTCACAGCCTTTGTCAAGATCATTTTAAAACCAGTCTAGGTTTTGTATCTTACTTGTTGAGCAGCAGCTCGCTGGCGGTCAGCTCCGTGGTCATGGAAGGTAGCATGATGTCGGACCTGCTATCCGAGCGGCTATCTGAGGTCGTGAAATTGCGCCGACGTCTTCTGTCCACGTCGCTGTCGTCGTCACTCATTTCTAGCCGGTCAAAGCTGACCGCTTTGCTGTAGCTGGGCGGCACTTCGGCGTCCGATGTCTTTGAGGCGTCTGTGTCGTTGGTGCACAAGAGATCCCCGGCATGCGGAGAGTCCTGCTGACATCCTCCTCCGCCATCCTCGCTCTCACTGATGGTGTCATCCTGAAGCTGGTTAGAGGGCTCTTCATCTTGGATTAAAGAATCCAAGATGACACTCCTCTCCTCAGGTTCTACTTCCCGTCTGTCATCGCAGAGCACACTCCCTTCCTCACGGTGTATTTCCTGTCCGTCTTGATCTAACTCCTTGTCTTCCGCTGCTTCCAGAGGATCTGCCTCGGATCCGCCGCAAGCTCCGGCCTCTGCCTCAGGCCCCTCCAGATCCTGGGACTTTTGAGGAAGACGTGGCCCTTCCTGCCGGTGATCCCTCTCATCCTCCACTTCTTCTTCTATGGCTTCCGTGGTGCCCTGTCTGTCATGAAATCTCATAAGATTTGATAGGCCGGCAATACTTGAATGAGGTGGTCAAGAAGATTTAAAGCTTTTTAATAATTAAACATTTGCAAAGTGTATTTCTAAAATCAGTTTAAAGTTTAGCCGGTTCAAATCATAAGTTCTTGGCCCAAGTAAATAATATCTAAGGAAATGAAACGCATGCACATGACAGGATGGATGGATGGATGGATACTGAAGTATATGTGTGTGTGCATTGGGTCCGAGGCTGGTTGCACCTGGACACGAAGCTGCTACCGCTGTCCATGGACGAGGTGGACATATCCATGCTGTACATCTTGCGCAGTTTGGGCCGCGCCCGCTCGCTGGTTTTGGGGATGCACTCGGGCATCCCATCCAGGTCCTCCAGTGTGGACTGACGAGAAAATAGCGTTGTTGCCTCGGTGTAGGCGCTGAGATGCAGCAATGGAGGTGTTGGGTGGAAGAAGCAAGATGAGATGGGGTGTTAGCACTTAGTGATGTGGTCTATACATTAAAATAGCCGAATTACTGTTTAATTTTGGCAGTGGTTCTTTAGACTTTTTGCTTGATACGTCTATGATAAACATGTCCTCCCAATTCATTGTGGATCCAGGCAATTTTTTGTCTGGTGCTTGTGTTACATTAAATTCCTTCGGCAAAAAAAGTAACAAATTAATACATATACATTGTAAAAATGGGGGTTGGTCATCTATTTAGGATAACTGCTTCTAATTGGCGCTGGTGAGACCTGGAAATTGCCCATGGTCTCTCGTTCTAAACAAAATGACCAACTTCTGGGCAAGAGACCTTGAGATTTTTTCGTGCGTATTGTTTGGAAAGACCTGTCCACACAATTTTAAGTCAAGTGGGGTAACTTTTTCTGAGTTGTATTTCATCTGATGCTTGGGCCATAAAGAAAAGTAATGAGATGAGTACGCGTGAACCAAATGAAGTGTCTGATGAAACTAACGTCTTATCTAAATGTTCATGTACTGTACCTTGATATGCTGTCCCTGGAGGCCGTGGAGGTCTGGCTCTCCATTTGGGAAGCTCTCTGCCGACGCCGCGCCTTCTTCGAGCACCCCGCCGAATCATCATCAATGAGCAGGTCCATGCTGGCTTGCCGCGACATGTTGAGCCGCATGGCCTTCTGGTAGTATACGTGAATGCTCTCCCTGGATGGCACGTTGCCCTGGTTAAAGTTGACAGTGGCATAGGAGTAGTGGGATAATCAAAAGACTTGATCTACTCAACTAAATCGAGTGCAGCTCAGAGTGAGTGCAAATGATGCTCGAGAGCAACACATGATGCTTTTGCACAGGATGTCCTAGCATAGTACATGATGCTCGAGCAAATTTCAGATTGCCTGAGAGCAGTACACAATGCTGGCACAGGATACCAGAGCACAGTGTGGGAAAGTGCTGAGTGCGCGATATGTTGCTCAAGCGAGTAGCAGTACAAAATGACGCACGATAAGCACGGTATTTTACCTTCTTGACCTCCCTGGTAAGCATGCAGCGCTCGATGCGCAGCACGGTGGAGATGTCGATGTACTCTCGGCACACTTCGTTCATCCAGCGGGTGAAGCTGTCTATGGTGGTCTGCAGCAGCACCCAGGTGAACTTGATGAGGTTGAACACACGCTTGAAGATGTTGTCTGCACAAGGTTCAAATAGTTGGGAGAAAATAAGAGGAGGAGCAAGAGGAAGAGGGGGAAAAAAAGAGAAGAAACCAACCTGGACCAGAGTTATCGTCTTGTTCTTGGCTGTCGGACAGATCATCCATCTCGATGCCAACGTGAGCTTCTGCAGCACATAGAGGAACTCATTAAGGAATTTCAAGGCCTGTCCAGTTCATTTAAAATCAAATGGAAGTTTTAAAGTGTTCACTTTCAAACCAGTTCAGAGCTCATCCAGTTCATTTTAATACTCAGCAAGATCATTTTAATTCCAAAGCCCAACCTGAACATTTTAAACTCAGTTCAAAGTTCATTAGGTTAATTTGAATCCCAGTTCGAAGCGAGTCCAGTTTATTTTGAAACCAGTCTAAAGCTTGTGCAGTTAAAAATAGTTACAGGCGTACCAGGAGTATAAAACAAGCCCAGTCCACATACTGCAGAAACCCGTTTTAAATTTGTCCCATTCATTTTTAAAGGTATTTCAATCTTTGCGTTTAGAGTTCATTCAGTTATTTTTACATTTGAAATCAAATTTCATACAGTTCACACTAAAACAGGTTTTTTAATCTCACTTGGTTCACTTTTCAAAATATTTTACAGCGTCTCCAGTTACGTGCCCCCCTAACCCCAACCCCAACTTACCCTGCTTTTTGTTCTTCTTGCGTCTGCCTCCCTTAGTGTATTTCTTCCAGAACTTGCGTTTCTCCTTGGCTCTTGCCTTCAGGGCTGCTTTGGGATCTTTGATCCACGTGTGGTAGAGGAACTGCAGTTTAATGTAAGACACAAGATGATAAAAACAAAGAATGTGCTTGCATGGATAAAGCCACAAGCGATTGGTAAAGAGAGTAAACAGGCGATGTGCATTCAAAAGTTTACATTTTACAAACAATGCGTGCAACTTACCCATTAAGTCACAAAACAACAATCAAGACAAGCAAAATGTCACAACAAAGATTTCAGATCTACTTAATTGGCGTCGCATCAAAACACTCAAGATGGACGCCAGAGGTCCTTTGAGGTCATGCACAAATGGAAAGAAAGCCAACAGCCGGTTGTGGTTTACCTTTCCTGCCTTCACAACATACTGAAGCACAGTTTTAGGAAGCTTTATGACTGACTTGGGCAACGCCAGAACAGCTGACAGAAACTTCCCGATAGCTCGCTACAGGTGGGGGAAGACACGGGTGGAGGGAGAGAGAAAGATGGGGAAACAAGAAATTGGGATAGGGATAAAGGTGGTCAAAGGACGCAGGTTGAGGGAGGACAGGTCAGGACACGGATGGAGGACAAAGGCAGAGAGAGCAAGCATAGGTGGAAGAGAAAACGATGGGTGAGGAGGAATCAGGAGGGAAAACACCAGCGGAGAGCACATAGATGGACAGAGATGACAAAAGGTGGAGGGAAGACAAAGGTGGTGAGGGTTAGTAGAGCATCATGTCACAGGGTTTTATTAAAGCAGACGTGTTGGGTTATGCTGTAAATGTGATTAATATGTGGGCTGAAAAAATGCAAACAAGTCAATTAAATCTAAGCACCTGGAAGGGCGACCTCCTCGGGAGCTCCTCATCTTTCAAATCGTCGTCCTCCTCTTCTTCCTCGCTGTCGGTTTCAAACAGGTAATACTCGCCGCTTCTAACCACTGACGGGGACAGCACAAGGTTTACTTTGGAGATGCACACAACACTAACATCCGAAAGGAAGGAAAAGACCCCGAATCGAACAGGACAAATACAAAGCGCTGATGTGATATGTGTTTGAGTCGGCAGCAGAGTTTAAAGCGACAAGGCTGACTTGTGTCCTTGAACAGAAGTGCAATTGACTGGCTGAGCGGGAGGTGTGAAAGGGGGCGGGGAGATGCTGGGGAGGTAAAATTGGGAGCGGTGGGTCAGGCTGCAAAAGCTGACATGATTCATGGCCAAACAGGTAAGCAACCAGCCTTTGAAGAACAAAAAACTGAAAAGAAATGATTCCATCTGCACCTTCGTACCAGTCCCGTCACACAATTTGTTAGTTTCTTGTTTTGCCCACACGCCACATCACCATTAAGTGGCGCAGGAATCACTTATGATGTTTATCGTTCAGCATGTGAACTAATAAATCAAAGGGCCGGTAAGGCATCAAAAGTTGTTTTGTCTACCGCCGAAAAGAAACAAAAAGTAGAAGTAGGTACTAAAAAAAACTATGTACCGCGGCAATTTAAAGCCAGACCAGCACCAGAATTTGATGGTTTCTCATTTGGCCCTTGTACTTTTTTTAATATGTGAACAAACCAACCAAACAGTCATTAGAACAACGCAACAAACTTGAATTAGAAAAAGTAATGATTTAATAGCTGGTGACACCTGATGGTTTTCATCATGTCTGCGGGCAAAGAATGAAACCTTTTGAGATGGACAGGACTTCATATCTTTGCGTGGAAAGATTTTAACAGGTGAGCAATTCCCCACCGCGAGCACTTCAGGCATTCTAAACGAAAGCACAACCTCCAGCCGTTAGTCCTTTTCTCCTTTGTCTCCATCTCGTGTCTATTTAAGGCGATGTTGCCGCACTACGAACACACGTAGTAGATCATATAAAGTGCCACTTTAGCGACAGTCAAGCACCGTCCTTAAATAGAGACAGAAAAGGACTAAAAAAAGACCAGAGGACAGCGGCCATTGCCTTTGGCGCCCTCGGACGGAGTGGGAATTCTCAGCGGCGTTCTGGTCGAGGACACAAGGGCCAATGGGAGCGAAGGAATGAGCATAAGAGGGGGAGGGGTCAACCTACTGGAAGCATGGTCAACCCACGGCCTCCACCAGTGCTTTTTTTTGGTCTTGGCTTTGGTTCGCTGCGCTCCTAAAATTTAACAAATGACATCAGTGCAACACGACACAAAGTAAAAGATCAAACGAAGAGTGGCTACGTTAGCGTCGCATCATCAACACGGGCATAGGGGTGGGCCTTCGCCATACCCTCGTCCTCATCAACGGGAGGGGGCGGGGCAACCATCCGTCCGTCCACAGATTCCTGCACCATGCTCAGCATCCTCTCCTTGCCACGCTTGAACTTCTGCTGCCGCACCTTAATGCGCTCCATCCTGTGCAGACGGACACACGGGAAGGTGAGCGTCGCTCGTATGTGGACTTAAATGTGGCGGGATACACTCCTTATACGTCATTATTTTCAATGAGGGCCCAAACAGGATATTAGAATTGGGTTAGTGCTGTGTGATGTTTAAATGTCACTTAGAGTACAGGAATATTCAGCGTCTAAGAAAACACTTCAACAATTTTATGAGCTTTGTATTTTGGGACCCTCAACAAATAAAATAAAAGTTGATGTCAAAAAGGGGCCAAAAATAAATAGAAATAAGCAAAATCAAAAATAGTAAACTAAATCAAAACAAAATGAATACAAATGTCATGAAACATATGACATATATAGACTAATATAAATAGACGTACTGGTATTACAAAAATGAAAATTACAATTAAAAAAAATGTATATATATAAAACAAAACAATAGGTGAAATGAAAAACTCAAATTACATAAAACGAAAAACTAATTTAAAAAAAATAGAGAAAACAAACAATACTATCAAACAAAAAAGTAATTCAAGAGAACAACAATTGAAAGGCAAAAAAAAGATAAAATCTAATTATAATAAATTAAAAGAAACCACAAACAAAAGAAAATACAAAATATGGAATAAAACCAAACGCATGAAATCAAACAAAAACTAAATTAAGCAATATAAAAATAAATATAAAAATGAGACTAATAAATGAAATAAGAATATCTCACTGTCGTTTCAGCTGCTCCACAGATTTACGCTCGTCCTCCAAACGTGCCCGCACCGCCTTCACGATGGTGGCCTGGAAAAGCTCCGCCCCCCTGGAACGCAGCACATGCAAGAGAAGTGAGTACGCCACCCGGCTCTGTGACCCCCACGAGGTGCAGCCACGCCTACCTGGAGGCGAGAATCTGTGAGGCCCTGATGTCGGCCACAACGTGCAGGAAGTAGTAGCTCATAAAGACACGTCGCTGCAGCAGCAGGAAGGCAAAGCAGATGCTGTCCCAGATGATGCCCGCCTCGTCGTTGGGCAGGTCGCACCGCTGATCCACCTCTGCTCAGACCAAACGCTTCAATGGGACAATGTGTGTGTGTTTCGGTGTACATTCAGGTGTGAGTGTGTGTGGGTGTCTTACTGAGATGCTCCTGGTTTGTGTTGATGTTGTAATCCTTGATGGTGCACGCCAGGCTGAAGAGCTGGATTAGCCAGCACTTGTTGGGAATCAGAGAGTTGATGTAGCCACAAGCCAGAATCTGGAAAAAACGGGAATGTATAAGTGGCTCAATGCATGCGACAATAGCAATTCTTCTAAACAAGGTAACACTCCATAAAAGCAAAACACATTCCAAACTGATCTGATGGCATGTGCAGCAAATGATATTGGAGGAGTGTTGATTAGATTCCAAAACAAATATGACACAGACTATGTAAGAGAAAATAATGTACATCATTTTTTTAAATTCCATATTAATAAAATAGAAATGCAATTCATTTTGTTAGAATTCATATTCATATTTTAATTGTGTTTTTTATTTTTATGATTATATTCTTATGTTTTATTTTATTGTTATTTATTATAATCTTTATAATTCATTTAATTTAAGAATTTTGGTATATATTTGGGTTCTACTAAATGACAATTAATTCTGATGAGATTCATTTTTTAAATCCAACATGTTGCATCCACTCACAGACAAAATGTTCTTCATGGTGATGACAAAGATATTGTAGGCAATGAGGAAGTCCCAGTAGTGGAGAATTTTTTTAATGGGCTTGAGCAGGAGCTCGCCGCCGAAGAGCAGGAAGTAGAAGCACGCCACCAGGTAGCCCATGCAGAACACGCTGATGCGTGTGGTCCCCGTGATGAAGATGATTGTCAGCACGAACCAGAACAGATAGCTGAACATGATCACCTTCAGCATGTCCAAGTACGACCTACAGGGAGGGGACAGTTGAGTGTCAACAACATGAAGAATGAATAGGATTCCATTTTTTGTATAGGAAGGGGGTGGGGGGGTACGAGGGGTTTGATAGGAGAGCTGCAGCATTTTGGACCAATTAAAGACATTTGAGGGAGGGCTGCCTGACTCCAAATTATAGTGCATTACAGCAATCCAAGTGAGATGTGATGAAGGCATCAATTACTGTACTGCTATGTAAGGAAAGAAAACGTTTGTCAGCTGCCTCAGGTGACCGCATAGATTTGCCCATCAAATTTACAATCGATATCCAACTTAAAACCCAAGTTTGAGGGCGTTGGCTAACCAAAGTGTCCTGAAGAGCTCAAGTGAACAGAGAGCGATTTACAAGGGCAAGTGGGACCAAAAACCATACCTTCAATTTTCATGTCATTTCACTAAAATAATATAAAATAAATTAAAAACTATATTGGTATATACAAACGCAAGTAAATAAAATAAACATTGTTCATGTTTTAAATTGTTGTGCATGATTTCCTTGTGTCCCTCTGATATTCTGGACATAAACTTGACAGTCAAAGGGCACACAAATTTCTGTCGTATGACGCAGGGCATGTCGACATATCAGCAAAACGCAACCGCGTGCGTGGCAGCCTCCATTTCACGTGATGGATGCGGTGAAAACATAGGAAGCAGCGTTCATTTGACAGCCAGTTTGGGATGATCAATTGCCGCCTTGATGGGTGAAAATACCTTTTCCATACTTGAAAGCTATTTATTGAGTTAGAGCACAAAGGGGAAAAGTGCCTAAGTAGTGCAGTGACCAAGAGAGTGTTTTTGCAGATTATGGATTTCTACCCCCACCCCCACTTGGGCTCCGTAATTTGATCCTGGAGGGGGAAACGGCGATGGAATAAGTGCAGAGTGGCCGTGGCATGCTCTCGACCTCGCGGCGAGGTCTTGTTGATGGACGTAGAGTGCGTTAATAAAAGACATGTCCACTTTGTGCAGCAAAACACTGCAATATGAAACATATGCGATCAATGCCTGCGGACGACTAAGGATGCGTAACTTGCCTCGGCCTGTACTGCTTCGTGTGACCTCAACAATCCATATACATTTGACCCTAAACATTAGAATTCTAAGCCATCATGACACCTGGCTGCAGTGGAGTCATGACACGCTTCGCAAGAATACTCGCCCTCAACGGTCAACAAACGGCGTACCTGCAGTGGATGAAGTCAGGGACCGGGTTGTGTACGCTGAAGGAGGACGCATCCAGGTCCCTGCAGATCTCCACGTTGTCTCCGGCCATGATGCGCACGGCCGCCTTGTTCTCATCGTCAAACACTTGCCTTTGCATGGAGGCGCACAGCAGCAACATGAAGTCGTCTGGAGAAAAGAGACCCACACTCACTTTAACCGGCCTATAAATGTGGCTTTGCGGAGAATGAGGGTGCTGGGGGTTAGGGTGGCGTTGGGGGGGGGGGGGGGGGGGTTGCCTCGACATACAGATGAGGAAGGACGGGTTAGGCCTGGAGAGAAAATCAGGAACGTAGAGCCACTTGACCACGTTGGAGTCGGTCGTGGAGCTTGGGAATCTCCAGGGATAGTCTGCAAATTGGAAACATGCAAACACATTACTGCAACTTGCACAATGGGTTTCAGTTTTTGCTAATTATATTACTGCTGGTATGTGTTTTGGATTTTAAAAACATTTCTCTATCATGAATTGACACTTTTACAGTAAACATTTCAAAGCCACTTTATTCTTGTATATCATATTAATTCTAAACGACTTATAATTATAAACAACAATATTGAACATTAGTTTTGTTAGAATTTATATTTGTATATTTTCAACAAACTATTTTTTTTAGAATTGGTGTTTCGAATTTAATTGATATATTCCTAAAATGACATAATGAAAGCCAAAATTGAAAAGAAAAGCTCCTTGGCGGAAGTAAATAAATGGCGGCGACGGCGTTTGCAGACCTTTACAGGCCGCAGGTGGGATCCCGATGCAGACAAAGTACTGGAAGGTGAGCATGGTGGCCAGGAAGCAGCAGTACTTGGGCCAGATCTCTGCAATGGCCTTCCTGCGGCGCCGGTACATGACGGTGATGAGGGCGAAGGCATGCAGCATGGCGTAGAAGTCCATACGCTGGCCGATCACATTCACGCCCAGCAACAGGCAAGTCTGTGGATGGATGGAAAGCGGGAGGTCTTCATTTGTTCACGCAGCAACTATTCCACTGCATTGAGAACAATTGTGAGTGTTTTCAAAGGTAATGGCTGCTCGTTCAAGATCGAACCATTTGGTGAAGATTTGCGTACGTGAAAGAATCCTGATGTGAACGCAAAATTCTCTACCTGCAGAAACACTCAGAATTGTTCGCAGCTCAGTGGGATCGAACAATTCTGGGATTTAGCGGGACGCGAATCAGAAAAGCAAATTCACCTCGAGTCCGAATTTGTAGAAGAAGTAGTTGATGAAATATTTGATGAAGCAGATGATGCCAACGTCCAGGTGTTGGCGTGTCACGTCGTGAAAGATGATGCGGGCTGCGGGAGGCGACAGCTTGTTCCTCAGACGGAAATATAGCTGGTGGCGGTAGATGGTCACCTCGAACGCCAGCAGAGCCAGAATCAGGAGGTTGTGCTGTACATGTGCACACATGCACACAATTTGATTTTTTTCATGTTATATTTATGTATGCATTTATTTATTATTGTATTTTGGGGGGATTTTATTGAAACGTTTTTTTAATTTTTTGTTAGAAGTCTGCCTCCTTCAATTTTAATGTCCAGTTGTCCCCACAGACCCCCAAATGAACAAACTGCTGTGCATCTGCTTGGACTTATTGTGGTCTTCCACTCACCCTGATGTAGCCCAGCAAGTCATCAGTCTTTTGCAGGCCCACCCACTTGGCAGGATCCACCAGACCACTGTAGAGCAGAGAGCCTCGCATCTCCGCCACCTGCTCGGTGGTGTAAGCTGCCGGCTATCACGCGGAACACACACACACACACGCGCAGGCTCATTCAATGCTGCAAGCGGCCTTGATTATCAAAACGACAAGAATTTCTCACCATAGTGCAGTTTTTAGAGTAGGTCAGCGGCTTGATGGACGTGAGCTGGTACAACATTTTGCACACGATGATCACGCATGTCCAGACACTGCAGACCTTGGATGCCAGGGGACGATATTGGCTGTAGGGCAGCGCAAAGGCCCAAGATGATAGGAACACGTAGTTGAGCAACGACACCTGCATGGCGGGCACAAAGTTCGTGTGGCAACTGTGAGCATGTTGGCAAGTCTAATTATTATTATTATTTTTTTTGCATTCAATTTATTGACAAAATAATGGACAGATGAATCAATAATTTAAATAGTTGTAGCCTTGTAAATTTCCCCAGTGTGGGACAAATAAAGGATATCTTATCTCACGTTATACCTATTCCAGGAAGGTTTAGCAATACAAGCACCACTGAGACACAAAATATTCCCAAATCAGCATTATGGATCCAAACAGGTTGTTAGTGTACTTTAGCGTTACCTCTCGGATGGAAACCAGTACGATGTAGCAGGAGACAATCTTGATGATGTGGATCTCCAGCAGCCACCAGATGAAGAGCTGCGATTTATGGAAGTACTCGAGGAACTTGAGGAAGAGCACGGTGAGCCGGTCCACCACGAGGTGCCATTTGCTCTTCAGGTCTGGAAACAATAGCGACTGTTTTATAAAATGGAGGAATGTTTGAAGCCTCAATCGCTTCATGCATTTGGGAGCTTTCTTTAAGTCGCTGACAAAGTGAGGCGATCCAAATCTGAATCCAAACTTCAAATGCAATATAATGTTTCACAGTTTCAAGTTCACGGAGCACCAGACTTAACGACATGCTCTGGAGCACATCCAGAGCAAATCTGCTAAAGTCAACATGGGAATGCGCAGCTGAACAGATTTGACAGGGAACGCTCATATTTGAGGGTTTCTCCACCAAGAGTGCCTATCTGGCAAGAGGGTCCGTAAATGACAGATTTAAATATAAATTCGCCAAAAAGCACATAGCTGCGTGGTTTTTTTGATGTAAGCGCATGCCCTATGTGCACAGGCGTCATCTTGGCCTTTTTAATACATTTGAAAGTGAAAATAAGTGTGCAACTTGGTTTTTCCTTCCCTTCTGCGTCACGATGCGTACCCACAAGCTATAAAAAAAAAAAAAAGTAGAAAAATCCTGGAAGACGCATTTATCCTCCCTTTCCTTTCTAAGACAACCCAGTAAAACTGGATCGTGGACTTTCTCACACAGCGACACTACAATGACAATCACCCGTGTGATGACTGCTTGAGTGTGACGTATAAAATACTTGCCCGTCAATAATAATTGCTTTCAACACAACAGGGTGGTAGAAATGTGCATCGGGTGTTAAACTTGACAGCCATGTCCCACCATTGAGGCATTCATCATGCATACAAGCATAGTCCTGGTCCTTTTACGACATCCAAAAGTGAAAAAACGGCAGAGTTTGGTCACCCCAATTGTGTGTTTGTACCTCCTGTAGAGGAAAGGAGCTAAAATAAAAAGGGCCAAGAAATCGCTGCTTCAACAAAACGATCAGGTTCCAAGAATAACCTTCCTTTAAACGAAAATGTTAACCGTGTTGTGAATAGTAAAAATCAAAGTGGATCAAAATTGATTTTTTTTTTACAACAAACATGAAGCTCTTTCAAATATACTCAGAAACTTTGCTTGAGAGAAAAAAAAAAGTAATAGACTGAAGTGAGTGTTGAGCTATGCACAGTGGCAGAGCTTTAAACGACACATAAATTTGGCCCACAGGAAGAAGAAAAAAAAAGAAAAAAATGCACGGTGGATGCACCGCCCCTTTTTTGGTGGCGGTGATTAACGGGTGCACTTTGGTCTGCGGGAGTCTTGTAAATGGTCCAGGCGGGAAATACCTCACAACCTTGGTCAAAACTGCATCATCGTGGATTTCAAACGAATAAAACATTTCGCAGTTGGTGCCCTACAGATGTCACCCTTCCAGAAACGTAACGGGGCTAGAACGATGCCTGGTGGGACTCACCGCTCCACTGTTGTGTTTCGAGCAACTTGGATCTGGATGGTGTTAACATAGTAGATCCTCTGAACCAAAATGCCACAAGATGGTAGCGAGGCACTACTTTTTGTCAAAATGATGCGCCTCAATTCACTTCACCGTAGTTTATTTTTCTTTCCATTTGAGGCAGGCATAAATGATGGCATTACGCGGCAGTCATACCGGAGCTTTGCTCGGTGCTGGGTTCCGGGTCGGTGCCCATGCTGAAGCGCTGGCTGTCGTCCGTGCTGGACTGCCTGGCGTCTGAGAGGCTGCCGGGCTTGGTCTCGCCAGCCGAAGAGGCCGAATCGTCCGTCACCGTCACCAGTGTCTGCTCGCCCTGCACATCCTGCTCTTCCTCCTTGCCCCGGGACAGCGAGGCGTCTGCGGAGCTGGCACTGAGCATGGTGAGGTCAGCCAGGCTGCCTTCTGGGTGAACCAGTCTGGTGGACACATTGATGATTATCATCATACGAGGAGCAATAAACGATACGTTATGCCGCTACGTTATGCACTTATGAGGACGTTCTCTGGCTGAGTGTGTTCACAACTTCACATTAATTTTGGTTAATTAATTATGGGTGAAAAGACCCATTTAAAAACATGTTTTCACACTTTACTATTTCCTGAATAGCGAGTGCTGCAACTTTGTCTCTCTCGCTCACTTCATTAAGGGGGCCAAGTACACACAACTAAGGAATTGTTTCTTTGGCCTAGTCATTTTGATTAATAATTTAAAGTAAAACATACATGTTAAAAAATTGCATTAAATTATAACTCTATGTAGAGTTTCCTTAATGCCTCTCTCTCTCTTCTCACGATTACAATTTCAGCAGCTGAAGTATCTGCAGACATGCTACGAATTGTGATTTACTGCTCTCATCAAACTGCCATTTTCGTCTTCATGAGCCCATAAACAAGACGGCACACACACGCACTCGAGCCGATCCTCCAAGGCCTCTATTGCAGTCGTTCGCTCTTTATTGATGGAAAGTGACGCGACATTGCAACAGGCAAAGCGGTGCAACATTCTCTACGCATTCTATACAAAAATCCGACTTGATTTTTGGGTTTACACTTGATCAGAGGGGTGTTGGCTGCATGTCAATCACACGCAACTGCGCTATTTATTATTATGAGGATGCTCACACTTACTTGTGTTGACTTATTTTTTGCTTGATGCTGCTCGGGACAATAAAGTCGCACAGAGTCAGAAGAGAAATTGACAATGACAACAGGCTGAATGTAGGTACAGAATCATGTTGTGTTTAGGTGGTTCAGTTGTGCGGAGGCTTCAGGCTTTTTGTTCAAGTCATTTTAGGGTTCGAGCATGCGTGACAGGTTTGTTCATCCAGATATAGCTTTAAAAAAAAAAAGGGGGCTTTTTCGAGAGGATAAATGGGTTTTTCAACAATCCGGGCTACAGGCACAATGGAAGCTACCAAACTGGAACAGGAAAAACATTTGAGTCTGTCCAAATCACAGGAGAGTTGTGTTATTGCAGGGCAGGTGGTAACAAGGACGACGAGACAGGCGTAATTCAGGGAAGGACTGGTTGGAAGAAAAGAACAGTACTTGTTCAGGATGGGGTGAGAGGTAAGATGGTCAATGATAAAAAAAAAAAAGGTCAGGTCATCAGAAGGGAAGGAACAGACAGAAAGCAGTGACATGGTCTAAAATGCTGAGGAGGAACAGATAGTATAACTGCGAAATCGGATATTTCCAACTCCCAATACAATTTTAACAATGATTCAATTTGGTTTGTCGAATAAAAAATGATTTTCCAATTCGAATCGTTTTTTTTGGTATCATCACTAATTAGTATCTATGCACAATTTGCCCCTCACATCTGTAAATATTCTGTTGTGGTCATCAGTTTATTTGCTAAGAGGTTCGACCTCATAAACACCATGTGGGGCCATTTCCTACTTCCCACTTGACTTGAGTATAGCATCAAGTTAAGTAATAAGTAGGGAAAGGACAGGCCAGATGGTGAACTTTGGGAACTGGTGAGCGATTAGAGGACTTTACAGGTGAACTGGGAGGATGCTGATGGATGCCAGAGGAAGCGAGCCTCTTACCCACCTATTCATGATCAGATACATACGCCCGCTGACTTTAGCGTGGCTGCGACAGGAGGAAGAGTGGCGGCGCAGAAAAAGATTATAGCAAGGCACATAAAGAGATGCAAAAAACAAAAAAACAAAAAACAAAAAGACAACAAATACCACACCACTGACTGACACGTATTACAACGAAGCACACATTATAAATGTGACTCGAAATTAGGGCTGTTCAAGGCTACTGGAACCGTGCTTGAACCAGTTTTTCACAACAGCAACCACACGCACGTAAAATATGTTGACATCATGGCTCTTTTGGGACATTTTTCAGCATAATGCTACTGTTGAAATAAACCACCCCAATGCACAAGCTTGCAGTGGCTGTTCTTAAGGCAATATTATTTGGTTGTTTTTAATAAACACGTGGTATTTATCTTGTTTTATGTCTAGTTTGACAGTGAATTTTAATAATAACAATAATACATTTTATTTATAAGCGCCTTGAGTGCCATAAAACAGCTTGAGTTTTCTTTTTTGATAAATTGTTGACTATTCACCAAACTGCTGCTTATTACCACCGTATAGGGCTCATATCAAGTTTGCGCTCACGAGTCAAATCACCTGCATAACAGACATAACCCAAAAAGTGAGGACACTCGTCTCACCTGTAGATGGTGCTCTCCTCTTTGGCCACCACCGCCTGGAGGTCTGTGAGCTGCAGGAAGCGTTCGTGAAAGTAGTGCAAGTGCAGGATGCACACCAGCAGGAAGGAGGTGGGGATGAAGATCCTGGTGAATAGCTCGGCCACAGAAAATTTCTCCAGGCCCAGGTCCTTGAAACTGCATGGAAGGAATAAATAGTCTACAGGACTTTAATTCCAAGTGGCGATGAGGCGTCACAGCGGAGCCGACGTTAACCTCACCTGTCTGTGTTCTCCGCCGAGTCGGATCTGAACTGGAAGGTGTAAACAGCAATGAGGACCAGCATGGTGTACATCACCACAGACATCCAGAAGTATTTAAGGATTCTTCGCCACCACTCATAGTGCACCTGGAAATGGGGAAAATGGTCCGTTTAAGTGGTGTGCTACTTAATGGGAAGACATAAAAAGTGGCAATGTGTTCAGTGGCGTGGCACGGCACGCTCAAGGGAACCGAGCGCGAACATTTTGATTTTAGGGTGATTTGATTTTGAAGCGGTCAATTTTTACGACACCGGAATAACGGCCAGCACATCAATCCTCGCAGGTACTGAATTTGCAATTTGGAAGGCACAGTGAGTAACATTTATGTGTCTAAAAATGACTACTCTAATCTTCATTTATTCAAAGTTCCTGATAAAAACCCCACATTTTCGAAACAACAACCTAAAACAACTAACCTAGCAGAGTTTCATATTTTTGTACATATTTAGATGGCACAACTGGTTAGCATGTCTGCCTCACAGTACCGAGGTCAATGGTTCGACCCCGGCTCCGGCCTTAATGTGTGGAATTCGCATGTTCACCCTGTGCCTGTGTGGGTTTTCTCTGGATACTCCGGATTCCGCCCACATTCCCAAAAACATGTATGGTAGGTTAATTTGTCACTCAAAAATTACACCTTTCTGTTCCAAATGAGGTAACTTTTTTTTTTTAATCGCAACTTTACTCCCCAAATTGCAACTTTACTCTTGTCAAATTTGGTATGTTGTCTTTAAACTTACTGACTTAATTCTCGTCACATTACGACTTACTTTGTGTCACACGACTAATTCTTTTTGTCTTTTCAGTTTGCTCCGGTCGGAATTGGGTGAAAGTGGGCATACCTGATAGAGCACCATGCAGGAGAGGAACATCATCATGTAGATGATCTTGTACATGACGATGGTGCCCTCGAAGCTGACAAAGAAGAACATGCCGCCGCAGATATAAATCCAGTACTTGACCAGCAGGGCCATCACCATGTTGCCCAGCACGTTCATGACATCCTTCTCGTCCTCACGCTCCTCTTCCTCTATAGAAAACACAGAGGGTCAATCACTCATTCATTCATTCTCCCGCAATGTCAGTACCTTTCAAAGTACCTTTCATCTTTTGGTCCTCCACCCGTACGCCCAAGAGACCCGCCTCATCCTCCTTTTGCTTCTCTGCCCTCTCGGTGAGCGTCTGTCTTAGCAGCAGCCAGAAGCTCAGCAGACATAACACCTGCAAGACACAATAAAAAAAAAAAAATCATTAGCTACCGTATGCATGCACCAGACAACCACTTAAAGTAACTAAATAAGTTGCACAAGTGAAACAAGTAACTACTTCGTAAGAAAAGAACCCAAGTTTGGAAGTGCCCCTCATCATTGTTCGGTCTGAACGTAGCAGCAGTCAGCAAATAGGTTAGTCAGGTTACAATCTGCTTGCACTGGGGCCAAGTAACGCAGCGAGCCACCAGATGGAGGGAAAAAATGTTGAAGAATCAAGATCACCACCACCCCATAACCAACAAGGAACAAGCATCTTTCTCAGACATCTATCTCACATAATAGCTCTTGCAATTAGAAAAAGTTATAAACCTTGGAGGAAATGGAGTGAAAGTGGTTATTCTTGGGCACGGAGAGTCCCGGCACGTGCGTGATGCCCTCAAAGCTGAAGAAGTACTGCAGGACAATCAAGAGGTTGCCGTAGGCCACCATGAAGGGCGACGACAACATGGCATAGCGCCGACGGTCTCGGACCATCCACAGCATGCACGACCAGATGAGGAAGACGAAGGTGAGCCACGAGATGTATGTGATGCTCCACGCCTAGAGAACGCATGGAATTGTTGTTTTTTTTTTCGTATGATTTTAAACCTCCCACACGCTTTGAACATCCATGAACTCATGAAGTTTACAACTAACACGCTCACCATCATGGCGATAAGTGCGCAGATGTAGCTCTGTTTCATGATGAAGTGGAAGACTTTGACCACGGCGCCCACACCTCGCTTCCTCAGGGCATCCTCAGACTTGTCCTCTCCTGACGACGGTTCCCCGTCCTCGGGAGGAAGATTCACCTCGTACGCGCACATGTCTTCCTTCTCTGTTCCGACACGCAACAGACCCAGACGCAAATTATCCTTTAAAACGTCCGGTGAGAAAACTTGGTCATTTACCCGTAGACTGACCTGTACAATGACCGATGGACCGCTCTCCTTTGTACTGAGGGGTGGAGTACAGGTCTAGATAACGTGGACCGTTGTCACTCAACGTGAAGTCAAAGGATGTTCCGTTGGACGCTAGCACAACCTGGTTTTAGGGGTGGGGGGGACGCAATGAGTAAAGCATGAAGGATAAGTAAGATGTCGCCACAGAATCTCACTAAATTGAAAATTTTAAAAATACAATCAATATAATTTAAATATATCAATCTAAACAAGTCAGCAAAGCGTGGAAATTGGTTAAAAAACAACAAAGTAGTCGAGCAAATCTACATTCAATTTGTTCAGTAATATAACAAGGGAAAGATGGTGATAAGTAAGCAAAGCAAGTAAAGGAGAGCAAGTAAAGCGGGTAAAGTGATTTAAGTGAAAGATGTAAAGCAAGTGAAAAAGTAAATACGGCAAGAAAAGTGAGTAAAATAAAATCCAAAAAAGTAAATAAAGTGAAGTGAGTATACAAAGAAGTAAATTATGTAATCCAAGTAAATAATCAAAGCAAGCAAGCAAGAAAACAACGCAAATAAGAAAGTACTATAAGTCCATTTGTAAATGTTACCTCGGTGGTACTGATGGCATCCTGAGTGCAGAGCAACTACGGTGAGAGGAAAAAAGAGCAAATGAGAAATGGTCGGTTATGACTCCTTTGTACCTTATGATAATATTATGATCTGTTTTATAGTTAACAACCATCTTATGAATGGTATGTTGAGTGCAGGAACAAACAAAGAGATGATGAAGTGCAGCTCGAACTTGCCAAAAAGTAAGTTCAATTATTATGATACCTTTGGAGAAACCGTTTACGAAATCAACGCACATTTTTCTCATCTGTGCCTTGCCTGGATTCCCACCACATCTGCCTCTTCCTGTTGGCTGAGTTATTTGTCCCGTTTCCGACCAGCTCATCTTCCTCGCACGCGTCTTCCTCCTCGTCATCCTGAAACAACACAGATAGAGGCTGGGCGTCTTTCATCTTTGGATCGGATGCGCATCGGAAAACATGAATCTCTGCAAGGGTTTATTTTCTGCAGAGTTTAGTTTAGTCGAGTTTAGGAATAATAAGAGTCTCTTTCACACAAAAGTCCCTCAAAACTGCGGCAGTACGGCTGGGGGGTGGGGGGGGGGGGCGCGACCTGAAAATCATCTGTCTATCGCAGACGATTGCTTTCAACACAGCCTACGGGAACCATGTTGATGACCCCTGCTCTAAAGGTGATGTTACAACTGTCAAATCCTAAAATTATTGCGAAATTGCCATAACGAATCAGTCACACAAAACCTAGGTTCCGTGCACTGAACACTAAGAAATCCTGATTGAGTGCTGGCATTACTGTTACACCAATCTTGTGTGAAATTAGCCTAGACGGAGGTACAAATGTTTTATGACATAATTTAAAAAATATATCTGCGAAATTGTAAAACGAATCGGCCATAAAAGAACACGAGGTCCATTATAATCTGATTATTGAACATGCGCGTCAACTGTGGATTTATGCGCGCACCACGTTTTTATCATCAGAATCTTCTAAAGTGGACACAGACACACTAAAGGGATCAATACATGGATACATCCCTGGAAGACTTACAAACGAGCACCGTTGCAGATCAGAGGGGCAACGCTTCAAGCGATGGAGTCATTTTAAAAGAAGAAATTTTAATGTACACAGTGGAACATCCTCCAGACAATATATTGTGTTGAGACCCGGTGCAGACTTGTGCTAACAAAACAGGTCCGGGGGTCACTTGCACTTCCTGCACATAATTTTGTTCAGCCGTAAAATGGCTCCAGGCTAGCTGCACTCTTCACTTCCTGTAAATGTGATGTGTTCCAATACATTTGCCCATGTAGTGAAGCCTTTCCCTTAAACTTTCCAAAATGGCTGCTGTGTCAGCATCACTTTTCACTTCTTGTAAATGGCATGTGTCCCAATTCTTGTGTACCTACGGTGAAGCCCTTTCCTAAATGGCTTCTCTGTAAGTTTCACGTGTCCACCCTCGAGTCCATTCCACAAAAAAAACTTCTCAAAATGGCTCCTGTGTTCGTTTCACCTTGCACGTCTTGTTGATGCAATGTGTCCCATTACCTTTCACCCTAAAGTGAAGCCTTTCTCCAAATGATCTTCTCAAAATGGCTTCTGAATCAGTTTTACATGTCCCAATACTTTAGTCCATAGAATGAAATCTTTCCCCAAAACTTTCCATAATAGCTCCCGGGTCCGTTTTCATTGCGTAACAGGCAAATATTTTAAAAAAATGAATTGCCTTCAATTATTATTATTTTTTTGTCATTTATATTTCTGTGTCAATCTTATGGAAATACAAAATACATTTATTATTAATCGTGTTTGCATGAGGGGGGCTTACGGTCAGCTGGTCGATAGGCTCCTGCAGCCAGAGGCGTATGAGCGTGGCTAGAGTGTAGTAGAGAAGCAGTAGCATGACGGGGTTGACAAAATGGTGCCACCTGCGCTTGGGGTGCACCATCAGCTTCCACGTGCGGCCGCAGTCGCTCTGAATGATGGGTGACATGCCAAAGTACCTGCAGGAGAGGCACGCGCACATTAACAACCTTTTGGGCGTGTGAATTGGAAGCCACCAGGAGATTCCGCATAGAATGTAGAGTATGTAAGTCAATTTTCCTCCACACTTTTATGTGATCATGACCTAGGCTATACTTTAAACTTGACATCTGTATGTTAGGATGTTCAAGAATTCTTTTCAAAACATTGTTTACGTGTGTGTGTGTGTGTGTGTGTGTGTGCGCGCGCGCATTTGCGCTGTATGCGTGTAAATGTGTGGTCCAGATGTGAAACAATGTGGTTGTTATGACACAAACCACAGCGCAACAGATTGTCTCCTGCCTCATGCATAATACAACAAGAAGGGTGCTTGTAGTAGCGCTCTTAAAAGCTCTGCTCTCCGTGCGCGCGAACCGAGTGGGTGAGTCAGATACCTCCACCCAGCAGCTGCTTTTGTTGATGTTTTGTTGCCTTCTTCCAGGCTCCAACAACAAGTAAATATTTGCTGTGCTTTAAACAAGCTCCTGCGGGCTCCCCAAATGTTATGGGTTGTAATAGGCTTAAAAGGCACTCGTTCATTAAGGTGTTAGCCCCTTCCGAGTGTTTTATGGCTAATCAGTAAACATTTCCCCTATATCGCTTTAGGCTGCGTGTATTTATTTACAAAAACAATACAAACAAGTGGCGGCCCGGTAGTCCAGTGGTTAGCACGTCGGCTTCACAGTGCAGAGGTACCGGGTTCGATTCCAGCTCCGGCCTCCCTGTGTGGAGTTTGCATGTTCTCCCCGGGCCTGCGTGGGTTTTCTCCGGGTGCTCCGGTTTCCTCCCACATTCCAAAAACATGCGTGGCAGGCTGATTGAACACTCTAAATTGTCCCTAGGTGTGAGTGTGAGTGCGTATGGTTGTTCGTCTCTGTGTGCCCTGTGATTGGCTGGCAACCGATTCAGGGTGTCCCCCGCCTACTGCCCGGAGACAGCTGGGATAGGCTCCAGCACCCCCCGCGACCCTAGTGAGGATCAAGCGGTTAGGAAGATGAATGAATGAATGAATGAATACAAACAAACAAAAGTGTGTCCATCCATGTTTTTTGACTCAAAAATAAATCTTTGAGCCACAACTCCTAAATTTATCTCATGGTAAAAATCAAACAATATCCCGAAAACAGGGGAAAAAAAAATCTGCAATGTAAAATGGGATTTATTGTTTGTCCAGTGATCTTATGTTATTCATTACTTTTCATGATACATTTGTGGGGTTAATGGAGAGCACTACTATGGACCTGACCTGATGTACCCGTCTTCCGGCGTGACTGACTCCTGGAAAAACTGGAACTGGTAGAGGTAGAGGACCACCAGGTGGCCGGCGCTGAAGATGGCCATCAGCACACACATGCAGCTGAACAGCAACGTGTCGAAGGTGCGGCGCAGGGACCACCAGGTGCACAGGAATAGGAAGATGAAGAAGTAGACGGCCGAGGTGAGGGAAGGAAGCATCATCCCTAGAAAGGAAAAAAAAAACGCACACAAGATGTATTGCGCTGAGCAGCTTTGGCAGGAAAATGTGGCCTCACCTGTCGTCCCTAACAAGATGGTCACCACCACCTTCCCCGCCGTGGTGATCAGGTTTCCGATAACATCCTTCACTTTGGACGCCACCTGTGCCACCAGCCGTAGGATCTTCATCTTGGCGCTCTCCTTGGCTTCTTCCTCTTCCTCCACCTCGCACGCATCCACCACTTCGTCTTCCTCGGCCTCGTAGCCTCCGTCCGAGTCCTCCTCCAGCAAGACGTGGTCGTCCAGGCTCAGTTTCTCATCGTCTTCCTTTGAGTGACAATGAAGAACTTGAGCTTATCATACAAGTGGCAAAAGAAGTTAAACAGTGTTCATGTTTTAAAAAAAATAAAATAAAATAAAAAAGAGATAAATGGCCGAACTTGGATAAAAAGTGACGATGCAGATGGCGACACCGCAGTTTTAAAGACTTAATTGGGAAATAATTACCTTGCCGTCTTATTTCGTCATAATATAATGCTGATATATTAGTTGTAATATTTTATTTACAGTACATTCAACCATGGAAAAATATGTTGTGTTATATTAATATAAACTATCATAAAAATAATGACGATCATAATAAAAATCATGATTAATTATCTGGTAAACAATGTCACAATGTCTTGATCTATATTGTAAGATTATATCATTTTCATTTTATTTACCTTTTATTTTAAATGATTAACAATGTAAATTACATTTAAATTGATATCCGTCATCTTCGAATAATTTTTGGACAGCAAAAAGTCAAGAAAAAGCAAACGAGAGTCACGAGTTAATCAACCTTTGATGCTCGCTGAACCGTGGCCTGATGCACAACGCCACACACAACCCTGGTCGGAATTCCGCTATTTTCCGCGACTTCCAAAGCATACTTTTCCGCCATAAAATAGGCCGTTTACACAGAGGTGAGCGAGGGGGCAAAAGTCAAATTCGCACTTGTTCCTCCGCTTGGAAGTGGGCGTTGTCCTGAGCCATGTCCTCGGGTGGCCTCTTCTGGACCAGCTTGCGACACAGAAACCAGATGGCCCCGCCCACCATGCACATGCCAATATCCGGTACGAAGACTCTGATGCCGTTTCCCGCGTCGGCACCAATCACGCTTGAGAAGACGAAATGTAAAAAAATAAAAATAAAAAATAGACAATCATGCCAGACTGGAACACATCAGTGAGGAAAACAATAGCTCTTCACATGGGGATTGTTTCCATTTATTCAAGCGTTTTTTTAAAAGTGCGCTGAATTCTTTGGTTTTATATGCACTGAAACCGAATAATGAAACAACGCCAACTGCTTTAAATGCATTGCCGTAAACAAGTGACTAATCACGAGAGACTGGGGGGGCGGGGGGGACATGCTCGGGGCAAATCCTGCGCCATATATAATCATAAAGACTTTTTTTTTAATCATTATAAATTAAATCAAGATGTGTGTGTGTGTGTGTGTGTTGGGAGGGTAACGACCAAAACAAGAAGTTCATGCGTCAGCTACAATAGTCGTGAACTTGGCGTGACTTGCTGGGATTTAGGGGTGCCACTTAAGGAGAATGTTTACGAGGCGTCATGATTGTTCCAAAATGACGACCGGCTTTCCAAAAACCTTAATTGGCGGCTTTTTAATCATCCAAACGATTGTTCCTACTTCTGTTTTTTTGACAAACGCAGCCTAATTAAACTGTTGACAAACGCAAACGTCCCATCCATCAAAACAAATTTTGGACTTTTTTTTTTGATCATCGAGGATGAGGTTATATTACCCACATACGTAATCGAGAAAGTCCACATCAAGACCCTCAATGTGGTTTGTCCAAAAATACATTTACGGGGGAGATACCGGTACTTGAAGTTTATAGTTTGGATTTAAAATATATCTTTTGTGACACCAGGGCTAAAACGTTTCTGACAGACACCTGAAGTAGCGATGGATAAATACTTGAGGTGAAAAAAAAAATTCAATGATTTAATTTGCGAATTATATCTGTCAAAGTGACGCTGGATGTGGAGTTGAGTCAGCTTCCACCATACGATATTTGTGTGTCAAGTTTGGGCTCGCTAGTCAAAGTAAAAGGAGCTTGCCTCGGTGTACATAAGTTCATCGTGAACCCAGGTACAAATTTCTGCAGCTAATAGTTGAGGGGGGGGGGGGGGGGTCGAGACACTGGCGTGTCTGGACATTCCGGTACTTGGGAAGCCGCAACTAACGGGATCAGTGCGCACAAGCAAGCAGACGTGGCGGCAGCCTAACTGGGTTTAGTTTTCATCAGGAGGCCACAGAGGGACACCAAAGTGCTCTTTACCGTCATTGTCAGGTTGTTGCACTGCCCGGAAAAGATGCCGTTTTTCTGCAGTTCGTTTTTCCTGTGCTGTCGTTCACTATAAACAACACGGAACGGGGCAATTTTTCACCGCGGGTGGGTAGTCGAAGTCAGGATTTTTTCGGGTGTTTTTCACTGTCAGAAGAGAAATGCGACGTTTCGCAAACCCCCTCCCCCACCCGATTGTGTCGAAAGCAGTTGTCACTGCCGGACTATTTACAAGTTTCACCATTTCATCATTAGTATTAGTTTGTAGGCTACTGTTTCGCTGTAAGAAAGCAGATGATAATTCCCAACTTATGCTGGATTCTATGGAAACCACACGGAAAGTGTTCATCTCTGATGCATCAATTTTGAGGACCCCCCCCCCCCCCCATTTTACACGAAATGCTGTCACATGTCACGATTGCGCAAGAGGAATTCTCTTCTCGCTGACACGGCCCTTCGCCAAAGCATTCGTCAGTATCGCGGTTCCTGGCAACCTGATTGCTCAACTGCGAGATAAAGCGAGCGTATCCTCCCCACGCGCCATCCTTTAGAGTCCTCGGCAAAAAAACAATGAACCACATGGACACTTATGTTATTGAACGCACATTTGTGATTGGACTTGTGCTTACAATCTTTACCTCTCAAATCCAATTTGCCGGATGGATTTTTCCCACGCAGAACCTGCATGTCAAGAAAATGTTTAGTGAGGATTATTTTGACTAAAACACATATGCAAAAAATAAGTTACTGCGATATATTTATACATACACATACACACGCACATATATATACCTATACTGTATACACATACATATACAGTATATTACAATCCTTCACTTGTAGAACTGAATGAAAATTGCTCCTGTGCTGACTCTCAGGTGATGAAGAATGTCATCTTTCCTTCCGAGTACTTTAAGTGTTCCTGAACGTCACTGCGCAGCAGTGGGGGTCCGTTTCCGCCTATTGAGACTGCTCAGACAAACAGGAGCAACTTTGCTGGCTTTGTTGTGCCGACACAAACGTTGCAGAGTTAACTGGGACTCTGTGACATATTTACCCCTTCGGGGGCGGTTTACTCAACCATTACAAAAAAAGCCTCCGAAATAAAAACATTTTGATCCCTGAAAAAGAGACGCTTGGTACGTTCAAATTAATGTCCGAGTCATTCTCGTATTGATGAAATGATCCAGTTGCAGTTCACCATAAAATGCTATCTGCAGCTGTGGTCCGTCATCATTTCATCACATTCTCTCAGTGGCATGCGTAGGTGCGTTGACGCCCAATGCGAACATGCTGTTGCAGACGGGCTTGTACCCATTGGAAGCTGGGGGGTGGCTTGCAGACTATGAAAGCCCACCTCCCTCGTTTCGCTCAGAATAAGGTGTAAATGTGGAATATTAACGGGGGCATACATTACTTAGGGTATAAATGTGGTATATTACTGGTGTAAAATACAATCAGTGTTAAAATATGGTAATTTGGGGACGTGGAGAGCATTAAGTATGCTATGTTGGAGTTGTATAGCACAGTAATTATGTTACATTGGATGTATAGCATGGCGAACATGTCATACTACAGATGTATAGAACAAATATAAGTAGAGAGCAAAAGGGTTGTATAGACCATGAAATCTAATGTAAATATGATATATCAGAGGCCTAAAGACATGAAATATGATGAGAGTGTAGTACATTACGGTTGTAAAGACCATTAAACATGAGGGGGAGATGAAAGTGTGGTGTTTAGGTGCATTTTTCTGCCTCCGGGGTCATTTCCTGCATTTCCAGTCAATGCCTCCCTTATCTGAACTTTCTAAATCTGGTATTCAACCCCTTGACACCCTTTTCCTTCTGGTGCCGCCGTAAACAAGGAGTCTTCCTTCATTCTGACGCGGTTACTCATACCACCTCCCACCACCTTCCCTCTCTCTCTCTCTCTGCCTCTCTCTCTCTCTCCTAAAAAAATGACAAAAATTATATTTCCTCTTAAACACGTCGGCCACTGTGAAGGGGAGTAGGACAGGGGATACCCTGACAAGCTCCAGCTGCCCCGATAGGTCGTCCGCTGGTCACTGCCTTTTCCCCAATAGTCATCAGTCATTCCTCTGTGCTGACTCAACATAGTGAATGAGTGTGTATGCGAGTGCATTTACAAATAGTTTGGGGGATGGGGGGGTGTAAACCGTCAAAGACATGGGTGGAGCTGACTAAACGCAGAAGGCGGCTTCTTATCATGTCCAAACCGTCAAATTTTCACATCATTTTCCTGCCACACACACACACACACACACACACACCACACCCGCCTGTTGATTCAAGACCCTCACTTCGTCACTACTCGAGTATGTGCCACACAGTACGTAAAACGTGTCGGATTGGGCTCGAGGAAAGAAATGCTGCACTACCAAGAAGGGTTCAGAAAAATGATCCTAGCAACAGAGATGAGTAAGTGTAAGTGGCTGAGGCCACAAAACAACACATCATATAATTAAGTACAATGTAATAAATTAAAATGCAACCCCCCCCCCAAAAAAAAACCCATAAAACAACTTGAACCAAAGACAATGAAAACTGACAAAGATACTGTATGAACCAAAGTAGAAGATGTGACCTGGAAAAGAAACGAACCACAAAGCGAAGCAGACGCCAACCAAAGAAGAAAATGCTAACCAAAGAAAAAAAAAACAACAACACCAACGTGAAGAGGGCGTGACTGAGACAGCAGTGAAGAAAACTCAAGTATGACAGCGGAGAAGACGACGCAATTTATAGCCGTGTGAGTCACTTTGCCTTCTATTTAGACAGCAAAGCTGATGGCCGTGGTGGCCTTCTGCGTGCTACTTACAGTTGAAGTCGTGGTTGATGGAGTTGCCGGCCAGGAGGCTGTTGACCGTAATCTGATAAATGATGTGCAGCAGCAGGAAGGACACACTGGTGAAGCACAGTGACTGCAGCAGACGCCCTGTGTAGCCTGGATGGACGACAAAAAAACCTTGATCACCATTAAAACCACCCTAATTAGTCTTGAAAACTTTTTTTGGGGGGGGGGCAGGAGCACACAGGATATGTGTCCGATAATTTCCAAGAATCCCGTCACAAATGATACTGTACATCTCCAATCCTAACTACAAATTTGCCCTTCAAAGCAGTGGCACTCGCTTTCCCAGGCTTCTTTGCCAAACCTACAAGCTCTACTGGAAGCATTCCGTTATCACGGCCATCTTGATATTATCCACGTCCTCAAAAGAAGGTTCACTCGATGAGGAAAATGTCCCCTAGAGGCAGGTTGGATGAGGAAGGGTATTGCTCGAGCATGGTCAGGAACTGTCAGATGCTCAGGGCATAGTGAGCAGCCACGAAGAGCTCTGCCAGAATTGTCCCTTCTGCTCATGCACTAAGTCAGGGGGTGCCTCGGACTGGTTTTAAGTTCATTTGTGAGGGGTGTAGAGGGAAATGAGGGAAGAAAAAGATTTGTGTGTAACCACACACTCACACGCCGAGTTAAGTTCGCCACCAGGACACAATGAACAACTTCAAAATAAAAGATTGCCATGGCACTGATGTCCGTGTATTACTGTATTTGGGAAGATTGGGTATCGAGGCAGTAAAAAAAAAAAAAATCAAGCATTTTCTTTTTTCATTTTACTTTTTTTATATCAAGGTAATTTTTTTTTTTTTTTTTAAATCAAGGTAGCGGCCCGGTAGGCCAGTGGTTAGCACGTCGGCTTCACAGTGCAGAGGTACAGGGTTCGATTCCAGCTCCGGCCTCCCTGTGTGGAGTTTACATGTTCTCCCCGGGCCTGCGTGGGTTTTCTCCGGGTGCTCCGGTTTCCTCCCACGTTCCAAATACATGCGTGGCAGGCTGATGGAACACTCTAAATTGTCCCTAGGTGTGAGTGTGAGCGTGGATGGTTGTTAGTCTCTGTGTGCCCTGTGATTGGCTGGCAACCGATTCAGGGTGTCCCCCGTCTACTGCCCGAAGACAGCTGGGATAGGCTCCAGCACCCCCCGCGACCCTAGTGAGGATCAAGCGGTTCGGAAGATGAATGAATGAAAATCAAGGTACTCAAATTACTCAAGGACTGGTTTCGCCCTATGCGACACCTCATAATGTGGCTAAAAATCAAGTGTTGCACGTCGTGCTAGTCAGTTGACCCCCTCCGCTGAAGATATGGAATATATAGTGGTTCGTGGTCACACCTAATGACCTTCCCATCGAGCCACATCATCTTCCTAAAGCTGTTTTCAAATGCCCGAAAGCTGCCACAGCTGCTGTGCACATGCAAGCCGTTTTTATAGAGTACAGACAGGTACTGGGGAGGGGGGAGGGGGGGGGGTGTTGCTGTGAGACTGCGCACAACAGTCGAAGTCGTTTGATGAAGATCCTGGGGCTTGTTTTCGGTGTGAGCGGGTTCAAAGTATTACTTAGTGTGCTTCTGTGTGGAAACAAAGCTCCAGTGGTTGTTTCTGCTTAACTTTATGACAATTAGTAGTCCCTCCCTCTCCTCCCCACGGGGAGCTACATTCAGTTTTACAGTACCCTGGCTCAGGTGAAGCGCTTCTAGCCCAACTTTATCAAATCCGCTCAACAGACCAGAGCAAGCGCATTAAAACTTTGAGCAATTTGTGCTCATTTCCCGACGCGATTCCCTAGCCAGCCGCAAAGGCCGGGAAAAAAATGCTTGTAAACGGGGGAACCATGGGGAGTGTTTCAGGCGCTTTCTGAAAACAAAATGTTGCAAAGGAACAACTTTGCTTTGAATGCGGATCATTTTTCTCCATTTTGGACAGAGGCTTTGGTTGCAACACACTCATCTTGACTTCATTTACCTGTATATTTTTAGAACTGGTTGAGACATCATCTCAAGAGAATCTTTGAGTGGTCTCCCAAACAGAAGGTGTTGTCCGGCTTAAGAATTACTGCTTGCTCCCGAGAATTAAACAACTTTTGAGCATCATTTGACCATTCGATGCATGATACTGTCGGGCATTTATGGCGTACCGGCATGCAAGATATTTTGGCCATGCACTATCCTTGCCGACACATCAATGACCAGAATTCTAATTTCTTCATTGATTCAGATATCGAAAACTGTTTGCGGCTCCCAGTGTTGTCTTTTCGGTGGTAAGCGGGTCGAAATGGCTCTTTGAGTGTAAAAAGGTTGCTGAGCTCTGGTCTCGTGTGTATTGTTCCAATTTGGACTTTGGACAACGAGTGTAAATAGCCCAAATGTCCCTAAAATGGCTGCTTGGTTTGTATACATTCATGTGGGTGTACTACTAGTTATGATGGACATCTCACAATGTCAAGTGAAACTTGCTTGAAGGGCTGAATATTTTTTTAAAAAGCTGTGACTCGCTATCAAACCAAATCTGATCCAGCTCTCATATTGAACGTTCTTCAAATATGCAGTTGTACCCAATACCGTTGTCCTGACATGTGTTTCTAACTTGGGAATGGGATCGGTGAATATTCCTCTTCCCCGTGTCTTTAACTATTGATGAGCATGTAAGTGGTCCACTCTGGGCGTGCTGCTCGACTTCCTGATTGTTATTTCAGCTGGAGACGCTCTGGACACTGCCCCAATATGCTTTTATATATTATTGAGAGCTGCGGGTGCTTTCTTCGGCGGGAAGAGGTGTTCTGCATGGCGACCGCAGTCCAAACCGCCGCGCCAAATAAGCCTCAGCGGTCCTTTTAAATTCAGAGGAGTTACATTTTAAGGAACGTTTGAGTTAAATGGCATCAGGAATGGCGGCCATTACGATTAATCATCTTCCACATACATTCAATAAAGGCGAAATGCAATCTCAGCAATTAAACCCAACGAAGCTTTCACGTCCCCCCCCCCATGGACAATCCAAATAAAGTCACTCAGGGGTGGATTTTTTTTTCTTTGTAGTCTCAAATGTTTCTTCTTTTCCTCAAGTAAATTGGATTACTGCAGGATCGATGGTGGATCATTTTTATGCTTGCAGCGACAGCACTAAGCAATGTTAACCTTCCACAATTGAAATATGGACCTAATGCGTCGCCTGAGGAAAGGTTTGGCGTTAGAATGGAGTGAAAACACGAGTTACAGGTCTTCGCATTGGATGAAAGCAAAAATTACCCACTGAAGAAAGAATGTTACATTTTGATTTTTGCTATTAAACTTCCATCCATCCATTTTCTGATCCACTTATCCTCACAAGGGTCACGGGGGCGGGGGGGTGCTGGAGCCTATCTCAGCCATCTTCGAGCAGCAGCCGGGGGACACCCTGAACCAGGTCCCAGCCAATAGCAGAGCACACAAAGACAAACTACCATCCACACTCACACTCACACCAAGGGACAATTTAGAATGCTCAATCAGCCTGCCATGCATGTTTTTGGAATGTGGGATGAAACCAGAGTACCCGGAGAAAACCCGCGCAGAACATCCAAACTCCACATAGGAAGGCCGGACGGAGCTAGAATCAAAACCGGTACCTCTGCACTGTGAAGTCGACCCGCTAATCACTGGACACTATTAAACTTCAAAAAACATAATCCATTTTTTTTTCATGGTGTACGAGTCCAACATACGGTACGTCATCATGCATTTTGTTGTTGTGGTTTGCCACAGAGTTCAAATAGGCTCAGGGGTCTGATATTTTATGTATACATGTCTGTCTGTATGCATCAATGTGTAATGGAAATGTATTAAGATGTTTTCATATTCTTTCTTGCTGGAGGTAAATAGGTTTCTGAGCTGGTGAGGTGGTTGGTATGGACTTACCCTGCATGGTGGTGCATGTGGGCTCAGGGAAAAGAGGAATAAGCAGGAGGAAAATGAGGTAGATGAAGGACAGCACGTTGTACCTGAAGAGACAAGCTAAGGAGACAGAATAAAATGCCGTTAGTGCTGTTGTCATATGATGAGAAGCTAATGTTGACACGCACATTCATTTCAAACCATGCATTCCGAGATAGTGCTTCAGCAAAGTGGAGACTGTGGACCTCAGTACGGATAGGATATATTTTCAGCAGGATGTTTGGTCCTATTTTTAATCTTCTATTTGTTTATTTTAATCCGACACTTTTTTTTTTTAAACCATCGCCGGGGAGCTTAAAAATTGTGAAGTCATGCGTACACATTGGGTCTTGAAAAGGTTCAAATTATATTTACAAAAGTTTTAGAATTTGATTTTAGTTTTCCATTTATGTGGAAAACAAAACATTTGGGTCATCTTTTTCAATATAAATGTAAACATTTTCACCTAATTTTTTACAGCAGATTTGAAAAAGTTGACCATTTCCTTTGTCTGTTTATTTCCCTCAACATTTTTTCCCATTTGGACCTCAAGTGTATTATAATAGCTGCCTATTGTTGAAAATGTTTCTGTTAGCGAGCAGTTATGAAAGTTGCGGTCCCGATTCTTCTACTTTACATAATAACCGGCCACACACGCACAATGTCGCCACCCAAGACTTGAAAACTTGGCTGGATGAAGAATTGTCATTTTCAACCCACAATAGGACGAACGTTGTATGAGACGCTTTCTGTCAAAGCCAAAAGGTAAGCAGAGCTGCGCTAAGCTTTGCTCAGTACAGTTTAGTATTGTCTAACAGTTTTAGTACAAACTTGATTGCTCTACAATCAAGTTTGTTGGGGGAAGCTGCATGAGGCTCATGCACGGATCTGCACTTCACAGCAACATAAAGAGAGTACAACAATCGGTAACTGTTTTAAACAGCGAAAAAAAAATCCATAAATTGTCTACTTCAAAATCCGTATATAGTTGCTGGAATTTACTGTACCAAGCCTACCCTCCTCTTGACACAAATGCCATTTTTCTGGAAGTGTGTGCCAAGTCCTCTCAGGTTCTCTCTTTGTGCTCTAAAATCAACAACCACGTCATTCACAAAACGAAAAAAATTCAACTGGACCGCTCAAAAAAAAAAAATGCTGCTTTTATTTATCTTTGCGCACTCAAAGGTCCCATTCAACAACATTTGCCTTGGCTCCCCTTACTGCTCCACATAAGTGCTCTCACACTGAAAGCCTAATCTAATTATTAGGGATACTGACTGACTGCTTAAAAAAATAAAATAGAATGTATCGGGAGCCAAGCAGTTTGAAGTATTTATCTGCAGACGCTTGACCGCATGCTTCCCGTCTGCTTTTGGTGACTCACTGACCGAGGGTCCATAAAAAAATTTAAAAAATAAGCGTCTTTTGTTTTCACATATCACATGAAGCAAAAAACTTGAATCAGGCTTTTGTCTCATCTAGTCTTTTCAAAAGCCATAAAAGCTGCCACAAAACCACAAAGGCAGAGTTTGGGCCCAGAAATATAAACGGATGTTAAGGAGGCGCAGCTCAGCCCCGCGGGCGATAAGTGAGGAATTCGAAACCACCTAAAGACCTTTTCTTGTTTTTTTAGGTGTTATTTTTTTTTCTTTAACTGAAGCATATCAAGTCACTCCTGTGTAGTTTAACTTCGAATTTGCCTGTGTTAGACTTAAACAACACAAAGAAACAGATTTTTGCAATTGTTTATGTGCGTTTGAAGGGGGAATTTGAAGTTTAAAAAAAAACACTGTCATAAATGTTAAACCTGTCTGAGTGACTTGACAAAAGAATTCCAAAGATTTGGGAAAAATCATTCCTCCCTGACCCCGTCTTATGCCTCTAATTTCATTGTAATTATTATTTTAAAACGCACCACACCTTGACAAGACGGGCCCATCAGAAACTGTCGAGATAGAATATTGTGAGTCAGGCTAATGTGGCTAATGCTAAATACCCACTGAAAGCTCAAGCAGTAGCAAGGTAGTTTTCAACAGACGAAGAGTACAGCAAACATGAGTCTTGCTTTTGTTGTTTGTCAATCTCAAATTATGAACGTGTGCTAATGTGGCTAATGCCAACATGCTAACTAGCAAATAAATTGTTGAGTGGCGAGTAGTCATGCGCTAGTTTCGATTTTAAGAGTCAAAGTGTGTCATGCTTTTGTTGTTTCTTTTTATTGGATGAAAAATAAAGAAAAAACAAGTTTGCGAGTCAGGCTAATGTGGATAATGGTAACAAGCCACTAAGGTCGAGCAGAGAGCACTAAGCGAGCTAGTGTGCCTTTAGTAAACTTTAACAACAAAGTCATGCTTTTGGTTGTTTGTTTTGCTTAAATAATTAAGTTTGCAAGTCAGGCAAATGTGGCTAATGAAAACTTGTTACTAAAAGATCAGTTGGTGAATCTTAGAGAGCTAGTCTTCCTTGAATTACGGTAAATAGAATAACACCAGAAGCAAGTCAGCTTGTATAGTTTGTCCCGCTTAAACCATTATTTTTGTGATTCATGCTAATGTATCTAAAGCTAACTAGCGCATCAAAGATAAAACGCTGAGCAGTGGCGAGCTAAGTCAAGATAACATCACTGCTTTTACTTTGCTTATGATTGTGTACGTTGCATAATCAGAATGACAAATGCAAGTGCATCACGACATTTATTTACAAATGCAAATAAACTACATAAAATGCGGCCAATGCTCACAAGTCACTAATCAGTAGTACAAACACAACCTTCCAATCAAAATACTGTATGTCTCGGCCATGGTGCTTTGTTATTTATTGCCTTTTGAGGTGCACATCAGCAGCGGTGAGGATCTTGGCTTAGCCACGCAACTCCACGACTGCAGTCAAAACAATAAAAAAATAAAGTGACGCATTGGCATCATTATGTGCATTTTAGCAACCATCTACGTGTGTAACGGTACACTGGTGAGAAACAGCTGTGGCGAGTGTTTGGGTGTTTTACATGCTGTGTACACAAGGACTCCGTCGCTGCAGGATTTCAAAAGAGGTGATGTTAGATGGCCGTCGCGGAGGCGGGGGGTTTAAAAAAAAAAAAAAAAGCAACTACGCAACGTCGAGGGGTGGTGTCGAGGTTGTGCGGTGTGTGGTGGCGGATGGGAAGGAAGTGGCAGGTGTTTGAGTCCCAGAAACAATAACATCTGTTGCAGTGCGTCGTCACTCCGAGGGGCCGCGACTTTGGTCGCTTTTATCACTTAGCTGCACACTCACCAAGTACTGAAAGGTCATTCCATTTTCTTCTTTTTTTTTAGGTTTTTTTTAATTCTTTTTCAAACTAAAATATTTGGACTGTGGCAGAGGTTCTGCGATTTCGTCTTTGTACACTTCATCACTATGGAATCGAGATAAAACAATCATGATGTGACTTAAGTGTAGACCATCATCTTTAATTGTGGAGTACATGTGCTCAAAATGGACATCCCCCCCCCCCCATACACACGTATACGCACACACAACATTCAACATTAAGTGCTATAAACTGGTATGTCGCCACTGTAGGTAAATTAAACGTGAAACACATTGATTAGCTTTATAATACTTTTAAGTCGCAAGATTCCAGAGAATCTACTTTCTACTTTCTGTTCCACCATGGACCTCCTCCATGTTTTGATACGCCAAAAATAAAATAAGCTCAAAATAAGCAGTTTTGCATCACAGTTTGCGGGGCAAAATAAGCATATTGTGCCTCATCAAAACACATTGAGTTGCAAAATTGAAAATTAACCACCTCGACGGTCCCAAAAAGCACACGTTTAATTGAGGCTACTTAATACAACTCAGCTACAAGTAGCAGCCAGCTTCGACTGTCAACTGGTGTGTCAAAACATGTTGTGGAGTCTCTCCAAGTCAGTAATCGTCACCTGAATGGCGAAGAAGCTACACTTGCGATCTGACATGATCATTCTCAAGAAGGGATGACAAAGAAAGACGCAGGAGTCATGTCGATTATCCTAAGATTCACACGGCTGGCGCGTTTAGCATCACAATTATGTGCTTGAGGTGATTGAGACTACTTTTCAGAGACGTCTGGATGGAACTGCGTTAAAGCGGAGAACATCCAACTTTGAACAACAAAGTGGCAGGCAAATTAAAATGTGTCTGGACTCGAGGAAAAAAAAAATCATTATTATTATTTTTTTTTAAATCAACCCACTAAACAGAACCGGAAATTAATTACGGTACGCTGTGCAATATGTCAGCCAGGAGGAGTGACCTGTAAGGTTAAACATACATTAATATAGAATAAATTATTAATATCCAGTCCATCCATCCATCTTCTAATCCATCTATTTCATAGTTAGGACAACTACGACTACTTTGCTTGTTAACGGACAGACATTTTCATCAAGTTGAGGCGCACGGCAGATGGAACAAGAACCTTGTCCGACGACATCATCGCCATCATCACCGTCTGCCGCCACTGTACCTTCCACTTTCGATTTCCTCCCGCTTCCTGTCAGCGGCGACGGACAGGAGTGCTCGTTTTGCACTCCCGAAAAGCCATAAATTATTAAAAAGGTACGCTTACGATAAAAGGCAAGTCAATTCTCTCACAAGGCAAACCGCATTATTAATTCATGCTGTTAAAACGGCTTTCCACCAATTAATGGAGTCTATGAATGACCTCGCAATGGCTTCTGGAAATAACGATGCGGTAGTGATGTGCTTGTGCATTACAGCAGGGATTATGCTCTGAGAAAAAAAAAAAAAAACACGGGCTAGGACCTCTGTGACTTCCTTACCCATCTGTGGCCTGACCACAAAATGGATGCTTAAATATCCCAAACTAAACACCACTTCATTGAGGCCGGGATTGACCATATGACCATACCTCAAATGAATCACTTGATGACAAAACGCCAAATTGACCTTGAAAAACTCACGCCTACAAATGGGACAACGTGCCACAAATGTCAAAACACGGGAGTTCAGCTCAGTGAGCATATCAAGAATTAACTATTTTTCACCAGGTACTCCGGTTTTCAAATCTTAAAAAAATGAATCTAAATACATCAAAAAATGAAAACCACTGTGGCACGGTGGTCAACTGGTTACCACGTCCACCTCACAGTGCAGAAGTGGAGAGTTCAATTCTGGCTCCAGCCTTCCTGTATGGAGTTTGCATGTTCTACCTGTGCCTGCATTATAAAGTAATTAATCTACACTCCTTAGATTATGTACTCCATACTAAATACAAATGCAATAACAGCTCGTTTATGGCTGAATAATTCAGATTGTGAGGGACTTTACATTCACAGTCACGTGAGGCCTCGGTGAATGCTGACGTAAATAAACACGCATCAATCCACGTCCAACTTAATGGAACTTTCAATAAGCTTTAACCCCCCTGACGGATTTAAGGCCTGACCTTATGCGGTTTATTTTTAATGGCTGTCACATCCATGTAAAAAAAGTAGCAGAGGTCATTTTCCCTAAACAGCCAGAAGGTGAAATTACTCCTTCAAATGGCTAATTTAACTTTTGATAAATATTCCGAAACTGGGTTGAAGGTAAAACAAATATTTGGGATGGATAGTGTTTAAAACCAATAAGCTTCTAGGCCACTGTCATCTTTAATTCACTCTTAGTGACGTAAATAGAGCGTAAAAGACTATTTTCACCATCTGTCTTGAAGGCATGAACAAGCACGCCCTTTAAGATAGATGGTAGAAGATAAAACAATAATCAATATGTTATTGTGTATGTTGTTATGTATTCTTGTATTAGAGCTTATTCTAAAAATAATAATTATAATGACATTCATGTGTATAAAAATACATTTTGTTTGTACTAGGGATTTATTTATGAGCCAACTGGACCCGATGCTTTCACACAGGCGAAATACATGAACAAATGCATGTTGCCGTGTTTGATTGTTGCTCTTATGTTGGCCTCGGATGAAGTCCATCACCAAAAAGTATGAGTTGAAGAGGTCATGTTTGGGAGATTTTTTTTTAATTGAAATTCTTTTTTACTTTAAGAAAGATGAGATGAAAAGGCATTTTCTCAGAGGAAACAAACTGTGCAAACAACATTTTAAAGCCCATAGATTTGTGTCAATTTGCTCCTTGAATTGGACGTTTTCTGAAACTGAATGAATCTGAATCCAAATGCGTCTTTCAAACTTTAGAGGAAGGTTGTGCCTTGGTTTAAATTGTGCCTTCAAGTGATTAGGCACTAACTTTACACCGATATAACTTGATTAAAAGTTTATACATGCATGGTTAAGTAATTTTCGGGCAGCCAGAAATCCACATTTCCAGGTAATTTTGGCATTGCCTTTCAGGAACCTGGGGGAAATTCCACTTTTCTTTTCCACTGATATGAATTGGAGTAAGACATTTTGATTGGAGTTTAAATGCTGCCTTCATCGAATCTGAGCAAATGTATTTGTTTACATCGATATAACTGTAAATGACGTTCAAGTGGCTGTTGTGTAAACATCTTATCAGCGCATTTAGTCGAAACGGGGTAAGGAGAGGGGGTAAACAAATGGTGAAGTAAACCGTCACCCATCTGCAGTACGAAGTGCAAACGCAACGTGTTCGAATTAAAAACTCACCGGCGGCGAGGCAGGCGGGCAACAGGAGCCTGAAGACCAGCCCGCACACCACCTCCGAGGCCATGGCGCCTCTGGGCAGCGACAAGAAACTCTCTCTCACTCTTTCTCGGTCGTTAGAGTCTCCCACTCATCCCCTCCCCAAAAAAAGTGTCTCAAATCCCGGCCGTCACGGGTGTGTGCGCCTCCCCATCAGTCGACTGCAGCCGAACGAGACACCCGAGCGGCGGCTTGTCCAAGGCGTCGAGAGGACGCCACTTCCACGCTTCATTATCACCATCCACACCCGGCAGCTCATAGCCGAAAAGACACTTTTGTTTCCGTTCAAGTCATGTTCGCCATTCAGGTGGGCAAACGGTCCCGTGACAAAATATTGCCGAAATGAAGCTACAGGTTGTCAAGTTGAAGCAAAAAAAGCTTGTTCGTAGAGGAGTCCAAGTGTAATCGTTACACTTTGACACACTTAACGGAGACGAACCTCTCTTCGCTGTTCTCCTCGCGTGGATTTCACACTTTTGAGTGGGACTGGGCGCGCGCTTGGGTTGTCTTATGACGAAGGCAATTTGTGATTGGCATAAACATCTGCCAATCAAAATGCTTTTTCTAGTTTGAGACTCCACCCTAAAACGATGATGGGCAATAAAGTAGGGGACCAAGACGAAACACTTGTGGCACAAATATTAGCAACAACGTTACTCAAAACGTTGCTTATTTTGTACTTTCCAGTAATTATCTTTTAGCATTTACACTTTAATTCTTGAGTAAGAATGTTTAATGATTTTACGGCGTGCCTCTGCTCATTTGTTGTAGGAATTATTTTTGCTCTATGTATAGCACTTTGTATACAGCGGTGATTGTTTTAATTAAAGTGCTCTATAAAAACAATTGAGTTGAGTTGATAATTGAATGAACTACCCCCTCCACACACGCGCGCGCACACACACGCACGCACGCGCACACACGATAAGTGGCAGCAGTACCTGGAGAAACAGCACCTTCTATCGGTACAAAACGAGGCTGCACATGGAGTTGCAATTCAAAAGATGAACCAATATGTCCAGTTTTCGGCTGGCAACCAGTTCAGGGTGTACCCCGCCTACAGCCCAGCATTCCCATGACTCCCGCGAGGATAAGCGGCTCGGATAATGGATGGATGGGTATAATAATAACAATGATAACAGCACACAGACACGATGTTATTGTCGTCTTGCAGTTATCTAAAAAATATGTACAAATAAGTTTACTGTGTAGAGTAAGTAGTATGTGGGGACCACATTTACGATGACAAGAAGTACAAATGAATGCCCATTATTTCAAGAGATTAGTGGGGCTGGGATAATTGGATGTATTTTCTAATATTTCACAAAAGCATCACGATGACAGGAATCTATATTCCCAGTAGATCAAATGCACTGGTAAAAGCCGCACCGCTCTAGTGCCTTGATCTTTTGAAATGACATTATTTATTAGTTTCTGCAAAGCATGATGGGAGTGAATGGCTGGAGTGGTTGATTTGGGACAAGCCCCGCCACAATATCAGCTTGAGCTTTGAGTCAAAAGCGCCGGATGTTGCCGTCACCATCGCAGCAGTCAATAGCATCAGGCCGTGATTCATCCCAATTGTCCGATCCCTCTCCAATAAGATGCCTGTGTTGAGGGCAACGTTTGTCTTTGATCCATTATTCATTCCACGCTTAAGAGGGATTTATTGACCTCTTCCCAAATGGACCAACTGGTTAAAACATTGATGATGATTCAGTACTAAATCTGGCTTTGCATCCTGGCCTAAAATCATTGGCAGTCGACTCTTTTATGCAGAGAGCCTACAAAAAAACATTTTGTAACATACAAATAACAAGTGTAGTGATCATGCAAAAAAAAAAAAAAAGGCAAATGGGAACATGTAAGCAGCAAACTAACACAATTTCACACGGATCCAGCAAAAACCCACAGTAGCCTGGAAATGAGAAGCAAACTACAGCCAATTTCACATAGTAATCATTAAAAAAATATTGTAATTGAGAACCAAACTAATACGTTTTTACTCAGAGATACTGCCAAAAAAAACCCCACTTGTGCTATCTCACACAGAAACAGGCTAAAGGCGTGACAAGCACATTGGCTTAATGCCATGGTTTTCTGCCAATGCAACCGTTTTTCAGGGTGTCTGTGTGAAAGGGCTGCATCTCACGTGATAGGACGTCTGTCAAGACGCGTTGCGGTCGTCTACGAGCCGGGGTACGGAGCTGGGCCCTCTTCCGAGGTAATGATGTTTTCTTTTCACTTAACGCCGGAACAGGGCAGGACAAATGGAGCGAACGTTAGCAGTTAGTTGATGATGTCGATCGGGATAATGGCTTTCAATCACTTGTTTATTGTTGTCATTGAGCAGGAGGAAGGAGCCGAGATACCTAATGCACCCACTGCACTGGCCGGCGGCACACACAACAGCAGTCAAGGTTTTTTTTTCTTTTTTAATCTTACTTCTTATGATTACTTTGTGTGTTTTTATTTACAGGTTTCAGAAAAAAATTGAGGAAAAAAGTAGCAAAACTAAATAAGATATTATTAATTTCCCCAGTGTGGGACGAATAAAGGATATCTTATCTTATCTTATTACAAGTCAAAGAAACAATGAGATAAAATCACTACAAGTGTTTTAATAATCTAATAATTTAAAATTTCAAAATTAAATAAAAATGAATAACGTCGCAAGTTTCAAGAACAACCCCATCCACATTTAAGATATTAATTAAACAATAAAAAGATTGAGTAAAACAAAATTTGAAAGTACTAACAATTAAACAAACATGAAAGAAGTAACTATTTTTGCAAGTTTCAGGAATAAAATAAATACATTTACAAATGTAATTAAACAAAACGTTTCCAAAATTGTTTAAAAAATTAAAACCATTAAGAACGTCAAATAAATAAACTAATTTGTTGTTTTTTTCTGGAACAAAAATATTTACAAATGACCAATAGAAAGTAATAAAATAAAATGTAAAATATCCACATAATATATAACATGAATAAATGGTTTCTTGCATAGAAAACTCAAGGCTTTACATTGCTCATCATCATCACCACTGCCACCACCGGGGTGAGGTCAATACAGCAAAGTGGAGGTGAATCACTCCGGCTGATGAGTGGTGGGTTTAAAATGCACATTTAATTTGATTGCACCTTCAATCATTACCAATGCAGACACGCCCACCTCCTCCCCTACAAGCACACACACATTTACACACTCGCATACATGCATACATACATGCACACGTTGCAGCGGTGCATTAAGTGTAATGCAATTTGAGCAAGCAAACAAGTTTAAACAGTCAAACTAAAGTTTTCTCGCTGAGGCAGCAAATTCACTAATGGACGGAGATGGTTTATTCCAATAATGGCCGCTACGGTAGCTTCTAAAACGTCACCTGAAGTTGACAGGTCACACACACACGCACGCACACACACACGCACGCACGCACGCACACACACAGACACGCGCACATACACACGCAGAAACACGCACACGCCCGCGCAGACACGCACAGACGTTTTGCCTTGTGGCGATCGTCTTACGTCATACTTTGTTGATGTCATGTCCCTGTTGACCGCAAGGGCGCGCCAGAGCGCCTGACAGACGGACTTCAAGATGGCGCCTTACATGGTTGAACTTAAGCTGTTACGTTGTTGTTATTGTTTTTGGTTGTTTTTACCGTTTAAAAGCGCTACTCAACTTCTCAATGAACCATGTTACAAGCCCATCAATGACAGCAGGCCAGACTTTGTCCGGTGAGTTCATAGACGTGTCCATTTGCTGCTCTTTTGAGAAGGGTTTTGTTCGTGTCTTAAGAAACTACCCATTGATGCATATAGAAGCAAAGCTGCGAGTCGTGGTGACTTTTGCATCGTATTTAAAATAAATGTGGTTTCATATGTTAACGAGACACTTGAATGAAGGACTAACAAAATGATAAAAGTTTAGTAAAACGTCAAATGTATGAAAAAATAAATCTGAATAATTTAATAAAAAATATTGTCAAAATGCAAAACAGAAAAATACAAGAAAAACTTTAAATTATTTAGATTTGTTTTGTCTATCCAGTGTGGAAACAAAGGGCCTATTTTAATGAGGAATTCAATGTATTTTTCTTTAGAACACGCCCTCGACCCCACGAGTACACGAAGGCATCAGACCTTCCCCACTCGTGGGACTGGCGGAACGTGGACGGGCAGAATTACGCGAGCGTCACCAGGAACCAGCACATCCCGCAGTACTGCGGCTCCTGTTGGGCCATGGGAGCCACCAGCGCACTCGCTGGTAACCGTGACGGCGGCGCTGGGCATGCCTGGAGACCTACGCATTAATCTTTTCTCTTGCTCTCGGCCTAGACCGCATCAACATTAAGCGTGGTGGCGCGTGGCCGTTGGCGTATCTGTCGGTCCAGAACGTTATCGACTGTGGGCGAGCGGGATCGTGTTACGGTGGCGATGACCTGAGCGTGTACGCCTACGCTCACGCGAGTGGCATCCCGGATGAGACTTGCAACAACTACCAAGCCAAAAACCAAAGTAAGCTTTGCTCACCGTTATTAGCCCATCATATTGCCCTTTCACTTGTTGCTAGGCAGAATTACTCATCTGTTTTAAATTGAATACATAGCAGAACAGAAAGTTGAATTATTGTCAACAAACATTTTTGGGGTGTCCTTGTCATTTGTTGCTGGGCAGAATTCTGAATTTAAATAATAAAAATACTGTACTTCTAAAATGGAGCGCTTCCGAGTTTGGGCAAGATGGAATTTGACCAAGACCAGCAGGTGAAAATGTTCACATTTGTAAAACGTCAGTTCATTGACTTCAGTTGTGGGTGGCTTTTTGGTACCACTCAAGAAGAGAAAAACAAAGCTATTTACTTACTTTTAACAGCATGTCACACCTTTTCTGGCCAGTAGGGGGAATGGTGCGCATACTTTTGCCCAACACCGTATTTTACATCTTTGCTCTTTTCTCACGGTTGTTTTGTCATCCCTCTGACCCCTCCGCAGAGTGTGAGCTTTTCAACCAGTGCGGCTCATGCGCCTCCATGGCGTCATGCGATGTGGTCAGGAACTACACCACGTGGAAAGTGGATGATTACGGGAGAGTCTCAGGTAGAGACCATATGAAAGCGGAGATTTACACCAACGGGCCCATCAGGTAAACAGGAATGATGATTTACCTGTGCCCGCCAGATGGGGGAGACATAGAGATTAAGATGCTTTTAAAAATATTTTTTCATTTAGTTGTTCTCTGATGGCCACCAAGAGCCTTGATGGCTACATGGGGGGAATCTTTTCAGAGTTTCACCCCCTTTCGCTGCCCAATCACATCGTATCTGTAGCTGGCTGGGGCATTGCGGATGACAGCACAGAGTTTTGGATTGTCAGGAACTCCTGGGGAGAATTTTGGGTTGGTGTCACACACACACACACGCACAATGCAGTCAGACACTTTGATTGACAATTCACATTGCAGTGGAAAACTGGTTTGGGGTGCTGAATTTTCAATGTTTGGACCGGAATTTCCTTGTTTTTATGCGGAATTCCAACTTCCAAATCCACCCAGAATAAATTTCTGACTATTTTTTTTTTTTCCAGGGAGAACACGGCTGGGCCCGAATAGTCACCAGTGCCTTTAAAGGTGGCAAAGGCAATTGGTTCAACTTGGGGATCGAGAAACGCTGTGCATATGGAGATCCTATTGTAAAGTCATAGATTATTATTATTTGTATTCATGTACAGTCGTCATGGATACATTTCTATGTTGTTAAGGAAATTATCAACTTTATCATGACAACTTTTGCTGTGGCTGTGGGATCATGATATACAATATAAGGTGGTTGCTCCACAATGTGATGTGCGTCTATGTTTGTCGGAACGCCCCCCCCAAAGTGCTGATGATACAGCGGTAACTTGAGATATGGGAGGGCCAATGCGGATTTTTGTTTTTTTGCTTTGACTTGGGAACACAAACTTGTCCGGTAGCAATGCGAGATAGAATTAGTAACCCCCCCCCCCCTTCCAAAAACAAGAGGCTCCAAGCTGTTTGTTCATGTCCAGTTAAACATTTTGCAGGAAACAGGGGCCAAGTTGTGGCATACACAAGTTTTTATAATGATGATCATTTAAGATTTATTTCGTGCCTTTCAAGAGACACAAGGAAGGTGGCAACAGAGATGGTCACTTGTTGCTGGGCAGAAATATAAAACAAAACTACATCTCGTGGAACCTTGATCATCACATTTGGCAAACCAAAGAATTTCGACTTGATAACATGCGACTTCTCCTGTAAAGTGACCAAAGGTTTTTGACTTTGATTTAGGAGTTTCATTCTTTTTGACGATAAAAAATCTGGCCTGTGCAGTTCATAAAGTCACTTATATATAAGTGACATACAGAATCTTTCGGATGAATCCCGATCTAAATCAAGGTTTCGTTCCAACTTTGCCATTTGGCGGGTAGCCCCTTTTGCATTCAGCACTTTTCATTGCCGCCGCAAAACATGAAATCACTCTCATCCCAAATGACCAAAATGGAGTTCCCGCACGCTAGTTCTGAGTGGCTACACTATTCCTTTTATTTCCTGCTAGATGTGAAAAAAACTGCAGTGAATTGTGAATCGGTGTAACCTGAACAGCTTTCGTTGAAGTTGTCGACTGAGACGTGGTTCCTATAAAAGGGCCCGATAATCATAGTGATGTTTTGTGCGCTGCAGTGAGCCACTTGAAAAGCTGGTTTCACCCGACCCACACACACTTAGAGAGCAATGTTGCGTTGCAAGTAGAGCACAATGAGACCAAACATCTGGAGAGGAGCATGGCCTACGCCCACATTTTTGCTTTTTCGAGGCCACACACACAAGTCGCACATTTTTCAACTGTTTTATGTGCAACATCATGTGAGCCATGCCAAGAACAAATACAACATCAACCCGACTAATCACATGGTCAATCATATGGTATATGAGAATAAGAAACATATGGACAATAAGCATTCACTCCTATTGCCACTCCACATTTATTTACTATCAAACTAAACATAAAAGAAAGAGACTTAACATTTTGTGTATTTAAAACCACCGCGGAGCTGAGCCTCTAGTTTGCTAGTTCAAAGCTAATGACAATATGCCAAAGTAAGCATCTCCAGTCAGGTCAATAAATATTTGACAAGTTGCTGAACAAACCATCAACTGGTCGAGCTGGTACGGGCAAAAGCGCTCATGGAACCAGTTTAGTGAGAAGTGCACAACAAGCACAACCCAATTGATGCAATCTTAATTCTATTAATCCCATTTGTCCCATCTGCTACGAGTGTGCGTGTGATCACGAACGTCGATTTGCAAAAAGTATGGAGGCTACTTTGATTTTATCAGGTTTTTGCTGTAGCGTGTAGACACACACACACACACAATGGATGTGGACATCATCTCTATTTAAGCCCACTTTTACCTATGAAAGGATGAAAACGACCGCCGCAACGGACATTAAACCAAGACGTGACCGTGATTTTTTTTTTTACCTTGCATAACACTTAACATCTGAAAACCGAAATCTGTATTTATGCCCATTTCAACCCAGGAAATATGATAGTGATTGCCCTAAAATACTGTTTTTTATAGATGCGAAATCCTCATTAAACTACACGAAGTTTAGTTTCTGTGGTGGGCGTCTATGGAGAGGAAATGCTTAAATGTATGCCTGCATAAATAGTGAAGATTTATCAAGCAACATTTAATCCTTAAAATACAAAATATTGCCAGGTTGAATTAGGCACGAGTAGAGATATGCACATAAATTCTGTTGTTTTTTTAAACATAAATGTTAAGCTTTTGAGCGCCCATGACGAGGAAATGGCCTCACATCCATATACAGCAATCCAAAATATTGGGGCAACCATTCTGATATTTTCAGAGTTTGAATTGGACATGGGTAGAGATCTGCATATGAATTTTGGTAACAATGTTTTTTTGGTTACTTTAGATCAGGGGTGCCCATTTGGTCGATCCTGATCTACCGGTAGATCTAAGACAGGTCCCTAGTAAATCCGAGGAGAAAAAAAAACAACCAGTTGTGTGTCTTTGTACATGTTGGTAATATATTTTTTGTGTTAATATGCGCTGCACCCTAATCATTCTATCAGTCTCATTTTAACCAAAAAATGTTTCAAAAATTTTAAAAAAAGCAGGTAAATCTTGAATTTACAATGGCGCGTGATTACGTCACCGGAAGTTGTTGCGGTCTCTTTGATCGTCATTATTCTCATTCAGAGTTTGCTTCATGTACAATTCACCGAGGGCACGGGCAAAGAATAGGAATCTAGGAGGGCCCAGGGAAGCACTTGAAAATGGTACGTGTGAGCTACGATAGTTAACAGGCTGCAAAGGTGCATCGGATGCCTCAGTTTCAGGCTGTTTCTCATCACGGCGTGCGTGCGTGCATGTGTGTGTGCGCGCGCGCGCCGGTAATGGTAGATATCCCGGGAAGTTAATTGATTGAAAAGTACATCTTCGGTCCAAAACGTGTGGGCACCCCTGCTTTAGATACTGTTATCAGTACTGTATAATGAAAAGATCACTTCCCTTTTTTAAAGTCTTATTTTATAAGACAAGCGGAAGTGAGCCATGAGTGTCGCTTGACGGTCGGAGTGGGGCTCGACGGATTGCGTTTCTCCTCGCGCTCCCTTATTGTTTTTCCCCTCAATTTTACACCCGACATCTTCATCCGCCATCACGGACCGCATCGGGCCTGGGTCGTGAAGAAGAGGGAAGAGGAGGAGGAGGAGGAGAAGATGCCTCATGGGTCATTCCATCACGTCGTAAGAGGAGAGCCATGCCCAGGTTCGGCGTCAGGTGGCTGGTCGCCGCCGCGCTGATGCTGCTGCTCGGCGGGGCCTTCTTCTTCTGCGAGTATCTCATCTACTACCCCGCCATTCTCAAGTGCGCCTGGCCCCGCGTGGAGCATGCGCGCGGAGGCATCGACGGCCGGCCGGCGGACTCGCCGCCGGTCCGCGCCATGGTGTTGTCAGACACGCACCTCCTGGGGGCCGTCGGCGGCCACTGGTTCGACAAACTTAGGAGGTACGCAACCCCCCTCACCCCCCCCCCCCAAAAAAAAACAACAACAACAAAACCCCCAACAACAACGACAGCAACCTTGTGTCCTTCTGTGATTGATTAAAACCATAACAAGCGAGTGCTCGTTCGTTTGCGCATGCGCAGGGAATGGCAGATGGAGCGCGCGTTCCAGACCGCCCTGTGGCTTCTCAGGCCCGAGGTGGTCTTCATCCTGGGGGACATTTTCGACGAGGGCAAGTGGAGCTCGAAGAATGTAAGTCGGGCAAGGAGTGGGGTAGTGGTCGGTTTGGGCGCCGTTTACTCAACTGCAGAGGGTATCAGCCACTATAGGGAGCAATGGCTTCAATACAACACCCACTGGCTTGAGAAAGGGAGTTCAGAACATTTCAAGCTCCTTTGTCATTCATAAAAGTGGGCATTTTTTGGGATCAGATTAAAAATCCTGAAATTTGGGGTTTGAATCCTGATCGACCCGTGCTTGCCTGGGTTTTCTCTGGGTACTCTGGCTTCCTCCCATATTTCAAAAACACAAATTTGCACATAAACACTGCCTCAATAGAAACGAGATAGGTTTGCTGCCCCAAGTTTAACAGACGCTCCCCGGTGAAACACCTACTTTGGAGAAATACAATACAATACATGCTGATTTAGCGCTTTCACAACAGCTGTAACAAAGCGCTTAACAAAACCGTTAACAAAGTAAAATAATAAACAACTCAGAACATAAAACACGGACAGTCGTGCAGTCCCAACCACTTTTCCGTCACACGCTTTGTTGTTTGAAGCAGTTTGAGATGAAAGAGGAGAGAATCAAAGTGTCCTTTAACCAGTGGATCAGAGACGTCATGCTCAAAATGTGCACACGTCGGCTAAAAGTTAAATGACGAAATGATGATAAATGAAAAAGGATGATAAAAATGAATGCCTCTTTTTTTACCATTAGGAAAAAAAATAATGCACAGGCTGTAATTAAATAAGTTAATTGCGTTAGGGGCGGGGGGCTTTTAGATGAAGTATGACTCTTTTTTGCAAACAGACAATGCCACCATTGATTTATTCGGGTCTGGGGTTAAAAGAGTGGCCTCCCTTTTCCCGAAATAACGTGTATTGACACTTTTACATCAGATCACTGAAGGGGATAGAAAAAAAAGGTTAATTTAACTGGACAAAACTACTGCTGACTCATTTGGGGTAAGGCATCTATTTGAGGAAATATAGGACATTTGTGATCCCTACTCCAACAAATGACCTACTATAACCACATCGTTGCTAAGGGAAAGAATGAGGTGTCTGTTTGAGATACGGCACTTCTTAAAGTGGATGAGAAGTGGCTATTAATTGGAGGTATGGCATCCATTTAAGGAAAAAAAAGCATCTTGGTTGTAAGTGTCACAATGTCACTTGGTAAGCGTATGACATCGTGTTGTCGTCTCTGCAGCATTGGGATGACGACGTGCGGCGCTTCCACAGGATGTTCCGGCACTCCGAGGACACCGAACTGGTGGTCTTGGTCGGAAATCACGACATTGGCTTCCATTATGAGTAAGGACATTTCGATGTTTTTTTGTTGTTGTTGCGTCTAACGTCACACATGCGAGTCAGCAATAGATAAACTGTGGACTTTGATTGGATGTTTTCCGTATTGTACTTCCACGGGGTGCTTATCACTACAAGTTGGCATTCAAGTCCAAGACAATAAAACTCAATTTTGTATAAAGTACCTGAAAGAGATATTTGAGTATATAAGTATCTAAAGTAATTTATGATATTAAATGCATTTAATGAAGCAAATGTACATTGCAATGTTTGTTTTGATTTCTTTTAATTACATTTTGGTTTAGTTTACTTAAGTGTTGTAGTTACCAACATGCATGTTGACCAACAGCAAAACTAGCTATGCGCTAAAAATCAAGATTTCCTGATGACATGCCATTTTCTTCCTTCGCCTTCCGGTATCTATAGCATAAAGTAACAAAGATGGTTTGGGGAACTTGCACCCAAGCTTTCATTTCAGAAGTGCAGCGGGGTAAAAGTGAGATGACAGAAATATAGAATACAGATGTGAAAATTATACGCAAGCACTGTCAGAAAGTATTAGTTTTGCTATAGTTAAACAACAGATTACTATTTGCCCTTTTGGAGAAAGCCATCAGATGTTGGCCAAGTGATACGATCACCGAGTGGCATTTTAATAAAGTCGTGTCTTCAGCATAACAAAGATATGTGTGTAAATGAGCTGTAATTTGCCTTTACGTTATTGTATGCATACAAATGTCATTTCCTGCTGTGTTTTTGTAATCATCACATTTCACCTCCTGTGGTGGCCTCACACAATATGTCAAACATGAAGCGAAATGAGCTTGGAAAAAGGTTGAGCAAGTCAGACACAAGGAGCCACGCACGAAAGGGGAAGTACACGCAATTGTCAGATAAATGAAACTGCTCATGTTTAAAGTTTGTTTGTGGTAGGTCAGGATTTTGGGATGTGAAAATTGAGACCAAGATAAATCTTTTTCCATAAAATGTACAACTCCATTGAAAATACATTTTTAGTAGAAATAACAAGATAATGTGGTTGCACAAGTGTGCACACCCTCATGAGTGGAATCAAGCAGTTTTCAGAATTGGCCATTCATTTTCCAAGTCATGGTAAATGGGCTGCGATTGGCCGCCAAACAGTTCAGGGTGTACACCCCGTCTACTTCCCGAAGACAGCCGGAATAGGTTTAAGCACGCCCCCACCACCCTTGTGAGGATACAACACAAAATCCTATAATTAAAAAAAAAAGGGGGTGCAGACTTTTTATATCCACAGCAAATATGCAATGTGATTTTGACATTTATTCTTAAAACGAATTTCTGAGAATACCTTTGTTTAAGTTCCGCAATGTAATTGGTACTTCCGAGAGTAGAGTTCTTCTTCTGTCATTAGCCACCAAATTTAAACATAGCAAAATTGTGCAAGGGGCGGTTTTGAAAACAAAGATCTAATAAATCCAACATTTTTTATTTTGGGATCGAAGGGGGCACTAAAATAGTATTTTATCGCCCCCTGCAGGATGGACTGGTTCAAGCTGCAGCGCTTCGAGAAGGTTTTCAACGCCTCCTCCACCAGGATGGTCACCAAAAACGGAGTCAAGTGAGCAGTTTCTCATGGTTTGCCCGATCAAAAATGTGGAACAAGTGCTGTTGGAATGCGATTTTATGTGTCCGTTTGTGTGCACACTTAGCTTCTTGTTGGTAAACAGCGTGGCGCTGCACGGTGACGGCTGCCCCATCTGCCAATCGGTAGAGAAGGACCTCATCAGACTCTCCAAGGACCTTAACTGTTCTCTGCAGGCGAGTCGGCGGCACATCCAAACAAAATAACAAACATTAAAAACAAAGAAATGAAGTCCTGTCATTCATTCTACAGAGCTCAGAGGAGGGCTGCAAGGGCACGCAGGTGTATCCTCCCACACGCCCCATTATGTTACAGGTGAGCTCATTAAATCACCCAAACCATAAGAGAATTAAGTAAAACTCCTCACTTCATGCTTTCTATGAAGAAACAAAGTCAGAGTAAAAAATTAAAGAATTTTCCATCCTCAAAGAATCTCATGTACATGCTCTTGTAATCAGTTAGGCGTCATGAAATGAACTTGCATAGCTTTAAAACATCAGACATATCAGGGTTTTCAATAAACCTTATTTACCCGCGTTGTCAGTATCAAAGACAAGCATCCCCCCCCCCCCCCCCAAAAAAAGGACATTTAGCATACTGAGGCTCCTCAAGGAACATGACCTGCGTTTTTGAAAAAAGCTTAGGCACATTAGCCTCTTCAAGATAGCTACTGCATTTTAAAAACTAGTTAAGTGTCTTTCAGGAACCCAATATATATTTATTTTAATAAAGACAAGTTAGCGTAACTAAAGTCTCATTGATGTACTCCAAAACATATGGGATTTGGTAAACATATGAGCCCAACTCATTGTAGATCAGTTATGATGCAACATCATCTGTTGTAAATTAACGTATGCATTTAAAAAAAAAAGCTGTCATCTATTTTTTCATCGAGCCTGCTGCAAAGATATTAAAATAAATAAAAACAAACAGTGAGCATGCTGGGGAAAACTAATGTAAGCGCTTTAAAAAAAAAGTATTACAGACAAGTTAACATTTTCGAGGAACCTGACCTATGCAATTTGAAGATCGCTCAAAGCAGTGAAGCATCAAGGAACCTAATGTAAAAAAACAAAATTAGCATTTTCAAGAAACTTGACATTTACCTTTTAACAACGCAGTAAACACAATTTACAATAAGAGTAGGAAACTCCAGTTCTTCAAGAGCCATTCTGCCTGTTTTAGATTTCTCCCTACTCCCAACACACCTGATTCAATTCATGATCTGATGAGCTGATCATTTGAATCAGGTGTGTTGGACTAGGGAGGAATTTCAAAATATCTTCACGGAACCTAACATCTGCGTTTTAAAAAGATTCAAACACGTTGGCAACTTTCATAGACCGGACATATTTTGTCCTGATACGATCAAACATTCACACAAAGCCAAACAAACCTTTTCCCCTGAAAAAGTTGGTCACATTCAGAAGTGTTGGAGCGATGATGATGATGATGATAATTGGATGATGATGTGGATGATGGCGCTCTCTAGCACTACCCGCTGTACAGAGTGAGCGATGCAGGCTGCACTGGCTCTGACGCAGCGCCGCCCGGTGAGCGCCACCTTCTGTTCAGGGAGAAGTACGACGTACTGTCCAAGGAGGCGTCCCAGAGGGTGAGGATTCCTCTCATGTCTTCTCCAAAATGATGATGATTAGGATTAATAAAAAAAAAAAAGTTTTGTCTCATTGGCCCTAGCTGCTGAATTGGTTCAAGCCCCGCCTCATCCTGAGTGGCCACACCCACAGCGGCTGCGAGGTCCTCCACGACAACAAGTACCCAGAAGTCAGCGTGCCGTCTTTCAGCTGGAGGAACCGCAACAATCCCAGTTTCATCTTGGTGGGTAGCCGACTGGCCCGTCGGCATACCCGGGCCAGCTTTGAGCATCATGTAGACGTGCGCCACATCGTATTTATTTTGATTTTGGCTTTCTTTTCACGATAAATCATACAACTTTGCACAGACTATTATTTACTCTACACAGTGGCAGGTCTTTATTTAGAATACAGTGCACTTAAAAAAAAAGATTCAACAGAATATAAATATTTTTTATAACAGATACTGGATGGAAATAATTACAACATAAAACATAGAATGAAATACTTTTCTCTGGGGAGGAGTTGACAACTCCACCCCTCTTTTCAGGCGTTGTTCCAAACATGCAGCCGCAAATCCGACGACACGTCTACAAAGTTGATTGTCGAACTGCGACCTTGGGTGTCTTGGTGCCAAGTGTACATATAGACACCTTTTGTTTGAACATTGTGCTCATTATGGACAATCTGTGATGAACACAGAAGTCCAGTAATAGAACACCATTCTGGTTCAGATTGGAGGGACATTCCTCCCAATCACGCCATTCCGGGTCTCACTGTCATTGCCCATGTGAGCATTGAAGTTCTTCAGTAGAACGATGAAATCCCCAGAGTGCTCTCAAGCACACTAGTACCAGAGCCCAAGCGGTTTGTGGAGGCAAGCCCGACTATATATAAATTTCCCCCCTAAAATGTTATTTTCCTTTATGTTTCTATTCAAACAAAACACATTTGAAAATCATTTAATAATGAAAAAAACAACATTCCATTAATTTCTATTTTACAAATGTTAAAATTCTGAATCCCGCATGTTAATGTCTATTTCACTAAAATAGAAATGATTACATATGTAAAGTGATTATATACATTATTTTTAATAAATAAAATATAATTACTTTTTAATAATACATTTTATCACACAATTTGACAATTTTCTTTTTCGTGATTGGTTTCACATGGTTAACTCAAATGAGTCTGTCAAGTAGTCCTTTAAATCGTCCATTTTTCCCCGCCTCCTCTCTCTCCCAAACAGGCATCCGTGTCATCGGGCAGTTACGCGCTGTCCAAGTGTTTCTTACCAGAGGAGAGCACCGTCATCGGTGTGTACACCTCAACCGGCGCCTGTCTGTTGCTGCTCGTCTTGGTGCATTGCTTGTGGGTGAAGGGCCTGTTCCAGTGCCTCAGCCTTTGCCTGCTGGGGAAGCACAAGTCTCTGTGAAAACTACATTACCCAGTATCCCCCACGTACAGAATCCGGAAGTACCGACGCGCCTCAGTTTGGGATAGATTTTGACCGAGCAAAAAACAAACAAAGCCCCCCCCCCCATCTATCTTTGCTTATTCTCTTTTGCGACACCGGGAAGGACGTCAATTGTTCATTTAAATGTTGAAGTCATTTTAATGACTTCAAACTTGTTCTTTAATAATGACGTGATGGTTATGGCCTGCGTGTGTGTGTGTGTGTGTGTGGGGGGGGGGGGGGGGGGTTGTTTTACATTCTGCGAGCTTGCCAAAAGGTGGCACTTTATCGTTGGCACGTCGTGTCGATCGGGAGTAACCAAGTCGACAAAACGCCCCACCACTGACTTTTCAGCACTTAGCCTTGTATTTTTTTCATCCAGAAACACAAGTGTATTCTTATGATTTTAATGCCAATTTTAGTGTCAAATGCGCGTTGATGGTCCATGTAATTCACCGTGAACTGAAAACTCACCCCTCATCTCACATTGTTAATTTGTTGAAGGGGTTTATTGTCATTATCGTCTTGGACAAATATTTGTGAGGGTTTTTGCCAAGTTATTGACATGTCCAATCGATTGTGCATTAATAAAAAAAAACATTGTTAATACCTCCGTGGAGTTTTATTGCATAAACATACTCAAACATCCAAGATAACTTTTTTCATTGGTTTTCAATGACCCAAACCAGTGTTTTTAAAAACACAAGGGCGAGTCAGTCTTCAAGGAACCAATCGATGTGCATTTATAAACCTCAACAAACCCTCCCAATTAAGGAACCTTTTGTTTTTGTATAGATCCGTGACAATTTAGGATCACAAATTTATCTCATCAAAAGACATCTTAGGTTCTTCAAAGTAAACATTTTTGTCTTCAGGGATCAAATCTAAATTTTTGTGAACCTCACGTGGCTTCACGGAACATAATGTACTTCTGTACTTCAAAGGAAAATTTACTGTTTTCATGGTTAGGACAATTTTGTATATTCAAGGAACAAAGATCTTCTAATTATCAAAGCATAACAGGTTTTATAAACACCAGAGAGAATTGAGTGTCTCAGTCTTGTCTTCTAGGAACAAAATCAAGAGCTGTCACAATTTTCTCAGAACCTAATGTGTTTTTGTGTACATCATAGACAATTTTGTGTCCTCGTGCTCCCTCCAAAACAATGTAGCCTCTTGCATGTGCAGTGGACAAATGTTGAAAAACAACCAAGTATGGATTCAGGTCACGTGTTGTCAAGAAAGCCCCACCCCCCAAAAAAAGAGAACTCCTCTAATGTGCCTCTTTATTTAAAGAAAAATAAAAATGTCATTTCAACATCCTCCCAGGCTTGAGCGCGGTTTCGGCCTCTGCAGTCCAAGTCGACTGTGTGTGCGTGTGTGTGTGTGTGTGTGTAGTGTCGCAGAAGAAAAGGCTGATGCTGACTTTTTTTTTGTACAAGGAGAAGAGCTCATCTTGTTGGGTGTTGCTCACACATTCATCGTGCCTGTGTCTATATCGCATATGGCTCCCATAGGACTACCCCCACCCCCCATGCCACCCCTCCAAACATGACCAATATTGCACACGCTCATTTGTTTGTCTCCATTCTAGACATGCTTTCCTATGTGTGTATGTATACATATTTAGCGTATACATACATAGGTATGTACACCTAGGCACACACATAATTAAACATGTATAAGTGTACATATATATTTATATAGACCTATAAATTTACATGTACATACAATTATAAAATTCTTTGCCCGCACATTCATACACGCGCGCGCGCACACACAATGCATGTGTGAGTCTATATACACAAGATCTCGCACACACTTGGGAAGAAAAAACAAAAACAAAACTAGGAAAATAAACTAAAATGATGTTGGTTCCTATGAAAACAACATCAGGTTGCAATTTGGACACTTTCAATGGATTTCCAATGTGTGTTTTAAAGCTGTGAAATTCTCAGTAACAATAATAATACAATTAAACAGGAGGGCAGAATAAAAATCTCCGCCGAAAAAGAAAGAAAAAAAAAAGGCAATGGTGCTGCAACACGTGGTCCTCACTGCAGGTAAGTGGTTAATTTGCATAATGTATATTTTTAGGATTCTTTCCCTAGAATGTTTATTTTTGTTATTTTTCAATAAACAGCAGTTTATTTATATTTTCTATAAACCAGAAAAAACTAAACTCTACAGAGAATGTCCCCCCCCAACCACCCCTCTTTCACGTAGTCTCCTTGTTTTGCTGCTGACAAAACAAACAAACAAACAAAAAAGTGTTGTTGACATCAAGCTGTACAGCGCGGTCGGAAAAAAAACATTACTTACATCTGAGCTCGGTTTTGTCTTTTTTTTCTTGTTTTTTTTTACAGGTACAGCCATAATCAAGGCACAAAGATCTACAAGTAGATTTGCTTCTCTTTTCAATTGAACTTGTACAAAATAATATTACACTTTACAGTCTGTACAGGAGAATTCCACCTTGCACAGTGTACAAGAAAAAAAAGTATACATTTTTATCTCCCCTTCCTGCAGGTAGGAGAATGTTGTGTGTGTTGTGTGTGCGTGTGGTGTTATGAGGGTCCGAGTCTGTGGTGGCGGCGGCGGGGCTAAAGTGCACGCAGCAGCAGCAGCTCCTTTAGGGGTGAGGGGGGATCCTTCCGGCTTGCCGTACTTTTTTGTCATCGTGCACCCCCGTCTCAGCTTTTCTCTCGGTCCGCAAAGCGTTTGTTTTAATCATCCCTCCCCACCCCCCCCCTCCCAAAAAAAAGTGGTAACGGGGGTTAATAAATATCGCATTGATGCTACATTGTGTGTTCCTCCTGGGGGAGAGTGATCCAAATCATCATTGAGAAACAAAAAAATAAATAAAAAGATGGGGAGCGGCTGGGGGAACCTAATGCAAAGTGCATTTATCTCTTCATTCGCAAGGAGGGGGCTAACAAGCACACACACACGTTCACACACACTCTACACTGAGGTCCTGTAAGTGTCTTCATGTATCCGAAAAAGAGAGAGGAGGGCAAAGAAAAGGAGGTAGCCCGAAGCTTAGTGGAATGAGGAGAAAAAAAAACTTGGAAAAAAAAAATCATCAAAGGAATCAATCTAATATTCTCCTCGTGGAGGAATCCAAAATGTGAAAGAATAAGAGGAGGATTTGACACACTTCAGTAGTACTTGATGGCCCTCGAGACAAGGCGTCAGGTCTCATCACAAGAGTTCGTACTGCCGCAGGTGCATTCTCTGGATGATGTCCCGGCAGTCGTTGAACACCCGCCGGATGTTCTCCGTGTCCACAGCGCAGGTGAAGTGCGGGTAGCAGTAGTGGCGACCGTCGCCGCTCGCCGTGCTGATCCGCTACGGGGCCACAGAGAATCAACAGAGACACACGTCACTTCTTGATACCTAACACACAATATCTGGCCACCAGGGGGCAGAATAATACATACAGACACCTCCAAAAGTAATTGAAAGGTCAATTCCTTTGGGTTTCAGATCAAAAGAGACATATCAGAAAAAAGTTGGAAAGTGTACACTTTATGACGTGGTGGTGACATCGATCAGACATGGATTTTCGGTATATATTTTGCTCACGTTTAAATTAGCTTATATGTCACATATTTGGTTGGAAAGGTCACGGTCCCCCCTTGATATGGCCGCCCAGCAGCATCGATAAAAAATTGTGGCCCCGTCCATTGTTTAACATGCCCATCCATGTGCTAACTGATACTATTGATGAGCCTCACGTGAAGGTGGTTGGTTTGTGTATAACCTACTATGTAGAAGAGCCATTGATATAACGTGTGGTTATGATTGTGTACATTCTAGAAGCATGGTGTTGATGCTTTATGATCCTCTTAGTTTTAAGCGTTTTGCCACCCTCTTGTGGCATATATACACCATTAGACCTCTCTTTTACGGATGTCAATTATTGGTGAGTTTTTGCCATTTGGTCCCAATTACTAAAACTGTATTCACGTGGTCTTTTGCTACTTACAAGAAACTCGTCTCGGATGAAGAACTTCGCTCTCGTCACTCTTGGGTCCTCGCCGGGCTCAGGAGTTGCTGGAACAAGGACAGATGGACTCTTAACAAAACATGTAAAATGATCGCCAGAATGTTTGGTGTGTGTGTGTGAGAAACCCCACCTTCATTTGGTATGGTGTAGCGAGCGTATTCGGGGAAGTAGTCTTCAATTTTCGATTTTCCAGCTAATACCTTCTCGGCAAGCATGTCCTGCTTGTTTAGAAACAAGATGACCGAGATGGTGCGTAACCACCTGCAAAAGCGAGCCAACGCTTCATGTGATTTGTTTGCTTTGAGATCAAGTTGATTCGGGGAAACGGGATCAAAACGGGACTCGCCTATTGTTCCAAATACTGCGGAAGAGATCCAGGGCTTCCCGTAGCCGGTTGGTGTTGTTGTCTTCCCTTATTACCATGTTGTAGCTGCTGCTCGCCACGACGAAGATGATGGCCGTGACGTCTGAGACGGGAAGAAAGCGAGCGCACGAGGCAACAACGTGAGCCGGTACAAAGGGGTGGGGGCGAACACAAAAGAACCCAGAAGTAACAATCGTTGCATCTCACCGTTAAAGCACTGGATCCATTTTCTCCTTTCGTCCCGCTGGCCGCCAACATCGAACATGCTGTGAGGACGGGACAAAAAAAAAAAAAAACACCGTGAGGAACTCACTGCCGCCATCTTGTGCTCGCACACGTCATAACACACATGCAGCAAAATGCACATTCACTATATTCTTATTTATTACATTTAGTAAAATCCAAAATAACTATTTTTCCCACTCTCATAATCTAAATAATTACGACTATGTTAATTTGTTATTCTTGACTTGTAATTTCAGACTCATTTTGGCATGGGACGTTTTATTTAGGTTAGTTTAGTGAGGTTAAATAATTACTTATTATTTAAAAATCTAAAGAGGAATGAAAATCTATTTTTTCTTAATCCCCCAGACTTACTGAAAGTTGACTTTGTCTACTTGGAATCTCGTCTCAAAAATCCCTGAAGTTAACACTCGGCATCGCAGCAGGTCCTGAAAAACACACGATGAATAAAGATGTCTTGATGGCGAGAAAATAGGCAAGTTCAAGAACAAATTTGAGACAGGGGGGAGGACTTACCTGGTCTGTTGGTGTGTAGTCGCTCTGTCTTACAGAGTCGATTCTGTCGAGGAAACTGCACAAAGAACACACACAGTTATCAAAGCAAATAACACACGTTTTGCAAATATTAATGATCTGAAGTGAAGATGTTTGGTTCAACATCAAAGAAAAGTTACAGGCAATCAAAGACAATTTATCGTCTTCTACAATCATGACCTTAAAATAATGTGAAACAACCCCAGCCCATCTATCCATACATCATTTTTTAAAAAAAAACAGTTACCCGTCTTCTGCATCAAACCCAAAGCGGGCTTTTATCAAACTGACCTGTTTTTGGACACACCCATTGCAAATGTATTCAACAAGCATACCATACAGGTTTACGTAAATATCAAAGTAATTTAACTTCAAACGACCCTTTATTGAGTGAGTGCTTTCACAACAGCTGCACCTGCAACAAAGCGCTTAGCGTTTATGTCTTTATAAACATTAAAGACAAAATTATGTCTTCAATGAGTCCAACATGACCGCTTTTTGTTACCTCCGAGGATAATATAGACCTGAAAAAAATACATATATCATCAGAAACAAAATAGGCTTGTGCCCAAGTACCACATTTGCGTAAACTTTTAAAACAATTTAACATTGTCCATGAGCCTGCCGTACGAGTTATCGGAAACATGAAGAAAGCTTAAAAATAATTTCCTCTCAATGAAAGTTTTGGAAACCTCAAAGACAATGTGGCACACCGAAGTCAAATGAGCAGTATTTATGGCATCTTTGCAGTCAAGACAGTCCACTTATTGTTAAAAACAAACTACCAAGTCCTCTCAGTCCTGTTTTTTTTTTTCCCAGTCATGCATTTGGGCTCCAAGCCGCGATAGCTGACAAGAGGGGAGGGGGTGCAGAGGTGGGTTGTGTCCACAAGGGGGCAGGTCTGCTCAGCCGTAGCTATTTTTGGTCTCAACTTCCCCCTAGCTGGAGAGATTACATAAGGCAGACAGAGTGTGTGTGTGTGTGTGTGTGTGAGAGAGAGAGATAGCATCGGATGTAGCATCAACATCCTAGCTCCGGACACAAGGCAGGACCCAACCCGGTTTGGTGACCATAAGGCAAGACTCAGACAATACAATTACAGTTCGGAACATTCAACTCTCATTATAATATTAGAACGATTATAAACAGAGCAGCAACCCAAAGCAGCGATATCAGTGGACACTTAAATCGCCAGCACAAGAGTTACATCATTGAGCGTTACAGTACTTATTGCATCTTTACATATATATGACTTTTTAAAATGTTTGTACTTGCTCACTTCATCATCCTACAGAAACCTCAAAATTATGATTAAAAAATCCATTAAATATATGTAGTACACAAATTGCTTTTGTTTTAGTTTAGTTTTTTTAAAGAATACATCCAATTTATAAATCAGTTTTTCTTCAATTAAATGTACACTGAACAAAACTATAGATGTAACATTTTCATTTTTGCTACCAATTTCCATGAGCTGAACTCCAGACTTTTCCAGTGTAAACAAAAGGTCTATTTTTATCCAATATTGATCACAAGTCTGTCTCAAGCTGTGGTAGGAGCACTTTTCGCGCGTCGACATATTCTATGAAATAGCGTATGTCATATTTGATAATTTGTATAGTGTTGTAGTGTGTTTGACACTTAATTTTTTTTCTCTTATGGAGTTCATCGTGGCTGAGCTGGAGTCTCGCGAGATTTATAAACGCCATGCATGATCATGGATGGAAGTCTTTGATCGAGGCGATCCGCTCAGGACCGTTTCCCCATAGTATGTTCCTGTATTATTGTGGTTGGCGCACTGAGGCTTCAGCATGAGAGTATTTTAGTCTGCCTTTTCCCTGCACGGTTCAACAATGGTATAATTACAGAGTGCTTTGTGACTGTCATGTGACACCACCAGTGTGGTTAGTATGGCGGAGACGTACACCAACCGGAAAAGGGCAATGCAGGTCGAGGATTCAGATCCAGTCAAAACATTACATTAAACACCTTGGTGGTTTGCAATATATGAATTAACTTTGGGTGTGGAATAACAAGTTGAACACCAACAAGTGCTGTTATGTATGTCGTAAAAGGTTTCTCCTCTGTAGAATTAATCATTGACTTTCCAATTATAGACTGTACAGGATCATATTTGCTTGTCTGTGTTTATAAATGAGACAATTGAATCCCTCGCTGTGTTTTTCTCTACAGAGTACAGAGTATGAGAGATGGCAAAATACAGACAGGGACATTTGATGCAGTGGGCGCCTCGGGCCCCATGCGGTCCAGGTCACATGTTGCCACCCATCTAGTCCCCCCACCCCCCAAAAAGGGAGGGGGAAGCCTCAGGGTCTTGCATCTTGGATCACGGTAAAACAAGGCACTTGTACTCAACAAATACAGTGATCGCCACTCGAAACAAATCCAACCACTGGAACACTCATGTGTTCATTTGATAATTGGCTTGACTTTTTACAAATAGTACGACATCTTTAATTAGCAGCGCGGTCCGCAGGCCCGATCAATAGTTTCCATATTTTGAACTGCCCAGGCTGGCAGCATTATGTACTTTTTAACTCCAGCCACACGGACAGGAAGAGCGCTTCCTTCTTGTTGTGTATATCTATTATAACAGGAACCAATGCTTAAACCAGGGGTCACCAAACTTTTTGAGAGTGAGAGCTACTTCATGTGTCCTGATTGTGTGAAGGGCTACCAAATTGATACGCGTCTGAAATAACATTTGTACAAATTACATTTAATAATATTAGAACATTAGCTAGCTAGATATATACTGTAGCTAGCTAGTTAGATAGCTAAATAGGTAGCAATAGAATCTATAATACTGCCCATGTTTGTATTGTTAAATCATAATTTCTACGAGCAAATCACAATCCTAGCACTGGCGGGCTACTGGTGTGGTCCTCACGGGCTACCTGGTGCTCGCGGGCACCACGTTGGAGACCCCTGGCTTAAACCCTTAAAAAAATAATTAAAAAAAATCTGTATCAAAATACAGTATTCGCAAATGTACCCATTCAAGCGTTCTAAATTCGAGGGGGGGAAAAAAAAGTACTGATAACCATATTTTCACAATGAATTTCCTTGTAAGCATTGATTGTATTGAGACAACAAACATTACTGTCGGCTGTAAACATGCCCCCCGCCCAAAAAGTAGTTGTCCATTCCACCAATCATTTGCGGCGCAAGGCAGAAGGCTTTGGTCATCTTTGGATTCAGTTTTTTGGTTTAGGAACTTCCCTTGCATTTTTGGACTGCTAAAACTAAAAACAAGGCCAACAATGCCCTTTGCAACATCAGATTAAAAAGCTGATCGTCTATTTTGCCCGGTGCCAGAAAAAGTCACCAAACCTAGCTTTGATTCATTTGAAATGAGTGAAAGGCTCCAAATTTAAATGATTATCGCACAACATGTCAGTTGACTTTGTGGCAGAGCAGAAATGAATCCGGGTGACTGTGATCCTACTGTGGCGCTTATGGAACTTGTACGTTCACATTATCTTTCATGAACCAAGAAGTAGCCGACTCAACTAAGGCTAGCTACTTCAGGCGACATCATTCAGATTTTTTCTGCTGTTGATTTCGGTGCACCATTTAGGCCCTCAGAGTGTTGATGTACCTTTTAAGTTCACAAACCAGGAAGTATGCTGTTTACTAAATTAAGTGACAAGTCAGATTTTTATTTTATTTTTTGCATCTACTGCAGCGTTGATTTATCTGTAAGTTTATCCATAGAAGCGGAAAGAAGTTGATGGTTGGCTCGGTATCGGCCCTAAAAAACACACATCGGTCTATCGCAAATTGAAATACACCACCGCATGTGCAATATATATGACGACGTACACGTCTGTGCCCTCCCACGCACTAAAAGGCAATTCAAAGTTAACGAAAAAATAAAACATCGGCGGTGAACCCAAAACTAGAGCAAAAGCATAGACGATGAAATGTGAAGTAACTATATAAAAGATCTATCGAGCCTAAAAAATTACGTCAATATGCTAGATTAGAGATAAGATAATGTCAACTATGGGAAAGTAATCTAGAGTCATCCCAGTGTCTTGTCGGTCAGCCAGCAGAAAGATCTCAGGCTATCCATCCAAACAGGAACAAGAACGTCGTATGGACGAGATGGATTGCCGAATGAGACCAATCAATCAGCGGCTCTGTGGACCCGTCCTAAATATAGGAACAGCAGAACGGAGACACTCCTGAAAGTCAAACCAAATCTGGTGTAAACAAAAAGTGGCTGTTCTATGTCAAGTCGGCCGTGTTTCGGCCTTTCTCGTGGCCATGCTGAGAGGTAGTACATGCTAGTAGCATGTCGCTGCTCAATGTCCCGCTTAAAATGGAGGCAAACAGAATTGTGTAGAACAAAACAAAACATAAATATATAAATATTGTAACTAAAATAAAATCAAGTACCCCCTTTCGACCATCGCTGTCGTGGAAGCAGAAAAGTATGTAAAATTAGCACCGCCAGAACCATCGGGTGAGGGTTTTGATACGGCGGCTCTGATAGTCCGTTTTGTTTGGATGTTGAGTGGTGACCTGTCGACACTGAGGTTTTTCTCTCTCTGCCAGAAATCTTAAGTCAGGAGCAAGCAGTGACTAACACTTTAGCTGGTATAGCCGCTAATGGACTTGGAAGGCTTATGCTAAAACCAACCCTAACAACACTCTCTGGAACTAACACGAGTTTCGACGGCTGATCGCCCAGTTTGCGCCGTGAAGGAAAAACATGTGGAAATCATGGCAAAAATGTAGCCATTTGCAACGTGACCCATTGGTTGAATTTCCGGCACATCAGAAGTGAATCAGATCATTGTCCACAATCTGTTGTTGAAACCTTCGAGATGTGAGAAATTCCGATTTTCATGCAATGAGCCAGTTCAATTTTTGGCATACCAGAATATAATCTGATTGGTGAGTGTCCAGTTGTTGAATAAGACAGAGACACGACGAATGTCCAAAATACATTCAGTACATCTCTTGTTTTGGTTCTGTCTAAGTGTGAGGATCCTCAGGAGTGGGTGCTATTGCGCCCGGTGGCCTGCGGGAGGCATAGTTACTGTCACGCCACCAAAGCAGCACCAACAAACTGAGGCTGCCTGCTTTCAGCAGCTGGGTTCCCATAGCAACCCCATTCGGTCCATACCACTCACCTTTCTCTATCTTCTCGCCGGACCACTTCGATTGCATCCTGCCGTTCGCAAGCCGGAACTAAGCAGGACCGATCATTTAAAATCACCAACTAAGTCAGATATGAACTATACGGTGCGAATCAACCGTTCATTTATGTTTGACTTATTTTCGTGTATCATGAATGCACAATATATTTTCCCCAATTCAGGTCTATTTTCGACCCATTTTAAAGTTTAAAACTACAAAAATAACAAAAAAATTGTTTTAAACTAGTGTTCTTTTGCCGCGTGGAAGAGGGACGCAGGTGGGTGCGTACGTTGCAGCGGCCCCGTGCCGACAGACTGGGACAGCCGACGTCTCACTCGCGATAAATCCAACACGCGAGGGGTTATGCAAGTTGAGAGCTGAAGCGAGGGGGATAATTGATAAGGATGTTGCCTGTCATGGAGCAGTTAACAAGGGTCCCGTGAGACAGGCCGGCCCCACGGTAACACCCGCTATCACAAGTAGCTGTGTTGATGAAAATATACATCATATAAATAGAGGATTAGCTCATAAATGCTTACAAAATATTTCATTTCATAAGAATGATGATACAAATGATTAAAAGTAGCTTCCTGTTAATCCCATCTGATCATGTGGACACGGCAAAGAGGTGATTTGATGTGCGAGTGATTAACGGGATAACGTCAGTGGAATAATGAAGTGACACCGCAACAATTTAACTGGATGGAGCGCAGCTTAACTGAATGTGGAATCCAACAATTACCGTGCACACTGCACGGTTGGTTGACTCGACTGCCCACACTTTGTTAATGTCGTTCCACACAAGTCGTGTAGGTGTCACGAGTGTGCGTTTCCAACGGCCGACTGTCAAAACTCAACTAGAAGATCACACATTTCAGCTGCCTGTGCACTCGGATCGCTAATGCTAACAACAAAGCTAGCTCAATCTAAACTCATACCTTTGGGTATGAGTTTAGATTGTACAATCACCATGTGACCAACCGGGAGACTTCTCCGAAATCCAACTTGACGAGCGTTAATACATAACTGAAACTTAAGTGTTCACATTGGTTAGTAGCCCCCACCATCCGGCGCACTCGGCTCAAGCTGTCTATGCAAACAACCCCAGAGACTGAGAAGATATAAAAGCTTTCCATAAATAGCCCGTTGTGACCTGCTCGGACCACATTCTGCAGGAGGTTAAAGTTGAGTTGACTCAAGAAGTCTGAACGGAAAGTGCGACCTTTTTTACACTGCTTATTTTATTATTTATTTTTGCGCTCGGCCAGGTGTGGCCGGCTGGACGATGCTAACAGCAAGCACAATAACATCTCAATGGGTGGTAGGCAGTATGGTGATATGCTTAATTTCTCGGAATCAGTGTTTATCATTCTTCTTTTGACAAATAAATCGCCATATACATGACCAAAGTAGACTATTTGGCAAGTGTGTATACCTACGTGAAAATCTATTTATTGGTGTGGTTAATATCAGAGAAAACACAATTTGCACAATTTGGAACATGCTGTAATGTTCCATTTGCGCTAGGTTATAAGTTTTGGAGCAAATGATATCTTTTAAAAGCAGTAAATTGTGATTTGTGTGGCGTTGAAAACCCCGTCGGAATTTAAGCAAATTCGATTGTTCAACCTGTCACCCTATGTCAATGGAATAGATAGATGAAAAAAGATATATTTGTTAGTAGGGCTGCAACTAGTGATTATTTTAATAATTTAATCATCTGTTTATTTTTATTTTTTAATCGATGAATCAACTCCCACCCAACAAAAGACTAATTAATTCTCCTGGTGAAAATGTGTTTTATAGGTCTAACCATGACCCATCAAAAGTCATGCCCCCCCCCCAAATTAAAATAAATAAATAAATAAATAATATCTGCCCCGGACACCAGTGTCAAAGGGCATGTCTATCATGACAGACACTTGGGTGGTCTGACATAACAACGACGCTCAAAAGAAGTGTCAAAAACCCAACGTTCGGCTTGAAGCAGCCCATACTGGATGACTTCAAACTCCGACAAGGGAATTTGTCCAAATGAGTCCCATATGAAGTCGGAAGAAGCTTTCGTATGTTGCGGTCAGACTGAATGTGAGCCGAGTGTTTCTGGCAGCGCGTTTCCATATATAGTCAATGCAGTTTGCACAGTGAAGACACACACTTAAAACTACTATAACCCCTGCATATTTGCAGTTCGCCACCTGCGGATCCACATATTCATGGTTATTTTTCTTCCTTTCTTTTTATAATAAATTTAATTCACATTTTGGGTTTTTCTTTTTCATGATTCAACTCCAAACAAGTGCCAAATTCAAATTTTAGATGATGTCTAATCCACATAATTTAAAGCCTGGAAATGCTATCGTTTCAACACATAATCCTGGTCCCTATCCCCAAAACTCCCTTATGATGTAACCTAGTAAGATAGAACGAGCCATCAAAACGAGTTTTAAATTACGTTTATAAAAACAGTGATCATTATTTTTGCTGTATATTATTATTTGGGCTGGGAAAAAAAAGATTTGTCTAACTAGGCTAAGTCGACCACAAAAATTGGCCGACAATAGTACCTGCCTCATAACAGAGGGCAGTGCGATTAAAACAGAATAATCGAAAGGATAATCAATTCAAAAAATATATTTTCATGGCAGTTATTAATTAATAATGAATTACAATCATTTATGTGAAGACACACAAATGATTTCTCACAAAAATGAGGAAAACTGTAAATTCCAATACTATATGCAACACTATTTCTATAAATTGATCCCGTTGTTTGTATTTTAAAAGAATCAATCATGTGTTCCTTAGGGGCTACATTGGTGACCCCTGTTCTGGCATTTTCTCGCCATTCTTTGATGATCATCTCAAAATGGGGAGGGCATTTTGGGGGGGGGGGCGGCGGGGGATTTGCAAATGAGCGTATGTTCCAACAGGATGATACTCCTTCACGTGCGATGTGTTTACTATCATAAAATGAGGAGTTGAGCAGGTATGGTTGAGGGCATACGCACACCATCAAACATCAAACTCACACAGAAGCGTTTTGTGTCTCACCTTCTGCTACTGACCTTCCCTTTGTTTACAGCGCATTGCCGGGATACTCCCTTTGATTCGGCTGCGCACACGTGACCCGCTGCCAGTTTCTGCTCTGCAGTACTGCTGCTGCTGCTAAAAATAGCCTCCGCTTGCCCTGGCTCCACTGCTAGTTTACATAAGCTCTAAAGGGGAGGAGGGAAGGAGGTGTGTGTGTGTGTGGGGGGGGGGGGGGGGCAGCAGAAGTGGGGGTTGGGGGTGGAACGGGGGGCCTGTGTGGGGGTGGGGTGGGGTATGGACTACCATTCCACAATCTCTCCGAGCAGCGCCACTGCTGCTGTCCTCCAGCGGTCTGTGCTGTAACTCCCGGTCAAAATCACCGTGTGTGTTTGTGTGTGTGAGTGTGAGTGTGTGGTCGGCACACACACCGCCAAAACGCGCCATTCACCACATGCCTCACTCCCTCCTCTCTGTCCTTTAAAATGGAAGCACATTTAACCCAAAAATAAAGTTCTATTTATAGCTTGGCTCCCTTTGGCTTTAACATAAATGTTTTTCAACCCCACGACAGCTCGTGTTCACGATGAGGTGGAGGAAACCGGCAAGGAATGGAAAAAAGGTCACGTCGATGTCACAGGAAAAGTGACAAAGTCAATATCCTCACGTATTTTTTGTTTGATGTATTTTTTGAATAATTTGATGTTTTTATCCATTATTCGAACCGCTTACGCTCACGAAGGTTGCGTTTATATTATTTTTCAAATATTTTTACATGGATTTTTCATTTTACAGACTAGTAGTTTGGTCGAATATTTTAATATACTATCCATATGAGTTATGCATTATTTTCATATTTTTCTAGTATTTATGTATTTTTAATTGCATTGTTTTGTTTTTTCCTAATATTTTTCAAAATGTATTTTCAAATGAGGAGCTTCTGTCTTTGCATTTTCTTTCGACGTTTGAAGTATTTCTTTTCTAATATCTGTGTGTGTGTGTGTGAGCGCGCGCGCGTATTTTAGTATGTTATTAATACTTATCTATATCTTTTGTAGAAATTCCATATTTTTTGTAAATGTAATTTTTGGGAGTTTTGCATTTTTGTCAGGTACTTTGCATTACAATTTTGTAATGTTTTTGTATTGTACCTTTGCAGTATCTTTTTTTTGTCATGACATTGTTCGCATTCTTGGTGTATTTCAGTTTTGCATTTCTTTTGTAATATTTGTGTATTTTTATGCAACACACCCTAAAAAAATCCCAATATTTTTGTTCATTAGGTTTAGTTAAAATACAACAAATCCTCGAACCAATCTTTGCGGATGAGCATACCCAAATTTTGTAGCAGTGGTTATTTTTATGATACTATGACAGTAATTTAAAATATGACTTTAGCATTTATGATATGAGGCTAACGATTTTCTTCCGATGGTTTTGTATTACTTTTCCAATATCAATTATGTGTAAGACCGTTGTCTAATATTGTATGTTTCTTCAAATATTTTCAAATTTCTGTTGTCATTTTGGAGGGGAGGTTTGTCCAATATTTGAGGGTTTTTTTTCTTAACAGCTTGTGCACAAAGATAAGGGTACAACTAGATGACGACTAAAACAATGCAATGAATGCCAAGTCACATAACTAAAACTAGCATGGGATGACGAACAAGTAACGTAAACGTGACCAAGCAAATCGAGATGGACACATTGTCATGACGACCTGTGAGATACACACAGCGGCTAATCTTGTGACATGTTGCGTGGCCCGAGGCTTTCGATGCTTCAAAGCAAGACACACCCATAAAGTACGGCGAGAGACATGATACACGTGGAACTGTTTCAGTGTTTGCACAATTTGGAATTTGAACTTGTTCTTTTTTTCTTTTTGCATTTTCTTAAGACTTTCTGTGCGTGGTCTTTCACAAGCGTAATGTGATTACAATAATGAAAATGACAACATTAAAACTACATTAAAAGGGAAATTGTCTATGCAAAAATAAGTTTTTTTCAAACAGAAACTTATATTATGAGATTCTTTGTAGGATGAATAAAGTATGTAATACGGATGTGCATTAGAAACTGACATTTCTTGGGAAATCTTGCGGGATTTCCACAGGATGGGAGTCACCTTTACCTTTAATCCTGCGATCATTTTTGTTCTTTTCATTCAACATGTTGAATAACTTCCCAAAGGTTTTTTGTGTGCATTTTGTCAAGTATTTGTGTGTTTCGTCTAATATATTCCCATGTAGTATTTGTGGATTATTTTATTTACATTTTTCATTGTTGGCAAAATACTAATTATTTCCCAATGCTTTTGTAGTTTCTCAACTCATTTTCATATTTTTGATTTTTTTCCTAATACTTTAATATTCAGACAATAACATTTGTGTAAACGTCGCTAATATTTGTCTACTTTTCATTGAATATGCATGTATTTTTTCTCACCCAGTGGTTCTTAATCTTGTTAGCGGTACCGAACCCAACCAGTTCATATGCACTTCACCGAACCCTTCATTAATAAAAAAAAAGACTTTTTACAAATTCAATACATAAAAAGCATTTGTTAAAAACGTAAAAAGCATTTGTTAAAAACTGAAAAGTAAATAAAAATTTGAGAAGTTTTTTTTTTTTTTTTGGTACGACGTACTATCACTATGACGACTCAGCGAACTAAATTTCCTGCAGCACTGATTGGACAAGCAATGTAATGTGATCTGCAGCCAGCGATGGCCAAGCACGAGTGTCAAAACTAATTGACATATTGAGTAGGGTATGTCTTAACCTCCACGGCAGAGGCTCCATCGAACCCCTGAGACTGGTTCACCCAACCCCGAGTGTTCGATCCAACCCAGGTTAAGAACCACTGCTCTAACCCTTGCGATTTGACTAACCCTAAACAATCCCATTAGCCATTCCCTCTAAAATAGCAGTCATTTAGCTCCCTATGATCTTGATGGGAAATGTTCACAGGGTTTCCTTGCAAATCAGGCTAGAATATTCTGAAGAGATTCCACCAAGCGGCATTATGCAATGTCCTGCAAACACGATGGGAGAGACGAGTCGGCCAGAGAGCGCAAATGAGCGGAGGGGAGTGGGAGTCCCGCGGGGAGATGCAACAACCTTAAGGACAGTGGTTTGTGAAGATGGGAGTATCACTGAGCTTCCAGCAGATCACGTTGTGGAGTTGGTATTAACACACGTACACACACACAAATAATGCGCCTTTGATACAGCGTCAGTCAGCTGACAACAGTGTCATCTGATTCCGGCTACGGACATTTGGAAATCATCTTGATTATTAGAGATCTTTGAAAAACAGTTCAAATTTTAGGATGTGTGTCGACACATTTGCGACTTAACATCTTTCAATCTACTATCTGAGTGAGGAGGGTGTGAGCCAAAGGCAGCACAGAAAAGGCGGGGCCTTTTGCACAATGTGACTCAAAGCAACACATGTCCGGAGCAGGTGCTAAAGTGTAACTAATCAAAAGATTTTGCCGCAATTGACATTTTGTAGTTGCGGATGAGACAGAAATAGATGAGCATGTTTGCCTCGAGGGATACTTTATTTTTAATGTTTATTTATTTATTTGTATCGAGAGTTTAAGAGAAGGAGCCGTGACCAGGCAGTTTGTGATACTGTACTCAACAGTCAAAATTAGTCGACATTTTGGTAACCCCCCCCCCAATAGAATTGTATTTACTTTTTTGCACTGTTTGTTTTTACTCCCCTAATAGTTGTGTATTCATCTTTCTAATACTAGTTATTTTTCATCTAATTTATATTACTTTCCAATCCGCAGCGGACCCTGAATATCTGCGGAAGACAGGGGCCATAATAGCAAAAATCTGCGTTTAATTGCCGCCCACTGAAAAACATTGAAGAGGAGAAAAAAAGACTACAACAACAACAACAACAAAAAACATTTCTTCTAAAAATGTTGAAAGTCATGCCACATGCGTTTTCCACCAAAAAAGAGGGTGAAGGGGCGGGGGCAGGGGGACAACACCCTTCCTATTCATGTATTCCATGAAGGCAGATTGATTATCTTTGTGTTGAATCAAAATAAGACATTTGTTTCATGTTATATACCAAACCAGTAACTGAATCATAGTCAAATCACGTTTGTGCATTTTCTGAACTTCCAATTTGAAATAATGTCCTATTTTTCAAGCACAGGATGGAAAATATTTATCGGCCCGATCATTGACTAGTTGAAACAAATAAACTTTTTTTAAACAATATATTTGCATTAAAAATGTTGCTATTTTTCATTTAATATTTGTTTTTTCTAATAGTTGAATTTTTTTTGCACTTTTCTGAAAATGAACTGAATGATCACATTATTTTGCGGGAATTTCCTTGAAATCATCAATTTTGACATTACAAAACGGCCTCTAAAATCTCAACCTTTGCTAAAACATATATGTTGTAAAAAGCATTAAACTAAAGCAACTTAAGCTGTCGGGGTTGGGGGGGGGGCAGCATATATAAATACATCGCTCTCTCGGGCTCTTCTGTGAAGAGAAGAGGCTCCTTATTGAGACTGTTTGCAAAGCTCTGTTTCGCTGGACCCTCCAGGGGCCGGCCTGGCTGACAATGGCGGCCATTCTTAGCATTTTACTGCCCCAGATGACTGCGTCAGTGCCCCCGCCCCCTTCTACACACCCGGGGCTGGTGGCGGGGTCCCGTGACCGGCACGAAGAGAACCAGCCGCAGCCTGGCCCAAGACAACCAGAACACGGCCTGACTTCCTGTGACGCTGCCGCAGACACGTTTGTCTGTCCTGGACTCGCCATACCGAACCATTATAAAAAAACAAACTTTAAAAGCATGTTTCAGAATGTTAACTTCCAAACATCGATCTGCGGATTTTGTACTAAGCCACACAATTAGTTTTTCTTCGTTTTTTCTGAAGCGGAGCATATACGCGATCCCTTCCTGGAACAACTTAAACTCTTATCTCAAGGCACCATTGAATGTGCGCCGTGAATTTCAAAGCTATCATGATATCAATAATAGAGTCCGATGGTCCTGGACCTGAAAAGTAGTTGACAGGTGCCAGAAGTTTTTCGCACATGTGAAGCACTTGTCAGAAACAGCATTTATACAACTAACAACTAATTGATATCCGCGCTCACGCGCTCTCCTCCCATTTCCTGATTGTCAACCAACCAGCATCCGTGAAATTTAGAAAATTGTGACAGCAAAGTTTTCGGCCTGACACCAGCATATAGTTTCCCCACTGCGAATCTCTCTTAACTTTTCTATTCTTGATTTTCTTTTTTCACCCGCCACAGAGAGAGATAGGGAAGTTAGCTATCAAGCTATAATCTGATACAGAGCATCTCTATAAAGGATATTTTATCCTATTGTCAAATGTAATCTGTTCTGTACATGGTCCTTGGCAAATAAACGACGAAAATAAACAAATACAAAAGTATGACTGCATCAAAGCAGTCTGGCACGACACTGTTGGTATTATTTCATTGTTAATATTCCTTGTGATCACTTTCTGTGCCTTTGACTCATCCAAAGCTCCCTGCAATGGAACCAGTTCGGCAGCATCCGAAAATAACTGGCGATCAATCAACTGGCAGACACATATCTGTGCTGTTAAAACATATAAATGTGCAACGCACAGGGCCCATCGATTGATTCCACAAGCGTCAATAGGAACCGCCTCTTTGGCTCTGGCTTATTTCCTGTCCAGAGTGCTGGTTCTGGTTCCAGCTTGAGGCCTTCTGGAAAAAATGTGCATACGGATGTTTTAAGATTTTGTTTGTGTGTGTGTGTGTGTGGGGGGGGGGGGGGGGGGGTGTTCTAAAATTTCTGACCAAATTTTAGCTCGTCCGGACATAGAATTCGTAAAATGTGTAAGAAACAGGAAAAACGGAGTCAGCACGATATTAATCCCCGCATGACGTGATTAATGAGCGATTGTCTACATAACGTGATTTTTGAACACTTCCTAATGTTTATTTCATGAAAATGATTTTTGGGGAAGAATTTTGACCGACTGAACCATTACTACCTCGTAACTCAGAATTTACCCGAGTGAGTTCGAATTCATTTAACGATGGCAGTCACATATCTCCCCTTGAAAATGCTGATTATCGTAAAAAGAAAGAATATTCCATCGCCTTTTGAATTCCAAGGGAAATGCGGTTTTGTAATTTCTCTTGGAATAGGGAGCTTACAAGTTTTTTTTTCGAGGAAGATTACTTTGGTTGAGGCCTGTGAGCACATAGAATGCCTGAAAGCACAGAAAGAGGAACCATGTGCTTTAAAGGCGGAGCTTGGTGAGGCCATGTGAACGCCACCTCACCGACCCCTCCTCTCATTCCTGCTCTCAGGTCAGGACTTGACCAACAGTCAAATTTATGTTCAAAGAATCCGGTGTGTTTGAGAAGAAGGATGATCACAATAATAAGAATAAAGATAAAGAAAAAGAACAAAAGCCTCCTGAGACCTAGGCTGGATTTACATGACATGCTTTAAGTGACACAATTCAGAGTTTCCGCACAATTTGAATGTGGGTCGCAGCAGCGTCAAGAGAAAAAAAAATGCTACAATATACAATTTAAATCACAGGAACCCTTAAATTGATCAGCGGACATCAACCTTCATTCAAATCAATGATGGGGAAAGAACTAGTCCAGGACCAATAACACAATGAAATGTTTAACATTGTTCTTGTACACCTGATGGTGACACTGGTGTAGTTGCTCACATTCATTTGTGACATGGGAGCATGCACTTTAAATGCCAACACGATGAGACTGGAAAACACATGTTGAAAAACAGGCATTAAATCCAAATTGGACACTACGACCTGCATCATAAAACCACTAAAAGTAAGTCACTGATTAAGTGTGCCTTTGACCAAACCCTACCAGATAAAAGCAGCCAACCTTTGGGATAGGGAGGGGACACAATTGGCATGCGCATGTCCTCATGCTCACCGACAAGTCAATCCAGACGACAAGGAGAAGGCTTCTTTTGACAGTCACGCGAGGGCACTACAACAACCACCCAAACATCAGCAGCGGCCTTGCCACACACCATACTTATTATCAGCATTTCCAAACAGAGTCAGGGATTGTACAACTGTTTGAAGGGGAAAAAAACAGTCTGTGCAGGTGCTGGGCCCTTCAAAAAAATTAAGAAAAAAAAATACATTGTGACCCACATACGATACGCTTTTGTCCCACTGGGATTGAGCAATTCAAAGTAGATAATTGTTCAATGGATTTTATTACACACTGTAAAAGTCATTGCCCGCGACAAAGTCAAAGATACTTTGACTGCTCGCATTGCACGTCCGGCCTCCTGCTCCAATTAAGGTACCGCTAGTGTGCATTTATAACCAACTGTCAAAAATACTATTACAAGCAAGCCTCAAAAACACTTCGAACTAACTCGAGAACGAACTTACGAGGACACTGTTCCACTCCAGGCCATTTACAGAGTGCCTACTGCCATACACAGCAAGACTTTTCCTCACCTGCTGAAACTTGTGGGTCACTGCCCACTTGGCCCCCAATGCAAGTGGACTGTCATTGCTACATATGAAAATTGCTTCCTGGAACTACACAGACACTGAACGGCAAGAACCGCCCATGACCAAATTATTTCACAGTCTTGATATTGTAAGGCATACGACATTGCAATGTATTGGGTTTTGCCGGTGTATCTTATGAGGTATCTGATGAGGGGTATTTACAGTAAATGGGGGATGGGTGTCTTTATATTATGTAGGCCAGTTCAGACTTTTGCAAATATCACACACACAGATGCATACACAAACACACACACGTAATTTTCCAGAGGACAAACGCTCGACCGCCGCTTGTCTTGCTTGCCCCACCAAGAACAAACACAAATCTTGTCATATTCATATGTGACGCAGCAACGGCGCACAACGCGGGGCTTTTTCGCCACACAAAGACAACAGATGATGTTCACAGGGCTTTCAAAAAATAGATATTGCAAACTGTGGAACCTAGAAAGAAGTATCAAACTCACTATTGTGCGCAGTCGATCAGTTGGTACTCGTTGGACCTCTCGAAGCACGCCTTTACCCCTTCGTCGTCCCACAGCTTCTTCGCGTGGTCAAAGAACTCCTGAGGATGGGGGGAAAAAAACGCAGTGAGTGAGGCATGATGGGAAATAGACGGTGTTTTCTGTGGCAACATCATTACAGAGGAGTTTAAGATATCCTTTATTTGTCCCACACTGGGGAAATTTACAGCGTCCAGCAGCAAGAATGTGGGTAGAAAGAAGAAAAAACAAACAAACACCGTTCAATTAAGTGCAATATAATTACAAAATGGACAAATCGCAGTGCTATTTACAATTGTTTTTCACATCACACACATCCCATTATTTAATTGTTATTATTATTATTGTTGTTATTTTTATTCAGCAGCCTGACAGCAGTCGGTAGGAACGAGTGTCGGTATCTCTCATTCTTACAGCGCGGGTGTAACAGTCTCTGGCTGAAGGAGCTACCTAGTGCTGTCAGGGCGGGCTGGAGAGGGTGGGAGGGACTGTCCATCATAGCTTTTAGCTTAGTTAGCATCCTTCTGTTGCCCACCTCCTCCAGAGTGTCAAGGGAGCAGCCCAGGACAGAACTGGCCTTCCTGACCAGTCGCTCCAGTCTCTTTCTGTCCCGGGCTGAGATGCTGCCTGACCATCAGACAATGCCATAATGGATGGCCGAGGTCAAGTGATAAGAGGGTTGAAAGCAAAATTAAAAGGACAATTGTGGAAAAATCTGCTGAAACATAAACACGGACACAGACAACATTGTGGAACCAACACATAAGAATCGCCTTTTCCACAAATGGAACCACAAGACCCAGATTACAGAGGAGGAAGATTTGGTACAACAAATAAGTAGCAGCGAAAACTTGGCACATAGACACGGATGCACACAACATTGTAGAGTGGCCACACGTCAGCGTGTACGTGAGCCCAGATCACAGCGACGACGCCATTGCTACATAATAAAAGAACATCTACTTTGACGGAGGCAGACTCGTTGGAATAAATAAGTCGCCAGGGAACATACACTGTGAAACGAGTTGTCCTTTGAGAAACAAGTTTGAATTGGTTCCAAGTTATCTTTCCCCACTGAAATGAATGGAAATGCCATTAATCTGTTCCAGCCAATGGAACAAAAAAAAAGTTTGCAATGTGATTTCATGTATTAGTTTAACACATTTTAATCATGTGCAACTGAAAGTACTTTTTCTTTCAGTGTGGTATACGCAGTGTCTGAATCACCGACCCTACGCGAGATGTCATTTTATCGGGAATACAGTGTAAAAAGCGTCCCCGTGCTTAAAAGCAAAAATGGCCTCAAACATAGAGAGAGCCTTATTGTTGTAGTGACGATGCAGTAAATAACGTAGTCTTTCAGTCAGCATCCTGCTGCAGGACAACAGGGAGCATTATGAGAGGCGCTCCCGCTTATCAATGACTTTGAGACATTTCCCAGGACTCTCTGCTGTGTATGTGCCTTTGCACAAGACGATTGGGCGAGTGCATCTCTCCTCGTCCTCCTCCGTACAGCTCTGGGCTCCTCCCCATCGCCCAGAACCACCACATGACCGTGTGCGCTTTCTCACTGGCTCTGCGCTCGCACTGTGCAAAGAGGCTCAAAGTAGCTCCTGACCGGAGACTGATAAATGATCACATGCTCTGGGAGACATCCTCTCGGCAGATCCGGTGATTGAGTTCAGCAAGGAAGACAACCAATAACTGTTCACAACACACGTTTCAGAGAGAAGTCCTTTGCTAAGGCACTGAACATAAAGTGAAAAGCCTGGTTCTAAAATGTCATCAGAGGTGGCTACTGTTTTAACTCCAGTCCTGTAGGTGGAGGTAATGTGCATTTTCGCAAAGTGGTGGGCCATCTTAAAAAAAAAAAGAAATCTCAGGCACCATCTTCTTCAAATGTGCCCAGAAAATATTGACAGGTCAGTTGTAAATTGTTTTCGGTTACCATCAGACTGAATGAGGGAGGGAGGTCGTATATTTTACTCGCATGCAGATGAGGGATACATGTTAGATTTTTGGAACAATATTCCGGAGTTGTACCCAGTTCAGGGTGTACCACACTGACTGTCCGAAGAGAGCTGGGATAGGCTCCAGCTCACCCGCGACCCTCATAAGGATGAGCGGATAAGAATGATGGATGGATGGATGGAGAATTACTTGTTGCGATCTATTTAGTTTTAGTTGATCAGACACTTCCTACTTGGGTGGGAACCACTAGTGAGGTTGGCTCATCCAGACTCGCTGCCCACACACGTCTTTGTGCTAAAAGAATCTGTTTATCTTATTCCAGCAATCCGCAATGGCTGTGTGAGCGCACAATGTCCTGCTTGGTGAGTTCTGTCTAAAAGAGAGAGGCAAATAAATACCAGTCTACCATTCCACCTCCAATGCATCAAATTATCAGAAATGTAATGGTGAAAGGGTCAGCACGCTGTACTAGTGGTTCTCACGTTCGAGAAGTTTGGGATCAAATCGAGAGCTGCGGCCTTCTTGTGTGGGCATTGCACTCCCCCCGCCCCAATGCTTACTTGGGTTTCCTTTGCTTCTCCCAAATTTTTAAAAACACGTATGAGGGGTTAATTAAAGACTCAACTTGTCCTTGGGTGTGAATGAGAGTCGTGGTTGTTTGTCTCTGCGTCATTCGATATGCCAGCAACCTCTCCAGGGTGTACAAGGCCTGCTGCCCAAAGTCACCAGCTCAACCGTGACTCCAATGAAGATAAGCGGTATAATGAAAATGGATAGATTCAGTGTGAAACTTGAAAGCGGTTCCCATTTTAAATCAGCTAATTATCTTACTGTGGAAATTTGCAGCAGCCATGTGAACACACAGGCATTATTTCAGGAAATAAATAAGAAAACGTAATCACTAGTGCATTAGCTTCGCTTGGTGGGGTTACCTACTCATGAACAGGATGAACTCGCTAGGCTTTTTTGCGATTATACTTTTTTTTTTTTAACCAGCACGGTCACTGCGTTCAACCACACAAAGGCAACAGCTCCATGTTTACTTTCTTTTCAGCTGTTCTGAATAAGATTTACTGATAACATTCTACATGTGCCGCTTCTTGCCAAATCTCCCAACGAAGGAGGGGCTCAAAGTCCAAGGACAGGCGGCCCTATATGGATCACGGACGCTGGGTACAAGGTACAAGAATAAGGGCGCTGACGGTAGAAGGTGTTTTTTTTTTTGCTGTAAGTTGGAGGCTCCTTGGGCTCTTTTCCACAGAGGCGTGTGACACTGGGCCTTTGAATAAATGCAGTGTGTTCTGAGGTGCCCTACAGAGCAACTGATAACTTAGAGAACAGGAGGAAATTTGCTTAAACGCTTTTTTTTAACCCCTTCCAGTGATGATCATTCAGCATCTGATCTTGGCGACTGTGTGCGGGGAAACCGTTCACTTCAATCAAGTCAGGCATGTCAGGCAGGCTTAGCAAAAGAAGGCCGAAATCTATGGTTAAATTAGCTGGCGACAGCTAATTACAAAGTGCCATTTCGTTTGCAGTCTGGAAGAGAAGGGATGAACATCTGCCCTGGAGAGAGTGTCAAAGTCTCCAGTAGTCACAAAAGACACCACAAAAAGTCACTAGATGGCTGCTAGTCACTTTTGTGAAAAGGAGTTGTTAGCGGGGGTCAGAAGTTGCTAAATATAGCAACAAAGTGGCTAATTTTGAAAGTGCTGTGTCAATAAAAATGTACTGGATTGTATAGGTTGGCAACATGGAGTAGCCCTCGCTTTGTCACAATGTTCAAGCTCCGACAATAGGAGCCGTACTCTGCATTTGCATGAAACAGAACTCCTAACGTCGAGTCCAATCAGTGACAAGAAAATCTTAGGTGTGCTGTAATTCTTTATGTATTTTGAAGGCAGAATCTCAAGAGACCCCTTATTAAGACCCCTGGAAAGTCGATTGAATGATGGGAAAAAATGCACACATCTGTGTCCCTTAAACAAACGGGCGGCCTTTCCGTCTTTTAAAGCAATTCTATTGGGTCAAGTTATTAAAAGACAAAAGACGATACTAACAAACTTGTTCATCTAAAGCTGACCAATAAAGTAAAAGCTTGTTGTGAGAAAATCTTATTGCCCTGATTGAATCCCAAATTAGACTTGTTGAAACTGTGATGTTTGGAGCAAAAAAAAAAAAAAAAAAGATTGAGCTTTGTCAATCATCTGCTTAATACGCAACGCTCCTTTTCAAAAGTTGCTGCCATTTGGTTTATTCAAATAAACGTTTCTAAAAATGGCCAGCTTCATCGCTACTTGCAGCCTTATCCATGAATTTTCAAAGAAAAAAAAACTAGGGGAGTACATTCATTGTTCTTAATTTGTTTGTGAAATTTGGAGTTACATGCTTACATTCCTGAAGAGAAATATACATTTGGTGGTGGAATGTGGCGCTTGATTAATTATTATTCTCAGAAAGGCCCAGTTTATGCTTCGCTGTTCAAAAGGGCAAAACTGTGCAAGCGCACTAAAACAAACTGAATTCATCCATCCAACCATCATCTGAATCAAGTCCGCTTTAAGCCCGTTTATGGTTTCTTCACTTTGCTGGCACTGTGATTTTTGTTGAGAAGGCACATCGCTACATAAAGAATGAACAAAAGCAACTCATAATTATGGGTTTGTCATCAAAAGACACCATCGCGCAGAAGTTATGAGTATATGTCTGCATCAAAATTGGATGGGAGGATGTCAGATAATGTTTTCCTGTTTAAATTGCCATAATGTGTATCAAAATTTACCATGTTGTAATTGTGTCACTTGACACGTGCGGTTGAAAAAAATGAGCACAACTAGCGCTATGAGTGACTGCACCTGCTCACAAAGTAGAGCAGTGGGCGTGGCTAGTGTGAAGTTGAAGCTCACCTGCCACACGACACTGTAACTCTACCTGTGGGGCAAACAAACAAGACAAACCCTAACCCCCTTTTTTTTCACTCGCTGTGCAGCCCCTTGCAGGCATTCGCTCAATATTGATGATAAGTTTAACGACCAAAAGGTTTCGATGCTGGCTTTCCCAAAGCCTAACACGCTAAACTTTGAGTCGAGGACGTAGCAAGGCTAGCGTAGAAGTGGCGATGGCAATTGTTTCCATATGCATAGGTGAGCCCATATAGCTAAAAAAAAAATTTAATCAATCCATAAAAAGACATCCGTTATTTGCTGAATGACATAAGACTGTACCATATTTCATTTCATCCACGAGTCATATAAACTTGAACAAACAACACCACAATTTTGTCAACTGATGATCACACACGGACATCAAAGAGGTGAGCCCATTTCAACTCTGTCGCTAACCAACACAGTAGCACTAAAGCATGTAATACAATCTCTCAGATGAATTAATAACTAACAAATATTGGACACACAAATAAATAAATAAATACATTATGTGAACAACTGGAGTGATTAACTGACCGACCAGAAAACAAACTGACCGACTGACTCTCTAGCCACATACTATGCCTCTAATAAAATATTTGATTATTATTTCTAAACTGGTTACGGCGCAACGAAATGGACGGATGGAACGTGTGACCCATTAATGTGGCACTCATTTTTTTCATGCATCCCACGCATATGTAACCTGACCTGCACTGAGTCTGCCGGTCCCAGCTGACGAACACAGACCCATCGCTATGATGGTTTTTGTTCAACTCTGTTTAGCAATAAAAGTTGATAACATAGAATTAGACAGCCCTTAAAAGACAAAGGATAAATATATGTCATGATGATTAACCCTTTCAGGGACAGCGGTTACTACAGTGGACATCTTATCATATTATATCAGGTTACAGGTTATCATTATTGGTGCATGAATCGTCAGGTAAGGTGATCATCACTCGTGTATTCTTAATTGATTGTACATACATTCCGAAAAAACACTTCCCAACATAAATATGCCGTGCTACCAACAAAGCAGCCTTGGCTCACATGCAGCTGGCTATACAGTAGGTACAGCTGCGTGTGAGGTGCGGCTTTGGTCAGATATGTAAAATTGTGAATGATCATTCCTCTTTTGTATTTGATATAAATTGTAATATATTGACAATATTGTTTATCATTCATCATAAAATGCAAACAAATGAACAAACGTATGCCTCCCCCAATCTACAGGAGAGGAAAACAAGGATCCAAATGGCTGTGGTAATTCTACATTTGCACTTCATCGTATTTTTTGGCTTTCCGATAGTATTGAAAGGTTTCATATTACTACATATAGTTGTACACACTGTAATTCACTTTTTGTTTTCAGGTGGACTTTGAGTAATTAAGACATATTCCTCATCTAGAGAGGGAAAAGAAAAACATATTCAGTATTGTGCTTAAGCAGCCAAAGGAAGAAGGCTCAAGTGTGCAGCCGACCTCGTGAAACAAAGGAAATTGCTCGCGGGGGCAAGTTTTATGGTCGGACGAGGCAAAGGTTGAGAGTGTGGCCAACAGCAACATGTTGGTGGCCGCCATAGCATTTTGCTGCTGGTGTTTGGCTTTTGAACTGTCGCAAATGCGGGCGTGAAGGAGAAACATACAACACACTGGTTTGTAATCATTTGAAAGTGTGAGACCATGAAAGTAAACTATTATCCAATTACTGTATTGCAACAGTAAGATCCACCTGTTTTTTGGCTACAGTAAGATCCACCTGTTTATTGGCTAACGGGCTACTTCCTGGTTCATGGAGGCCGATGCTACAAACGGACCTTTCTTTATTCTGGAGGGTGGGTAGACTGTACCAAGGACGCTGCGGGGACTCAATCAACAAAAATACTGTACATTCCCCCGCAATGTCTACCAATCTTTGTGAGTCTATTTTATTCTATTTCATCTGAGATATATTTTCTTTATTGTCTTAAATTTCAATGCCAGTGCTCCATATTATTGAGAATGAAGTTACTTGCTGGCTACAATGGATGTTCTTGAATTATTACGCTCAACTACCATTATATATATATATATATATATATATATATTTTTTTTTAAAAACATTGGATGCTGTCGTACATCCTGATAGTTCCTCAAAAGAAATGTATTATTGTGTGAGGCCTACTCATTCTATAAAATTAATACAGGCCTGTGCTGCCTAGTTTCAAGGATTCATACTGTAGCAACATGCGTTGAGGTAGAACTACGCAATCCATTATGCAAAATTTGGGTAATAAAAACTAAGAGAGAATGCTGTTTACAGAGAGCGGCAAGCTGACCAAGTGTGGCGAATCAACAATCAAAATATAGCAAGCAGATAATAGTTTCTTTCGCCCACAATTCTGCCGCTGACAACAACAACAAGAGAGAAACATTTGAACCCCCAGTCGTCTTTCTCAAGCTCAGCGCTCATCTGCAGCCCTGCTTTGCCACACTGCACATCCGGCATAAAAAAGAGGGGTCCAGGGGTCTTTGACACACATGACCTTGTGTACACACAGGTAAAACTGAAACTTCAACCTGCATGCGGGGGGAAAACGAGGAGCATCGTACCTGTGAGTAGTCAAAGTCAGAGAGTGGTGCTATGCTCTCGATGTATTCGATCCTGAATTGGTCCTCTGGGTTGGCTAGCGGGACAGGGGGTATTAAAGTGCTCATCGCCGACACTATCGTCTGTACAGAGATTGGGAGAGAGAGAGGGGGGCGGGGGGGGGGGGGGGGGGACAGCATAAAAAGAGGAATTAAGTTATTGTGCTAGAGCATTGTTTCATGTGGCAGCTGTAAAGGAGCATAACTGCGCCGCACGAGAAAGCCATTGTCGTCATAGCTATTATACGGACCTTACCTTATAAACATGTTCTATTACGTACTTAATATATAAATCGCAAAGTAGCTTAAACATTAAACCTACGTCTTTCTAGTAATAAATTTTTCAAGCGACTGTTGTTTGCATTGTTTTTTCTAAAGTGCTGGGAAAGTTCGGAAAATGATGGACTAGCTCAGATAGCAATTCTCAGTGCCACTGGTGTTACGTGAGAGAATCACTGAATTAAATGTTCAATAAATACACTATGCAGCTTCTATTGGCATGTACTCATAGGCCACCGGGGGGGGGGGGCATTGTAATCATAACAGACATTCACGTACACAAAAAAAAAAACGACAGACACAACTGCTCACAAAAATGCTATAATAGTGTGACAACGCCTGTAAACATGTTGCCGCACCGTCTGTGTTGATATATCAATTGGACTGTGACAACAATGCAGGTTTTGTTAGCCGGTCTATAGAGTTTTACACTGTGTGTTATACCATTAAGCTCGCGGACGATGCTACATGTCAAAGTTATGTGGTCGTTTTTTTAAAGACGCAACATGTAATTCTGTTTTGCATTTACAATAAAAAGAAAGAGTTCACAATATGCCAAAGTGAACTGAAATGTAACACAAAAAAAGTTGTCTGTGTGATTACTTGCTACCTCCCCCAAAAAATCAAGTTAGTCTTAAGTTGCTTGACTTACGACATTATTTTTCTGAAATCCTTCTCTTCTTTCATCACACGTATAATGTGACAGATGTTTCTCTTCACAAGTATCAAATGCTAGACAGCGGAACCTTGGGTTATGAAGTGACCTAACCCAAATTCGTACAATGTCGGAATATGCACTGCATCAGTGGGACGGTCTTAAATAATTGCAGTAAATATTCACGTTAAAAATACAGACTCTTCTAGGCCACGAATATAAAACTATATAATAAAAAAACAGGAAGCACAGCAGTAACTGAGTATGCCATCTTGAACCACGACCAAGTATTCTTACGCAAATGCACAAACTAGTTCATTGCATGTCTCTAAAAGCCTGAAGATGTTGAATGTAGGCACCTTTGGAAACCGAGGACCAACTGTAATAAATGGGGTGAAATGTGACTGCGAGCCAACTCACCACTATGGCATCCTTGACGTTTTTCCGGATGTCCTGGATTTTCTGTTTCTTTTCCCTGCATGGGAAGACAAGGAGAGTGAGCCGGTTAGGGAGCCAGACGAGGCAGATGGCTTGTCAGGGTGGACAAAAGATGGGAACTGGGAGGAACGATTTCTGGAGGTACTTCCATTTCAATTTGCATGCGTCTTTGTTGATGCCTGTCATCCGTCCTGTGACGGATGTGATGGAAGATCGCTCAGTAAAGCGCCAAAACTATGCAGACATCTGTTTGTGAGTTACAAGGCCACTTCCTGGTTCGTGGAGGCCACCTCAAGACGCCAGGACAGAACCAGTTTGGATTCAAGGCGAGCTCAGCAGCTCTTCTCACAGTGAAAAATGAATCGTGCACTCAGTTATCTACCAGGCGGATCCTTGAAAACAAATTGAATTATCCTTTAAAATGACCACATTAAATCTGGAATTTAAAAAATCCCAGAAGCTACATATCATTGAGGTGGTCTAATCAAATGTGGCTTTGTTAAAACCTACAGCTGTAGAAAAACTATCAGTGAGTCAGTAACGTAGTTTTTGCTCAACTTACAAACCAAGACTAAACCTCACTGTTTAGTTGTACAAAGGCGAGGTTAAAAAAAAATGGATCGCACAACATAGTATTATAATAATGCTCTCGAGAGTGAATCGGACCTCGAACTTTTTAGGAAACCACAATCTCAAACGTAAAAGTCACAAAAGACACGGACAAGATTGGCTGATCTGCTGATCTACGCAGGGGTGTCCAAACTCGGTCTATAAGTGCGGATGCCTTGCCTGTTTTTCACCTCTCCCTGCTGAAACTCTCCTGATTCAAAGGATCAGCAAGCCCACAAAAAGCAAAATAATGATCGTGATGATGAATCAGTAGTGTTGCAGCAGGAGAGATGGGAAACAGGCAGGACATCAACCCTTTTGGACCAAGTTTGGACACCCCTGCCATAATGCATGCTTTTATCAGCATATTGAATAAAATATTGTTTAAATATGACTTAAAATGTGACCATTACAGTATTTGAAATTATCGTTTCTGATGAGAAAGTCCATGTGAAGGCATCAAGTGACCTCCTTTGCATGTGTTTTTTTTCTTTATCAGTACAAGCAAACACATGCCTCGGCAAGATAACTTAAAACAGTTCTTTTACTGGATTTAAAATGTTTTTTATGATGACAGGAGTGCTTGGGGCGCTTCTCCTTTCTGCATGATTTCAGGTTATCCATACAAAACAAATGATGACAACAAAAGCAGATATAGACAAAAGAATCTTATCATGAAAAAAATACAAAATAAATTTCGTATGACCTGGACTGTATTTAACATGGTTGCTTATGACACCAAACGTGCCTGAGAAGGCAATCGTTCCAATTTCCCAGGGCAAATGAACACAAAATCAGAACAAACACATCTGACTTCCGGCTGTACGCAATTGTGCGATTGCTGTTCTGTGATTGCAAACCGACTCCTGGACCGATCAATGGCGCGCGCCAGGCCCTCGCAGCAAAAACAAATTATCGATAGGCAACCCCTCGTCCCCCTCGTCGATGGCAACCATTCACCCGCCCTCCCTGCCCGTGGAATAGGAAGCAGTGAATCTGACATGTGCGTGACATGGTCATGCCAATCCTCGCATATGCATGGCCCCACGCATGGTGAGAGAAATGCAGGGAGGGGGGAAAGGGGTAAGAGAGAGAGAACAGGGGATAGATGGGATGTAACTGCCCAACAGGCGCTGCAGTGCCTGGGGAAGGAAGAACCACTGGGCAGGCGCTTTGCATGGTGTCGCGTCCTCAGGCTAGTGGATGATGATGGGTCATGAAAATGAGCCTCATCGGTCCATATACATATAGCTATTGTATACTTACTCAGCATTGAAACCATTCACGTGGAGAATCTTCATCTGCTTCACTATGGTGCTCTTTCCGGACTCCCCAGCACCTTTAAAGATATACAAAAATACATATAAAAGGTGGTGATGATGGTGTGTGTGTGTGTGCGCGCGTGTGTGTGTGTGTGTGTGTGTTTGGGGGGGGGGGGGTTGTAGGCATTTTGGGAGGTAGCCTTGCATCAATGCCCCCCCACCCCCTTTTCCCTCCGATGACATGTTAGCAAGGCGCTGCTGTCATAGACATGTTGGCTAATAAACGAGGAGCAAAATGGGGGTAGCGGGGGTTTACTAGCTCACATTTCATCATCCCAGACGAGTCTTACCGAGTAATAAGAGCCTATGCGTTGCTTTGTACGCTTGTCGCTCCTTCTGCAACTGTTTCTCGATCTTTTTATTCGCCTCTCGTTGAGCCTTCTCGTCGATGCGTTGGTCTTCAGTCTTGCTGTTGCCCAAACAACCCATCTTCCGTCGCCCCCGAAAAAAAGCCCTTCCTTCGCCGACAAAAAGAAAATGCAACGCCCGGGGTGTTCTTTCAAAATGGTGACGGAATGGTCGATTGTTTTTCTTGATAATAATACATAAAAAAAGAAAAAAAGAAACCAATCTCTCGAGAGGCTTCTCGGGAAGGGAGGAATCCGTCCCCCGTTATGATTCCGCTATTAGCCGCAGCCGAGCGTCATCCAATCCGCCTGGTAGTTGACTGAGCAGCCGAGAAACCAAGGGAAAGACCGAAATGTGGTTGAAAAAAAAAAACTAAAATAAATACCAGAGAGAGGGGAGGCCTTTGTAATGTCCGTGAATGTAGCTAAACGTTGCTATCTCTGGCCCCTCTCTCTTCTCGCTCCCTCTCTCTCCCTCCTCTATCTATCAAGATTTGTGTCTCCTCAACTCAGCACTGCCTCTCGCTGTGGAACCAGGAAGTAGCCGTGGCCCGTGGAGGTGGAAAACGAACGCGCACGCTAAAGTGGTACATTAACCAGCACGTAGCGACGCAGCGCTTCCGAAACCTGTGTGTCCGAATCGACAGGACCCATTCCCTGATTTAGTCCCTCGCTGTATTTTCTGTCAAACCAGTCGGCGGAGGGGTGGGAACCTGGACGCCTCTATCCGCTGCCTGACAAGAGGGGATGGGTCTACAGCACGGCGGCCTTGACCTGAACTAGCAACGAGCTTTAGTATCGGGATTTACCATCCTCCGCTGCCTTCAAAAAGCACAATCGCGGTGGTACATGAACGCACCTCAGCTCCCAGTAACACCAACGACACACAATGAGGTGCGTTTAAAAAAACGACAGTCGTGGTAATTCATGAATGCCTCTGGCTTTTTATCGGAACGTTACACCCGCCCTCCACTACTGTGATTAAAAACTACAAATATGGCGGTCCGTGAGCGCCTACTTAATTCAACGGAACAAATTTTGTACATAACGATGAACATAAATCAAAAAACATTTTAATAAAAAAATCTTTGGGAATTGTTGTTGTGATCTGACGTTTTTATGAAAATAAGTACATATGAATCTCTCTCTATCTCTCTCTCTCTCTATATATATATATATATATAAATATATACAGTATATATATATATATACACACACACAAAGTTGATGAAATTTCATGATGGGCCTAAAACTGATTCCAACCTTTATAGGTGAACTTAATGTGACCTCTCAGCTTTTGAATGCACATGTAAGACTGTTATCAGTACTTTTTGCAAAGTTGTTCTCTAGCGATGAGCTTAACGGCAAAATTCACAACAGGCGTTTGATCCTTGAATGGACGAATGTCCTGGTTCAATTAGAGCTGATGTTTAAACATTCATGCTCATTGTGCTCTTCACATTGTGACATCATGAGACCAAGACAACACCCAAAATTGGATCAACAGTACCTTACTACTGAGCTTATTATGTCACAGAGTGTCATCAGTAGGTTGCAACAGATACCGAGAGACTGGAAGAGTCACAGAAAGTTGTAGAAGTGAACGTTCTTTGCTCACATCCCATGCTGATAACCGCTACATTATAAACAATGCCCTGAGAAACCGGATGATGAATGCCACTCAACTCCAGGCATGTTTAAGGAAGGTGAGAGGCACCCAAGTGTCACGTCACACCATTCAAAACTGTTTACACCAGTGGGGTCTGCGTGTGAGACGACCTGCAAGGGTACCTGACCACTCCACCAGGCACAGGCGTCGTCTCGCATGGGCCAGGGAGCATTTACGCTGGACGAGGCACGAATGAGCTTTAGTGCTGTTCTCTGATAAAATTCAAATCACGTTGAGCAGAAATTATGACTGCCAACGATGTTTGGGATATCAAGGAGAGCGCTACGCATCAGCCATTGTGGTCATCAGACGAGCTTTTGGTGGTGGCTGTGTTACAGTGTGGGCAGGTATGTCCAGTCAGTACAGAACTGCCCAACACTTTGTTATTGGTACAGTGACAACCCCATACTAGCCAAACAATCCAATCCAGTGATTGTGTTCTAGATGAACAACACAGGCCTAATTTCATCTTCATGGACGACGATGCTCCAGCTCATCGAGGTCGCATCATCAGGGAATGGTTGTTGAAGACTGGTGTACCTCAAATGGAATGCCCTGCAGCTTCTCCAGACCTGAATCCTATTGAAAACGTATAGCTGAGTCGCCGTGTAGAGGTTCGAGACTCTGCAAACCTTCTGGGTTCCTCAATGACCCGAGGGCTGCCCTTCAAGAAGAGTGGGATGCTGTGCCTCAACAGACAATAAGTGGACTTGTGAACAGCATGAGACGTTGTTCTCGAGCTGTAAATGATGCTAAAGGGCACATGTGTGTGTGTGTATATATGTGTATACAGTATGTTTGTGTGTGTATATATATATATACGCACACATGCATTATAGATAGATTTCTTGCATATACCTAAATGTTATGTCTCTTCAGCTTTTAAGAAAAGGTTTATGCCTAGTTTGATCTATGTCCATGCAATAAAAAAAATAATCATGTATGTTGGAATGAAATCGTAATTTGATCAATCATTGTCAATTTTAGGTTGTGTTACTATTTCCTTATTTTTATCAGCTTCCTTTGCTTTTTTTCTTTTCTATTGGGTGGGCTGTGAGTGATTTTGTTTTCAAGCGGAGGATTTTATATAAGGCATTGGACTTTTTTTTCTCTCCTACACAATTGCTTGCCTTGTGTAACTCAAACTATTATTAATCACCGTGTATAGCAATTAATAAATAAATAAATTTGAGATACTAGGAATGATGCAGGCAGTGCGGTCACAATGCTAATACACTAAAAGTTAATGTAAAAAAAAGTTAACTTTGTGCAAAAACATTACAGACGCGCGCGCACACACACACCATTCATGCGCACGCACGAACACGCGTTCAGCATTTACTAGACGAAGCTGTCCCACACCTCCCTCGAGTGGTAAGATGTGGTAGTGCACACAGTTCAGTGTTGCAACCATCATCACATGGTATGTTGGTGTAACTCAGCATTGCGCTAAACATGATTCATTTCTTTGATGGCCCCACAATATTCACTTAACTACACTTCTACATTCGCACGGCACTACAGCTTCGTGAGCATCCAGAGCCTTAAAGTGTGTTGGCCTTGATCTTTGGCTTTTAATAACCATAGAAGATAAAATGGAAGACATGGGGAAAAGTCTGTCAGTTCTGTATAAAGCATGAACAACGGTTCCCAAACTTTATTTATTTCCTCAAACAGGATAAGTGGTACTAAAAATGGATGGCTGGATAATGAACCTGAACAAGCCAAATTGTCCCAGAACAAACTGTTGGAAACAAACAACAACAACAAAGCTGCATGTGTCAATGTGCGTGACGGGAAAATAAGACAGATGCCTTGTGTTATGCAACATACCGTAGATGAAACCATGAGTATAGTAGCTGGATTGAGAGAAATGTATAAATTAGGCATCCAGTTAGATAGTAAGTCCCACTTTTCAGTCAGTAGGTCAGTCTATTTATGTGAAAAAATATATATTTTTCTATTTGGGGCTTTTCATCTAATATTTAATATGTATTTTTGTTTCATAGCTGGTGCTATTTTGTAGTGCTTGTGTTTGTGAGTCATATCTGAGGATTTTTCTTAAACACATGTCAACAAAATTGTTGGTAACCCTCTATTAATGAAAGAACCCCCCACCCCACCCCCCGCCCCAGTCGTCACAAAAACAATTGAAATCTGACAAGGGTCAAAATCAATACAAAGTTCACGCAAACTAACTGATGACAATGAAATTGTGATTCAACTGAATTATTTTGTAAAAACTCATGAATAAGGCCTGGACAAAAATGCTGACCCTAAAAAAGACTGAAAATAATTTGACCACAAGGACATGTTCAACCAATTTGTGTCCTCTAATTAGCATCACATGTGTCTTCAAAACTGTAATCGGTCAGTCAGCCTATTTGAAGAGTTACAAGTGATCACTGTGCTGTTTTGTCACGTAGTGTATACCACAGTACACACAGACCAGACACATGCCTTTAGTTTCTGTTTTTTCATTTAATATTTCTTATTTGTTTCTCTTTTTTTATATTCTTCATCAAATTAAAAATTCATTTCCCAGAAATGTTATTGTATTTTCATTTAATATTTTTAAAACATATATTTTTGTATCTATTTTTTTGCATGTGCATATTTATGGGTATATTTTTGTTTTATTTTTGGCTAATCTACTTTATTTTTCAATCAACACTTGTGTAATTTAAAAATACTTCTGTGATGTTCTTCCAATACTTTTTTTGCCATTTAATGCTAATATTTCCTATTTTTCAGATAATATGTTACACGTTAAGCAGAATTAAGCACAATAATCCACCAATTTTCAGTCATCCAAGGAAGCTAAAATTCTATGCGGCACCACCCGCTACTGTCATCTGAAATTGACGTCAACGTGCCCGAGGGCTTGCATCGGGAGTGTCACATGACCAAACCCACAAAACAGATGAGCTGTGACCAGGCCCACCCACAAAGATGCGGGTAACCCCCCCACAATCCCACACCACTTTAGGCATGCATCTATAAAATAGATATGTTTTCTGAGCTCGGTCATGTGACGTTCACAAGCTGAGACGTGATTGCTTGTTACCCGAGCCCTGAGCTACTGTGATGTCATTTTCAGGTGACGCAAGCGGCAAAATGGAAGCCTCGCGAGATTACTAAAAACTGGTAATTATTCTGTTTAATTTTTATACTGCATCCACAAACGCAATATTCAAATGACTACTATGTTTAGACAGGTGGGGGGCACAGAACTTATTGCAAAGAAAATTTTGGACTTAACTTCCGCTTTAATAAATCTCATTTTGTCCTGCAAACATAACAGGAGGGTTATTAAACTATATAAAACGACCGCAAACAGTGGAAGTTCCTTTTTAATTTGGCCGCCTGTTTCATTTGACGTGACCTATAAGATGAGAGCGTCTCGTCGATGATGTCATGTGAAGTTATGTAATCATACAATATTGCACGGTGAGAGCGCGGCTTCTTGTCTACAACTCGGTCATTTGATAGTTTAGATTGTAAAAGTTTAAAAAAAAAAGGCTAGGCTGATTATTCGCGCAGTGCAAATACACAATAAAGCGATAAAGATAAAGTCCAATGTCCTTTCGGGGTTGTTTGCTTTAACACTCATGTTTTGTGAAGGGTAAAGTTGATGTATGTAAAAAGAAATGAGGTAAGAGTACAAACTTCTGTCAAACTGTCAACATGATAGGTCTGATTGGAATGGCCACATCAAAATCAGTACAGTGATCCCTCGCTATTTCGTTTATTGTGGCCTCAGTGCAAAAAAACATTTATTTTCCGATAGTTGTTGATGAAATATTTAACTATTTTTTTCTCATATCTTTTTTTCTATTTTGCGTTATATTTTAGTGTGTTTTTCATCTGTTTTTATTTCCCCTCAAATTTTCCAATTCTTTTCAATATTTCTGCTTTCCATCTCATATTTTTGTATTTGCTTCTGAAGTTTCCAATTTATCTACATAATACTTAAAGGTTTTCACATAATTTTTGTGAAAAAAAATCTAATATTTCTCTCACACACACACACACACACACACACACACAAACAAAAAAGATGAAGGGTTCATGTGAAGAAAGACGGTGGGTCAATTTGATCTTGAATAGTTCTAGCATCCATTTGTCAACATCAACACAAAGAAATTATTTTATTAAAGTAATTAAAATCAATGTCTTGTCTCTCCAAACAACATTCAAATCATTTAAACATGGACTGTGACTGAATCATTAAACAGCCTCAGGTCAAGTTGACCCGTCAACATAATTGCTGCTGCTTTGAAGAAAGCAAAGTAACAGAAGGGCTTACGATAGGGTTGTGTCTCTCTCCAATAAAAGATGTATTTTGAGACATGGGATGCGATAAGATCCGACAACGGTTAGATTTTTAAGTCTAACGATTTGATTCGGTTTGATTCAGTGGGATTATGATCGTTGTGGTACGGCTCAGTTTGAGAGAGTATGATGCAATTAGCTAGCTAGCTAGCTAGATATCTATTTAGCTTTTCTTTTTTTTGCTCCATCCTTAGTGCACCACAACTCCATTCATATCAACAACAGTGATGCTAAGTGCTAAGAGCGAGAAGACGATTCATTATCACAGCCCCCGCACAGGCGCAGCCCACGGGAGCAACAATAAAGTGGCTTCCTGTCCGAGACATAAAAGCCACTTCCTGTTCCCATCGTCGGTTCACCCACAAAAGAACGCAACCACTGAAAAAAAAAATCAGCAATTTCACAGACCAACGTGAAATATGACTTTGTTCTCCTGATTTTCATTTTCTTGCACTAATTCCTATGGCATTTAGTTGGGACCACATGATTGTTTTGTATTGGGCGAGGGCGAGCGCGCTGCAACACATTTACAGCCATCAAAACAATACAATTCCTTTTTCCAAACTAGCGATGTAAATTGAGTTAAAATGTGAGATGTGAAATTGATGTAATACATAACACGTGATGCTCATGTATGCGTAGATGACAAGCGAGTGTGAGCGCGACTATTAATAGTTTGTAGCAAATTATAATTAGAAATGGTTTTGTGTGTTTTTGACGCTGATTTTGCTGAATTTTGTTTTTTTCCTTCATAATAGTTTTTGAGGCGCTTTCATTTGATGTTTTTTCCAGTTTGATAGAATACTATAATGATATATTTTTATAAATCAACATATATTTATAGCTGACACCTGTTGCCAACCCTCACACTTAAATCATAAATATTATGACATATATTAATATATTTTTATTAAGATTATTATTATGAAAACCAGATGTACCGGAGAAAAGTATACTTACATCTCTGATTAAAACAAATTGGGAAATATTTTTGGACCAATCTAGGTAATGAGCTCCACTTCCTAACTCAGTGGTCCACTCATAGGACAGGAGTAGTTACAACAGTAGATAACAAGGCTATGTATTCATGTAGTCAGTTGGAATACTTGTGAGAGAGTCAAGAGCATTTTGAAAAACGTCGTAATCGGACAAGAAAAAAAAAAGTCCTCACAGTGTAACATAAAAAAGTCACCCAAAAAAATTAGGTAATCGCCGTAAATTTCATGAGGAATCAAATCTGTATTTTATTAGAATAACATATATTTCAGGAATAAAGTCATACTTTTATAAGAATAAAAGTGGTATTTTAAACTCACCTTTATCAATAAAAAATGTACCAAAGTGCTGGCTAAAAGTTGTTTTTCTCTTGTTTTCCCAAAACAATCCAATAACAATGATGACATTAGGCTCATGGTATGAAGGACAAAATAGTGGGGTGTGAGACAATTCTACGTCAATAAAGACATAGTACCCTGCAACGTCCCCGTGAATAATTTAGGGTGACATTTGCTGTTATAAGAGGGAAAGAAATTATTTCATGAGAATAAAGTTAAAATGTTTGGAGAAATTGCGGTAACAGGTATGAGGACAACATTGTAATATCGTCAGCCTCACAGCACAATCGCTAAGGTAATTACTGTTACAATATAAATAGAAAATAGCAATGTGCTTGCTATAAAAAGTTGGGGGGTTTTTGCGTTCCAAAATTGTCGAAAAACGATATAGGCAACTATACTATTATGGTAATTATATGACAAAGTTGTAGAGTTTTGCAGGGAAAAAAAAGAATGAAATTGTAATATTATTAGCCTTGTAGCATTATTGCCAAAGTCGCTCAGAAAATAGCAAAATAAAATGTTTGGGGTTTTTGCCTTGTTCAACGAAATCATCCAAATACGACAGGCAATTATGCTATTGAGGCACACTTATGTTGGGGGCGTGGCCATGTGTCCTGGGAAAAGGCTTTTCTTTTCTGTACTGTACTGGAATCATGTGTAATTGCACATGCACTACAGTGGGTGGCAGTGGCGCTCACATTTCTTTTTGTTTTATTTTGATACTGTTCTAAATTTTTCTGATTAGAAAAAACATGATTAATAAAGTTGATCTATATGTTTCCTTTTTGTTTTCTTTCAAGTTAATAAGGACAGTCTGTTATGCAGAGGTGTACTAATAACCCAGTTATAGTTAAATGATACGATTTATAGTCATGGCGGAGAGTTGGGGGGAGGGGCTTAACAAGAACATGGAGAAACACTGTATTAGGCTAATTGATATGACAAGTTGTCGAGTTTTGAGATAATTATACCATTTTACGAGCATTAAGTTGTCCCATCTCGAGCCTCAAAGCATAACTGCCGATGTCATTTTTAATTCACTGTCACATGCAAACCCAATCAAAATACAGCAATGATCTTGCTAAAAATGGCATTCCCCCTTGTTTTCCGAAAACACGACGTAGGCAATTAGTTTTGAGGACAATAACACCATTTTGCTTGCTTTATACTATCGAGTGTCGTCAACACAATACTGCTGATAGTCTAAATATTAGACTACACACTTAGTTTGACTACAGTGTGTGTCAGTCTACTTGTACGGCGAGTGCAGTACAAGACTATATTCCAGTGTGCTATTATATATTATTCTAAGTGCGAGGCCCAGCGTCAACGATGACAGCCCGCGTGTGGCACAATGAAGCAGTGCCTTGGAGGCCACGTTGCCTGCTCGCTGTCACAAAACCAAAAGAAGCAGAAGGTGGAGGTGGAAGCATGAGGAGGAGGAGGGCCGGGGGTCTTACCGAGAAGCAGTAGCCGGTGCGTCTGCTTGTATTCCCGCTTGAGCTCCTTGAGGGCCCGGTCGATGCTCTTACTGACTTTCCTCGCCTCCTTCTCGGCCTCCTTCTCCTCCATTAGGAGCTTGTCCCAGTTTTTCTGCTTGTTGCCGCTGTTGTTGCTTTTGAGCGGCAGCTGGAGGCGACGTCCTCCCCGTTCCTTGGCCGTCGCCGCCGCCGGCGCGGACGACGACGTCCCTTTGCCGCCACCTCCTCCGTTTTGAATGAGCACGCCGTCCCCAGCCGAGCCGTGAACCCGTCCGGGTTCGCATCCTCCACCGCCACCGCCCTCCGAGGGGCGAGCACCCTGGGCGCGGGTCGGCGCGGAAACGGCGGCGACGGAGGAGGCGGCTGCCGTGTCAGGATGCGGCTCCGAGTCCGAGGCGGCGTTGGAGATGGAGCCGCTCAGGTCGCCGAAGAGCCGCGGCCGCAAACTGTAGCACAGCCCCATGCTGAACGAGCTATGTGCCGAAAGGGATCGCTCATAAAGGAAGAATCTGCGCCAGCGGCCCTAGCGAGCCATCGTCACACACACGCAAAGACACGCGCGCGCACACACGGCCGTTAAGTCCGTCGGTACGTCCGTCCGTCGTTAAGCTGTCGCTCCAGAGTCGAGGCGGAAATGAGGAGCACCGGGTGGGCGCCGACATTCGCTACATGACATTGTGCCTTCGAGGCCCCCCTGGTTAATGTGTGTGCGTGTCCCCTTCTCTGGTGGGCTCGCTCGTAGCTCCGTCTTGGATCACCTGATCTTGTCAGTGGACTCGCACACTGCGGGGACAAACCAGCGTTTACCGTAAAGTGGACGTGTAGGACGCAAAATATATTTTGCAGTGCGCGTTTGTGGGTGGCATTACGGTATTGCAATTTGTGTTGCCAAAACTATGACACAAAAAACTGTTTTTAAATGTTCATACATTGACAAGAGACGATTTTATCCTCCATGTTGTGATTTTCTTCCCAGATAAAATATATTTTTTACACGTTCCATTGACAGATTTTACCTCTTTATTGCCATAAGTTAGAACTTTTCAGTGCTTAATTTTATTTCCCTCCTAAGTGTGGCTTTCTCCTGACATTGTACTACTGTTGTTGTATTATTTTGATTTATTTTAGTAAAATCGCAGCTTTTTCTCAAAAATATGCCTTGTCATTAATATTACAGGTTTACTCCAATAAAATGTTGCAAAATTACAACTTTCTTAAAGTTCTGACTGTTAAAATCGTATCCCCCATTAGCCACTATTTTTTAGCACACTAGATAGCACTTGTTCTATGATGCAATATGGCCATCATTAAAGCTTTAGTAAATATAGTCACAAATAAATATGAAAGAAAAAGAATAAAGTCCTACGATTGGGGTGATGCGGTGGGTGACTGGTTTGAACAGTGGTTCGAATCTGGGCTTCTGCCTTTCAGTGTGGAGTTTGCATGATCTCCCCATTTCGACGTGGATTCTCTTCACGTACTAGGGATGACTCCAAATTGTCCGCAGATGTCATCGCGTGTGAACGATTATTTGTCTTTGTGTGCCCTGTGATTGGCTGGCAACCAGTTCAGGGTGTCCCTTGCCTACTGCCCGAAGACAGCTGGGATAGACTCCAGCACGCCCACTTACCCTTGTGAGGATAAAGCGGTTCAGAAAATGGATGGATGGTCATACTAAACAGTAGCAATGACAGAATTACACACTCGCACGTGAAATATTCCAACAATAAAGTGGTCCAACATTCAGCACCGTAAAACATGAAATAACCGAACAGGGCAAGTTTCTAAAACCATCTATGGATTAAGTCTAAAATTAAGAAAAAAATAATTTCAAACAGCTGCTGTTACAAGTGTAATGTGTCTATACTAATGTTTTTTTTGTTAAATAGGTGTTTGTGGAGTGTGTGTACATCCAAAGGAGTCACACACGGGTGGATCTTTTTTTAAAAATACATTTATTTGGCTTCCTCCTGTTGCCCACCGACCTTTCTCTTCTTCCTCCTCTTTTTCTTCGGCTTGCTCTCATCTTCCAGGATGACTTCTTCATGTGTGAAAATTCGCACTCGCTTTGTCTTCAAAAGTGCCCCAGCCTCCTCTGCGGGCATACGGACAGGTAAAGAAAAAACAAAACATTTACATTAATGTAGTTGTTTTTTACATTTTACATTTTTTACAATAATCATATGAAGAGAAGAGACTTTTTCAGAAAATTTTAATTTTACAACAATAAAGTCCTAATACTGTGAAATTCATGTGTTGAGGAAAAAAAGAGTAAAACTTTTTTTTTTACAAGACTAGTTAAAGTTTCAATTTGACTAAAAGGTAATTTCTCAAAAAGTCAAAATTTAACAAGAATTAAATATATCCACGTCTCACAAAAAATGTTTCATTTGAGGGTATTTAAAACCACAATTGAATCAAGTCAGTATACATATTTTACCGGCTCCTTTTTGTGACGTTGTGGCCTCGGCTCCTTTGGCGTCTTTTTCTGTGGTGTGCTGTGGCGCAGATGGTTTCCACACAGCAAGACAGGTCAGCCTGGCCGTGGTGTTGACCTCCCCCAGGAGGGTGGGACATTCCAACTCCTGTCGGGTTACACCTTTGGTTAACATACAAGAGTGCGTTTTGACAATGCAGTTTGGAGGCCGACCGACTTCATTCAGACGGAGCTTCCACATTTTGATGAAGCCGTCGTTGGAGGCCGTGACCAACACGCAGTGGTCGGTCATCATGAAACTCTCAACTGCTTTCACCCTGCGAAAGGAGAGCGACACACCTCAGCACTTACGCGGTTGTTTCGGGCTAAAACGATTCAATCCAATCACTATTAGTATTCTGTGTTGCAGAAGTGAAACATCTAAAACATGCACGATAGTGGCCCTCGAGGACAAGAGTTGCCCAACCAAGGTCTCGGCTCTATTTCCGCAAGAAGATGCTGATTCCAGTTTAAATGCCAACATTCCTCGCCCTGGTCATTACTTTATCTAACTTGTGACTGGCTTTTATTTATTTTTTTACCCTTGGGGTTATTTTTGACAAAAGTGCACAGATATGTATTAAAGAGGGTTTTTTTTTTTCAAAATCGTGAAAGATGTCCCGCGCCTACTGCCCGAAGACAGCTGGGATAGGCTCCAGCACCCCGCGCGACCCTAATGAGGATGAAGCGGTTCGGAAGATGAATGAATGAATGAAAGATGCATCGCGTCTCCTTTTAAATAACTGTTTACTTGTGTACCTGGTTTCATGGGCCTTGAACTCGCACACCCATTTCTCTTGGGCAACATCACACAATCGCACTATTTCATCATCACCTACAACAGCCAGGATGGAGTTCTGGAACAAAACAAGCAAATAAGATTAAAAAAAAAAATAAAGAAAAACAAGTGTCGTGAGGCATCCATGGGGAGAAAAAAAAACACGGACGTTTAAGAAGTTGATGGCCGAGATCCTTTTGGGGTTCTTGAGCGTGCTGGTTAGCGAGGCTGTTTGCAGATTGTACAGGTCTAGCTGGTCATGGATGACTACCACATATTTCTCGCCGTTCGGAGACCACCGCACAATGTGGGCATCTATACACAAGGAAAAACACACACACACACAGTTTGACCTCAATGTGCCTCAGGAAAACCAGCGTCACATTTTATGGTAAAAAACTGACTTTGTTTGATGTTTTTGATGAAGGCTGATCTTCCATTAATTAGATTCCATGTACTGAGAGACAAAATCAAACATTACATCAGCGGCTGTGGCATTTATTCTGCGGCAATTGTTACTCTGACATTTATTGCGCACGCGTATATATGTGTGTGTCTCACCGCAGTGTTTTATCGGTGCCCACCGTCAGTGCAAGTTTACCAGACGGATGCACAGACAGCGATGTCACATGACCCCTGAAGAAAGAATATGATTAGAAATAAAATCTTGTTACGAGGGATACATTTTTTTGGTTCATATTAAGTGCTTCGTTGCATTTTTTTTTCTCAGCGTGTATTTGCCCTCTCCTCCTCATAGCATGACCCAGGGCGTACCTGTGCGCTTTGATGGACTTGAGACACTCCCACTTCTTGGTGCTCCACACACACAAGAGTCCATCTTCTCCTCCGCTCAGCAGATGCGTCCCACCGTAAAATTCCAGGCAGGTGATGGTGCCTGAGGAGTATTGGTTGTCAGGAGGAAGCATCGTCACGGCAACTGCATACCCCAAAAGCGCCACTCACCGTCGTGATGTAGCAGAGCGCCGTGTTCCACCTTCTTGTTCATGTCATACAGGAGCATGGTTTCGTCTCTACTGCCCGTCACCACAAACCTGTTGCTGGCCGCCACCGCCGACACAGATGCTGTGTGTGCGTGATGTGTGAAGTCCGCCTTGGCTGTCCACTCCTAAAGCACCACAGCCAAAAAATGTACAAAACGTGATGTCTACAAATTGAGGGGAATGCTGCACTTTTAACCGCATGGTTGTTTTTACTTTTTCGTAACACTGCAAAGTTTATGTGAAATTAGTCTTGTTCTTTTTTTGTAATGCAGTATTAGCCATTAGTCACCTCTTAAACACACACATACGGTAACCAATCCCTTAAAATAAAACCGATCTAATTACAGGTGAAAAAAGTCAGCCACTATCCTTTTCATTTCATCTATCTTGAAACTCTAAACCTTGCAGGAAACCCTAACGCTGGCCGTGAAACCGCATTTTAACGGGAATAGCTAATATTGACCAACCCCATACTGAAAACTATTGGCGTCAGAGTACGAAACTTTGAGGTTTCAAATCCCCGTTATCAAGTAGCTTTAATTAGAGTCACTAATGATGCCCACGGCCAAGCTGAAATTGTTTCGTAGAGATATACAAGGTAATGTGAAAATCCACTCACGGTCTGGTCAGTTCGAACACGGTAACCAAACACAATTTGCTCGTAGCAGCCAGCGACTAGCTCCACGAAGGCGGCCATGACGGAAAACTAGATTGGATCTTCCTGCGTTTTTGTCGTCTCAAGCTCTGCCACCTTGTCAGACCAACGGTAAATGTATCACGACTAGTAAAAACACAAGACGCGTGCAAAATTAGCGCAATAGAGCAATTTGGCGACGGACTTAAAACACATTATTGCCGCGTGCACGTTCACACACGTGAGGAACCAAAACAACGCAAAGACCGTGTACTGCACATGCGCGGTTGCGTTCCTCTTCGTCGTCGTCTGCCTAATGTCGCACTGGCGCCACCCAGAGGAAAGGATGGCTCCCGCGTGACAATTGAAATGGATAAAAGTGAACAAAATATGCGCGGTTACAAAATAACAGATAAACAAAAAAATACATATAAATATATATATTAAAACAATAATCCTTGTGCAAACATAATTGTCTTTATCGCATAAATAAGGATATCACGAGGTCGGGATCCGCCCGTGTCGCGGTGGGCGGTAATCGCTGAATTTGTCAATTTCCTCATTGGCTGGCTTTCAAAACGTAATGATTGACAGAATAACTAACTGTGCTGCAAAAAAAAACGGTGCTTTTTTTTTTGCTCTAGAGTAAATTCTGCCCAGTCTGAACGCAACAATGGCAAGACGGTAAGTAAAATTTGCCCAATCCATTTTTAAAGTCAATTTCTGTCATTTATGTTGTAATTGTGAGTTCTACGTCAAGACTTGGGAACGTTATTGACACTCCAAATAGCAGGTATTTAATGCAAACAAGCCTGTAGGCCAGGGGTCCCCAAACTTTTTCTTGTGAGGGCCACATAACTTTTCCCTTCTCTGATGGGGGGCCGGTTTCAGTTTGTAACAGAAAAAGTGTGACGATCGTAGGGGAGCTTAAAAATGTCTTGTTTTCCAGAAAGCCACACATAACCAAATAACCCTTTCTCTCACTCTCACTGGTGTGCTCTTTGCAGTGGACAAAAAAGTTTCGTTTTGATGGTTTTTACAGTTCCGCTTGAGAAAAAAACTGTTTTGTACGATGTGCGTAGCGTTACTGCGTTTGTGTGAAGGTCTGCTGATGATTATTACCGGTAGTTACACACAAACAAACAAAAACAGTCACACAACCCATCCGCTCAAAATGATGAAGTGGGCGGTTATGTAAAAACGGTTGAGTAATCCTTCAACGAGGAACCAGAAAATGAACACTTTGCATTTAGCCTCTGGGAAAACGGCATCTCAAAAGTATATACTAATGTATGGGGGAATGTATTGGGGGTTAAGGGTGTCATATTTTTTTTAAATCACATGCAATTTACATTGTAACTTGTCATTTCATGTGATTAGAAGTTGTTGTACTGTTAATAAAAGTATTTTTCTCCAGATAAGACATTTCTTGTGTATAAAGTTTTACATTATGAAAAAGTAGTAATGCTCCTGAAAAAGAATCAGATTTATTTTTTGAAAAAACAAAATTAATGCCACTTAAAATAAAGTCTTGCATGAAAAATGATTTCACTGGAGTAAAATTCTTATATTACAAGGAAAGTAATATATTTTCAAGGAAAATAAAACATTAATGTGAATAAAGTTTTTTTTACAAATATTGTTTGCAGGGAAACTGTTGTCATTTCACGTGAATAGAGTGTATAAAATACTACAAAATGTCATGTTAATTGTCAGCATTTTCACAGTCTGGCAATTTTTTCTATCGCTTTGACTTTTTGTAAATTTTTCAGCCAAGTGGCCAATCAGGAGTTGTCTGAGGTGTTGAATGAACTGTGGCGTCTGGACGTCAACCGCCTCAAGCCGGGGACTGATTACATCATTGCCCCTCAGGTGAGTGCACGCTGCACTCATCAACTGTCAATCTCAAGACATGAATAAATCTTTCTAATTGCAGCTATGGCCCTTTACTTACAATACATGTGGCAGTAAGTTCCATATCTTATACTCTGGTTATCATCGCACTTCGCAGGGACGAGCCGGCTACGTGGCTCAGGGCAGCAACTATGCCAGGGATCGCGCCCATGCGCCACTCTTCAAATATGTCGATGAGGACAAACTGAGGAGCATCGAGACATATGCACGTATGGCGAAAATGCATTTTATATAGAAATATATATTAGGGGTGTAACAAAAAAAAAGACAACAATTTGAATCGGAAAACCATTATTTGATTGACAAGATCCGAATGCATCGACTCTGAATCGTTCCACTTTGAAATATATCGAGATACATATCAAATCTTTTATTTGTCTATTGAGCCTCTTATTGGAGAGTTATATCTTACAAAGGAATGACACATTTTACACAAATGACAAGTTCATTAAAAAGTATATAAAATGACCATAAAAAAGTTTTTGCATCATACCCTTTCAAATTGAGCTGACCCAGTTTGAATAGAATCATAATCCCACTGAATTGAACCGAATCGAATGGTTCCACTTTCAAACCGAACCGTCCTTGAATCATTTTGTTTTGCACCCGCAGATCGAAAACTGTAATTGAATCTTTTGACTAATGCGCACTATATAAACAAATCACATCAGTTGCAGGTGGTCAAACAAAAAAAAAGATGGTCAATGCTGATTTCAAAAGACAGTCCTATCAACAGGAAGTCCAACCCTACCAAAATAAAACCAGCAATGGCACAGACAGACTCAAATACAGAAACCACATCACAATAGATCCAAATCAATGTCTTTTGTTGACAAAAAAATGGTCAACACCAGCTGTGAATGAGAACCCTGTCAATGGTACCAAAACATTAAGTAGGAACTCAAAATAAAGTAAATAAGTGAACAGGAAATGTTAACAATTGTTTTGGCCAGCATAGCATCGATTTTCCTCTTCTTCAGACTTCATCAACTTGCTGGACAATTACGAGATGTCGACAGGCGTGTCAGAGTCTGTGACCCATGAGGAGCTTCAGGAGAACCGCAAGTTCCTGGACGCCATCCTGGACACAGACGTCATGAAGGTGCAAAATTGGACTGTTGAGGGTGACAACAAGCATGCTGAGAAAGATGTTAACATGTGTTGTTGTTTCGCACTCACAGTGCGCTCACCAGTACCTGGTCAAGAAGAGACAGTCTCCGCCTGATGTGATGAGTTTCAAGAAGCAACTCTACAACATCTGGTTCCGCCTATACCACCGTGACAGGAGTGGAGGGTGAGACTGCAATGTTTTTTTAACTCACATTTTAATATTCTTAACCGTCCTGCAAGCTTAATGAGAAAAAATTGTGTGTAAGTAATAATCATTCAGCGGTTAGACAGATGTGGCTGTCTAAATCACTCTGTCAAGCACCACAAACAGATTAATCTCCACATGAGTCCCACAGGAAGTAGAAATAGAAGTCCTTTGTTTACAATAAATTAGCCAGACAATCATTGGTCCACCCCCCACCACTGCCCAAAGACTGCTGGGATAGGCTCCAGCACCCCCCGCGACCCTCGTGAGGATGAAGCGGTTCAGAAGATGAATGAATGAATCATGGGTCCAATTGAAAGCCTTAGTGACAGGAAATAGAAACCTACCAAATTAAAACTTTAAAAAAAACGAGTGCACAACGCCATTCCCAAGTGATCCAAATTGACACTCCTTTGTTCACAAGATCTTGCTCAGATCAATTAAGGGAATCAAAAGGAACTTCCAATGAAACCTCCTCATCCTTATTTTGTCAACATTTTCTGCTGGTTGTGTCCAGGGCGGACTCATGCGGCTTCGAGCATGTGTTCGTGGGCGAGACCAAGCAAGGGCAGGAGATTACAGGCCTCCACAACTGGGTACAGTTCTACCTACAGGAGAAGCACGGCCACATTGACTACAAAGGTTACAAAGCACGGGACAAAAAAGACACCGTAAGACAAATCCACACATTCATCGTAGCAACCGGGCGCTACCGTCCACTAACAGGAAGTCCATTTATCCATAGCCCGATGAGGACGACCACGTGCTCAACCTGCAGTTTAGCTGGAAGGGCCTGGTCAAGCCAGTGGGCGGCTCCTTCATTGGGGTCAGTCCCGAATTGGAGGTGGCGATGTTCACCATTGTTTTCCTAGAGTCTGGAGACAAGACCAGCACGCTGGAGTTGAAGGTGGATGAATACGTTTTGGAGCTTGTGGTCCACAGGCACGGCCGCTCCATCGGGTCATCTTATCCAAAACTCCTCAGCAGCAACCACCGGGACTTGTAGCTTGCTACCGGCATTAAAATTGATCGAAATTCTATACACAAAAGGGTTTCAAGAGAACAATATATTTATGAACATTCCTGCATATCTATTCAAAATAAAAGACCATTTTTGCAGTCATGTTGAAAATTGAGCTATTTTACATTCTATTCCTGATTTTTTACATTACATCAACATCACCTAGGTAATCACAATTTGTGTATGTAATTCATCATGTTACATGAGATTCCACCACTTGTTCTAGTCGTCACAATTTTACAGTGACACTCAAGGGAATGGGACCCCACCCAAAAAAAACCCAGGAAGTAGAATCACAAGCGCACACAAGAAGAATTTTAAGAATTGTAACATGATGAAACAAACACTAATATAACTAAAATGACTTACTGGTTCTCTAGTTGTTACACCTCCCTCCACCCATCAAGTTAAAAAAAGGTACAGATTAACATGATAAAAGGGACAGACAGAAAGAGCAGAGTACAACCAAATTTTATTATGATTTTCAAGAGGATCCAATAATAAAATAAACTGTCATCCATAATCCTTGTAAACAAACGTGAGCATGCTTTTCTTTTAATTTCCTCAATACAATGCTAAGAGCGTAGCAATGTTCATGCATGGTTTTGATGGTTGCAGCAGACACTTGACAGGCTTAATTTGTCAATATGGCTTCTTCTTGCATTGTCTACTAAGGTTAATGGCGCATTTGGTTAGCGCCTCACAGCAGCAAAGCCCCTTTTCACACCACCTTTTTTAAATTGTTCTGCATCATGGTTATAAGCGTTCAGATTCTCTTGTGTGTGAACAACATGGATGCAACTCCTACAGTTGGACCTCCTGCAAGGCAATCATTTCAGGCTTAACTGTCACGCAAGTGTGAAAAGAAGATCAAAAAGTCAACATGAAACCTTGATGATGCCGGGACAGACTGATATGTAACAGTATAAGTAAATAGCCACATGATATTTGCTTGGTAAAATTATTTGAAATTGCATGCATGTCATTATTGTATTCCTGAAATTGTGTAATAGAATTAACAGCCATATTGTTAGCTTAATTGCATAAAGTCATTTACTGTCACAGTATCAATTAAATATATCAACATGCTGACTAAAAACTCTGCCACTGGACTCATTTGTGTAGTTTGTTGGGATATTTTCTCATTTTCCAATAACGGTCAAGAACAACAGAGGCATCTTTGCTCCATTATTAGGCTAAGGATATTCCAAAACACATTTTACTTGCTCTCCCGTAGAAAAAAAAATTCCTCGCAAAATGCAGCCTCGGGTCAAAGATAAAAACAATTTTTGGACAACAGCTTACCTGTCAGCACGCTCAACCACATGGTAATTATGCCCATTTTTATTGTTTTAAATTTGAACACATTAGGGCGTTCCACTGTCATTTAATCATTTAATCATGTCAATTTAGTCATTTAATTTTATTTTTGATGGGATTACAACACTGTTTTTGTTGATCAAATATGAACAAAGAAACAGTTCTATTTCCTGTCCTCTGTTTTTCACTTCGACATTTGTTGCTGGTCCCTTAATCTGGTGATATGAATAAAAACAAAAGGGAAACAAAAAAAAAGAAAGAAAACCCCACACATACTTGGGTAATTCTTCAGCCCCGTCATATTTTCCATACCGAATTGCAATTTTTACTCACTTTTAAGAAATATGACAAGCATTTCTTTCCACTAAATCCGTTTTTAACATACAAAGGAGATTACACAGTCAGATTTGTGCATGGTTTGCTTACTTATTGTTTGTATATGAACAAATTCTTTGTGCCAATATATTACGCTGAGCCTTGGCTACAAATAGCTTCGGATTTCTTTTACAGCAACATGGATTACTTTGGTATATTAGTGCATAGACACCACTTGAGCTTGCACGTAGTCTTTAAGATGCAGTCTTACACTTGGCCACCAGATGTTGCTAAATGCCTTATGAGTGACTTGACCAAGCAGTTGGGTGTCTTGCCAGTGTGCAAATAGTTTAAAAGTGGTCCGAGGGGAAGGGGCGGGAGTTGGGTCACCTCCTGAGTAAGATCGGTTGCCTTCCACCTGCACAAGCATGAAGCATGGTCAAGCTCATTGGCGTAGCATCATGGCAGACGTGGTGTACTTACATCTTGTAGGTCTAGACGAGAAGCTTTGGGAGAGGCGGGGGTGGGGGGGCAGAAAGATGAGAAGCGGTGGAGATGGAAACGCGTGGCAGTGTGGTGAGTGCGTACCTGAGACCGCTCCACCACCAGCCAGCGCTCGGTGCTTGCCTGCGTGTCCTGCCCGTTTAGGGGCTCCCGGAGGCGGACACGGACTTCCACGCGACCGCCGGTAGGCTTGCGGCCATCCATCACCTGATAGGTAAGAGGCCATAGACATTAAAGGCCATTTACATTGAAGTGCTTTTTTCCTACAATTTGACAAATAATTTCCACGTATTCTAAAAAGTTTATCGTGCAATCAAATGGGGTGTTGTAATTCTCAACCTGTTATGAACATTACGTGGGTGCTTTACCTCGACGATCTCCCTGATTTCACTGTGGGACTCCAGCTGCTCCAGCTTTACGTGTGCCGTCCCGATGGGTTTGTCGCTCCGCAGGAAGCCGCTTTGCATCACACACACAGGAAATGTTAGTGGAACGAGTGCTGTGTCAAAACAAAGTCACTATCACACCCGCTGGTGCTCATTTCATTTCGATAGGTTTCAACTAGTGTACCAGTTTTTCTGCCAGTCCCTGTGACAGGAACCTTCTGCAGATGGTATTGTGCAACTTTTATGGAGCTTTGATTTTAATCTGCATGACAAGTGTGTGCATTTGACCCCATTAGTTTGGGTGCTTACTGCTTTTATTTTGGTAGGTTTGTACTTCCTGTTATCTTTTTGAATGAATAGTAGTACTGTCCAGCAAAAACGCCACATGTCCAATTCATTTTTTTTACAAATTGAAACTGATGGCCCCTCCCGATTTATTCTGTAATTTGTAGACTATGTCAACCAATTTACACCAGATACAGTATGTAGACTGCTGCGTTAGCGTCCCGAGCAAACTTGCTCACTGCGGCATAAGACTCACCCTTTGTGCAGCAGCTCCAGCTTGAGACCTTTGGACGTTACCACCCTCCTAAAGCCGCGGTGATTACGGTTGATTGACAGGCTGAAGCTCTGGTTGTACTCTGGTGCAAGACAATGAGGTTGCGTGTGTGAGTAATGCAGGGAGAAATCACATGCAAGGAGTCTCACCTGGACAGTTGGTGTTCTTTATGACGTTCGTTTTGTGTCTCTGCGGTTGCTCCTGGAGGCACAAATTAGGAACAAATGTCAAACAAGTATTAAAAAAAAAAAACAACAACAACGCGAGGAGGAGCAAATGAAAATCTGAGATGGCTGGGATGTTCACCGTGCTGGGGTAGGGGAAGTCGAACTTGACGTAAGCATCCAGGTCGTTCGTTTGGATGCCTGCAGAAAGAAATGTCAGACGCTTTCATCAATAGTTGATATCTTAAGAGTGTGTGTGTGTGTGTGTACATACCACTAGGAGCAGGAAGATTCATGCCTTTCACAATAACCACCACCATCTCTGTGCTGCTGAGATCCGGGAACATCCTGTAAGATATTAAACAGCAAATGTAGTGGCTGTCAAAATGTGCAGTGATCACCATTTGTCAGTGGACGCCACATGTGTACAAGTGTACTTTCAAACGTTATGCATGCTGTCGTCATGATGTCTCTGAACCACCGGTGAAAAACAAGTATTGTCAATGTTTAATGTGTTCTGGAGTATTATTGTTATTTTATGTTCAATGTTCTGGAAAGCGTTTTGTTACAGCTGTGGCTCTTGTGAATGTTTGCTCACCTGACCGTGTGGAAGGTTCTGTCTTCAAAGTGATGTTTGGGGGGAGGCAGACCCTTAGCTTGAGATATCTTCAGGACCTCCATACTCTTTTTACATGAGTCGGCCATCTTCTCGAACCTGACAGACCACCCCCCCCCAAAAAAAAGATAAGTTTACCCAATGGATGCACCACAAGTGTCCTCATCGTCATTCCTTACTTGGTGGTCTCTGTAATGTTTCCCAGGTGGGTGAATTGCTTGGAGTAAGTCAAACATTTCTAACAGGAAACATAAGGGTGATACAGAGTGGTGCCAAAAAGAGCAAAGGAAAGGTCGGTCATAGCTACCTCGTGCTGCTCTTTGAGGATCTTGATCAACTGTGAGTAGAGTTGCTCTGCCTTCTCCGAAAGCCCCACATCGCTGTGGTGCACCAGGACAAAGTCCTCCTCCTCATCACCCGGGGGCGACGGCACCTGTCAGCCATCATTCCCGTTTCGACGTTTATATCACAAGTCCATATGGTCGTTTATAATCGCCGCGTTCTCACCGAACTGACGTCCACCGCTTTTCCGCTGCGCGCCGCCTCCACCATGGCCTCGAGACCCTTGGCGGTGCGCAGGAAGCTCTTGGCCTGCTCCATGTCGTTCTTCTGCTTGGCGTGGAGCGCGGCCTTCATGTACTGTTTGCGGCGGCCCTCAAGGAACTCCAACTGCTGCGCTGCTGGAGGAGCAAGAAGAAGTGCTTTGTTGAACACAACGTCCTAATTTCATTGGAATTGTGTTTGTATTATTACATTTATTTTTAAATGGTAAGAACAAATGCTTGCAATCCCTCAACATTTTGAAAAGTGAAGACAATGTGTAATCTTTGTATTTTAGCAAGAAACCTGAAGTCGATGCTTAGCCCACAAAAAAAAAATTAGTACAAGTAGAAGTAGCAGTAGTAGAGGTACAGGTAGAAGAAGAAGTAAAAGTAGCACTCCGAGAAGCAATTGAACAGGTGCAAACGGAAGAAGCGTGGGTAAACAAAGTAAAAGTAGACAGCAGAAGCAAAAGCAAACAAAAGTAGTAGAGGTTGAAACAGTCGAAGTAGAATAAGAAGTGGTACCGGTAGAATAAGTCAAACTACAAAAATAATAATAGGGAGCGAAGGAGAAGAAACAGACGTAGTAGAAGCAGCTTAACCAACAGAAAAGGACGCTGTGATGACATGTGGCAGGAGTGACCTGCAGGTGAGAGATCTCTGGCGGATGTTCTCTCGGGCGAGGCAGACGGAGATCTTTGACCTCTCGATGCAGACGGAGATCTCTGACCTCTTGATGCAGCTGGGACGCTTAGTGTGCTCTTTTTTGGCTACAAAAGATACTTTCAACTTTAGCCTCTTTCACACAATGCAGCATGAGAGCTGTAATAGAACTGACAAGTGTACGAAATCAATTTTGCAGGATTGCTGTGTGGAAAAATAAAAACAGTAAAAATAAGAACAGCCGATCCGATCCGATCCGATCCTGGGCAGTCGGCCCCCGTCAGGGACTTGCCCCGAGCTTCAGTTCTGTTTCCCCCTTCCCGTCCCGCCCTTCCCTTCCTCCTGTCTCCCCTTCTCGCATTTCCTCTCTCTTCTTTTGTCGTTTCTTTCTCACCATCCCTATCCCACCCCCTGGGGAACCTTTTCGGTCCCACCTCGTCGCGCCACGTGCGGGTCCTGAAAGGGCCCTCGCCTGACTTTTGTTTAAGAAGGGTTGTGGGGCGGCTACTCCCACTTCCCTCCTTTCCGGCGGAGTGAGCATCGGGTGTCTCTCCTTCCGGTGAGGTCCCTCCTCCTTCCCCATCGGCTGGTGGGCACTCAGCCGCAGCAGGGGCTCGAGACCCCCGGCGTTCCCCCTCGCGCCACTTGGAGGCATCCCACCATGTGAAGAATAAGAGCTGCCCACCTCCACTTCCTTCTCTTGTTCCTCATCTGCACTCCCGGCATCATCATCAGTAGTGGAGATCTTGGAGGCGGCCTCCAGCGCAGCAAACAACCCTTGCTCGGCCGTCGTGGCCTTCTGGCCCGGGATGGGAGGAAAGCCTGGTCAAAAACAAAACAAAAATCCATGATCAATTTCTGAAATGTTGTCAAACGACATTTCCAACACACCACTCAAAAATGTCACCTGGTGGAACAGGGAGCTCATCAAAGTTGACTGTTTTTCCCGCTTTGTGAGCTCGGATGGCACTTTGGTATTGCTGGCGGAGGAGTAAGGTTACAGACGGCGTATGTAAATGGATGTTAACAAGCACGGAAGCACACGTTTGTCATTTGCACCTTAGCAATGCGGTCGTGCATGCGAGCCTTCCGCTCGTCCCCACCCACTTTGGCCTGAGCCGACGCCTCGGCGTACTTGGCTCGCCTCTGCTCCAGGGCCTCCAGTGCATCCCTGGGAGCCGGCGGGGCTAACGGGCAGGACGACAACCGTCAGTTCGGACCTTTGGGATTCATACTGTTGTATTCAATAATGAGTTCTCAAGGCACCTGGAGCTGCTGCGGTTGGCTCTGGGACTTGGACGTTTTGCTTGACTGATGCTGCACTTCCACCTGTACCTTGTGACAAAAGAGGGCAGGTAAATAACTGAAGCTTCTTAAATCTAATAGTTTTTAAGATAATAATGATGCGTAAACCAACCTGGAGGTGGTGGCAGGCCGCTCAGGTCAACAGCTTGTCCTTGTTTCAAGGCCTCGATCACGGAATTAAACTTCTGCCTCAAAACGGCAAAGAGGAAGTTTGTTTCGGCTATTATGTGATCATACCAACAAAGTAATTACTTATTTTGAAAAAGTAATTACACATTTTGAAAGCCTTTGAGTATCATTGAAAAGCACATTTTATTGTGTCACCAAATGAGGTCGTACGGACAAAAAAATAATGTTGAAATTGCCTCACCAAAATGTTTTAACTGAGATGTTACTGGATGTGGTTTGTTGCAAATGCATTTTTTTTTACCTTGACATTTTTCAGAACCTCTTGCCTCGATAGAGGTAAGAACATCAACAACAATGGTCAGCAAGCTCACTGGATTCATTCAACTGAACATGTGTCGTATTCGTACGCACCTTGCTGGTCCTGAAGTAGACCATGGCTTGCTGAACCTCTCCTGCCTTCTTGGCTGCCAGGGCAGCCATTTTGTACTCTTGCTGCCTTTGCCGCAAGAGTGTCGCCACTCGCTCGCTCGCTGCGACAGGAATGAAAAGCGGGTTTCACCTTTTGTGTGGTCATCTTGATGCAAGTCAGAACTAGAGTTCAGTTAGCCACATTTTTAGTTCCTAGGACTTGACGTAGAAATGAGGCTCTAGCTCAAAGGTTTGTTGCTTGGTTTACTTGAATTAAAATGACACTGACTGTCAGTATTAGGAGTTGGCGAGGTGTCTGCTTGCTCCGTTGAAGGAACCGTCTGCTCCTGTGAAGGTTTCGCCTGCTCCTGTGAAGGATGCGCCTGCTCCTGTGATGGCTCAACAGGGAGTGTTGGCGGGGAGGTGGATGAGTGCTGTTCCTCCTCTTCGCCATCAGGCGTGATGATCTCAGGAGGTGTGACGAGGGCCGGGGCGGCACGCGTCGTGGCGCTCTTGGTTCCCGTGGCGACCGGCGGAGGAATCTCCGCCTCGCTCACCTGGCGACCTTTCTTTACTGCAGCCAGCATGGACTCCAGCGTCTGTAAGGGCAATAAAAGGGAGACATTACAGTCATAACCTACGAATGGGAATGAATGCTGTAAAACGATTGATTGGTAGTCACACCTTTAATCCGCGTTGGAGCCGCCGGGCTTTGGCACCCTCGCCTGCTGTCTTGGCAGTGTGCAGCGCCGTCATGTACATGGAGAGCCTCTCCTCCAATGTGTGCTGCACGCTGCCAGGCACAGCTGCCACTGGAGGCACGCTCATTTCCTGTGAACATAGGCAGACGAAAGACAGTTCTTAAATTAATAAAAAAATAATAACAATTCATAAAGCCATTAATCATCCTAATGGTGATTTTTTTTTGCGTTAAAAGGGAGTGTTGCAACACAGTGGAATTACGGTTTCAAGCCTGCTTCACATGTTCTCCCCGTTTCCCCAGAAACCTTTTCCCACGTTCCAAAAACATGCGTTCAGTTCACTGAAAACTGCCAATGGTACGCATCTCATAAAAACGATTTTTCAAGGAGGACCTCTATACCTACAGTAAAATGGACAAAGAGTTGAATTAAAGCTTTTCAAAGTCAAGTAAACGGTGTGTACCTGCACTGAAGAGTCAACAGCGGCCACCGCAGATGAAGAAGAAACAACCTCAGGCTCCCCGCCATCCTCGCCCACCACTTCCTCTAGCTCAGCCTGGCAGGAAAAAAAAGCAGACAAAGCAGCCAATGAGAACAAAGCACAATGACCAAGGAAACATCAGAGAGAAAAGGGCCAACCAGGAGGTCTTCGTCATCCTCTACATTGTCGTCATCTTCATCCTCATCCACGTCTCGCATACATTCATCAGCCATTTTGGCGATGTCCTCCATCGGCAGTGGGCCTGTAACCCAAATCATGTGAAATTACAAGATTTATTCAGAGTCCAAATTGCACAACACTAACAGTAATATTGAGACACTGCTTTAATTCATATGTTTGAAGAAAAAAAATCATGCATGATCGAGTAGAGCCTCCACAAAGAAAGAAGGGTAAACACTAACAATCAATACAAATCTTATAGTGGTATTATGTACTCTGTACCGGGAGAGATGTTACAAGGCACACTTTTCAAGAAAAACTGGAATCGATGACGCTAGGTCAGCCTACACAGTTGTCGGCTGGCTTGTTTCAACCTCAAAATGGATTTTTGGGCACTTTCAAAGCAGTTTACATGAGTGCTACAGCTAATTTATACAGACTGGCAGGGGCGAAGAAATTAGGTCGGCTGTATCCGCATCAGCATTGCTGATGAATACGATGCACTTTATTTCAAGAGTTTACATTGAATACTGCTTGTGAACTGCTACATTTTAGTGTAGACGTTTGGGATTATTTGGGAGTGATGTACTGGACGTTAAAAGGTAGATAAATATTGATTGTAAACTGATGGATTGGCGTGTAGATGTTTGGAAGTGTTTAAAGGTAATGAATGCAATGGAAGGTAACGGTGATTGTGTTTCTTGCCTAGTAATAATGGTATTCATTCTTAAATACACAAAATGCCATTGTCTCTTTAATGCCTCGCATAGTTAAATAGGAAATTTGGACATGATTTATGAGAGGTGGATAAGGTTACTTAAGTGCACACTGAAAGCCCAGGTCAGAAACTCATCACCCGCCACTGATGCAGATATAAACACATGTATAAATAATGTGTACACACATATATAAAACACAATGCAGGTTTTGTGTGGAAGGGGCTTTGTTGTTACAACTCACTTCTTCCCTTGTGTTTGGCTTTTCCCCCTGCAACAGTAGCCGCTTTGCCCCCAGTGATGGCTGCTAGCTCAGCCTCTAATTCCGGGTCGTCCAAACTCTCTTCGGCAGCCATCGTCATCATGTCTTCGGGGTCCATGCCTAAGAAGAGGCCCATCTAAGCAGCAAAGACAGAGATGGGCTTGAAAGACTTTTCTAACAGGGTCTCCGTTTCACTCTTGTTGTTACCTGCTTGGCAGCGGCGGCGCCCTTTCCTCTTGGGAGGGGCTCACTCCTCTTCTTGCCGAACATGTTGTTTGTTGATTGAAAGTTGCTCGTCAACGATATACCGCTAAAACAAACTAAAAGACACAACGAGTGATCGTTAGAGTAAACGAGTCTTCCTTCAACCAGCTGCGCCGTTTCTCAATTAAAATCATGTGAGCAGCTGTCAGGTGCCTGACCCCGAACGCATACACACACATATGCTGAGTGGTGACGTTAGCCCGTTAACTAGCAGTTAGCTTATTTACGAGGCTGCGCCGGGATAAACGCATTCGTGAACTGACCAAATAGCGCAGCGGTTTAGCAAGAATAACCAACACTTTCATGACTGTCGTATTATGCGCTTTACCCGGTTGTCCAGCATTTTATCGGCAACTGTACTTTCTTCTTCATATAACTTGTTCTTCGTCGTCGTCTCGAGTGTAATAACCTAGGCGCCTTTGTGGCGCACTGCTGCCCCGTGTGTCCATAACCCTTATTGCATATTTAGCTCACTTCATATCGGTAGGGGGCGCAGATGGGATTATGGAATCTACTCAACTCAACTGCAGATAGATCTAAAACGTCTTTAATATCTCTCAGCAGCTTAGAGGTAACGTGCCTGTGTGTGTGAGTGTGTGGAAAATAAAATAAAATAAGAGGAACAAAAGGTGCTGTACTCATCGGGATCAGGAAAAATGGTCAAGGTGCTCTCTATCTATATATTCAATTAACCTACCATGCATGTTTTTGGAATGTGAGAGGAAACCGCAGTACCCGTAGAGAAAACCCATGCAAGCACGGGGAGAGCATGCAAACTCCACATAGAACGGCCGGAGTCCAGATTCTTAATATTTATTTTAAAAAAGAATTATTTTCAGTCAAAGCTTCTTGACGAGTGTTGCGATTCATTACATCACCAGATCACAACCAGCTATGATTGTCTCTGGGCTGATCTATTGCAAATGTAACGTCATGTGTACAGGAAATAAAAATACACACATTTAGATATCAGCATAAGCATGTTACAATTTTAACATGAGAGTGAAACACTGTCTCGGATACATTTGTGACCCACAATGCTTTGTAAGTACTGTAGTTAGTATCATTCTGATTGCACCATTGAGATATTACTGCAACGTTTGCTGAATCAGGTCACCGCAATGTGTTTTCTTAATATTACACGTGATATATTCTCCCTACATTTTTCATCATAACGTAGTACAGTATACTGATGGCACTAAAAGTTAATGTGACAAATTGTTGCAAAACAAGACACCTCCTCTCCATGATAAATTGAAACCTGAGAATCCATATTTTCCCCTCTTCATACCTGCAAACAAATACATGATGTGGACTTGTCTAAAAATTCAACCTCCTACCCTTTGTCACTTTTAGCACAAAGCTAAGAGGTAAACAATGGCTCCTTAAAAAAAAGGGCTAAAAGAGTCTGCCCCAGCACAATTCTCTGTGCAGGAGTCACGAGGCTCAGAGAGAGGATGCAATGACACACACACACCTCCCACTTCTACTTTTCCTCATTGACATTTGTCCTTGATGGGTCCTTTTGCCTGCGTTCCAGCTGATGCAAGGGGTGGAGCCAGCCATAGCCAAAAGAGAATGATGAGGTGACACACGTGAAGGGCTATGGAGCTGCTGCAAGTTGAAGGGTAGGTGTTCCACGAAAGCTCAACAAGACCCAGGATGAGGACCCTAAAAGCATAGCAACACTCTCCTAGACCACTGAATGTGTCTGTGATGTTGACTTATTTGTAGTGCATCTTACCTGAGGAGATGAGCCATCTTTTTAACTCCTCCACTCCACAGCAGGTAGGGCAGCGTGTGGAAGTACCACACGTAAAACTGGTAATGCAATGAGCGACTGAAGCACATGCCTATGAAGTTGGAAGTAAACAGGATGAGCACGATTTGTGATTGGCTGTTAAGGTCTGACCGAACACTTGGGAACTTCCAAACATATTCCGATCGGGTCCACATTGAGAAAAATACAAGTAAAAGCAGTCAATTAAGAAAAGGAGACAAAGTCCATTTGAAACTGCAGTCTTTTCCTATGTTGGGAATGAAGCACTTTTCATCTCATCCTGATCTGATGTTTTCCGCAAAATTTTAGGGAAGGTGGTGTAAATGTTCGGAGATATGACTTTGGAAAAAGGCCCAGAGTGTGGATAAAAGCCGATTAGTTTCAAACTGCTCAAACTCCTGCACATGAAGGATATGGTTGATGGTGTTCTTCTGAGCTGGGACTTTCCTCTTGCCAGGTTCCTTTAAAAGTTCCAGTGGGCTTTCCCCAGATCTTCAGAAAAAGAAACCCCGATTATTTTCTCAATACATGATAAGTATGTGACATCTGAATTTGAACGCAAGTCGAAATGTGCCAATGTCCATCACTAAATAAACTATGTTAGTGCAGTAAACGTGACATTGTCCATCACTAAACTATGCTAGCGCAGTAAGAGTCATAATAAAAATATCTTTTGTCTACTTTGCCACTTGGTATGTCTCACCTCTTCCAGCGGCGGAGGGCAAAGAGCAGCAGGCCCAGCAGGTGAGCTGCCAGGAGAAGGAAGTGGAAGTAGCGGTTTAAAAAGAGCCACTCGGGCAGGAAGCGCCAGTTGACGGTCCACTTGAATATGAACTGACGCCCCAGGTCGAAAGCCCGACTCACATAGCCGACAGGATTCTCCAAGAGGAAAGGCAGACCCAACAAGAGCTGCAATCGGCGTCGGTTAGAAAACACACTAGGCAATAAGAGATTGTAAGGCAGTGTACATTATTTACCTGTATGGCCGCACATAGACCAAGCTTTGGGATTGTCCTGATTAAACCAAACTCAGACAGCAGGAGGAAAAGTAGTCCCGGGGCAAACAGGAGCACGTTCATTTTCACAGACACTGCTAAACTGTCAGAAAGAGAGGAAGACTGGCCTGTAAATTGAAAATATCCCTACGATCAAAGGTAGGCATTACACAAGGAAATGCATTTAAGCAGCCCTCACTTGCCTGTAAATGCAACAGCCCAGAGACCAATGTCCATCAATGAAAAGGTTCACAGCTGCAAACAGCAGCATCATGGCCACTGGATCATTGAACAAACGCAGGACGAAGATGGAGTGGATCCGATAGGAGGCACAACACATGAAGAAGAACACATAGGGAGGAACCTAGAAAAAAACATGAGGACATTTGGGGGAATATTAAAATAAATTCCTGTCATGATATGGCCTCTCTATATGGTGTGGTGTTGTTTGATATCTATCTCGACAAGCACACACACAAAAAATAAAAATAAAAAATATGCAATGTAATGCTGTTTTTAGAATTCTTAGTGTGACCACTAGGCGGGATTACTCTAACTCTACAAACCCAAACTTACTTTCTTGATACGGCAGTATATTCTGAAGACCAGAAGCAGTGTGATGAGGTAGAACACAGCAAAAATGTATTGGCCAAGGCGGATGTTCACCCCGGAGCTGGTTATGTAGTAAAGAGCTGTGAAGATGTACACAAAACCAGCCGGGTACCTGCAACAACAGGGAAGTACATCCTCAATTCTGCATTGTTTTACACATGGATCACTCACAACTGCCTAGTAGGACTTACACTAAGGGGCCAGTGTCGCCTTTAAGCTCGGTGTAGTCATAGGTGCCATTGAGGACTCCCTCCACTTCGTCCATATAAGCCTTCCAGTCGATTTCAGTGTCTGGAGGAGAACAGGTTCATTGTTTTAAGCAAAATATTGTCCCTCCCTGCCCCTCGCTTCCAAAAATAGCAGATTATTTACACCAATATTGTGACTTTGTTTATCTATCTATCCATCTATCAAGCTACATATACTAACTGGTAAAACAATTTAAATGCTCTTTCACTAGATGGCAGAAGATACAATTAACCCTTGTATCCACCATCTTTTAAGTACAGTGTGTATACTTGTGACAATTTTGTTTGGTGGTGTCCCGGGAGATTTTTCTAATGTAAAACATGCGCCTAGGAAAACGGTCCTGTTGATGAATAAGTAAAATCTACTTAGCGGGGTAATTATAATGACTTACGGAATATGTTTAATGCAGGCGTGCCCAAACATTTTGGATCGAAGATCTACTTTTTGATCAACTAATCTCACGGGATCTACCCTTACCGGCGCGCGCACGCAAACACACACACACAAATTTAAGATTTACCTGCTTTATTTTATTTTTTATTTTTTTTGTGAAAATGAGACTAATTGGTGTGCAGTGTATATTAACACAAAAATACATTACTAACATGTACAAAGACACACAAATGGTTGGTTGTTTTTTTTCTTCTCGACACTCCTCGGATCTACTTGGGACCTGTCTTAGATCTACCGGTAGATCAGGATCTACCTAATGGGCACCCCTGGTTTAATGTATGTACAGTATTACAGTGCCTTAAACTTTTTTTAAACCTAGTACAGATCACTTGTCAAGTCTATCTCAGCCAGCGATGTACAGTGACAGGCAGATCAATTAAATGCTGTTCCACTAGATGGCAGAAGGTACAATGAATTTATATTCACCTGCTCCAATTCACACAACAAAATATTTAATTCGGGTTCAACGAAATTTAGTGATTGGACCGATATTTTACAGCGAGTAACATTTTCAGTAAATTATGGCACAATCATAATTTTTTCAGTCTATGGACACTTTGGGGACATTTTTAGTGGTGCACCTTTTTTAAAAAAATATTTAATGTACTTAAGGGTAGATACAAGTTGGAACGCAGTATTGGACTGTGAAAATAATTTGAGGTAGTTAAAAAAGTATGTACATATTTTAACTCGACAAGCTAGGATTACTATGCCATGCGTCGGCTGTAAATTCCATTTGACAGGTGGTTGCCTACGTGTTCATGCTAAGGCTAGCCTTGTAGCATTCAGATACGTTCGTTCAGAGGACACAGTGCCATAGCATGCTAACTAGCCCAGAGCTACTTACATGCCACTTTTTGAATGACCCACACATTGATCCCGATTTCTAAGAGCCACAAGACGGACACCACTAGGAAAGTGTATTCGGTCTTGAAGAGAACTAAATGTTTTTCCTGCCAAAGGGCTTGAAGCGTCGTTCGTAGAGGAAACGCGGAGCCGGGAGGCTTTTTTCTCACAACTCCACCAGCCATTGCTCAGCTAGCTGCGGAGTTGACACGAGCCGCTCATGCGCGTGCGCGATCTAGTTTAATGTGTGACATCATGACTCAAGCAGCGTCACGTGACGTGGGCCGTTAAAAACGGGCAACATGATTTAATATTATGACGAAACATCCACGAGGCGTTCATTTTAAGTAACTTTATTTTTCTGAAACCTACAATGAAAAATGTATCTACTAACTCAGACATTGGTGATACTTTATCGTATTTTATTTTGCAGGTGATTGTAATAGGTTTAGACGCCTTGTGTCATGTATTTTGGTGTAGCGGTTCACTCGTTTGACTTCCACGAAGGCAGCGTTCGTTCTATTCCTACTCAATGACAGTGAGAATACGAGCGTGAATAACTGTATTTCTCTATGTGCCCAGTGATTGGCTGACAAGCAGTCCGAGGGGCATCGTAATATGCCCTTCGTCCAAAATCAGATGGGACGGATTTCAGTTCCAGTTTACCTGTGACCATGAGCAAGATAAGTGATAAAAAATGGATTGAAGGTTTGAAAGTGATTCTGCGGTTGCCATGTGTGGAGAGACAGTGCATCAATTGAACAGCAGAGGGACACAGTCTTCTGTCACATAGAGCAAATAGGCACTGTTCAAAGCATTTAAAGAGCCAGCGGGGCCTCCGCAACTGGCCACATTTTAAAATGACAGCAAGTGGCCAAATGGACACAGCCCTAAAATGGATTAAAACGGGTGGATTTTTCGGAATGTTGGTAAACACGGGTAGCTGCTGATGAACAGCTAAATACCATATCCAGATGTGAATGTACAGCAACAAGAGTTAGATGCAATTAGCATACTCTCTGTATAAACCTTTGTGATTGAGAGCATGGATAATTGTGTTGTGAAATGAGAAAATAATTTAATGACACCCCGCTCCCAATTTTTTAAATATGTATTTTCTGTTTTCAAAATCAACTCTGTTGAATTGATTTGAAGGCCTCCACACATTTTTTGGATCATTTGCATACTTATTCAACCACCACAGTAACTTCCCATTGTTGTACAAAAGCAGTTCTTGTCACTTGTGGTTTTGAATGAAAACAATGTTAAGCGGGGGCCCTAAAAACAAGAGCTGAGACGAATTCGTGAAAATCAGAGGGGAACTCTCAGAAATATGTTGCAACGACCCGAGGAAGTTATGACGTCTTTTATTTTTGTCAAGCTGGGCTCCTCCTACCCACCCCATGAAAAAGGTGACAATTGTTTGTATAAGTTACGACCAGTTCCGTACTAATTAAAGCACATTCTTCGTATTTTTAGGTTCTGTTTCGAAATAAGCTAAATAACGACTGCTAAGTGTGTGCGCGTGTCTATCTATATGTGTTTTAATCTGATTTTGATTATTTGCGAATTGTTTTGTCGCACGGTCATCCAAACAGCGACATTGAAAAGGTTGAATTTTTTAAATCGTGCCCATTTGTTGTAGCTTCGTGCTTTGGTTTACTGTGTTCTTTCTTCGAAACTCAAGTTTGTTTGCAAACAAAAGCGAGCCACGTGGAGATCCTTGCTGACCTGGGAAGTGTAGTTTCTAACCAAGGCAAAGAGTCAGCAGTAAAGATTATATAAAATACATTACCCATAATCCACCAGTGACACCAGCTGAGTGGGCGCCCTGGGGAAGATTTTTTTTCTCGTGTCAAGTATAAATAGCTTGTGTGTTTACGTTTAGCTAGATAGAGTCCTTTGTTAGTCGCATCGTTTTGCTATCAAAAATGTGCGGGCCGTATAACAACCTACTTATTGTTCCGTAATTCCTCGTGGGGAGTTATTAAAAATATTTTCACAAACGTTTTTTTCTCTTGAGTGCAGTTTTTTTCTTCCTTAGCCCTTTAGTGTATACTTGGAACCGAAAAGGAAGCGTCAATTCAAGTGGAAACATTCTTTAAGGTAACACCTGTTTTCTAAAACTGATGGAAAGATAATTTCAAATAATAACGGTCTGTGTTTTGTCTAGGCTATATTTTAACTACAGAGAGTGAAAGCAAATGACCGTTAATTTGATTATTTTCTTGACGGTCGGCACGAGACATGTCCCCTTTGTTTGCCACATGCGCACGTTCTCCTGTACAGTATTCCTGTATCGCACGTTGAGCAGCATATCTACTTCATGATGCATTTAACGCTTCTAGTTATTCATTGAAATGCTTTCGTATTAGAACCGTTACTGGACATTTTATTTCAATATTTTGTTTCAAACTCATAAGTGTCACTATTACTGTATTACTATTATTTACATGTTAATTGACATAAAATACGTCTTTATTTGTGTTATATATGATTCATTCTGTATTTAATTCAATAAATGACATCAGTCCTCAGTCCTATTGAAGTACAGTGTAATAGCCATCCATCCATTATGGCGTATCCTCACAAGGGTCGCGGGCGTGCTGGAGTCTCTCCCAACTGTCTTCGGTAGTAGTACCGATAAGTATTGGAGTGATGCAGGCCTTCTTTTAAGGTATCAGGTACCCAAGAAGGCTGCTAATACCATATTTGTTCTTTATTATTTCACACCACTACCAGTGTCACTATCCATCGTCCATATTATTAGTAACTTTAAGATGACCAAAAAGAATTCTATTTCTATTGAGTGATGGAAGTAATATTCCACTTAATTCAGGTGTCATGTGTCACCTGAATTCAGCCAGGAGCATTGTGGCCCAACCAGTTCTCTTGTCTCGATGAGGTGCTAGTTCGCATGATGTTAGCAGGTTTACTTATTTACCTCGCACACGTGAGAAGAGATTGAGAGTGTTGAATGTGAGCCAAAGTCTAATAATAACCTAAAATAAATGACCTCACGCCTGCATCTGTCAGTCAGCTGCTTCTATTTTTTTTAACAGGACATATCACTGCAGGAAGTTATATTCAGGTCAAATACAGTTCTGATGGTTGGGCGGAAGGGATTGTTGATTAATCATGAATTTTGTTGATTAATTGGTGAAGCCCATTAAAAAACAAGTTTTAATTTCCACCCCTATATTCAAAAACAGAACCTCATTTGAAAAATGAGAAATCAAAACATTAATCATAAATTAATATTTAGTTGTGGTTTGGTCTGTAACATGTCAGAAAATAGGCAAACATGTCGATCGTTTTTTGCCAAAGTAAAAATAATGTTTGCAATTGTTTTATTTTGATTCAATGCAAAGAATGTAAAAACAATCTGGGAATATTTACTGTCCAGAGGCTGAAATTACAAAGGTTTTGGTCTCCAAACGATTAATTGGGTATCAAAAATAATTATCATTTCATACGATAATCCATTAGTTAATAAGTTCATTTTTACATTAATTTAATTTCAATCTTTACAAACAATTTTCGAATATTGATTATGCTGCATTTTTAAAATTTTAATTTATGTGCCATCCATCCATCCATCCTCTACTTAGCCTTATTATTGAAATTATTATGAAATAATGTTTTTAAAAAATTAAAAAATATATTTAAAATTTTAGGCCAGTTCATTGAACCTATTCTGGTACTGCATTTTAATGTTGGTCATGATGGTGGTGCTTTCAATAAGTGACTCAAGTAATATTACTTTTTTTTCTCTGGTGGTACTGTATTATTTGGTGTAAAAAGTTGGAGAGTCACGGCAATACAGTATAGATGGAATTTTCAAGGATCAAAATGGACCCCTACTTTTGACAGTTAAGTTTCTGGTCCAAGGACAAAGTAATTTGAGAAGCACTCGTCACATCTTTTCAAGTCTCAATCCAAGTTGCGAACCTGTGTTGTGTCAGCGTTAATGATGTACCGTCCCTGTTGAGAACCCGCCCCTACCGTTTCAAAACAAACCTGACTGACATGTAGGTTGGTCCTTCCAACGGTTGCACAACCTGTTTCCCGCTTCTTTCGCTCTTCCGCCTAGTTGTGCTCTGGGGCACAACTGTTTTAATGTCAGTGATGAGCTAGTGGAAGTGTCAACATACATTTTCATACATTTTCAACAGCCTTCCTGTGATGTACGTCATGTAAGACATTTCCAATATTGTCTCACACCTCTTACATATCTTCTCATTCCTTATTTTTCTTTTTTTTTTGTCTTTTGTGTGCTTGTTTTACCTTTGGTAATGGTTTTTATTTTGTTTGTTTAACCCCAGTGATTCAAAGTGGTTGCTATGTACTGTGTAATTCACAAGTACACTATGAATACTACAAATAACCCCAAAAAAACAGGAACTAATTCAAGATATGAAACTGTGCGCTGTAATGACAGGTGCTTTTCTACAGGTCATCTTTAGGCTTTTAAGGCTGCAGCCATGGTGTTGATTCTTGGCAGACGGATGAACAGGGAGGACACCGGCATCAGCGACTCACCGGCTGTAAAACGCAAGGTGTGTTGCAAAGCGTCTCACCATTTGTGGTAACTGAGAAAAGGGATAGCTTGTAACCATCACAGTCCTGGTCCTTTGATTTTCTTTTTTCTTTTTTCCCCTCTGCAAGGACCTTCTCATAATCTTAACGCGATTAAAGTGTGTGCAGAGGCAGAGAGTAGAGTGGAAAGTAGGCAAGTTACAATAATATTTACATTTATTAAATATAAAAGTAGTAATTTTAAAAGCATATTCTTAGAAGAGCCAAAATGTATATTTCCAAGATGAAGTTGTAATAGTGTAGTGAACAAAAATGAATATTTCCAAGATTAAGTCGTAACAGTGTATCAAAGTCAGAGTTCATTGAAGGAACAAAGCTCTATTTTCTTTTGACAAGAATTCCAATACTACAACTACTTTGTCGTGATATTCCGCCTTTTATTCTGGAAACTTGACTGTAGGTGTTAGAAAAAAGTGCCCTTATGTGATGATTTGTTTGTTGCAACCGTACAGATCATATACACTGACGTCAGTGTCATAAAGCGACAGACGTTTCTCTTTCAGTGTCGTAAAGTGACACAAGCGCGTTGTAGCAAACAACTTCTTTGAACGATGAAATTCCTGTTGGTAGTTACTGTTGAGGAATAAATTCCTCCCTGTGATTTTCTACCCCCCCCCCCCCCTCTGTTAGTTGGCTCTGTTTAAGCAGATATTTCCTGTGATTATAATCATCTCTAGTGCCCCTTGACCCCCACCACTTTTAGGACCCCTTCTGAGGACATGTTTAACATCAATAGAGGAACTGTTATCTCAAGTATCTGTGTTGCTGCCATTACGTCAAAGCTCAGACCGAAGTCAATGGTGGGTAGTGGTGGTCTGGTCCCACCTCACCACTCCCAACTTTTTCCAGCCAGATGACATGTTAACTGCTTTGTTTCCGGGATTTGCATGGAGGCGTAACGCCTTGCCTCATTATCATATTGTCTGTATATATTCTCATGACTGTATTTTTTCTGGGCTTCCTGACAAGATCTGAAACTCTCAGGAGCCCAAATCGATTCATAAACTGCAGAAAAGAAAAAAAACTTCAAAGGTACCGTTCATCGTCTCCAGCCTGTATTTGGATAAGCATCATCCTCATTATCCCAAAATTAACGAACACGTGGAGAAGGAGAAAGGCCGACTCTTCCCCCAACATTCCTACCAGTGGTCCTTGCATTAACTTAACATTTTGGCAACAAAGATGGCGCGCCACTTTGGCCCCCAGCCCTCATCCCTTGCCGCTAGTCCAAAGGTACATTTTGAGTACCGATCGAATTAGCCAAAACTAGCGAGGCCAACCGCTAGGGCTATGTATCTCTCAGAAAAAAATCAATTTGATACTAATCTTGATAGATGGGCTGCGATCAATCGTAGTAGGGACGAGGAATTTGTTTTGTATGTCTACTCGCTCACTGGTCCACATATGTCGCTTTGGACTTCTAAAAAATGAAATGACCAATTATTTATTACCAAATTATTTTTGTGATCCCCGAGTTATGGCTCCTGGACTACAATTTGAGCACCACTGTTTTTGAAATCTGCAACTAAAACTTTTTGTCCCCTCAGGTGTTTGAGGTGGACTCCAAGACCGTAGCCAATCAGGAGGTGTTGGACTTCTGCTCCGGCTCCTCCCACTCCGAGGGCATCCTGCAGGTGTTCAACGAGTTCCGCGACTGCCGCCTGTTCACGGACGTGGTCATCAGCGTGCAGGGCCGCGAGTTCCCCTGCCACCGGGCCGTGCTCTCAGCGTGCTCCTCCTACTTCAGAGCCATGTTCTGCAACGATCACCGCGAGAGCCGCGAGATGCTGGTGGAGATCAACGGCATTCTGGCCGAAGCCATGGAGTCCTTCCTGGCTTATGTTTACACTGGCCGTGCCAAGATCACCACAGAGAATGTCCAGTTCCTCTTCGAGACCTCCAGTCTCTTCCAGATCGCCACGTTACGTGACGCCTGCGCAAAGTTCCTGGAGGACCAGCTGGATCCGTGCAACTGCTTGGGCATCCAGCGCTTTGCGGATGCGCACTCCCTCAAGCAGCTGGCCAGTCGCTGCCGCAGTTACGCTTCGGCCAATTTCTCAGAGGTGGCTCAGCACGAGGAGTTCCTCGACCTCCGCAGGGAAGAGCTGGAAGAGTACATCGACAGCGACGAGCTGTCCATCGGGAAGGAGGAGGTTGTGTTTGAAGCCGTGATGCGCTGGGTTTACCACAGTGTGGAGCACCGTAAACCCATGCTGAAGGCCTTGCTGCACCATGTGCGCTTGCCTCTCCTGCACCCCAACTACTTTGTCCAGACCGTGGAGGGAGACCAGATCATCCAGAATGCTCCGGAGTGCTACCATCTGCTCCACGAAGCCAGGCGATACCACGTACTTGGAAATGAGATGATGTCACCCAGGACCCGGCCACGCAGGTACTCTGTGCCTTCTGGTTATTGGTGATGTGAGGGAAAACCGCTATCCGCACTCTAGATCAAAAAATAGGGATTGACTAAGTGGCCTTCATCAATTCAAGGGGAAATAAACGAACCAATGAATTAATGTGGGCGGCCCGGTAGTCCAGTGGTTAGCACGTTGGCTTCACAGTGCAGAGGTCCCGGGTTCGATTCCAGCTCCGGCCTCCCTGTGTGGAGTTTGCATGTTCTCCCCGGGCCTGCGTGGGTTTTCTCCGGGTGCTCCGGTTTCCTCCCACATTCCAAAAACATGCATGGCAGGCTGATTGAACACTCTAAATTGTCCCTAGGTGTGAGTGTGAGTGCGAATGGTTGTTCGTTTCTGTGTGCCCTGCGATTGGCTGGCAACCGATTCAGGGTGTCCCCCGCCTACTGCCCGAAGACAGCTGGGATAGGCTCCAGCACCCCCCGCGACCCTAGTGAGGATCAAGCGGCTCGGAAGATGAATGAATGAATGAATTAATGTCTTTTTTGGTTGATTCAGTGATACCTTGACCTTTGGCTTTTTCCTTCCCATATGGCATATGCATGTTCTTCTCCTACATTCCAAAAGCTAGGGCTGACAAATTGATCAAATTCAAATCTGCATCATGATGTAGTCATGCAGTTTTCAAATCACAAATCCAGCAAAAATATACTCCAGTCGGTTGGTAGTGGGACCTTGAATTTTGAATGCCCAAGCTATTTTTATTTTTTTTTTTGCGCTAAGTAAAGTATGCATTTGTTTTGTAGATCCTTTTCAAGTAGAAGTGATAAAGGAGGAAGCAGGGCATGTTGGTACACAGGACTCAGCAGCTGGTGGAGTATAAAAAAAGACTAATAACATGATGCAACAAATGACCACAAAGAAACGTCAGTCTTGTTTGTCATACCCGCAGCACGATTCAGTTCACTTCATTCCGCCATATTTGGTTGTCATTTAAGTTTTTCCGATAGGACAAAGCCCGGTGCTGATTGAGGCTTCATTAATGAAACTTAAAACGGAGTACATGTTGGGCCAGCTGTACAGCACACAGCAGCTGCTCCATTGAGCGAGGTGACCTGCTGTAGATCTTTGTGTTTTGAAGTCGTGGAGGCTGCCTGGTGTGTAATTTGGCTGTTATTGTGTCAGTATCCAGGCAGGTTTGTTTTGAGCGAGAAGCAAAGCAGCAGACACTTGGATGTCGTTTTTTGCAGTTTGCCCTGGGGGGGCATCAGTTCTCCTCCGCTCAAAATAGTGGATTGATTTTCTCCCTCTGCGGCTGTGCTTTTGGGAAGCTTCCAGAACTTGCAGACAACATCACGTGAACAAATTATTATTACCGGTAATAACACGAGCCACACCTGGTATAGACTGTCTCACACATGTACATTATACACGCATGGGGAATCCACTGTAATCAGCCTGACCTGCTTTCTTTATCATCACAACAATTTTCTCATCAACAACAAAGGGAAGCTGGATTTTTTTTCCATCCAGCAGTTTGGAGCATGTGATCATGGAAATGGAGCTCCGTGTCTTAGGCCAAGTTTTGTTTTTGTTGCGGCTGGGATTGATAGAAGTGCCTGGAAATGAACTTTGCCTTGGAGATAAGTTGAAGCTACTCATATAGGAACGTCACCTCTGTCTTCCCCGTCATAATAAATCCCTCAAAATGTTGGCGTGCGCCTGTGTACGTGTGCACGTGTGTTTACATGTTATTTATTGTCTTTGGCTCAGTCAGCTTTAGAACGGAATTAAAAGCAATGATTTCAATTCCATACATTTTTAATATGAGACATTTCTTCTTTCATCGGCCATATTACAGTAAGTACAACTACAGAATCTTTAAAGGGGAAGTGCACTCCCCCAAAAAATAATATGTTCTATGTCTAAACATGGTATTCAGATTAATAATGTTTGTGGAATATGAATTATGGAGCAAAGTCCACTCATTTTTATCCATGTCAGGGAGGCGTCCATTTTGCCACTTGCTGTCAACGTCAAAGTGCCAAAGAGATCTTTAACTCATTCACTCCCAAAGACGTTTTTAAACGTCTTTTCAGACTTGGTCCAGAATTGGCTGGTACTGAATGAGTTAAGATCTAATATTGTTGATTCAGTCATTGACACTATTTGGCACACCATATCAACCACGTCTTCGCTTTGCTACAACCTCAGGACACTTGTCAGGAAGCCTTTGTATCATTCATCTTTATTCATTGAACAGTGAGTATAATATTTGTTTTAAAATGTTCTCCGCCAAGAATCCTTTGTGTTGATAAAAACCAAAGTCTTTACATCTTGGCAAAGCTCAATGCTCTGCTGAGTGCTATTCTAGTTATTGTTGTAAGGACAGGATTATTGATTCTTCTGGGTCCTATTAAATTGTTGTATTATTCAAACATGTTTACCTTCCTGTGTTCCTCAACCTCAAATGTTTTCCTGTTTCTAGGTCGACTGGCTACTCTGAGGTGATTGTGGTGGTGGGCGGTTGTGAGAGAGTAGGCGGCTTCAACCTGCCCTACACCGAGTGCTACGATCCAGTGACAGGAGAGTGGAAGTCGCTGGCCAAACTGCCCGAGTTCACCAAGTCGGAGTACGCCGTGTGTGCCCTCCGCAATGACATTCTGGTGTCAGGTAAGAGCCTGGTGCGACTGAACTACTTTCCATACCAGGAATCTTCATTAGGGTCGTGAGTAAGCTGGGGTCGATCTCAGCTGACTTTGGCTGGTTGACAGCCAATCACAGGGGGACTTAAAAGACAAACAGAGAGAGAGGAGAAACAGCTGGAGCACAGGGCAAAATCCAGGGCAAGAAACAGTTGGATACTCAATATGTTTACGCAAATACAAGCGTGTAGAAATAAATCAAGATTAAAGGTAGTTCCTCTAATTTCTCCACGGGCGGCATTCCAGAATACTGGAGCCCAAAGAAAATGATTCTAAATGTAAAAATAATATGATTTTATTGTTTTAAAGATAATGATGGATCATTGGACAATTAAAAATGTTACCAGAATCCTCACGGGCTCATATTCCATACAGACTTGTTACCAATCTCAAACAGGGCATCTTGTTTCTTGCTCCCTCCACCCTTCCTCCCCCATACTATTTTATCTTGCTTAATTTATGGTATTAAGGTGTAGGCCAGTAATTTCTGCCAGCTAAGTGACTGCTTCCTATCCAATCATAGTTTTACCATTGCATCCCACTTGAATCGAAGGAAAATAAGAGCAACATTTGGGCGCACTTCTGTTGCTGGCCTGCTCCCTTCTCTCTGAGCCAGTTCTTAAGGCCACCATTTTTTCCTCATCAGTTTTTATATAGGATGCCTTCTGTTTAATATGAGATACAGTATAACATAATAACATAATATATAATATATATCTGATATCACTTAATGATTGGGCCTCGTTTTTATTGAAAGTTGCACTTTTGGATCCAAGCCTGTGTTAAGAATGCCGTAAGCCTTCTTTGGTAATGCGCAGATAAGCACATTATATTATTTATTTTTATTTTAGAGCCAAACTTTCATTGTCTAAAGTTCACTATTTTTCTTGTTTTCAGGTTGTAGATGTGGAAGTTTTTTTTTCCTTCCAAGAATAAGCCGTTTTAAATGTCTCTCCAAGCATAGGTCATGCTCAAACATGCCCAGCATAAGACTGAAACACACTGGACAAATAACAGCAGGAGCAGCAGTTAAAAAAGAGGGCGGAGGGAAAATGTGGTCTTTCCTTCAGTTGAGTGTGTGTCTTTTTTTTTTTATGAGCTGACTGTGCCAAGTCCTCACGTGTGCGATCTTTCTACGCTCAAGAACCCGCCTGGAAAAGTCAACACATCCCTTCCCCCCTCAAAGACACACATATGCAAACACATTTTCGTTAACCCATTTCCATCTTTTTTTTTTTTTGGGTGTCTGTTTTGTTATTGTATTTCCAACTTTCCTCAAGTTCTTACCCTCCTCCACTCTGCCTGTATCCCCCCTTGCGGGTTGGGGGCTTCAGTTCATCCTGCACAGCTGTAGTAAGCTGTGGTCTTAAATAGCCTGCGGCCCAAATGTTTACACAGAACCAGTCATGCTTATGTTCCAGGACAAAAACTCTTGACACCAACTGTATCGTTTCAAACCCACCACTAGGCTTAATCAAGTGCGACACATGGAACATTTGTCTCTTGTCATGTACGTTTGCCGACCACCCTTGCGTAGCTCATATGTTGTTTTACAGTTACCTCCATAGGCAACAGGAATAATTGGCAGAACTTTTAATTTGAAAATAGAACATCCGGTAACCGTCGTCAGCCTTATTGTATTTTACTTTTTAGTTGAAAATGACTTGCTTTAAACAACATCCCGCTCTGCATTGTGGCCATAGGTAGAATCCATGCCGGTTATTGCCCCTATTGGTGTCATACAAAAAAATACTCGTCGTCGCTGGCGGGGATCAGCAGCATCAAACTAATCTACCTAATCTAACTAGCTGGGGGTAATGGGGTGTGTTCTCTCTGGGTCTAACGGCCTTCATTTTTTGCCATGCGTGATGGCATGAGAGAGAAGCTAGCGACAGGGTTGTTGATCCACCGCCGAGATTAGCTTCATTGACTGAACAGCTGAATAGTTGATTCAAAGCTCATTTGCTGGCTAACTAACTACTCCAATACATGCGCATCCACTTTTGGGTGAAGGAACCCACCTGCATGTTCCTACACAACACAAAAGCGGTGATTAGCAGCTAATCTGAATCTAAAGTCAGTTTTCCATATGAAAAAAAGCCCCATACCGTGCTTGCTGGTGATGTTTTCAAAAGCTTTTTCCAAGATGACAAGGCAGCCTTTGTAGTGGTACTTCCTCCAATGGCCTTATGACTTATCTAAATAGTTGAAACCCATAAACCTTCAGGGCAGCAGGCTGTCTGGCTCTTTGACTTTGTACACAGCACATAATTGATCATGGACGGGTCTGACTCACTTCCTTTACAATCCGTAGTGTCACCAAAAACTTGTTTGGTCAACTGAAGACTCATGTCAATAGGTGTAAGTGTACAACGAAATGGTTGTCTGGATGTGCAGAACAGCAACTACTGAAACCTTGAACAGTTCGACATGCATTCAAAAGTTAACAGAAAGTCAGATAAAATGGTCCATTTAATATTGTCCGGACCACTGTCCCTATTACAGGTGGACGCATCAACAGCAGGGACGTGTGGATGTACAACTCACAACTCAACCTGTGGATCAGAGTGGCTTCATTAAATAAAGGCCGATGGAGGCACAAGATGGGTGTCCTGCTGGGCAAGGTGAGCGTGGTCTTTTTTTAACACACTTGTGCTGTGATGACAAATTTGGATCATGCACCTGTGTTAATGACGCATATTCTCTGTGCTTCTTGCCATGAATTTAATCCTGTTTAAAGGTTGTTGTTTCTTTAAGGTTTGGGCAATGAGGGTGAATTGTTCCAAGTAACAATCTCTCAATTGTTCACCACCAATATCCAGCTCCACTTGCCTTATAAAAAAAATATCTAGAGTCATACAACTGCCACATGGTGCCGCTGCCGCTGTTAAAACCAGAGTCAAAATAGTGTGTATACCACTCAGCACGAGTAAAGTAAATTTTACTTGCTATTCCTCACAAATGTTCATTTTAATTTGTGCTACGAAAAAAACAGGTTCACTCATTAAGCCCATAAAGCTACCAGGTGCGAAAGAGAGCTCCGCTCAACCCATAGCGCACACAAATCCATTTTGATGTCCTCTAGTTTTTAATCATTCCCAACTAATGTGCTGTGGAATGATATAATGTAGCTTTATTCATCTATCTATTCCAGTTACTTATCGTGACAGGCAGGACAATTAAATGTTCTTCTTGATGGCAGAAGGTAATTTTGATTGTGTATCCAACGCTTGTCGTTTATTACGACAGAAATATTTCACAGTAAATTAGTATATTAATGAGCCAGTTGAAACCATTGTTCTTTTGGTTAGTATAGTGTACAGTGAAACTCCTCTACAACGAAACCTGCATGGGCGAAAACCCCCGTAGTGTGAAGGTGTATTTATATATATATATATATATATATAGTGTTTTTGTTTGGTGGTGTACCACGAGATTTTGTGCCTTGGCTCAAAGAAAGTTGGGAAACATTCCTCTACATTGAATGGAATTCTGTCCTCGCGGTGACTGCAATACTTGACCTCACAGTTGCAATTTCTTACTTTGACGAATACAGTAAGTGCAGTACAGTTTTGACAAAAAAAAACATTTGTACACGTGACTTGATGCCTTGATCTGCCATCTCTGCTTTGGCACTACTCTCTGTGCTATTTACAGTCTAATGCACAGCCAGGTGCGCATTCCTGTTTAAGGGCAATCCAAGTTTCTTGGATCTTGTCCATTGCTCATGTCTGCATGTGGTCTACCACCGCTCACGTGTCTGCTCTTTTAGGTTTGATACCTATGCTTGGGAACGTAGTACTTGAACCTAATCAAGGCAAATCAGATTACGATTACTAGTTAGATATGTCTTCTGTTCTAAATATTCTGGTTCTGATTATCTGACAAAGAGAACAGCAATTGATCATCCTTGTTAAAGCAGTGAACTAAATAGGGGCGTGGATTTGGGCTTGCATATGTTTTGTGTTTGTCTCCTTTTTTCCGTACAAGTTGACACGCTTGTTTACTGCATGGAGTAGGGTACCATTTTAAGGGCTTTGTTCTGTATTTTTGTTGTTGTTTTTATGGTTGTGGGATGGTTTTCATTAGTAGCCATTGTTCATTATTATTTTTGGGGATGCCTTGTGCTGTGTGGACGGTCATTCATTCCAAAGACAGTTGCGCTCATTTACAGAACATTCGACCACCAACCAGCCGTGTTTACAAATGTGAGTTCTAAACATCATTGTGTGCTCAACGCGTTATGAGCTCAGCTTGCCTGATTTAGATGAGCCAAACACGATACGGTGACACAGTTATAGTACTCACACATACTTACACAGAGATATATTTCTCCTGGAGACAAATTCCATTTACTCCCAGTGGAGGTTGAATGGATGCACATGTGTGCATTTTTGTCTTCATTGCCCCCTGCCCCCTCCTCCTTTTAGGAGCAACTTTGTTTCTTTACATTTCTACAGTGTACATTTACATCTTGTATTGTTTCTGTTTAAAAACTATTCGTGATGCCGTTTTATTATTTCCACGTCAGTTCATTTTCCGAACCGTTTGAACCAATTGCTGTTTATGATGCTGTGTTTTACCCACGTTCCTCCCTTTCTTGTGTTTTGTTCAGTAAATGTTTGCGGTTGATGGTTCCCACATAGAGAGATTCAGTTCCTCGTCTGTCATTTCCTCATTCTATTTTCAATTTCCTCATGTAATTTCCCATTTTGAGCTGCAGCACAGTTGCTCGCATAATTTGTGTGTTGTAAACAAGCTGCTCAAGCTGCCTGCCTTGCTAGCTCTTTTAGCTTTTCAGCGCAATCGAGAGAATAGGTCTTATCCCACTGACAGCTGTTTTATTCCATCACTGTCTGTTCTTTGCACTAATGTACAGGCATTTGTTTGTATCAATTGCTCTTTGACTTGACATTATTCAACTCTTATGCATATTTAACGATAAATCACGAGATCAAGATGAAGATCATCAATCACATCATTCATCACTTTTGACGCAATGGCGTATGTGAGTTAGTGCCGAGTGTATGCTTGAAGCAGAATACCTACCTGTCTTGATGAAATGTATTACTTCATTGGCACCGTGGCAACTACTTATTATTGAATGTGGGATGGATTGTTTTGTAGCCACATGCAAAACACATCATTAACTGCTAGGCCAGGCAGTTGTTCCCTCAGGTTGGAAATGCAAATATTTATGTTCAACGTGTGTTGGCTCCCTATTGCCTCTTTCTTGGTATTTCTCACTGTCTTTGGCCCCTGCTCTCTCTCTTTGCCTCTTCACTGTACAGTATTTATTTTCACAGTAACGTAGAAGGCGAGGAAGAGCATGGGGGAGGAAGGGGGGCAGGGGTTCAGTTGCATGAGACCACGTTGCATTATTGACAGTACAGAACCTAATATAACATAGATGTCAAACTCAGGTCCTGGAGGGCCGCTGCCCTGCATGTTTTCCAAGTCTCCCTGTTGCAACACACCTGATTCAAATGATGAGATCATCAGCAAGCTCTGCGGAAGCCTGACATTCAACCTGTTCCTTTGAATCAGGTGTGTTGCAACAGAGAGACTTGGAAAACATGCAGGACGGCGGCCCTCCAGGACCCGAGTTTGGCACCTATGTAATATAACAATATTGCCATCGAAATAATGCAGTAATGAACACAACAGGTTCTCTGATGATTTTTGTTTGTGATCATGCTTGAGTTCTCGTTAGGTAATACTTCTAATTAGAGTTAGATGATCATGCTCGGCTTTGAAAATGACCGGCAGTGAAGGAGTTCATCTCTGTTTGATGGAGTGCAGTTTTTGCACTTTAAACCACAACCAAACATGATTTTGAGAGAGAGAGAGAGGGGGGGGGGAGGGAGAGGGAGAGGGAGAGGGAGAGGGAGAGGGAGAGGGAGAGGGAGAAGGAGAGGGAGAGGGAGAGGGAGAGAGAGTTTTTTTGTAAAAAGACAATATTTTAACTGGATCTCATTAGATTGTGCTGGTGTACCTAATATTATGACTGGCAAGTGTAATGCCTCATACCCGGGTTCACCTTTAGCTTTCAAGCCTCACCTGAGTGTTGAATAGTCTTATTGATACCCAAAGAAGTGTGTCAATGCGAAACAATGGCTCAAGATAGGTACTGTCTGTGGTCGTCAAAAGACATGAATTACAAGGGTGAGTCAATAACAATAGCCTGTGGGTTGGAGTTTACAGACGTCAGTCAGAGGCGAAATATTGAAAGCAGTGCGTCATTTATTTTCCTCTCTGCACTAGATAGACTGGTTCTCTTTGTGCTGATGTACAATCATGTTCACCTTTGTAATTAAATGAGTTGTTTACCATTTACCATTGTAAAATGTATTTTCTGACGCGAAAGCTTTTGGTACACAACTAATATATCCGTGTGGGCGTGTATATTCCAGGTCTACGCTGTGGGCGGTTACGATGGCCAAAGCCGCCTGAGCAGTGTGGAGTGTTATGACTCCTTCTCAAACCGCTGGACAGAGGTGGCGCCCTTGAAGGAGGCAGTCAGCTCGCCGGCTGTGGCCAGTTGTGCCAGCAAGCTCTTTGTCATAGGAGGAGGGCCCGACGACAATACCTGTTCAGACAAGGTGGGAAACAGATGTCTTCCTGCTTCAAACACACACTCTCGGACAAATAGTGATGACAGCCGCGGTGCCTTTTTATCACGTCCGTCGTATATTGTCAGGAGTATACCTATCGGGTCACAAACTCTCTAAAAGTATGTGTGATGCCATTCAGATTTTTTCTTGTCACTTTTTTATGCAATCTGGGTTTAGTTAGAGAATGAAAGGAAATTTATTGGATGGGATCAACGTTATTGTCAAATGTACTGTGTGTGTAACATACAGCACAGATGAAATTTCTTCCTATTGTAAAACAAAATAAAACAAAACAAAAGAAAAAACATGCTGCTCCGGCAGTACTTTGGACATCACTGCTTTATATATTGTCAGTATACACCTAATGAGCTGCCCATGGTATGTTTCATATTCATATTTGCATCTCTTGACTGTATGTCCCAGGTCCAGTGTTATGATCCAGAGACAGACACTTGGCTCCTCCGAGCTAACATCCCCATCGCCAAGCGCTGCATTACCGCCGTGTCGCTCAACAACCTTGTGTATGTGTGCGGCGGTCTCACCCGGTCCGTATTTTGTTACGACCCTGCAGAGGACTACTGGATGCATGTGGTGCATACATTTGCAAAACAGGTAGGACATATTTGTGGTCACTTTAATTACTATTGCCGAAAGCTTGTTTAACCTGAACGTCGTGCATGCATTCAGTACCTGCAGAAGTTCAGAATCTTTCTTTTTTTAATGTAATAACATGATGGCAAAAATATAAATAGATAAGGCTTTCCTGGCTGAAGGTCATTGCTTTGCTCCTGTGTGTAGGAGAGCTGTGGCATGTCGGTGTGTAACGGCAAGATCTTCATCCTGGGAGGCCGGGGCGAAAATGGCGAAGCAACGGACACCATCATGTGTTATGACCCAGCGACAGGCATCATCACAGGAGTGGCTGCGATGCCCCGTTGCATCTCTTACCACGGCTGCGTAACCATTCATCGCTTCAATGACAAGTACCATAGGCCATGATCAGAAACGCGCATGTACTTAGAGTGTCCGAGTGCGCAAACGCACACATAAACACACAATTCATTGCATCACGAGCATCAGTCAGTTAATTTATTTTCTCAGAATATCATGTAGCAACACGGAATTGCTCTGGACAAACAAAACAAAATGAACATCAACAGTCAAACATGGCAAACATGCAACATTTTGTTGTTATTAACAGCAGGTTTCCTAGAAAGTGTCCAAAGATCATCAAATAATGCCGCATCAGTTTGTTTGTTTTTTTGGATGCAGCATCCCTAAAAAGTTATTATACACTTCCGATTTCCTGTTTTCTCCATTTTGTTTCAGGTACCATTCGGACAACTAAGGCTTTTTTGGAAACACATTTCCTTGCCCATGGATGATCAATTGACATTGGAACAGCGTTGCAAAATTGCCGCCGAGCAAGCGGGTTTTCTGTTGCTTACTGCAGTTTAGTGCTAATTTCAGAAGCTGTATGGTGACGACACTGTTCCAATGCGTCGTGCACTTTGTGCTGTGCTTTGCAAGTTTCCCGAAACAGGATGTGTTTTTTTTTTGAACAACCATGCAGCTCTTTTGCCCGCCAATGAAGGGGCTGAGGAAAGTTAGCATGGATAGCGTAAATTGTATGATGCATAGGAACATTGTGAATGCTAAAGCTTCTCAAACAGGTTCTACACTGCCGTGGGGGACAGAATTACTTGTTGCCAGGTGGCAATTTTGAAACCCGCCTCCTTTGTCAATTGATGAGCCCCCTGCAAAGGATCTGCTAAAAAAAAGAGTTCAATGCATAGCTGTCAAATTCTGATGGCCTCATCTCATGCTGAATGATATGTGAAATTGAATTGTAAAAGGGAAGTGTATTGTGACTTGTGGAACACCCTATAAATAAATCATGTAATGTGGAAAAAAAATATTTATTTTTGAAGTTAGGTCAGACAAAACCAGCAATGCTAATTTTGTTTCCAATGCACTTTTTTTTCTCAAAGTGCTGGCGAGTTAAAAAACAAAAACAAACAAAAAAAACATTAAAAACAGTTCGGTAAAAAATTCAATAACAATGAAAATGACTTAGTGTAGTTTTTTTTGACAGCCTGCACTAATGTGCTTCGAATCAGAAATATATTTCCCTTCACCTGCAGGAATGATAGAAAACAAAAAGACAGTATCAAGTTATGGCAATACTATTAACATCCCTTTTTAGATCATTAAATTGAGCTCCTTCCATTTCTTCCATGTCCATTTACCGTACCTTTGCCACTTTGATTCACATCCATAGTTCTATCTAAGCTTTATTTTGCAATGTTGTCATTCATATTCATCTTATTACTGGTAATTGTAATTGTACGAACTAGAAGTTCTGTGTGTGCGTGTCGTGTGTTTTTTTTCTTTTTTAATTCTTGTGTATACGTTTAACCAAGTGTGTTCTGATTGTTTAATAGTGTGGTGGGCATGTGGGTGGTGGTGTAGATATAAAGAGAGGCCTTTTTGTAGATCAAACTCTCATCTTGAGTGTGCTCTGAATATTGAATGTGCCTGTACAGACACGGTTGATGCGTGCGTGACTTTTACAACGCAGTTTGGATGGTGTTAGCGATGCATGGCTGCTCCATGTTAACAAATGCTGCTTACACCATTGCATTAAACGACACAAGATGTAACTCGGGTCAACCGTAGATACCTCCGTGTGTGTTTGTGGATTTGAAAGTGGGAGGACATGTTTGAAGCACTACCCTTGACTTGAGGTCAGTAAAAAAAATTTTTTTTCCTTTTTTACGATAGGTGTTGGTAGACAAGATGTTGCTGTGAACTTTTTTTTCTTGTATTGAAATGGATCTTTCTTCCTCTAACTGAAAGCCCCAATTGTGCACTTTGATAGAATCATGTTAAAAATATAAGTTGACCAAAAAAAAAGAAAAACATAATAAAAACACTTTTTTTTTACTGTATCAGTAAATATTATTTGCTTTCACGTGAAACATGGAGGGGATTGAGTAGGACGCCTCTGTTTAGACATATCATGCCACGGTTCAGATATGACAACAAAGACACGAGAGGGCAAAGTTCAGTGAAAGGACTTTAGAAAGATTATAAAGATGTGAGAGCTTTGCTTTTGTTCAACATTTTTAGTTAAGAGGACATGGACAAAACAATCAATCCAGCAATCTGTTTTCAGCAAAGGGCCATAAAAGAAGGAAAAGCATCACAGGAGGCCAACCAGCCGGTAGGATATCGATAGCAGAAGCTGTTTGAGAAGAAGTGTGTGTGTGTGTCTGGGATTTCACTGAGTATTTACTCAAATGCGATATAGCACTTCCTCCAGTGTTGATTACCTTCATACATGTTTGCTTTAATAAGATTTATACTCATTTTGTGTTTGTATTTTGTGTGGAATTGTGTGTTTTCCACAACAAGCACCCCATGTGCAAAACGTATCAAGATTTGAGCTATTTTTTAAGAATTTATTTGATATGTACTTAAGTAGAAAACAACTTGGGTAAATTGGATTTGATTCTGATGTCACCTTGTGTAAAATAATGTGCCTTTAAAGAATAAACCAGCAAGGGAATTTTGATTTTCTTTTTATATGAACCACCACAAATGTATGTGTGATGCTATATTTTAAAATGTTGTTTGTAAGGATTCAAGGAGTTGTTTTTGCAATCGTTGACTTGTTTACAAGATCAATAAAGTTTTTTTCCTTTCCGTACAAAATACAGTCTACTTTCTTGTTGCTCTTTATCTTTAAAAAATACATTTGGATCTTGAAGACATTCAGCCCCATTCATCCATTTTCCATTGCGCTTAATCTCATTACGGTAGCAGGTGAGCTGGAGCCAGCTGACTTTGGGCAATAGCCTAGAGTTGGGGTACATCATGGGCTGGTTGCCAGACAATCAGAAATAGATGAGTGTTCAACCTCTCGTTGATTAATTGATTTATTTGAAAAGCAATTTTCAGTCAAAGAAAAACAGTCAATATAAAATTTTACAATAAAACAAAGTCAGCCAAAGAGACGAAGGGTGAAGCCGCAGGTAGTACAGTAAGTAAAAATACATTTATTCATTACATCGTGAAAAAAAAGTATGAAAACATCTAATAAATTACCTTTATTAAAATAGTGAGTTTGTGTGTGGAAATCCACAATACACATTCATTACTTGACAATATAATAAAAATAAATTTTCTTTTTTTAAAATAGTACGTCGAATGAAAAAAACAAATACATACATTCACCTATTAAAATTAGAATAAGAAGCACAAAAAAGGCACCATACCCATTATTTATTACATCACAATCATAAAAATATGTCTTTATAAAGCGTGTATATAAAATCAAAACAAATACATAATAAATTCAACAACTATATTCCCTGTTAAATAAGTATAAACCATAAAAAATTACACGAGTAGACAGTACAGTATACATTATTTATTACAAACACCCGAATTAGTACAATAGCGACTCCTAGTGGAATTTCCGAAGAACTTCCAAGACTAGCTATCCGCAATTTAGCTTTCTTGCCCACATCGAGATTTAGCAATTCCCCCCCACCCCCCAAACACGAGTGTGAAAGATGCAAAGTGTAACAGTTAAACGGCCAGCAGCGATTAAATAAGAAGGAAGGCGCCGCAAAGGAACCTTCCTACTCACTCCAAGGCTTTATAGTAAGTTTATATCGTAGCCTCCAACGCGTTTGTGTCGTAAAACGCTGTGCTAGGTTTTGCTAGCATACTAGCACGGCGCTGCTACCTGCAAGAGCAACTACAATCAATTTGCCCAACTTTGAGCTGACGAGATATGAAAAGCGTTGACGATCACGTTTATAATGTGCCCCTGTGTACACTTCGTTGTGGGATTTAAGTCAAATCGGGACTAAACGTATGTGATATTGGAGCACCGGTATGATTTGTTTTAATTGGACACCTTTTTTTGGTGCTTCCCCAGGTGATAAAAAGAAAATCATGTCGGGAATTAAAAGGAAAATAGAAGATGGTGATCCCGACTACGAGGACGTTGCACTAGTCCAAAATAGCAAGCGAAACAAAGCTGCGGAGTTAAGTGGTAAGTTCTTCCATACCTACACTGTACACCTGATTTTTGTCATGACATGCATTGAGTAATTCGCTCTCGTTGCGTTTGAAAAAAATGTCGCCTCCCTCTCTTTATTAGCTCGAGATGCTACAGTCCAGAAGATAGAAGCCATAATCACTGAGCAGTTCTCCTTGGAGATGAAGAACAAAGAGCATGAAATAGATATTATTAGTCAGGTAAATGCTCCTTGTATATTTTATGTTCTTTCCCCTTTCTGCCTAACTTTGTTCCGGGGTCACCTCCCCATTTCTCCTCACCCTCTGCATCTTCTGCTTGAACTCTTTTCTTCACCACATCATGAATCTCCCTTTTGGTCGTCCAGTTCCAGCATCCTTTTAACCATGCATCGTTTAATTTCATTATAAACCTTTATAGGTGCATCTCTAGATTTATGATAAAAAAAGCTAATATAATATAATCCCGATACAAACCAAAAGTTGTAAAAATATCACGGTTAAGGGTAAAGTATGAGCCTTAATGGAGACTTCTTCTTACTTTTTCTTTTCTGATTGATATAAAAATGATTTAGTAGATATAAACACATAACGGGGTAGGACTAGATAAGTTTTTTACTTCATCCTACTCCCTTGAACATAATAACTGTGTTGAATGAAGACTGATTTATTTCTTTTTACTTTTTTTATCTACCTTATTTTCTGTCAAATTATTACTGTATATGTTTTATGTTCAATGTTCAATAAACCTTTCTGACCCTGACCCTGAATATCTGCCAATCAAATGGTCAGGATCAACTATAGATGATGTCACCAAAATCCAAATCTTCTGTCTTCTGGTCATTGCCACAATCTCCAAACTATACAACATGGCAGGTGTCATTACCACCCTATAAAGCTTTTACTTTGCTTCAAGTGGTCCTTTTATGTCACCCCTGACAGCGTCTTTTACCTTCTTTATTCTTCCTGTATTCTCGACAGTCTAGATTGTCCAATCGTCTCTAATTTTCACAGAAAAAAATAAAATAGAGAGAGATCATCTTTTTGTGTTTTAGCGACTCAATGAAGCCCGAAGGATGATGGACAAGTTGAGAGCGTGCATAGTGGCCAATTTCTATGCCAATGCTGGGATGACAAAGCTCCAGGAGGTAATTCCCTCAATTTTTAATATCCAGTCTGCAGTCAACTTTTTTTCCACACCACAATGGTTCTTTGTATGTTTACAGAGCTCAAAGAGTGACTCCGGAGCGCTCAACCATCCAGCCATCCGCCGATTCCTGGAATTTCCCTCTCGTTCCTCTTCACCTCTCAACCAGGGTTCCGAGACGCCTTCTCTGGTCCAGTCTGAGTCCGAATCTCTCTCGCAGCACGGAGACAGTACTGAAAAGGATGCTGAGGGAGTATGGAGAGAGGACAGCTGCAAGAATGAACGGAGACCGGGTCGCAACACTGGAAAGGTTGACACATGTCTATGATGTATTTTTATTGTCATGTGATGGTGAAGGGCAAAAGTTTTTTGGGAGGTTCAATTATGTTACATCAACCGCTAAGCCATAGGAAACCGGAATGTGCCATTATTATTTCGAGCTATTTGCCTATGTAACCTATTGTTAGCCGAATAGCATAAGTACTTTAGAAAGTTAGAATATATTCCTATTGTTTGTTGGAGGACACTTTTGGTGTGCCGACAAAGTTGGGAAATGAGCAGAGGATGACGTGCCACACCCTAAGCGATGAGGCTTCCAGACTCTACGCAAAGAAGACAATCGTCGTGGGAAATGTTTCCAAGTATGTGATTTGGTGAACTACACAGTCCTTAAGTTCCTCAGTAAGTGCATGTGCTCACAATGGAAAGTTTCTGCCCACATCACCTACGATAACACCTTTTATTTCAAAGGCTCCTCACACTGGCCCTCACATGCCAGTCACATGGTTGAAACGTCACCAATGCACTTGCTCAACCAAAACTGTTTTTCTTCACTCAGTAACTCATTCTTTTTACACACAAAAAAGGACAAGGATATGGAATTTTTTAAAATTAATGATCTATCTTGGTCTCATTTTTGTTTTCACATCACAAAAACCTGGCTTTTGTGCATGGGTGTTTAAACTTTGTATATCCGCTGCAACTTACAGGCAGAAATACGTTTATAAACGCTTGAAGTTTCTATATAGAAACCCTGTTGCCTAAAACCTATTTTTACTGAAACTTTGACCCCCACCCTTTGTGCCCCCCCACCCCCTCTTAGATACATTCCTCCCGATAAGCGGGAGGAGAACGACCAGTCAACTCATAAGTGGATGGTGTACGTCAGAGGCTCCAGGAAGGAGCCCAGCATCGACCACTTTGTCAAGAAAGTCTGGTTCTTCTTGCACCCCAGCTATAAACCCAATGACCTGGTGGAAGTCAGGTTAGTGCCGATCAGCGCTCGCTTCATTTATTTTTATTTTTTTTCTTCAGGCCTCAGGTAGCTCAGGACAAAATAAACTTGATCCAATTAAGGTTTGCTGCCGCGTCATGCTCTTATGTGTCTACAGGGAATACTGTATTTCGTTCCAACCCGAAATCATTATTCTGGGTCATTAGTTTGTCTTCCCCCCCACCCCCTCAATTTTCCTAATCTCCCCAGCTAACCTGAAGGAACTAGGAAAACGAGATGCTTAATAAGAAATATCCTCTGCGACAGTCAGGTATTGATTGGAGGACGCACTGCAATGAAAAAAAAATCAACATATCAGCGGAATCATGACGTTCGATTATTTGGTACTTGTTTGAACTCACAAGTTCAACAACAGCTCAGTGCTGTTCCACCACCAGCCTTTTCGCATTTGACACCACAAACAAAAAAAAGTACACACGGGCTGCGTGGGCGAGTGTTGTCACGCCGCTCAGTATGACTCAAAGTGGGCACACCTTGTGATGTACTTGTTTTGCAGTCACCGAAGAATAACATGCAAATTTAGGGCATGTCTAAACTCAAATGACAGAGCTTTGTAACAGGAGATCTGTGTGGCACACAAACATTCAGTGAAGCCTCGATTGCGAAACGCCGTCTGAGTTGTCCGAATGAGAATTCAAGCTGGGCTCTGTTTGCGAAGTCAATGATGAAGTTCAAACGGCAGCCATCGTGCGTGAAGCGATGTGAGGTGCCAAGTCAAAACTTGAATTTACCGTGGCAGCTAGGTCAGCAATACGTCTGCCACGCTGACCTCCATGCACTTTCAAATATTAGAATGATTCAGAAGTCATCCAGTGTTGTGGAACAGGCTGCGTTGACTTAGATGGAAGCTAGTTCACACGATGAAAATGTTTTACTTTATTTTGAAGCACTCCCTCGATCAGACCTACGGAGCTGCTATGAGTCACCAGTCGACAAACCAGTAAAATAACCACTCCCATTCACGTGTTTTGTGTGTTCCGTGTGCCAGCGATTTAAATCCGTCAGGATTGTTCAGATCGGGTTTTTCGCTTTGCCATGGTACTGTGGAGCATAAGCGCTACTGTCTGATTCAAGTTTTCTTACACATGCAATGCATCATTGCAGGAAATAGTATATGATGTAGTATTTAATAACCATAAATAAATAAATGACGCATGTTTTTACAATTTGTGCATTTGAATGACGTGGGGACCTTGCTTCTATTCTCAGTGAGCCTCCATTTCATTTAACACGTCGAGGGTGGGGTGAGTTTCCTGTCAGGATCCAGATCCACTTCAAAGACCATCGCAACAAACGTATCGACATCATCCATCAATTGAAAGTAAGACCCATGTCATCCTTAAATTCATAAATGAGATTTGACCTTTTTAACTCATTCAGTACCAGTCAATTCTAGACCATGTCTGAAAAGACGTTTAAAAATGTCTTTGGGAGTGAATGAGTTTTAAGTGGGCTGATTGCCTTTGTGTTTTTTTTTTTTTTGCAGCTTGACCGAACTTACACTGGCCTGCAAACACTGGGGGCAGAGACGGTAAGATGTTTGGGGTTTTTTTTCGTAACATTTATTTGATTCAGAAACTATTTACCGGCTATTTTTGTTCCAGGTGGTGGATGTGGAGCTCCAAAGGAATTCTCTTGGTGAAGAATTTCCATTGCAGCCATCTTCCTCCAAGGTGACCCACAGAGCGAAGAGCCCAATGACGGTCTCCTCTCAGCCTTGCGGACATTCCAGTCCGCCCATCTCGTATGATTCCAATTTCGACAAAGGTAAACCTAAATGAACATTGATTCAATATAATAAGTCATAATGTCACATCTTCCAAAGTGTATATAAACATACAAACATGATATTCTTTCTTTGAACTTTGTCCCAGCTTCAGTCAAAGCAGAGACGGGCAGGTCAGCGGGGGGTCACCGCTCAAGTGTCTCAGCGGGGGAACGCACACCGACACGACCTCAAGCCAGTGACAGGATCACTCTGGGTTGCCACGGCAACTCGGCCTTCCAGCCCATTACGGCAAGTTGCAAGATTGTTCCCCAAGGACAACCGCCGAGCCCCGCTGAGTCACCTGGGAAGACGTTCCAACCGATAACCATGAGCTGCAAAATTGTTTCAGGTAGCTGCCGTCTCCTGGTGGTCATTTCCTTCACCGACAAGGGGAATGGGTGGGGATGGTTTCTGATTCTGCTCCAGTTTAAATCTCAACCTCGGAAACAACTTTACTGATGCACAACCTCCAGTAGATGGCTGCCGTGCATTTACTTGCCTAACCCAGAGATTAATTGGTCTGCTGATTTAACACGATGATTTTTCTCTTTTGTAAAGTTGAACAAATACTGAAGGACAAAGTGATGTAAAACAGTCAAATGTTCGACATGTAACACATCTTTCCTGTTGTTGTAAGTATAAATGGACCAAAAAAATATATGTAATTTTAAACATTAATCAGTCGATTAATCGGTTGTCAGGATTTTATTCTGCCAAAGGTCGGGCCTTAATTTTGTGTACATGTTATCTCTCCTATATATTGTAGCTGCAATTAAATCAACCCCATGTCATATCTGGGGCGTTGCAATTAATTACACACAATCAAAAAATGGTGTATCCAAAGAGCTGGTCCCTTGCGCTCTCTCTGTCGCACAGGTTCTCCAATCTCCACGCCAAGCCATTCGCCGCTGCCTCGCACACCCACCGCCTCCACTCCTGTCCACAGCAAACAGAGTTCGTCCTCGGTGCTCAATAACCCTTACGTCATTGTGGACAAGCCGGGCCAAGTGACCGGTGTGGCGTCCTCGTCGGCCGCCTCCGCAGGTAAGCGCGTCACTTCCTACTTGCTGTGAAGTAAACCCGCAGAAGCGGTGTCTGGCCGCCCACACACCCAAGTTAAAAAAGGCCGTGTATTATTGGTAACTGTAACCCTCCAGTGTCCCTTTTTCTTTCCCCTTTTGATCTCTGTACATCCTCTGTCCTGTTTCACCATCACAAATTTAGACTGCAAGCACTCCCACTGCTTTTTTTTTTCATGCCTCGTTGCAACCGTTGCCATTTGAAATGTGTGATGAGGCAGCAGGACGGATGCGGGATGAGAGGTTGCCATGGTGACCGGATTGGGTTTCATATGAGGAGAATGGTGAAAATTGGAATCATACTCAGTATTCCTCGCCTGCTGACAAGATGTGTAGTTTTTAGCCGATACTCTATATTCTCACCAACACGTCCGCCTCGCAATGAACTTGAAAATCCTTTCACCAAGATAGCTTTGTTTTTTTTCCCCTAAAGCTTGTGTGGCTGATGTGAGTGTTGCGGAACTTAATGCCGTAGGTGAAGATATAACAACACCAGCTCAAAGATGCTCTACCAGGAAAATACACTCTTGACAACATAGTTGGCTAAAAGTATTTGAAGCAGATGTCAGGAACTGCATCCTCTGTCATGGCTCTCATGACTTCCTCCGTTTATGTGGACATTACTCCGCAGGAAGTCCGTCGGCCAAACAATCTGCTGCTCAGGGAACCCGCTCTCCAGCTCCCAAAGTTCACACAGGCACGTTCCTCTCATCTGGAATGAAAGTGAGTTGTTTATTGATTGTTTTTTTACACCTTAATTTCACCCCATAAATTCATTTGTCTTACCATAGCTTTATTTTGTTGTCTTTTCTTTCAATCCTTCTTTCTTTATTTTTTTTTTAATTCAAGCAGGCTACGTCAATATTTCTTAACCATAATTGAGCCAAGGCCCAATCACCGTGTTCCAAATTATTATGCACATGATGTTTTTTTTCTCTATGTTCATTCATCTCATATGAAAGCAAATGAAACATCGTATAAATAGACTATTTACAAAAATCTGAGAAAAACAACACTTTTAAAATTCAGGTTTTACCCTAGCAACATGAAACTCAGATCATGTCAAATGCTAGACTTGATTTTTATATTTTTGTGATATCTGACGAGGTCTAAAAATTGCAACCCGTAGAATGGGTACACCTAAGTGCTTCCTGCATGTGTTTCCTTACAGGTTATCATTAAGCAAGAGCCTGGGGAAGTACCAACACAGCAGCAGCAGCAACAGCAGCAACAGCAGATGGCTTCGACAGTAACTACCCAACAGCAACCAGCTGCCACAGCGTCACATCAATTTGTTTCAGTCAAAGGAGGACATATGATCTCCATGTCGGCTCAGAAACAGACGGGAGGAGGTTCAGGGGCTACAACAAACAAGGTCGGTCTGTCTTACAAGGTCATTTTAGTGTCAATTGCTCATCACTCACCTAAAAAGATGGGGATATTGGGCATTTGGGTCAAATATCAGGATGAACCAAAAATCTTCTATAGCCTATGCAGGTCAACTTTTACAATTTTCACCCTCTGAGGAGAAGGAGGGCAAGCACCTGAATGGTAAAATTTACACCGAGTGTTTCATGCATGAATCAACCAATTAATGTGTCGGTTTAATTCAAATTGATATTGAAAAAAATAAAATCTTTTTTTAATTTTTTATAATGGTGTACACATTTTGAAATCAAACACCAAGATGAGGCCAAACTAAATATCAACAATACTTTGCTCCAACCCTTTTCAGCAGCAAGTGGTCACTGAGCTTAGTGTCACACAGTGTCATCAGCAGGTTATAACGGAGAGACTGGAAGGGCCACAGAAAGGTATCGAAGTCGACTTCCTTGGAAATGTATTGTGTCAATACATGGTTAGTGAACACCGTTCACCTAAAAAGTACTGAAACATTGAATATTTGGACATTCAAAAGTTTAGCGGTCAAATTAAATTCATCTGGAAAGGTCAGAGCACATTTCGGGTTTATCCTGGAATTTTACCCAAAAGCTGAATATCCCTGTATACGCAGTATGCGGTATATATTATGTTGTTGGACGCTCATGTGGAACTCTTCCTGTCACTAGATGTTAGGTATTCCGGTGAGTTCAACGCTGCAATCTGCAGTGAAGCAGGTGGCCATCAGCAGTGGGCAGATTCTGGTTGCCAAGGGGAACCCCTCCGTCTCTAAGGTGGTGGGTGGGAAGCAGGTGTTGGCGCAGGGGGTGGCAAAAGCCATAGTCAGCGGAACGAGTGGCATCTCCGGTCAACAGGTTACCGCCAAGGCAGGCGGGGGTTCAGGTGGCAAGACTGGAGGTCAGAGTTCACTCTGGTGCACAAATTCCCTCTTCGGTTTATTATATGTGTGAATCGTCTTCTGCGTATTTTGCATGTAGTGATGGCTACTCTTCAACTGCCTGCTAACAACCTGGCTAATCTTGCCAATTTGCCTCCGGGCACGAAGCTCTACCTGACCACCAACAGCAAGAACCCCTCAGGGAAGGGCAAGCTGCTTCTCATCCCACAGGGAGCCATCCTCCGAGCCTCCAATGCAGGTTAGACACTTTTTGTCCTATTTTTACTGCTGTGCAATGCAGAAACTTACAACATCGCCTTAGTTTTGTTACTCACGTTCTCCTACGAGTTTGTGATAAGTCGGGTTTTGAAGCGACACACTGTGATGTTGGCTTCCCGTTGTAGATGTGAGACACTTCTCTCTCATTGAGAATTAATTTTCTCAGCTGATGAAACTCGGAGTTTGTTCCTGAAATCTTGTGCAATTCTTCACTTTTATTCAACCGGACTACTGATTAGGCAAGCCCCGCTGTTAGGATTCAACGCAAGAACTTTTTCAGATTCTACTTTTACAATATCTTCGGTAACATTATCATTCTGACGATTTATATATTTTGATTGGATCATAATAGCTAAATCATGACTTAGGCCGTCATTCTAAATATGTCAGATAAAGCTGATTCTTTCTTTATGGCTTTATCATGTACAAAGTAAGTTCTGTACTTTTTTTTAAGGAATGTTTTAAAAGCAATGCCAGGTCAACTACAAAGTGCAAGTTCATTAAAAGGACGAGAGAACAATGGGCACAGCAACAGGCATATCAACAACAGTAATGCTCTTATGATGATGACATCAACGAGGAGGGCAATCTAAAATTGCTGAGTCAGTATCCAGGGTTAGCATCCTGGCCAAAAGCATTTTACCCTGACATTTCCTACATGCCCTCCGGCCCTGTATTAAATCGGTCACTGTTAGTCAAGGTTAGACCAGTTATCCTTGAGGAAACAACTTCCCCATCGCTTCTACAGGGTATTTTGGTGGCAGCTCCAGATTCAGATAGCTTTTCATTTCCCCTGGACTTTGAGTCATCCGTGATCTGTTAACCCCCCCCCCCCCCCCCCCCCGCCCCCCATTGCAAACTAGAGGCTTCACACAGCACATGAAAGAAAGAAAAACGTTTTTGATGAAAAGGATTGAGACAATTCTCAACGAGATTTGTGCCTGGTGTGCCCCTGTCTAATTAAGGTCAGCAGTCTCAGAGCAGCTCGTCAGCGGGCGCAGGGGGCACACAGACTTCTTCAACTTCCTCATCCAGCAGTTTGCCTTCCAACCTGTCATACACATCATACATCCTGAAACAGACCCCTCAGGTGGGTACAATTATGATGCAAACTTTAGACATGTTACATACTATGCTCAACGGTACTATTCCATTTTATATTTGAATCAAACGTGTTGGGAGACTCATTCAATGAATGTCTGACATCTTTTCGATACTGCGGGTAGGGATGTGCTTTTTATACAGTGGTAGGACATGCAAGATTCATTTCCATCATCTCTAATATTTTATTCTAGTCCATGGATGGAGACTTTCCAAATGCTTGAAGCAGCACTTATCCAGTAGCCACTTTTAGAACTGTTTTAGAACAGTGCCACCTTTGCATTGAGCCATCAAATCCACAGTTCACAAATCTCAGAACTGCTATCGGTTCAGTCATTGGGCTTAGGAAACGTATCACTTATTGATAACGAAACGATGCAATGTTTTTGGTGCCTTCGCATCCCATGTCTATTTTTAGGGCACATTTCTGGTGGGCCAGTCATCGCACGGGTCAGGGAAGCAGGGGAGTTCTGGTGCAGCGGCACATGCTACGTCATCTCCATCGACCGCTCCTCAGCAGGCCATCAGAGTCACAGCTGGACAGAAGGCTGCCATTCTGGCTCAGGTAGGAAACTCCTCTCTACCTTTTTGATCGCGTTCAGAACTTTTGTTGCATCTACCTTCCCTCCTTATTAAATTGAATGTGTAAAGTACAGGATATAATGAACCCCCATTTATCGCAGAGGCTATTTTCTGACCCACACACAAAGTGACACGTAAAACAAAAAGAAATGAGAGAGAAGAAAGAGATATTAACACACACCGGGTAGCAACACACATAAGCACAGCATACAACAATGCGACATAGAAGGTAACACCATTTTGACTTGTTTCTACTCTAAAAAACCCCAATAAGAATAATCTCAAAAACAAACAAAAAAATCTGTGAGGTAGCTGTAGAGCCCTTGGCTGTAGGAAAACATAATATTTGTGTTACAACAAACATCAGATGGCTGGCGGTTCCCAGAGTGCTCAAGTGAAGTTATCGGACGGCTCTGTGAAGACGGTGACCACAGCAGGCCACTTGTCCAAACCGGGGATGACTACACTGAGAATGACCGGCGGCGTCATCACTGCCGCTAGTTCCACTCCGAGCTCAGTCAGCACTGTGCCAGCTGGCAACCAGCAGCAGGTTAGTTTCTTGAGTCGTTTCCTTTCTTCCACTTGCATCAGCACGCAAGAGGCACGGTCAAAGTGCAGACATATAGAGTGACATGCTTGAATTTGAAAAAACTAAAAGAAATAAAAAAGGTAATGCCTCCTGGAAGTGCAGAAATTGTTCACGTGTGAAAAGCCGAGTTGTGGTGATTCAACATGAGCAAATGGAAAGACTTCATTAACCTAAAATTTAAAGCCAGCACCAAGTCCCAGTGGCTTTGGCATAAAAGAAACACTTTTTGATACACCAAAGGATCACTCAGCAGCTCTTTCCTTTTGGCATAGTTAAGGAAATTGTGTAAACTCTCTGTGAGACGAATGAACAAATGCTTTCTGTGTTTGATGCAGGCTTCTGATGGTCCGAAGTCTGCCTCGCAGTACCACTCTCTCCTAATGGCAGCCAATCAAGCAGCGGTGATCAATGCGGCTAAGAGCGCCAGTGCTGCAGCAGGCGGCGGTTTGTCCAAGACCGCCATGGCCACCTTAGTCAAAGGTGCCGCAAACTCTGCCGCACTGGCCAAAAGTGCTCCCGGTTCAGCTGGTGCGACGGTAAACGTCACCAAAGGCGTTGCCAGCATGCCCGTTGTCAGCATGGCAAAGAGCGCGGGTGCTGTGGTGCCCAAAAGCGGTAGCGCGTCACTGGTCACCGCCGCATCACTGGCCAGTGGAATGGCGACGGGAGGGGGAAAGACGACTTCAACCATATCAGGTAGGCTGAAATGAGCTCCCTAAATATGATCATGATGATATCACTAAAGTGTTTTTCATATGAAAACAGGCATGCTGAAAATCCACTCTGGAGGTTCCAACTCACAGCAGACCGTCTTGACAATCCCTGCTAACCAGTTCAAGCAGCTTGGGGTGGCCAGTGGGTCGGGACCAATGCAGACCATACTCATGCCTCTTGGCAAAGGTAAGATGCCTTCTGAAAGTGAGTTTTACGTACGGCTTCTTCTGGAAATGTTTTTGTCTTCCACTAACACTTCCAATTCCATTGATACTTCATTTTGCATTTGGCGATGTGTTGCATAGTCAAAACATGTCAGAGCTTCCCAAAGCACAAAACACTCTTTCAATGACAGCCGTTATTACCTCCTCCACACCGGTTGCCAACAGCAAATGTCCCTGTCATCTGATACAAAAGAATAGTGCCCGGTCATGTGCGTGTTGTACTATCACACCATTAAGTTAAATGGGATGCAGTAAAATTCTACATCCTAACAAATGTCAACCACAACAGTAAACATACGCTGAAATTATATGGCTGAATATTTCTGTAAATATCCTAATACATCCTGTACTCCAGACTCATCCAGGCCAGAGAAGGTGTGTTAGATGAATGACACTTTGCCACTTTGCCATTGCTACAGTGAAGACGGAGCCGTGTGCTGGCACAGCTGTTACAGCCGGTCCGTCACCCCCGGGCCCCATCCCCACATCTGTCCACGTTCTGTCTGCAGCTACCACGGTCAAGCAGGAACAAGGCGCAGATCATTCTACGCATGACCTCATCAAGTATGGGCGGCTGCTGCTTCTGTTACACTCACAGTGATTTAAAAAAAAATCATATATAAAATAAATATGTGTGTGTACATGCATGCATCAGAATGGAAAAGATTATCTTCACGAATGAGTCGATAATGAATTGCTCTTTCCTCAGCACGGAGCACATCGAGACCATGATGCAGCTGCTGACAGCTGTGGTGAAGAAGTTCCCGCTGATTGTGCCAGATAAGTGTAAGTGAGCGTTACATTTGGCTGAATTAGACGCTGCACACGAAATATGCAAACGGCAAGGGCAGTCATTCGAGTTGACATTTGCGTCTACGTTTCTTCCCATTTAGCTGAAGACTCGCATCCGTTCTGTGCCTCTTCAACAGAACAGTATTATTCTTGGAATATTGGAAAACGGAGGGCATCAGAGGTAAGTCGCTATTTTCCAGCTTGGTCATTTTCCATTTATTTTGCAATCCCTTACTTAAACCCTGCAGCACCTACGGCTTAATAAACAGCAGTTTCTAATAAAGCGGGAATTGAACCACGTCATATTTTCGGGTCATTCCACCATTTGCCTCGCCGCACACCCTGAGTCAGCTAGCTTTCTGCTTGCGTCATGTCTTCACGTCTACTCAGATGTGTGTATCTGCCTTGCCTCTTAATTGTTTCATCGATCCCATGCTGTAGCACTCTCTGCCTCCGAAAACGCCTTTCACACAAGCCCAGAAGGCAATATTTAATTGACAAATTTATTTAAAATGTACTCGGAGCGCATCCTCAGCAGGTCAAGGCGAAGTTCATGGAATAGATTAAAGTCGTCTTTCATAAATGTTGATTAATACATGTGATTTCTTTTAAAAATTCAAACACTTTGCTTGTTAGTACAAAAAAATGAAAATATTTGAATTTCATTCTCCAAATAATACAAAAGAAAAACATTTTGGGGCGTGATGTCATATTCTATTTAATTTAATGTGTTTATGGCAGTAAAGTAAATTCTACACAGAATACTAATTCTTTGAGATGCTTGAAAACAACCACAAAGTACTAGAAAAGCTTTAAATTTGAATTATTTGTTTGAATGAACCCATGATGGATGCTCTAGTTAATTGTCAGTCAAAACGCTGCATTGCAATTTAAAATAAATAAGATGTACACTGCACGTATGTCTGTTTGTAGCTTCAGCGAGCGGTGGCCGTCAAGCGAATCATCCAGAATGTGTTGGATCACGCACCTCGCCTCCAGGCTCTGACGCCCCCAAAGACCAGAGAGGTAGTTCAGTGGTGTCGGCAAAGGGGCTACACCCCGCCCGACCCCGAACCCCAGCACAAGAATGACGACGAATCCATAGAGGACGTCCTCACGCAGATTGACAGCGAACCAGGTATGTGTGCCTGGAATGTATTTGTTGCTTCTCTGTCTTTTTTTTTTTTTTAATGATTTCAACAGTGCATACCATGAACTGGAAAACCTTTTTACATTTAAAACAACTGGGTTAGAGCATTTATACGAGGGAATCTATCCGCAGAGTGTCCCACCACGCTGAGCAGCAGTGATGAGCTGGTGCTGCGGTTGGAGCAGATGCAAGCCCTCCTGAAGACCGAACCGGAGGAGGCCGACGACGAGATCATAGACATCGTCACTGTGACACCGCCGCCAAAACTCAAGGTCAAGGAGGAGGAACCGGAGGCCGACACGGAGCCCAAGTTCTTCTTGGGGCCTTGCATGGCGGCCCAGTTTGTCGATGAAGCAGCTCAGCAGGTTCGGAACATCTTGAACTAAAAACTGTTTCTCTCGGCGTGAAGCGCCGAGCTAAATCGACAATGCCGTGAATCTTTTCCGACTTAACGTACACGGGAGAATATAACCGACAGACTTGAATTTGTCTCTCTCAGATTGGGATCACTTTCCAGCCAGTGGAGGTGGAGAAGAACCTCTTTGCTCCGGTGATCGAAGACATGATTGTGAAGGTCAGTCACATGTGACTGCAGAGCCTCCATTTTCCTGCACTTGACGCGGATTGAGAGATGAATTATACAGTGTGCCACACCCCACTCTCCCCCCACAGTGCTGCACGCTTCACCTTGTGCTTTGCAGAGCCATGTGTTCCTTCTTCTCATGACTTAAAGCGTGTGGATGTGTTTGTACACTGCAGGCAACACAGCAGTTGGCCAGTGACATCCTGAGAGAAGCTCTGGCTGATGCCTTTGCCAAATCCCCTCACAACAGGTCAGTTCAAGTATAACACGCAACCTGCTCCATCCTTCATGCGCAGGACGTGTAGTATTCTGAATCCGTTGTGTTTACGATTAAAAAAAAAACTTGGTAGTATTTTTTATATTTTAAAAGAGCTCTCAGCTGTCTTCATGAAACAGTACTGCTGTGACACTTTCATCAAAATGTCCCAAGAAACAAGAACTAATCAGATTTACATGAGCCATAGCTTGGGGTTCTTGCAATAAATTTTCATATCATTTTAATCATGAATATTCAGGTTGAAATGTTTTTTAAAAAAATTAAATACACACACACACACACACACACAATATTACATGAACAAAGCTTAAAATAACATTTTCTTCTTTCGTGGAGCAATTTTGCTTCTCAACGACTTTCATTACGGCCCAGCGCAACGATGCAAACCGTCTGACATCCCCAAAGTGAGATTAGCGGAGTGTACATTGATGCAGAAGGCAGCTAGTAGACGCACTGACTCAACTGAATTGAACCACACATCGGCCATCAACACTTCAGACATACTTTGTGGTAATTCATGCTTCAGTTCGGGACAAAGACAAGCTCACACACAAGCAGGACACTTTTGCCCAAACGGTTACGAGAGAGCCAGCGGGGTTGCTGCGCTCCTGCCTTCCAGGGTCCTGCATGAAGGGAGCGGAAGGAAATCAAACCTATGGTAACGTTGGCCAATTATGATGATTTCTTTTTCAAATATTTTGAGCAATAATGAATGAATGTTGCGTTATGGGTGTAACCAGCGAACATTCGGGGATTTGACGGCTCAGCGTGTTCCTGCATAAACGCCCTTTTGCAGGTTTATATTCCGATATGTTTAACTGAAGTGCAAAATGGCAATTTTGACTCTTAAACTGCAATGCAAAACCGCTTATTTTCCAGGGCTCCAAGAGAAATCACAGCCATGAACATCCACCAAGCCATCTGTAGCATCCCAACCTGTGACTTCCTCACCAATGCGCACATGGGCTACCTGGCCAAGGACAACTGAGGCCGGACACAAACCGGGACCTCGCTAAGGTGACATGTACTGAACACTAACAACGAAGAGGTAGTCTGCCGAATCCTACATTCCCGCCACAAAGGTCCTCTCCCGGAATGATCTCATTGACTTGATCACTGAAGGGCTTACCACCTCGCTGCTCCTCGATGCCACAGCAGTGCGCCCGGTGGAGTCAAGTGGCTCTTTTTGTTTTCCACGGATAGTTGCACTCTCACTTACCTCATCACCAGATTATTTTTGTAGAATGAAAACATTTCCTGTCACAAAGCCTGCTCACGAAAACGAAGCCCGGGCCAACGCAACCATCGACTGATACTACTTTCTGGATTCCAATTCTGATTATTCACCTTCCTAGTCCATGCCCTCCCTTAAACACGGATGGAAAAGCAAATCTGCTGTTGCCATGGTAACCAAGGATCCGCTATGGGGAGTATCCTTTCATGTAGTATTGTATGCCGTGTTACCCTGCGGTCGTAATTATGCTCACGCGATTGCGCGGGTTTTATTCATGTGCCGCGTTCCAAACCTTTTAATTCCCAACATGAGTGCATAAATTGCTACGGTTCCTAATCTGTTGACCTAATTATTTTTACGACGGTGTGTGTTGTAGTCACCAATCTCAGTATTTATATCAGTCAACTCATGTTGTGCGCTCTTTGTGATCAATGTGAAATAGATGCGGTTTGCAAGTCTGCTTAATATTTTTATCCAGGATCGTATGCTGACAGCGGTGTGTGTGAGTGAGTGAGTGGGTGCGTGCGTGATGTCCGTGAACGTGTCATCGACAAATACTGTGTTAGTAATGACGTTTAGTCTATGACTTTGCATTTTGTGTGAGTGTCTTACTGAACAAGTGTTGGTCTGAGTGGATGTTGAGGCTATTGAACCAAACGAGAGTAGACAATATCCCCCAATGTCTTTTTTTTTTCATGTTTCAGTGAAAACCAAAAATATTTTCAATATTCTTGTAATAAAAAACAACAAAGCCCAAGCAAGTCTCGTCAAATTCGGACACACCAAAAATATTGCCCACACTGCACATCTTTTTCCTACTAACACACACACACACACCCACACACTCCATTTCAGGTTACTGAGAAATACTGAGAAAAAAATGCATCAGAGGAAAAGCGTTCGGAAAAAGGTAATCCCTTTTATTTTATTCACGTCATTCTTTCTTTTTTTACAATATTCTTACAATAGATTTACAAAATCATACGTTTGAAATTAGTTTCCAAACAAGGGAAATAAATATATAATTTTCAACGGCTAAAACCCAAGCGACATTAAGTGCACACACACTTTTTATACAGAAAACACACGCAGTTTCAGTTTCTTTTCTGTAAAAACAAAACAAAAGCTAGTCACTCACATGCATATTCACTTGCGTAGCAACCGGAGCAGATTCTAAAGGGGGAGGGGTCGCCATGTGATGTCATCATCTTTACTCTGCAGGGGTCACTCATGACGCATTCCCTTGCATAGATTTCCAAAAACATTCTTCTGTCCAATGTTAAAAGGCTCGTGATCCGCTTTGAAAAACGGCAGAAGGGTTTGGCGGCAACTTGTTCCGAACCAGATGTTCCTGCTGGAGAACACAGAGACATAAAATCAGACTGTTTTGCTGCCACCACTGACAAGTCGGCCAGATTCTTTTTTTTTTCTCTTGTAGCAATTATCAAATCCGTCGTAGTCAAATTGGGTCAGTGTTATTTTAAACTTCATTGCTACAATTTTTTTTATGTGGACGTCAGAGAGCAAGTCTTTGGGCGGCATGGTGGGATTGCTGTCCCAGAAGCCCTTGGGTGGGTGGTTGAGTGAAGACATGATAAAAAGCAAAAGTGTGTGTGTGTGTGTGTGTGTAGTCACCCCCTCCCACACATATCCTGCCATTATTTGTGCTTTGAATGCAGCAGCCTGTTTTGTCTCTCTTCATACAGTCACGTTCCCCATCTATCGCATTGTAAATAGTTCTCAAACTATTTACAAAATTTTTAAGTATAAAGTACGGAACTGTACTGTACAGTACTACATTTTAAAAAACTGCAGGCCATTGAACATTTAATTCAGTGATTCTTTTATTTACTGCTAGATGATGCCTGCATACCGCTATTGTACTGGTGCTATTACAGTGGTGCTTTGAGATACTAGTTTATTTCATTCCATGCATTTGTATCTCAAATTATCTTTCCTCTATGAAATAATAGAAATGCTCTTGTTCCAGCCTCTTGCTTTTAACAAGGAAAACTAACAGTCAATTATTTTGTACTTCATCAAAACAGATTAATAATCTAAAAAAAAATTATAATAATTGAGCACTTTGTGCATCCCGATTTTTTGCTGCAATCCTATTTGCTGTGCAACTCCTTCTGATGTGCTCGCTTTGGCCACTGGGAGGCAGTGTAATAGTCATTCAGACACAAAACAAGAAGAATAGCACTTCTACTACTATGATGTGACTCGGTAATCTTACTCATTTTCTCCAAAACAGTTTCCACCAAAATAGTTGCATTAATGTCTTAATTGAAATAAGAAAATGCACCCAGGTTTGGATGATGAATTTTGATGAAAAGGTTTTTATCCATTCAATGAGCACAAACCCAAATCCCTGTTTTGCCTTTCCCCTTTGCCAAATTGGCATGGGAAGCTTTTGTGCGATCGCAGGCAGCGTGGGAAAGGGAAAGAAGTCCAAGCCAGAGGAACAATGAGGACTGCAGATAGATGGGAAAAAAAGCGGGACGATGGATAAAAATATAAAAGGAATGCTGCATAGTCCCACAAGTGTTCCGATTTTTTTTCTTCCCCCCAGAATGATTCACAGGGCATACGGAAACGAGTTCTGCTTGGAAACGGAGCCACCATGTTTGCAAGGGAAACAGAGTTGTTTGTCACTCTGCATCCAAAATTTATTTCATTTGCAATTTGGTTTTGTCTTACTCATGTGTGACACGGCCTGAGCATTCACAAATCTCTTTGCTCACTAAAAGTGGAAGGCGATGACCACAAGGTGATGTTTTATTTTTATTTTTTTTACCCGTTCATCACCCGGTAACTTAACCTGATAACATGATAAGCTGTCCCTGAAAGGGTTGAAGAATTATTATGTTTTTCGTGTTATGGTCAATTTTCAGTGACTGAAAACTGACTTTTGGACAGCCTTTTGAAGACATCAGTGTCATTTTTTAAAATTTAGTCTTGGGTCAGTTGTGCCACGGTGTGTTCTGATGTTTAGTTGAATTGACTGCATCCATTCATTTTCTATCCTGCTTATCCTCATTAGTGTTGTAGGTGGAGCCTATCCTAGCTGACTAAGGTCAAGAGGGGTTGTGCATCCTGGATTGGTCGCCAGTCAATCGCAGGGCACATATGGACAAACAAGCATTTACGCTCACATTCACACTGAAAGATAATTTAGAGTCTTCAATGAACCGAACATGTTTTTGGAATGTGGAAGGAAACCTCGCGCAAGCCCGTGGTGAACATGTTGCACCAGAGATTCAAACCCGGAACCTCCTAACAGTGAAGCAGATGTACGAATCTAATCGCACCTTGTATTTGATGTTCATTCATTCATTCATTCATTCATTCATCTTCCGAGCCGCTTGATCCTCACTAGGGTCGCGGGGGGTGCTGGAGCCTATCCCAGCTGTCTTCGGGCAGTAGGCGGGGTACACCCTGAATTGGTTGCCAGCCAGTCACAGGGCACACAGAGACGAACACTCACACCTAGGGACAATTTAGAGTGTTCAATCAGCCTGCCACGCATGTTTTTGGAATGTGGGAGGAAACCGGAGCACCCGGAGAAAACCCACGCAGGCCCGGGGAGAACATGCAAACTCCACACAGGGAGGCCGGAGCTGGAATCGAACCCGGTACCTCTGCACTGTGAAGCCGATGTGCTAACCACTGGACTACCGGGCCACCTGTATTTGATGTTATTTTACTTCAATAGTTTAGATTTTCATGACTCCCGCGATTCATTTTCCTCAATTCCCTTTTCTAGTTTGATTCTATTTTCCAGAAAATGACTTTCTTCAGGCTTCTGATTAACAAGAGTTTATGGTGTAATCAACAGGTTACAACAGAGAGACTGGGAGAGTCACAGAAAGTCATAGAAGTGGATTTGACATTCTGAAAGTAGGGCTATGGGATGGGTACACACTTTGAAAATTTGTTTTGATGATTCACCGCCTAATGTCTTTGTCATACAAGGTCAGATTTAATTGCAGCCACTCATTTGGGACATCATTTAAATTTATGCTTCATCGACTGGTCGTAACGCAGTTTGGGGGAGGCCCTTCTCTGTTCAGCGTGAGTCCTGACCGTGCCCCAGTAGGTGCGGAACAACACCATCAAAACACTTTGGAGATGAACTCCCGACATAGATTGTGAGCCAGTGAGAGCTGACCTCGCAAGCGTTCTGCCGATGATGAAGTCGTGATAGATGCGGCGCTTACCCTCGCTAACCGGGCCACTCCGATTAATAGAATGCGTGCCCCGCCGTTGAACTCCCCTCACTTCCATTCCGTCCCCCACAGCACTAACATTTGATTGAACATCACATAGAGAATTATGCAGACCACCAAAGGGTCAAACTTTTCAATCTTGTATTCTGGTGTAAGTTGCCAAATTTTCTGTAGATCATTAGCATGATAGCATGATTTCCCCAAGTAGGTTCTCAAAACTTTTTACACCGAATACCACCCTGAGTACCACCTAGAAAAAAAAAATACTTAACTCTCCGAGTACTACAATCGTAACGGCGGTAGACTATTCTTACCACTAGAGGGAGTCGGCATCGACGTAAGCAGTGTTACTTGTACGACTTGGGTAATTATGCTGTTAGCCAAATGCCATGTAAAAAGATTCTTCACAGTTTTGTGTTGCCACAAACGGTGGGACAATGTGCCTGCCTGTCGGGGAGGGTGGGAGTTTTATCCCAATCTAATCTGGAACAATGTCCATGCTCTAATGAGTCGCCAGCTTGGCGCGCAAATCCTGTCACCTTCTTATCCATCAGTTCAGCTTTGTCTAGTGTTCAAATTTCAATTGGAGCACACACATCTGCTTCTTCAGGTTTTTTTTCTTTTTAGGGCTTCATCCACAATTACATTTACTTCTTTTAAATGGTAGTGAATCTTGTCTCAAAGCGTGCGCAATTGAGGTCAACCAAATGTGTTACCTAATGTGGCCTGTTTTGAAGAGCTGGGTCACTTTGAGACACATCCTGCCGCATCACTACCCTGGGGTGCCCCAACAGCGGGGTGCCACTTGGGAGACAAGTCAAGATGACTTTTAGCAGGATGAGCATGCCGTATAAAAAAAAAATAAAAAAATTAAATAAACCTCTGCCTTAAAGGAGACATGTTGAAATGTTTCCCACAGTTTTATACGTTTACCAGGTAGGTGTCTTAATAACAGGTCAGTGATATTGTATGCTTTTATCAAAATACCCAGGAAACTATACTCAATATAATGGCAAAATAAATTCTCGAATTTGAAAAGAACCTCCCGCTGACTGTACTATACTTTTTTTTTAAGGTACCCGAGTATGCTCACCTGACCCTTTGTTGATGTGCTCAGCTCTGTCTTGTCATGCTGGATGTCGCGCAGGACGACAGGGTTGTAAGATGGGCCGGCTTGCACCGTGCTGACGACGGGGCGGGGTACCGAGGTGGGCTGTATGTTGGTGCTAGCAGAAGCGATGCTCCCCTGGTGCGGCCCTATAGACCGGTGGGCTTCACCGCTGTAGGCAGCCTGATAGCTGGTCTCAGGTGGGATGTTTTGGGATGCCACGGGTTGTTTCCTGCCACTTTTCACCCATGGCCTGCACTCTTGTCTGAGGGAATAGCAATACATCAAAAGGTGATTAACCCCCAGTAACGTTCATCTGTTCTAGTCGGCTTTTCCTGTCTGTTTTGTCTTGTTACTTTCGTTTCTGTCTGTTTTGTTTTGTTGCTTTTTATCGAAAGTTTTTCAGCTAACACTACTATTTGGAACAATTGATAACCGCTAATTGAGATGAAATGTAACCCTTCCAGGAACAACAGGAAGCCTAAGACTTACACTTTCATTCGCTGACCTCCACGTAATTCAACAGGACAGCCTACGCCTTTGAAAGCCGCATACATTCAAAGTCACAGATACTACAGTGTAGAACGTGAGGATGGTGACCCCAAGTGGACGAAGGTAATATTTGCACCTCACATCTATATATTTTTTGTGATGCAATGTATAAAGCTTTAACATATAGATAAATAATAACGAAAGTATAGCGGTCATTACGGTGCAGATTTTCATCTATTTGTTCCTTTGCGCACTGTGTCACAGTCACTGTGGAACGAAAAAGGGCCTTCCCCGAACCAGTTTCGCAACGTTGGAAATATAAAATTGTTTAAGATGTCGATGTCCGATGTCAAATCATGAAAGTCAACTTCAGGGGAAACTAATATATCAAAATCACGTTTACAGTACTACACTGACAGTTATTTCACATTTCATTGGGGAGGGGGGGGGGCAGGGGAAGAGAATACAATCTCCTCCAATTCTCTACAAAAAGTAATGGACCCAACGTAAAATATTACGTCACAATGCATGGAAAGCGCTTTAACTGAGAGTTACCTGCAGACGCCCTCCCTGTCCTCCTCTTTCACCTCCAACCTTCCCCCTGGGCTGCTCCCATTACTGATCCAAGGGTAGTTGTCCTTCTTGGGAATGGGCCAGGGTTTAAAGTCCTGCTTGTACTGCGTGACACTGGGGAAAGGCACCACCGGAGGTTGGTAGTCCTCCCGGGGCTTGTAGCTGGGCTCCCTGCGCGCCCTAAAGGAGCCTCCGGTTGGGGAGTCGCCGGCAATTCGCGGTCCGGGGACAGAGGTGGGGCACGATACCTGCTTGGTGACGGATCGCACCTCTTGCTCGGATATGTCCGAGTAGTTCTGGATGGTGAGCGGCACGGAAAGGTCGGATTTGTCGAATTGGTTCCAGAACCGAGCCAAGCAACACACTCTGCTGATGCACGGCCAAGCCATAGCCGCCCTTCCCCGGATATTTTTCACTTGAGCAGGGATAAAACAAAAATAACAAAGAACGGATAAAGACGAAGCATTCAAAATGAGAATGTTGCTCCTTCTCGGTGCGCTTGTGGGATTCTGAGAGGGTCCATGTGACGGCAGGGATCAAGTGGTCCTCTGACGTGCTCTCATATAATGCCTCCACTCTGGCGATGGATCCGTGCAAAAATATGCTCCTCATTCCATCCCCGACATTCAAATTGAAGGATTTCCTCCCCACTTTTGGTCACATGCCCCATTCCAGCCTTGGAGTCCACTCGGTGATAAATCAGTCTTGCACCTGAACTTGTCTTCTGCATCTCCTCACGTTACATAATTGTGATGCAGCGTCGATCGAGCATGAAGAGCAGAAAACATACAGCAACCCCTACCAAAGGGGAAAAAAACCGGAAAAAGTAACAGAATGAGGAGTATCTTACTTAATTTAAGAAAAATGATTTCCTGCTAGAAGACGACAATCGCAGGCTACTTGGCAAGTAAATGGAAAGTTAACATAGCACTGCGCCCCCTATAAAAAATCAAACGTAGACGATATTACTCATAGTAGACCACTACATACAACTTTGACAGAATTATTTATTTTAAGATAAACTTACTCATAACCATTACTACAAGATAAATAAGAAGTTATACTTTTTTTGGGGGGGGGGCGGGGGGAGGGGGGCTGTTGAAGTAAATGAAATGCTTTTACACCTGAAAATGACCTGATTGTAGTCAAAATATTTCAGCAGGCAAAGATTTTTCGTACGATTAGATTTTGTTTGAAATGCAATAAAGGAATATATGCAAGACTAGTTCTGTGTCAAATGCTTGATACTGTAAAAAAAGCAGTCAATTGAATACTCTAAATTGTCCTAAACTCGCAACAGGTATTGTTATTAATAACACATTGTATTATTATTTATCGGGGAAGTCGACCCTAAAAAAAAATCCTTCCAATAATTTTAATTTAGGGGGCGGCCATTTTGCCACTTTCTGTCGGGTAAAGATGACCTCACAGTTTGCCACAACATACCTGTTTTCTGAAGCTGCGCTACGAGTGGTTGTTACCTATTCCAAATTCACAATATTAATCAAAATGCCGTGTTTATACTAGTGGGGCTACAAAGAACATATCGACAAATTTTATTTCTCGTTTAAGGTACAGATGCCATAAAGGTAAAATCATAAAGTAAATGTTTTGTTGTGCATGACTACCATCTAGTGGAGTGAAATGGTACTACTACACAGTACGGTCCCAAAATAATCTTTTTTAGTGTTTAGGGCAGGAGTGCCCAACCAGTCGATGCTCTATAGCACTTGGACTGGCAAAGATCTGCAACTTGACTCAGACGATCAAATCTCCTCAAAATTGATCAGATTTCAGGATAGTCAGACGAGAACGAACCCAACTGATGTTTCATTGCAGTTGCAGTGCCACCTCGTGGAGAGAACGAGAATTTCCCCATACAGCTTCACAATTTTGTCCTTTTTCATCGTGTGATGATGGTCTATGTTGCCCGATATGGAACGTGACGTTGCAATAAAATATCAACTATTTTTTTATGGGGGGAGGTGATAAGTAAAGGTCCTGCTCATGTCTATCTGCGAGCCTGTTGTGGAGTTGCGAAGCCAAGCCGGGGTCGCGCATTCTCCGACTCGAGCCGTCAATCGTCCCATTCAAAAACTCAATTTTTGGGGGGGCGAAAACACTCCTTATCCGATTCCTTCAAACATTTCCCTTTGAGGCATTCTAATGAGTAGCATGATACACGCGACCCGTGAAAAATGCACCAAAGGCGACGAGACAGGCACCAAAAGGGCCTAAGTGCAAGCATATTGCTTGATATGGAATGATCATGGTATTTACGTCAAGAGCTCTTACAGGAAGTCTGATTCGAGCTTTTTCTTCATTACATGAGAAAAGAGGAACTCTTGTGTTGCAAGTGTCAAGGGTTGACGCACAAGCACAAGCTGCTTGACTTTTCAGACAACTCTCGACTTTGGTGCCCTGAGCGGTAAGATGGCTGATTATTTTCAATTGCTAGGCTAAGAAAATAAAAAGTCTGATGCTCTCTACTTGATGTTTGGTATGCCAGCACTCGGAACGGAAAAGAAAAAGGTTGTAAGCATGGAACAAGACAATTTAGAATGAAAAAATATTTTGTAAAATACAGATCTTGTCTTGATGTTCTTTTCGATCGTGTACTCAATGTTATCGATGGGCGACACCATTCATGTCGGTTTGCTAAGGAGTAAGATCAAAATCACATTTCAGCTCTTAAGTTGTTTTTTTAGGTGAAGATTCTGTTCACATTTGGGACAGTCCATCTCTGATGTAAACAGGAAGAGACTTTTGGAGCTTCTTTTTCACCCAGTAATCCGTCATTAGTTTGTTTTCTTTTGAGCAAATGTTGAGATCTGTACATTTTCGCAATGATGTATATACACTCGGTTCCTATTTGCCACAAATAGCAGTGTGATAACATTTGACAGGCTAATGCAAGCCAATCGCAAGGCATGAGACAGCTGGATATACACTCTCTATATTTTGTATATTTATATTTCATTCTGTACTGTGTACAGTTCATTTTTCAAATGTATTTTGTGCATGCAAACACTTTGTTTTTCTACTTTGTCCCCTTCCCTTCAAAATGTTGCTGCTGTAAATTGCGAATTTCTCCATTGCGAGACAAATAAAGGTTCTCTTATAGTACAGTGCCACCAATACAATACATAGCCTACAGTACAAGTGTATTTCTAGAGCAGCACTACTATTGTACACAAAGCGCTGTACATAGAGCAAAAATAATTTGTTCAACAAACAATAACTTCATTTTGAAGACAGGAAGGAGCACAAAAAGAGTCAAAGTAAAAATCAAGTCAAAAGCCAAAGAATGAAGTTTCAAGACGAGTTTTTTTTTTTTTTTAAACGATGGGCAGCGAGTGGGGCTTGCCGAACCTTCAACGTGCTCATTCCAAAGAGAGGGCCCAGCAACGGAAAAGGCTTCATCCCTCTGAGCCTCCGCTTAGTCCTCTGTACCTCTCATAAGTCTCGGCGGTGTCCAACATATGGCCCGATTTGACAAAGGCATGAATGACTTCTTCAAAGTGCTCGCCAGAGAAAGGAGAGGCTTGACTTTAGCCAGCAGCCTAAGATGAAAGGAGCATTAGGTTAGGTTCAATATTTGTGATTGCCTAGCAGCTTGTGGAGTGTCTGATCCGATGTTCATTTAAAAAAAAAAACATAAAACCTTTATTTGCAGGTCATGCAGCTGAATGACACTTGCGTTCCTGTAAATGGCAGCGCATGTGCAGCCCCCAATTCTCCCATAGGTCTGGCCGTGGGCCTGACTCTCTTCTTTCTGCTGCTGGTTGCCATCGCCGTTGCGACCGTTGGCAAATTCTGCAAGCACAAATGGAATCCGCCTCCATCCGATCGCAAGAAAAGCCAGAAGAAGGAGCAAACGGGGACGCCGCGGTGGGAGCATCCGCATGCCAGCATGTCCAGAACGCAGGCGGCTGAGAACAACCCCATCTATGAAAACTTGGCGGGGCAGCGGAGTGGCGAAAGGCCGCAGAGCAGGTGCGCCGTTCTCTTCTTATGCAATCGTGTCGATTCAGAAAGTGTGACATATGAAAGTGAAGCCCTGTCGCCAAAGCGGAACGGAAACAGATGAAGAAACATTGCATGTGATGTGATTCCCCCCATCTGACTTCCTTCTGTTTGAGAGAAAAACCTCCATTTAGACTGCACGTGATCTTCCCTTCTTCTTGCCGGCGATTCACCGCTGGAGCTTTAAGAACGCAACTAGGGAAAGGAAATCCACCCAAGTACTCACACTTCTGTACTTAAAGTCAGTAAGTGGAGAAAAAAAGGCAAATTAGAATGCTTAAAAGTATACAAAGTCAGGCCTCAAAGTTCTGAAAAGAATACAGACGCCGCGGGCGTTTCGGCTGAGCGTGTGAAACCGCGCCATGCTGTAAAATGGATGCTACTCGATGTACCATTAATATTGGTTCACATACAGACACGGAGTTGTCAAGATATCTCCGCCGTGCGATATCTCCCGCCAGGTTAGCTGCGCGCGACGAGAGGCGTTAGCCACCAGCGAGCTCACGAGATTGGCTAATAATGGCAACGGAGAAAATAATACACACTACCACTTGTGTGCGTAGATTTCGGTGATTTGAGGCTAGCGCAAGACAACAGCTCCGCCACAAATTACACTTGAAGCCGGAACTATTGTTTTGCTGTCATGAAAAGAGATTCTGTTTCCCACTCTTCTTTGTTGAAATGGAAAGAAAGAAGGAGGGAGGGAAGAACATCTTGCTAATGGGAATTTGTTGCGTTACTGTCATTAAGTTAGTTCAAAACAAGGCAATCCCCATAACCCCCCCCCCCCTTCCACTGATAAACTCTCCCCTAGAGCTCAACCGAGATCTTCATCGATCAAAATCTCGAGCACAGGTCACTTTACTTGTCTCTGTTAATCATGTTGTCAACTGCAGAAGTAAAAAGAAAAGACCCCCCTAACCCCCGAAAAAAAATCATTTATACTCAAACCTCGGCTTTCAAATGTCTCTGTTCTCGACCAAATCAGGTTTCGACCAAAACATTTTTATGCCTCGGATGGCGACTGAATTTCAGTTCTCGACCAAACCGAGCGCACTTGAATGCACCAGTTGACTCCTCTCGCTTTCCTTACACGAGGAAGCCCTTCGTAGCATTCCATTGTGAGCAGACGTGTTCAATCAAGATTTTTTTTTTAAAGACCATGGTTTCGAACGGATGATAGCCGAAAACCGAGGAATGACTGTATAATGCTTATTTTCGGCAAAAAAGGAATCGAAAGTACAGCTCTCAATTTGGTCATTTGGCGGGCGCGAAAGTGAAAAATGGTTTGGAAATTCCAAGTCAAGCGCAGATCCTCGTTAAATCTCCTCAAGTAGTATCACAAGCGAACGTGGGGGTCCCGGGACGGCCCGCCGCCTCCTATTTGCGCGGGTGAGTTCGCTGGCGCATTTTGACCGCCGACCGTTTCTCCACAGGCCGCCTCGCGTCCCCGCCGAGGATTTGTACTTACCGGTACATTGCGATTCAGCCGACGACGCGATCTACAGCAACGATCCGGCGTGTCACCTGACCATTCTCCCGCAATCCCCAGACGACGACATTTATATTGTCCCGGAGTCGTAGGACCAGACGTCCCGAGCACGAACTTTCTCTCCCCGCGTCACGTCGACCTTGCTCGGAAAAGCATCGCGAGCTCACGCTGGTCTTCACTCTTGCCGCTGCGCTCTCAATGCCGCCGATGGGCGCCGTCTTACGGAACATTGTTGGATTCCAAACTGCTTTATGAGTTACTTTCAGCAGATGCCGACAACTCTGCTTGACATAAAAATGGCATCTGGTTTTGTCATTTTTTTTAGGGAATGCCTTTTTAACGGTGATGTTTAAGATTAGTGTTTGAAGAAAATTTAATAATGACAGCCTTTTGAACTGAAAAACAATTTCTGCATTTCATAGAGCATCAATGGTCTACTTGATTTTTTTTATTTTTATACAGCATCTGCCTAGACTTCACTTCTCAATACAGTAATACATTTTTTTCTCTATTTAATGTAAAATAAAGACTTTTTTGACCGGACATATTGAACTGTTCTTACTGCAGTGGTAAAACATCAAACATCTTTTATAAATAGGACCAATATGCTTCACACAACCTGTGGCTGCGACTCCAACAAGGTTTTCTTCAAAGGTTACGAAGCTAGATAACAATTTGTCTACAGTCCAGAGTGCACAATCGACCATAATGGCTTCATCTCGAGCTGTCACAAAGTCACTGCCCGACGTGGAAAATGTTGCTCATAAAAATCAGTCCCAGTTTTTTTGGAGCGCAGCTCTACTGATGGACGGGTAGTCAACGTCCTGGGTGCTAAACAGCGTGAGCAGTTTAGACATTGCTCTAGTTTCAGAGTGGGACAATAAATACAAGTTGGAATAAATACGGCGTTCCAAGAAAGATCAAAAATGAGCGCATCGTTGGTTTGGGTGGCGGCCTTAGGCACAGTGACACTTGGTGACTATGAGGTCACTAAAAGGCGCCACTTTCAACTGGCCCCCGGCGTCATAGTACATGAGGACCAGGGGCTCGTAGGAGGCCGGCACGCAGCACGGCCGAGGCGAGCCGCCCTTTGTGATCTGGTGCAGGCGAGACTTGAGCTGGGTGTGCATGCTGGCCGGCTTGTAGTTGTGCGGGCAGGCGCCGTCGCACAGGTGCATGGTGTACTCGGTCGGGGCCACGATCCAATCGGTCCAGCCCAGGTCTCCGAACGACACCTTGACCGACTTACGGCAGCACCATTCTTGTCGGTTGCACTCCTCGTCCCCGTCGGAGCGCCGGGGCCGAGGATTCGCTACGGCCATGGCCGTCCTTATGTGGGACTGGACTCGCGTCGCTTGGATGGGAAGCCGAAGCGCAGCCGGGGAAGGAACGGCCTCGCGCGGGACGTTTGGGTCCTTCTGGAAAGCAGCTCGGAACCGCTGCGTGCGTTGGCCGGGTGGCAAGCCATCTTTCCCCTGAGATGCTCTTACTGGCCTCACAAGAAAAGGAAAGAGCAAAGTGTGAGTCTAAGTACGAACAAACGACTCCATCAACATACGGCCATCACGTGACTTCATTTTTTTTCCCTAAAAGGAACATGATCGACAGAAATAGCCGAACAAGATGTGAGCCGAAGGAGATTAAAAAAAAATGTCGAGCCACTCCTGTTCAAATGTCGAGAAAAAACCCTTTTTTCTCCCCATTCCTCATCTGTACAGCTTAACTGAATTTGTGAAGGGTCCTTTTCGGTGTACTGTAGTAAAAAAAAAACAAACAAACAAGGGAATAACTCCGATATGAGCCCAAATCCACCTTGAATGTTCTAGTCGGCTTTCCCTGACAGTTTTTGCTTTCTAGTTGAATGTTTTGTGCCAACATTTGAAATTCGCCACGTGTACTTGAATACAGAGCCTCGGTTTTCGAACCGGCTTCTCCTCAGGAGGGCCGCGGCGCGCCGGAGCCTTTCCCAGCAGGCTTGGGGGCGGTCGACGGGCCTGTTGCCATAATTTAGACAAGTGGACAGATGCCCACTGTGGATTTGAACACTGGTGTTCAAAACAACGCATAAGAATAAAATACCCTCCCTGAAAGCAAAATGAAACTCACTAATAATACTGTACAACAATGGTGACTAAATAACAGACAGATACCATGGAATGGGGTTACAAGTCACCCCCCCCCCCCAAAAAAAAGTTGATATGTCATAAACAACAACAAGCAAAGTGGAACATTGGAGCTTTCGTTGTTCAGCTTTTTTTACGGGTAAACTCCCATGAGAGAAGATTTCATGAATGGGGCGTGCGTCCAAGCTTCCCTTTCTACTCCCACTCGCGCATTCCTTCTTGACTCACGAGCGTGAGTCACAAAGGCAAGCCGGCGTACCCGCAGCCGGAAAGAGCAGCGTCGACGCGGCGACTCCCGTCGGCCGGCTGACGTTTCTTCTCAACTCCCGGTACAGCCGATACGTCCTCCTCAACTCTCGCCGGGATGCCTTTTGGGTGAGCTCGGGTTCCTTGGCCATGCCCAGCGCGCTGAGGATTCCCGTCTTGAGCGCCTCCACCAGCTGGAGCCTCAGACTGTCCACGCCGAGCGTCGGCGGCGGGGACCGTTGAGGCCCGCACGCCCCCGAACCGGACACACAGAGTAGGAACAGCAAGGAGGAGAGGCGCGCGCCCGACCCGAGCATGGCGGGATCGGTCCGAGAGTCGGGAGCTCCGCCCCGGCCTGGATGGGAGAGCTCCGTCCGCGTCCTTCACCGAGTTCCGCTCGGAGGGCTCGTGCGTCGCAAGACTCTCGTTCGCTCAGGTGAGCTCTCGACGGGCTTTCGTCAGCGTTCCGTGGCGCTTTCCGGCAGCGGCGGGGTGTGGAGTGACCCTCCCACCACACACCCCTGCTGACTTCAAAAACAAACGTGTTGCGAATCGTTTGGAACCCGCTTTGGACCACTTACAAAAGTCAGACCGTGCCCATTTTAAGAACTGGCCACGACGATGAAGAAACCTTTGCTATTTTCCCTCTTTTCTTAACTTGCAAAGAGAAGAAGAAGAAGAAGAAGAGACATTTTCCCCCAAATATTGTCAAACAATGCGTTCCCATAGCTTTGCCAACATTGTTTATGTGACGATTCGGCTTAGGGACCAACAGGTGGCACTGTAGGGCTCCCCTGGCAGCTGCACACCTGTTGGTCATAGGTAATCAGGCCTATAAAAGGACTCCTGCCCGAACACTCAGTGTCGCGTCATTGTTGCTTTTGCTACTGTCATGTTTGAGTTGCTGTTATGTTTTATCTTCAGTCATGATTTTTGTTTGCTACTTTGGACTTTGCTTAGGATTTAGTTTTCAGTGTTTTATCAATACACATCTTCAAATACACCCTGCTCCTCTCTCCTGCCTGATTTTTGGGGTCCACCACCACCATGCAACATGACATGAGTTTACAGACGCATCAAAAAATGAGAACTCGGCTACATCATGATCACAGATGGAAAATATATCGCTCACCTCCACGGCATGGGTGTCTTTTCAGATGAGACGGACAAAATTCTTCTCAAAAGGTCTTGTCCACTCGTCAACGCTCCAAAACCGGTTCCACACCACTTCGACACAGTTCTGCGTTTTTACACGTTCTCGGCCATTACGAGCAAAACGTGTTTAATCATAAATCTCATAACGGTTTCCAACGACCGCAACATGGGATGGAGTTTGCTTTCGTCGGGTTGATCATCACCCAATTGCCTGTAGAAGCAGTGTGATTCTCCTTCTGAATGACTGACCAGTCCGGTCACAGGTTTGAATCAGGGGGTGCGTGGGGGGGTGTATTCTGAACGGCCCCAATAGCTTCCGTTTCGGATGATCGAGGGATCATTTCCCAAGGAGACAAGTTCAGGGACACAAGCTGTAAAAGCAGAAAGTGCGGCTGTCGGAAAGAAGACCTCCTCCGGGTAACTTGTCGTGAGAGATCGGTCCCTTTGAGCGGTAAGCGGGCTCAAGGCGTGAGGAGGAAGTCATTTCATTTCGCATCTTGCCTCAATTGTGATTTCCACAAAGATAGCCGGCTACCATGTTTGGTCTTGAATAACGACTTGAAACCTGCCGCCCACATTAAGAGTCAGATCATGCCCGGAAACCAAAAGCCATAAAGTCGAGGGCAACAAACAGTCTGCTGCGGCGTTTCTTTGCGCCGACATGTAGCTTGCAGCCGTGACTGCACATGGGGCGCAAATAACCTGGCACACAAAGGTCAAAAGAAGCATCAAGTGTCATTTTGACAGAAGTGAAGCTGCTGCGAAGCAAAGCTACTTTTGGGAGTTTGCTTTGCACTCTGCCTGATGCAAATCTGCTCAACGGGCACAGCTTGGCGTGGACAAGATAACCCCACCCGGCCATCTCGCTGGCAACCAAAGTGAGTCCCGACGCCCCGAAGGCAAACGGTCCAAATTTATTGAAATGCAGCTTCAATTTGGACAAAGGTAGCGCTGTGCCACCCTCTCGTGGCTTCAACTGGCAATTACAAACGCTTCGATTCTAAAATTAGCCACGCGTTTGGTGTTTCTAACAAACCAACTCGAGGCACAATTCGACGCGTTCTGATTAATTTGTCCGAGTGCAACAATAATTGACAAGCGATTGAAAGAGGTGGCCGGGGACTCCCGGTTCAAGATGGCGGCCCGACGTGCTCGTCGTCAACCAGCCGAGGCTTTCTCTAGTCGTTCTACATCTATGCTGCGGACGCCCAATAGGACGTCAGCGTCGATGTCGCAAACGAGAAGGAAATTGGCGTAGAAGAAGACGGAGGGCGGAAGTTGTTAGCATTCGGAGCTTCTGAAGTCACATTTCGGCCAAGCAAAAATGCTCTCTCTTTTTCGCGTCTTCACGGCGCGATGCGGAGCTCTTTGTGGCGCGTCTGGTTTTGGCCGGCCGAGGGGAAATCATCTCCATGCTGTCAAAAGGTCACCTCTTTGCCTGAAACCGAAGGTACAGACAGGCACACGTCAAGGACTCAATAGCAATAGCTAATGGACTGGCCGCTAGACCGGGGCTTGGCAACCTTAAACACTCACTTGGACACCGAACAATATCAAGAAATAAAAAGGAAGCGCGTGTCAATAGCATCACTGAATGTTAGCCATCTATAAACGCGTTTGAAATCAACCGAGGCCGCGTTATCACGTCTCGCTTTCATGCCGTCGCGCATGGCGAACCCCCCCCCCCCCCCCCCCCCCACACACACACACACACACACACAATAAACCTTTTCTAGCCACATTAATTTGATTTGCCTGATATTGACTTGAGTGCTCATTCTGGCGCTGGCACATCAAAGACATATTCATCCCACTTTTGTTTATTACTTTTGTCAGTGGCCATTGTGGGGGTTTCTTTGATTGACAGAGCAGAGTGTCAACAGTTTTGTCAACGTCAAAAGCCGGCCGGCCCTCTGCAGGACACGTGCCGTGTTTAAAAAAACGGATGGATGATGGTTGATAAATACGAATAGTGAATCTTGTTTTTTTTTTGCAGGCGCGGTCTCACACTCCAACGTCTTTTCTCTCTACCGAGGCCCAATCTGAAGATGGCAACCTTATTTACACGGGCAGTTTGGCAACTGCAGTTCGCGGTGAGTTGCTTGATTACGTGATGACGGGGTGACCATATTTGCCCATTTAGTGGTTGACATAACTGTAGTTGCGTATGATGTCAAGATTGTGGCTGAATATATAGTTGCACTAGCACAACTTAGCGACAAGCAGCGGCTGACAAAACGGGTCCGTTATTTGTCCAAACTTTTAAAGAAGACCAAAAAAAGAGAAGGGGGGGGGGGGGGTGACGACACCCCGGCAAAAAGTGAAGACATCAGTGAAATAAGTGACAGCTCAACCACTTGAAAATAGTTTTCGGTGTTCATCCGCACCCTTTTGGACTTGCTGATTTGTTGACGTTTTTCTGCTCGCAGGGGTGAAATTCTTCTCTTATAGCACCAGTGGAGCCAGTCTCTGTCTCATGCCGCAGATCCTCCTGAAAAGCGGCCTCGGAGTGCAGAGCCCGACCCTGCAAGTGGCCTTCTGCGGCATCGTTGGCTTCTTCACCTTCCTTACCCCCGCGCTCCTGCACCTGTTCACCAAGGGTTACGTCATCCGCCTGTACCACAACCCCGAGCGGGACACCTACGTCGCCGTGACCTACAGCCTCCTCCTAACTGAGCGAAGGACGCTTTTTCATCAGAGGCAGGTAAAAATACCGGCGGTGAGCAAGATGTTCACCACCTTCTACGCCAACGACACGGGGATGCTGGTGAACCCGGACATGTTCCGCCTCCCTCAGGATTACAACCACCTTATGGGCTACGACAAGCCCTTCACTTTCCCGACATCTTATCCGGACAGGCCGTGATCTCCGCGACTGTTGTTGTTTCAGCTCAATCGCTTCTATCACTTGTACGCGCTTCCCAAATTTTTACGCAGCAGCTCTTTTTGTTACAGCGAATCTTTCAGCAAAAACAAACGTTGTCTTCACTGCGACCTGCAAAACTCCTCCATCGATTTGACAGCTCGAGTTTCTGCTTGTGGCTATACGAGATGGCGCCAAAAAGTCACTATTTGGATTTGCTGTACATGCAACCCTGGCTTTGGTGACTTAACGGGCTGCGTTTTCGTGTTGAGGCCCAACAACTTTCACGTGGGAAAATATCAAGTCCCTCTACAAAACCGCTTCATTTTGTTTGGAACTATTTGATGAGGTCATTTAGCCCCCAGACTTATCAAAAAATTAGTGTGGCTAAATCCAGTCGAGCCGAGAGCATCTCGAAAGGCCGAAAGTGAGGCAACATTTGAAAAGAAATTCAAAATGGCCACCTTGGTGTGGAGAGTAGGGCTCCATCCAGAGACTTCCCCAAAGGTCTCCGCTTTTTGTCTGTGCCTCCAACTTTTGGTCCATCTTGGTGAAATGTTCAACTGGGGTTGTGTTGTTGAAAAAAAAATGTTAGAGGGCGCAAATCCTGGGGTAAAAAAAATAAATAATCACAATCGGTTAATAAAATTGTGCTTTGTCAAGCATTATGTGCCTACCAAGTTCCATATGTCATCACAAACCTTAAGGAGACCATCAAAATTAGCGTAATTTTTCTGAGCAAACGATGCGTTGCTATAGCAACAGTGTTGGATGAAACCAAATGCTTTGCTTTCACTTAAATTGGTGACCAGTTTTAGATGACAAAACCAAAGTTTCAACAGTTACAAATCTCTTCGAGGGGTTATTTAAGAAGGTGAGCCCTGTAAAAGCAAAAAACGGGGCCGCAAATTTGAATGAAAATTCCAATTTAGGTTAAGCAAATGTATGCGGGAGCCATTTTTTGTTTTTTACGGTACTATTCAAAATAGTTCAGATGGTGACTGTATAGTACAAAGTGCGCGAAAAATGTGAAAAGTATTATCGACAATAAAATGACAACTTGATAAACGAGACCTAAGATGTGCTCAATGTCGCCGCCTATCGCAATTCATTTGACTGATTTTGTGGCAGGCCTGGCCAAAGCCAGATAAAGCAGATCAATAGCGAGGCGGTTCGAAATAGAGCCACTCTCCGAGGACCGGCTTCACATTCCTGCCCGGGGGCCCTTTTCACCCATCAACACGTCACTCTGTAAAACGGTACGGCAGCTGTCCATGGCCGTCAGCTTAAAAAGTGCGCCGCTGAACATATGGGCAAGCGCAGTCAGACGCAAACCTGACGGAGCAAAACAAAGACGTTCTGCAAAGAGGCGCAAACTTTATTGCAGCGCTTTCGAATTTCAAGAGTTGCTTGGCGAAAACAGAAAGAAAACACAAAGGCCTTTTCAAAAGTCTGCACGCTCATGAGCAAGTCTCCTTGTGCGCCGTCCTTTTGAAAGCCGACTGAGAATCTCCTGTGGCGTCTCCGGTGTCATTTTCCTCCCTTGCCCTTTTTGCAACCGGCGCTTCGATTTCCTTCGGCTTTCACTGCGCTCCGAGTGGAATGGCCGATCGTCCCCAGACCAATCGGGTCGCGCCGAGCGCCCACGGCAGCACTTCAGTCCCTGCGGGGACGCTGTGTCGTGGCGCCGGTTTCATCTTTCTCTTTATCATCGTCATCATTTCTCCACCATCTTTTTCTCCATCTCTCTTTCGCTTTGTTCCTCACTCTGTCTGGCGATCTGATTGGAACCCCTTTGACAAGGGCCCCCGGACCACAGAGAGGTCGCGGCTTAGCCGACGAATTTGGAGAAATCTGAAAGATGGGAAAAGCTGCGCATCAATGCGTCGCCCAGTCACACCTTTGGATTCAATTATTGGGGTTTCGATTTGCTTCGGACCAAACATCAAACGCGAGAAACAAAATGTCATTCATGTTAAACCTGAAAAATAAAGCCGATGCGAAATGAATTCCGGGTTTGTAAAACCAAAAAACATTGCAAAACTCTTCCTTCCCCCTTATTAATTTGACCAACAACTTGCAGAACTTAACTGACGAAAAAAATCGTTTAAAGAGGGGGCAAAACTAGACATTTTTACCAGAGCGATACTAGGATGTGCGCTGACCCTTTGAGCGCACACTGCTAGCGAGTAGCAATATTTCATTCAACACGAGGACAAAAAAAAAAAACGAACAAAGAGCACAGATGATAATTCGTCTGTGGGTCAAACTGCCGCAGTATAGCGCCAACTACCGGCGTGGAGGACTTCCTAGTCATTTATTTTGCCGTTAAGTATCACTGGCCGGTATCGGCAGCCTCCCCGAGTATCTGGCACCTTGAAATAATGCAAGACGATGGACTTATTTCTGTCGCGCTTTCACAACAGCTGCAGCTGATGTCACGGCAGGTCTCAAATCGAGGTCGCCTATCCAGTTTTAGATATTGCAGCAGAAAAAAAGGAGAAAAAAAACTTAAAAAGACAGTACACACTTGTTACTTACCTTGGCTCAGATTTGTCAGGTCAGGAAATGGACAAAAAGAATGGCCAGACCGACATTTAATAGCATCACCAGAGCAACCAAGATCGGGTCGGGACCCTGGAGAGAAATTGACATTTGACTTGATGACAACGGAATGCAACGTCCGCCTTCATTGTTCACAACGACATCGGGCTGCGCTCTTCATACGATTGGATGTTTAACATCTCGCACGTTGCCTTCCCATGCACTCGGCGAGTGTTGGTGCCAACAAAACACGGTCGCGATACCGTTGCCGGCATTCCCCCCAAATTCTCGGAGAAATGGATTTCATTTGGGGCAAATCCTGATTTCTCTCTTCCAAAATCCAAATTCTCAAAGGTTGAAACCACAGAAGCCAGATAAGGCGTCCAAAGGCTCCTTGGCCTCTGCGCGCGCTCAACTACGCTAAACACTTACCGACTCCGCCCGGACCATTTCGGCACCGATTTCCACACTCGCTTTCTTGGTTTCCGCAAAACCCTTTGGCTTGTTGGACTCCGCCGGAGCTTTGGCGTTCTCTTTCGGCGGGAGCGGCGAAGGGCCGGCGACGGCCGAGACTTTTGGAGCCGGCGACCACGCCGGCTTGGCGGGGGGCGGCAAGCGCGCGAGGCACGACGGGTGAAAATCATCGCCTGCGTCAAGCGGTTCTTCGAGCGGCAGGGTCTTGACATCCTTGACGTAGTAACCGTGGTATTGGCAGTGGATTTGTCCGTTGGGAGCGGAACGGCTATTTGGCACGGGGGCCTGAACAGAGCAAGATTTCGTACGTTGCCTGGCTTCCTGCCCGAGAGAGAGATTCCATGCTGCCTTTGCAATGCCTGGTTCACAAAAAAAAAAGAGGAAAGTCACGTGTGTCCTGGATGGTCCGAACCAGAAACAAATGGCAGGAGGCCGACAACCAATTCAGCATGCTATTTATTTACTATATTGGCCTGAATATAAGACGGCGTTTGTTTGCATTGACATAAGACTGAAAAAGTGGGGGGTCGTCTTATATTCGGGGTCTGGGCGTTATACCCATTCACGACGCTAGATGGCGCCAGATATCATTAAAGCGAATGCTGTACTTGACTCACCAGGCCAAAGTGAACCCCTGCCACAAAGAATAAAAATAGCGGTAGCACAAAGAAGAAAAATAAAAAATAGTAAGAAAGAGAAGAAAATAGAAGAGATAACAGAAAATGGAGAAAAGTAGCGACAATCTGGAGAAAAGTGGATCGAAGATCGGCCAGGTTAACTGGCAGCTGAGGAGAAGTTATGATGTAATTTACAATTCAAAAACCAGATGTCAGATTTATGAATGTGATTGCACTTTAGTTTACATATTTAAATCTTCAGATATTAAGATTTGAATGAGGCAAAATAACATGCTTTTTCTCTCAAATATATTGGTACAATCATTTGTTTCAAATGTACCGTTATTATTTTCTCTATAAAAATTAATTTGGTGTTCAAAAAGTCTTTTTTTCAAACTTGAGTGTTGAAAAAGGGGGCGTCGTCTTATAATCAGGGCTTTTTTTTACGTGCCCGTCTTATAGTCGGGCACGTAAAAAAAAAACACAAACCAAAAAACGCTTTCAAAAGAGTCATGCCAAGCACGCGTGCTTTTATGTTGAGTTGCGAAAGACGGCAAATCCCAGCCTGTTGGGTAAAAAAAAAAAAAAAAGCCCAAACTGCTACCTTGATTGAGGGGTTCCGCCGTTGAGGTTTTGCCGCCTGTCCCGGGAGGCTTTGACAGCCCGCCAGCGCCGAAGCCCGTCTTCATGCCGGTTGGTGAGGCGGTGGGGCTTGGGGCCGGGCTCTGGTGAGGAGAATGCGTTGGGGTCGTGCCTTTGCGATAGAAATGAGGGCTACTCGGTGGCGTTTTTTGCAGCTGACACTCCTCGAGGATGTCCTTCGCCTCCGCCGCCACGATGGATTTCTGTCGGATGTAGTCCGGGCCTGGAAAACGGGACCCAGGACGACATCGTACAAGCTATCCCAAATACCGTATTGGCCTGAATATAAGACGGTGTTTTTTGCATTGTAATAAGACTGAAAAAGTGGGGGGTCGTCTTATATTCGGGGTCAAGACATTATACCCATTCGCGACGCTAGATGGCGCCAGATAGCATTGAAGCAAATGCTGAACTTGACTCCCCAGGCCAAAGTGAACCCCTGTCTTGAAAAAGAGGGCGTCGTCTTATCAGGGCCATCTTATAATCAGGGCCAATACGGTAGAAGCCCGTTTTAGGTTTTATGCTGTGCAAATTTGGAGAAATACGTGCTGAGGGCATGTAAACACATCGAGCGTGATCAAGAAAAGCCAGCGACTGCGGTGGCGGTGCGCAGGAGGGGAAAAAAAAAAGCCTCTCGTCTTTCGCCATGCAACTCCGACACCGTCGCTACCTGGCTGATGGAAACTAGGCGAGAGATCTCTGGCCAGGGCTCTGGCGATATCCGAGTCTCTGCTCGCCAACTGCGCGACCCGATCCGCCGCCTCCGCTTTGGCCCGAGTGTGAGACGTCCTGCAAAAATCCAAAAGGACAGATGGTGAGGCCATTCTGCCGGACACCTTTTGCAAATTGCACGCCACAAATCATCCCTTCGCAAAACGGCGCGAGGGCCGCCGCCGACTCCCTCCGCGGTCAACCTCGCGCAACAAATTGTGATCGCGAGTCCAAATCTTTTTGGGAGGAAACGGCCACGGCAAAGAAAAACTACAAGCCCAAAAAGGCAGGAAATGATGTCGAGGGATGAGAAGAACCCGGGAAGAAACGGCACCGTTTCCAGGTGTGCGGCCCTTAATGTGATCGGTCCCTCGAGATTGGACTTTCGGAGGAGGTCAAACGAGCGACGCCGGGGCACCCAAGTCGTCGGCGAGAAGGTCGCGCTTGATATCGGCGGGGACTCGAGCATACCTGGAGACGGCGATCTCCACTTTGGTTCGGGCGACGGCAGCGGCTGCGGCCGCTCGTTCGACGGCGCGATCCACCTTCCGTTTGGTCTTGGCGTCCTTCAGTGGGATGAAGTGCTTCCGGATCCCTCGGGCTAGGACGTTGTTTTTGTACTTGCCTTCTTCTCCGGCGCCGCCGGGAAAGACGGTGGCGCCGTAGCCGTGGCGCTTGTTGTTCAACCATTCGCCCGCGTACTTCAGGCCGTCGGAGCGCTCGGAGACGCCCAAGCCGTTGCGCTTGTCGTTCTTCCACTCGCCCGCGTACGACTCTGTGACGGCGGCGTCCACGTCGTCCTCCGGGGTCCAGTCGTCCTCGGCCGGGTCGCCGTCTCCAAAGCTGCCGGTGGAATTGCCGTCGCTCGAGCTGATCCCGCTCAGAGCGGTTTCGCTCGGCGCCGAGCTGCGCTTGCTGGAGACGGAGGAACGGGACTCCGATTTGCGCAATCGCTGCAGGCTGCCAAAAAGAGAGCCGCGGCGGAAGAGACCTCGCTTTTTCTCGCCGGCTTCTCCGTCCGAAGGGAAGTTGAGCACAAAGCCGCCGCGCGTGCCGGCGGGGCCGTCGGACGCGGCGCCCGCTAAAAGCGCGCCGTCGCTCCCCTCGCTACGCAGGGAGCCCAGCGAGGTTCGGAGCGGGGAGCGGATGAGCGAAGCCACGCCGTACGGGACGCTCTGACGCACGCCGTAGCCGTGGCGCATCCCGCCGCTCCACTGACCTTGATATGTGCCTGCGGCGACGATAGAGACACGAAAGCACAGGGAGAAGAAACAAAACACGTCACGGAGAAACACCGGCCTCGAAGACAGTCACAAGAAATAAAGTCCCCAAAAGCTCAAACGGGCCTCATTTCGCAGAGCGGGACCATGTAGACGACCCAGACGCCGTATGTTTGACACCGATGGGCTAAGCGGCGCAAGCTCTGGCCGTTTTTCTTCAAAAGTTCGATTTACTGCATGTTGCACTTGTCCGGTCTCACAGTGCGTTTTCCTGAGACGTCAGTCAAACTTGACAAGAATCGAGTAATAACATTTCCCGCAGAAGGGCCTTTTGGGAGCCTGACATTCAGACGAGATTCGAAGCCCCCGCGGAACAAATGTCGCTGGAAGGTTCGCTCGGGGGGTCCGCCTACGAGAGCTTTGGTCGCGGGCCTCGGCCCCGTCGGCGTGAGCTGTAGAATGTGAAACGGTGCTATTTTAAAAGAGGGAAAGTAACTCGAGTCACTCGCAAGTCTTTGGGCTGGCCAAAGATATCTCGGCGCAGCAATTTTGTTCAAGGGAAGTGGTCCGCGCGACCCGGCGACTGACGGGCGGAGTTCGAACGAACATCAGCAGGTTTACCTCCGTCGGAGTAGGTCTCGACGCCGTAGCCGTCCTGCAGCCCGTTGCTCCAGGTGCCCTCGTACCTGGCCGGCGTGCTCAGGCTCTGGCGGACGCCGTAACGCCCCTTGAGGCCGCGCGTCCACTCCCCCCGGTACAACCACTTGCCCTTGGTCTCCGCGCCGAGTCCGTGGCGTTTCCCCTGCGCCCAGTCGCCTCGGTACACGTTGCCGCTGGGCCAGGTGTACACGCCGACCGCCTCGAAGCCGCCGGACCACGAGCCCGAATATTCGCCCCGGCCGTCGGGTCCGGTGCACACGCCCTGGCCGTGAGCTTTGCCGTCCTCCCAGCCTCCGCAGTAGGTGCCTCCATCGTCGAAGTCAAAGCGGCCGCTGGTCATTCGGAAACTGAGTCCCAAGTGGAGTGCGTGCTCCCGCTACTTATTTCGGCACTCGAACTCTCTGTGGGGGCGGCGGGGGAGGGGGGAAACGCCGACGCGGGGCGGCCGGGGGCATCGGCGGCAACGGTGCACTGTGACGGACGGCGCCGCGACGGCGAGCGTCACTCCGCAGTTGAGAGACGGGACCGGATGGTCCCGCCGCTTGGGAGGTCGTGATGGGTCGTTCGCGAACGAACCGGCTCTTAGATCCGGCTCTTTGAAGTGAACAACGGGAGCTGGCTCCTAATAGGGAGCCGCTTTTAATAGGAGCTGACTTTTTTTTCTCCTGCCCCCCCCCCCCCCCTTCGGTTAAAGCCGCACGTGATTGGTCAAGATCCGTGGTAGAAGAGGGAGGGGAGAGTTACAAACACGCACACACACGTACACGTACACGCACGCAAGGTGAGAAAAAGGATAGGAAACGCAGTAAAATTTGGCTAATTTCTACTTTAATTGATAGTTCAAAGGCAGCGTGAAGACTGTGCAAGGTTAAAATAGCCAATATCAAATTTTAATTTATAATTTGTTGTGTGGTAATCAAAGCCTACTTGTTTTGTTTTACTGTGAATAGTTAAAAGCTTATAATTATAGACAATCAGAGATTGGAACTTTTTGTTGACCTTGTTTTGAGATGGATTTTGTTTTTTGTACTTTGTAATTTATTTTTTGTAGCACTCCGTGTTGTACTCCATGTTGAGTATGTTCAGAAGAATATAAATAAAGCCATATAAATAAAAAATATTTGATATACTGTATAATTTTTACATTTGTAATTCATTTTACTCATAATTTTACATTATTTTTGGTAGTAAATTAATTTAAGCAACAAAAAAACTGAGGAGCCATTTGGGAGCCGAAAGAGCCGGCTCTGTTTAGTGAGCCGAGCCAAAAGAACCGGCTCCCTAAACAGCCGGAATTCCCATCACTATTGGGAGGCGATCGCCGTAAGCGCGACGCTCTCCGAAGGGTGACGGCATCCGCTTCCTTTGCGGCTTTTCAAAATAAAACGGCAGTCGACCGCTGACTGAAGGTTTCACAAAATCCTATCGATACAGAGGCGTTTTCAAGAGATGGTTGGGAACCGGGGGCGTAATAAAAAAAGCTTTCTACGCTTTGTTGCTTTCGGCCCAAAGAGATTTTGTCACTCAAGCCCCCGGAGTTTCTATTGCAAATGTGTGGACGGGGGAATTTCATGTTGAACTTGCTCAGACTCGTCCTGATCTACTCGAGGGTCGTTAACTTTGCGGGATTTTTTTTTCTAAATTTAGAGACGGCCACACCTGTTGTTGCTGTTGAAACGCCACATGTATAGCCAGCCGCCAGTGAATCGTCGTTTCTTTTAAGGTGCAAACGTTTCAGTCAACGTCTCCGAATGGCAAGGACAAGATATTTGAGCAAGTGATTCGAGCTCACCAGCTTGAAAAGAAAAAAGGAGAAATTGTGCACTTTTTGGACAAGAAGGGGGATAAAGGTCGCTAAAGTCTAGCTAACAAGTGGGCAGTCAACTGACAGCATTTAGCCCATTGGTGTCCAAATCGGAGGGCCACCATCCCGCATGATTGAGATGTTTCTTTCCATCCTTCCACACAACTTGGCTGCTGGGCTGAACTTGGTCGCGCTGCTTACTTGGGGAAAGAGATGGAAGATTTACCAAACTCATCCGAATTGGACACTTGTGTAAGTTTATGTTATATTATTAATTATCATTTTACGTTTGAGCATCATATTATTTCATGTTAAGCATACCTAAATTATATTTTGTTGTTTAATAATTGCTTAGACATTTTTTACGTTGCTAGGTTCTGATTGGCTGTTAAAGTAAGAGAAGCAGGAAGTGATTTTAGTTACGGGGGTTGTGTTCTGGGACGTGCTGCGGTGCGGACGTTTATTTTTTATTTTTTCTCCTTTTATTAAACTACATTGAAGGATTCCATCTGTCCATCTGTCATTCGCAAAAAAGAGCCATCCACTGAAAAACAACGAACCCTTCAACTTACACGTGTGTGACCCTTCAAGCCATCGTGTGAGTGCAAACACTCACGAGAAGGAAATTAGACCGGATCATTCTCGAGGTACCGCAAATCTTCCGTCGGAAAAGGAAAGGCGCGTGTTTCCTTCAGTCGGACCGTAGCAGGTGGATGTTTTCCAGCCTTTTGTTTAACTTTAAGCACCGATTTTGAAAAGCAGATTCAACACACTTAAACGGGAGACTTGGGTGTCTATATTTCGGGGGAACGGATAACATTTTGAGAGATTGTTAAAAAAATTAAAAGAATAATTTGAAGTTATGTGCTTGGTCCAATTCAATCGAAAGTGAAGTGTCGCGTGGCCGCCTCTGCGGGGGTGCGGGCTTCGCTCACCTCCCTTGAAATCTGCCCCGCCTTCGAGTTGTGCTCGCTCATCTGAAACACAAGATGGCGCTGATTAGCTAGCTGACGCTCAAACTCAAAGGCGGCACGTGGAAAATGGAGGGAGGGGGGTCAGCGAAGTCAGCAGGCGACACACGCGTACAACCGGCATCCTTTTGAAAGCTTGAGCTTGAAGAGTGTCGACGTTTTGAACTTGGAAGGGCCAATCAGAGATGTCATCAAATATGAAAGCGCAAAGGGCCCAAATGAGTAAACGGCTGGTACACAAGCAAAATGTATTTCTCATGAGACAAAACAACAACAAATATTCAAAAACATGGACGCGTACAAAATAAATGATAAGACCCGCCGGTCTCCGCATCAACAGCAAGCTCCAGCTTGGGCGCTGTCAGGGGTCCCAACGCGAAGAGGCCCCAGGGAAGACACAGCCCATGCTGGACACACGCGTGCACGACGCACGTCCGATGCCTCCCATGTGGATGAGTGAAAGAAGAGGGTACGTTTCTGCTCAAGCCCGCCGCCCCGCCCCCATGACCTGACCCAAAGCCAGACAAGCGGAAGAAAAAGGTCGGAGGGATCATTTCAAATTTCTCAACAGGTTGTGAACCCAAGTGAGACCCCCCCCCCAAAAAAAAGAATGCCACACAAAAGAGAGATCTGGTTTCAAATGTTGCTTTTGTTTCGTTTGGCCAGTCTGCTTTCATCTTGCAATCCAAAACCAAACGCAGCAGGGATTCCGTGATCACGTGGCGACCTTTCAACATGCGACCAGTCACCTGAAACAGGACGTTGTCTGCAAAACAGATGGATGGGCGCAAAACAATTAAAAAACAAAAACGATTGCCAATCATGACACTGTAAGAACCCATTTCCCGCAGGCTTTTTCGGCAACAAATTACGTTTTGCGCACTGTAAAAGAGAAAGAGTCACGCTAATAACGCGTTAGCACATTTTTATCCAAAAGATTGACTGGGCTGGTGGGAAGTTGGATTTGCCTTGATGATGATGTTCCCGTCAAGACAAATTGGAACTGATACACGAGACGGAACATTGGATTTGAAACGACTTGATTAAAGAGAACGGAGAAATTCAAGAGGCGCACACCAAGACTCATTTTTGTGCGATTCATCCTGGAGTGTCCGATTACAGCCCAGCGGCGAGAGAGGAGACGTTCTCTCAAATGACTTTTCATTGTCTTCCAGCCACGCATCGCCGGCAGATGAAGGAGAATAAAAAGATTAGTGAGACGGGATTAGATTTGCAGGTGCTACGGCAAAACGAAGCTCGACCCGCCGCTCGCTCGCTCGCTCGCTCTACTTTTAGGAGTCTTTTCTTCTTGTGACAAGAAGACAACTTTGCTCCCACGGGATCCCCAAAAACAATTGATTTTTAACCTCGGCACCTTCACTTCACTTTGACTGCCGTCCCGATGAACTCATTCACTCCCAAAGACGTTTTTAAACGTCTTTTGCAGACTTGGTCCAGAATTGGCTGGTACTGAATGAGTTAATCAGCAGCACCATTTGATAGTACACAATAGATAGTATTTATTTATTTATTTTGTGTGTGCGGGGTGGGGTGGGGGGGCTGTAGGCGTGTATGCGTGCGATAACGGCTTCTGGTGTCACGGCATAATATGTCAACAATGTTTTTTATTAAGCCGTGACAGCGACGAGTAATTACCTTCATGCAGATAACATGTTTGCTCGGTCAATGTCCTGAATAGCTTATCTCGTGTCAGAAATGTACGTGTCGCTCAGCTAATCACAGCAAGGAGGCAAGGTGTGTTTTGGTATCATTCCTGAATCTCTTGACAGTAATTTTGAACTCGAAGGAAAAATTTTGAAGACATGTAGTCGACATGCATTTGATTGGTGAATAGAATAAACAAGGGAAGTTATGTGCTAGTGCTTCAGGGCTGCGCTGACAATTAGCACGGCCATCTGTGAGTCAGAGGGTGGCGCACGCACAGCCCCATGTCTTGCCCCTGCCTTCAGCGATGAAAGTAGCTTTTTCATTTTCTCAAACTCAGGGTTGCGCATTACTGTCAAGACATTTTGAATGCCGAGCTTCCATCAAGGAAGACCAAAGATTCTTTTTGACAAAACCCGTTCTGGAGAACGTATCCGCTCCAGAAATTGGATTTCTTTCATGGGGAATAGTGAAGGAAAATGAAGTGACGAGGAAATGTGCCCCAGAAACATGTTTCCAGAATGCGGTAAAATGGCCTGACAGATTGTAGCTCGGAGGAACTCCACGACAACAACAACAAAAGGATAGATTTGGTACTGGGCCGCACAGAAAGAATAAAAAATTGATATGAATGAACAATATGTCACTCTTGACGCAGGTCCAGGTGCGCTTTTCGTTCGCGGTGATAGGTCATAGCTAACATGAAACCCGGCAGCGAGCAAAATGAGTCAAGAAAACAAGCATCTTTGGGGTGGGGAAAAGTCCCTGCCAGGAGACAGAAGAGGACCATACGACGATCAAGAATAAGCAGGCTACATTGAATAGACATTATTGGGAGTCCTACTTCAAATACGGATTGATGTCAACGGGAGATTTCCACGCCCACTCTGCGTAATATGCGACAATGGCGAGTGGTAGATTTCATGCACTTTGTATTTGCCCCGCATCTTATTTTGAAGGCGCGTTTAAACGTTACCTCAGCGACCTGAGTGTTGCGGTCACATAGAACATTCCTCGTGTCATGATTAGTGTTTATTATTATGTTTAGAAATGTTAATGCAGTTCATCTCATATAATTTTGTTGTATTTAAAGGCCGGTCCCTGAAAATATTGTCTGACATTAAACTGGTCCGTGGGGCAAAAAAATATTTTGATCAGAATGTTGTATTTATTTTGTTTCATCTGAAAAATTGTATATAATATATACGTGTGTGTGTGCGTGTGTATATATATATATATATATATATATATATATATATATGGATGTATATATACCGGTATATTTATTTGGTTTTTGGAAAAAACATATATACGCATCATGTACTACGCAATACCATTTGCTTCTGTAACTAAAAAAAGAAGAAAAAAAAAGACTTGTCTCCAGGCACACAACATCAGAAATAAAACGGTTAAAATCACATTGAAACACAGTAAATGCGTTTGGGGCAGTTTTCCCCAAATTCAGCAAAGACCAAAGCCCAGCTGGAATCGGAACCGTCCAAACGGAAGCGCTTTGTTGAACAGCGCGGCTGACGCGCCCCCGTTGATCCCGGCTGGGCTCTGTGGCAACCGCTGCAGTTCCGCCATGTTTGTTGGAGCTCAACAACAGCACTCGAATGCCGAATGGTGGGAGCTGCTTGTCCTCGGGTCAAGTGCGGGAGAGCTTGCTATTTTCATACCTCCCACTGAGCTCAAACAACCTGCTTTCACTCATCCTGCTTTTCATAACAGACATCACGAAACATTCCCCATAACCACGCGCACCTTGTTCCCTCCCCCCGGCGATAATAATCGCATACATACATACACATATATGAAAAAATGCAGAAACGTTTAGCCTTTCAAGGGATGGCAGACACTCCCCTCCAAAACTAGTGGAACAGTCAGGCCAGTTCTTAAGGACACGCATTTAGGTTTGACATTCGACGAGGAGCGGGCGACAAACCATCAATATCATAAGTAGGACTTGCATAACGAGGGTGCACTAGGGCCAAAATTTGGCCCGGGAATATTCACCCTTGGTGGCCGTCGCGCACCGAATAATAGCAATAATAACAACCATAAAAAAAATGTTATCTGTATCTATATTTATATTCCACTTAATTGAACAGTGTACAGGCGGCCCGGTAGTCCAGTGGTTAGCACATCGGCTTCACAGTGCAGAGGTACCGGGTTCGATTCCAGCTCCGGCCTCCCTGTGTGGAGTTTGCATGTTCTCCCCGGGCCTGCGTGGGTTTTCTCCGGGTGCTCCGGTTTCCTCCCACATTCCAAAAACATGCGTGGCAGGCTGATTGAACACTCTAAATTGTCCCTAGGTGTGAGTGTGAGTGCGAATGGTTGTTCGTTTCTGTGTGCCCTGCGATTGGCTGGCAACCGATTCAGGGTGTCCCCTGCCTACTGCCCGAAGACAGCTGGGATAGGCTCCAGCACCCCCCGCGACCCTAGTGCGGATCAAGCGGCTCGGGAGATGAATGAATGAATGAATGAACGGTGTACATTGAAACGGTAACATTTATTTTGTGAATGCAAACACTTTGTTTTTCTTATTTCTTCTTTCTACCCACAATCTTGCTGTAGACTGTAAATGTCCCCAGTGTGGGACAAATAAAGTTGATCTTATAATAATAATAATAATAATAGTAGCATTACTAGTGGTTAGCAAGCGGCCATCACGCGGCCATTAAAAGTTGTCATTGACGGGCTGTCGTGCGCCGAAAACATATATATATATATAATATATATATATATATATTGTTAGCATCTTTCGACTTTGGGCAGGGGGTGGGGGGTGGGAGGCAGCCAGGCCAACTGAGAAGGGGAGAGTTCTCCGGCATTGTGATGTTGGTCTCGTGCAGGAATTCGTCAGCTGGCCAAAGTTGTCCTGCCACAACTGTCGCCATTGCAGATGTGCTGCTTGCTCATCTGGAGCGCAGTAAGGGTCCTCAAAAAAGGGAACCCCCCCCCGCCCCCCCCCCCCGCCTCCCTCAGATTTGATGATACAGTCCATCTTTTGAGACTCCAGTCATGCAACTTTTCTGACACGCATTGTGTCCCGCACGCGCACACATACAAACTTTTCCCTTCTCTGATTTGATTCTGCTAATTAGTCTCCTCCCTTCCTGTCATCAGATATTCCGAGAAACGATGACATTAAAACTTGGACAACGAACCCTCCCTTGACTGTTAATTGATGTTCGCTTTCGGAGACTCTTCTGCCACACATTTGGATCGGCCCGGCTCGGGCGCCCGAGTGGCCGTTTCCCAAGCTGAAGGTCCTCCATCGATCCTTGAGCGACTCTGCAAGTAAAATCTATTCCTAAACTCACCTTGTGAAATGTACTTTTGTTCAGAGTGTTTAAAAAAAAGCGTTTTTCTTCCACCCCCCAGAGTCAATTTTGCTATTTTGTGTTCCCTTTTTTCAGGTCATCTCTTTGAAATTGGCATTTAGCCGAGTATGTCAAAGTGCGTTTCATCTGTTGATTCTTTTGAATGCCGACTCTCGCCTGGCCAATTCCATTCCGCCCGGCCAAATCAACAAAACAGTCCAAGTCAAGAAACAAATAGTGAAAAATACTTGGACCTTTCCCAATTGGCTTTTCACAATTGCCGCCCTCAACCAAAACGATGCAATCATAAAAACACAACCGACAAACGGAGCGAATACCTCTTTGAGAGCGCAAAAGCTTTCGGACGCATTGTGCCCCCATTGTTGTGCGCTTTAGACAAAATGGCTCTTGGCAAATATTTGAAACGTCCTTGACGGACTCCTTTTGTGCGGCTGTTGTTTGCATCGCTGAAGGGTGGCCAACATGCACGCGGCCGATGCCTGTAGCCGTTCAGGGTGGATGCTGCAGGGTGGAGCCGGACAAAATGGCAACGCCGACACTTTCTCCACTTCCTGCAACGACAGCGCAGCCGGAGACCGTTTGATGTTGTGGCTCATCACGCTCATCCCAGCTCGTTTATTACATCTAATGACCTTCAATTTCCAAACCGCATCCACGTCGTTTCGTTTCTCTCGGAAAACGATCCTCTACTGTATATAGCAGGGGTCCCCAAACTACGGCCCGTGGGCCGTATCCGGCCCGCGGGCACATTTGACCCGGCCCTCTAACCCTCCTGTTGTCCTCGGGTTAAAATGACCCGTCACTGTGTTAAAAACGCCCCAAAAAACCCCTAAATTATCTTTTTTTTTTTTAAACTTGAAATGTTATTACTTTTCCTAGATTGTCCCCAACTGCAGAAAAATTGAAATGTTTTTATTCATATTTCCATGGAAGCTGTACAAAAAAGTACAAAGGTGGTCTTCGGGGCAAAATGACCCACGTCGCAAATAGGGTTGAAATCAAGGTCACAAAGTTATTTACACACCATAGAATGTTTCAGTGTTTTAGTTGCGTCTCAGATCAATTAGTAGAACACGTGAACAAGACGGTAGCAGACATAAACAAGACAAGATAGGTGGCGTTCTCGTACATGGCAGAACTCTTTTTTTTTGTGGATTTCATGGGGCTATAAAGAGAGAGAGTTGTTTAGTTATTATTTATTTCCTGTTTTTTTCTGTAAAGAACTCAGAGAGGGTTATTATTTATTTCATTAATAGTGTGATTATTTGTTTCCTGACTTTTTTTTCTGTAAAGAACCTGGAAAGGGTTATTTCTGTTATTTTGTGGTTATTTGTGTGGCTTTCTGGGAAAAAAATTTTTAAGCTCCCCTACGATCGTCGATGTTACAAACTGACACCGGCCCCCCCATCAGAGAAGGGAAAAGTTATGTGGCCTTCACAGGAAAAAGTTTGGAGACCGCTGATGTAAAGAGTAATTTACTTTCTGCCATTGTGACTGAATAGCAGTGATGCCGCTACGTATACCGATACGTAATGCCGTTACGTATACCGATCAATCTTGAGGCGGTACCTCAGCCAGTTGAACACGATGCGATCGGGCCAGTCGAGAAGGAAACGCCGATTGGCGGTTTGCTCTCTTGAGAATGCTGAGAGCGACGACGGGAACGCGGCGGTCGGCTGAGAAGAAGCCGAGCGCCAAAATCAATGCGCTGTAACCTCCCGTCCGCCACGGGTCAAACATTTGGGATTTGACTCGGGGCCAAATTCCTTTCTACGCGCTGCTGTACGGTTACATTTCTTTATTCTTTGTGGAATTCATTGAACGATTGTAAAAAAATTTGCAGCTGCGTTTGAAGAAAAGCCATTTTCCTTCTGCATCCATCCGTTTTTTCCTCACGAGGGTCGTCGTAGTCCGGCCCTGCATATCGATACGGTATTGTTTGCGCTAACGATACAATGCATTGTCAATAAATACGCAAAGGTCGGCGGTTGACAACAAAGTTCCGTTTGTACGATCTGACCCAAATTGTTCTGTAAGTCAAAATGCACCATCGCTCATAAAAGTCATAATCGCAGTCGATATTTGTATGAAAAACACGAGGCGAGAAATCTCTTACAAGCAAATGAAAATGAGCAAAGAAGGTGAGAAGTGGACATGGCAAGTGCACTTGCCATGTGCCACGTGATAGGATTTTTTTCACCGCTGCGCCACCTCGTTTATCGGGGCGCATTTTGGAAGCTCCGATCCTTGTATGCTCATAAAGACGGGGACCTACCTTGAATGTGCTACGCTGGACAGCTCTTTCCAACCCATTTCAGATCACTTTACACAATATCTGAGTTGAAAGGATATTGCTTACCTGATGCCTATTATTATTATTTTTTTATATCTCACATGGTCTTCTAATTTTCCACTAGTGAACACACACACACAAGCGTATTCTGAAACATGAGAACACACACACACACACAAAGAGTAAACAGTAAATGAAAAGTCCTCCTAACTGGCTTTGCAGTCTAATCTTTATTGCCGTTCCTGTTCCTGACAAATAGACGGCGAGAACAAACAACGAGCCGACTTTGTTATGTTAGCTCAACGCCTGCTCTTAATTAAAAAAAAACTTGCCTTTAGCCTGTTGTTATAGTAACAGAAATGATAACAGATTACTGCGCATATGAGTAAATGAGGATTTGGTTTGTCCCCCCCCCCCTGCCCCCCATGCATCCACTTTGACGAGAGAATCCAATTGGAGAATTTTCAAGTGTTCTTATCTGGCTCATCGTGGAGAGATTCTGGGTCGGAATCTCACCTCAGTCTGCTGCACGCGCAGGAAGACGTTCACTTCTCTCCAGGTGCGAACGTGAGTGTGAATGCAACGGTTGTTCTTTTGTGTTCACCGCGTCTTGCCCAGAGTCATTTTGGATCAGCGTCACCTCAACCGTGACCCCCCCTCCAAAGGGGACAAGCGGTATCGGGGAGGTAAACGCGTAGCTAATTTGGATGGATTCCATTTGGGTTCGTTGGCCTTCTAGTCTGGCGTATGGTGTTCGAACGACAGTCTGATCGTTTCTGTTGTAATGTGTGGAAAAAGCCCGGATGATGATGATGATGATGATGAAGATGATGGTGAGAACAGGCCCAAGCTTGTTCCTCGCCCGTTGGGGGTGGGGGCTGGGGTGACTTTAGCTTCGCAGCTTCATGAACACGTCGAGGTGACCAGCGCATTGCTACCTTCGGATGTCTCATCTCATCTCATCTTCCGTACCGCTTGATCCTCACTAGGGTCGCGGGGGGTGCTGGAGCCCATCCCAGCCGTCTCCGGGCAGTAGGCGGGGGACACCCTGAATCGGTTGCCAGCCAATCGCAGGGCGCACATAGACGAACAACCATCCACGCACACACTCACACCTAGGGACAATTTAGAGTGTTCCATCAGCCTGCCATGCATATTTTTGGAATTTGGGAGGAAACCGGAGCACCCGGAGAAAACCCACGCAGGCCCGGGGAGAACATGCAAACTCCACACAGGGAGGCCGGAGCTGGAATCGAACCCGGTACCTCCGAACTGTGAAGCCGACGTGCTAGCCACTGGACTACCGGGCCGCCCACCTCCGGATGTTTTTTTTTTAATTTTCTTGGGTTAGTTAGTCAGTCAGTCGTACGTTAAGCGACTTGGTTCACTCGTAATCAGACGGTGACTCTCCAAGAGTTGCGATTAAGATGAGGAATCATCACCAGGGTGCATCCGGCAAGTGGAGGTGCTCTTAGCTGCGTGCTTTCATCATAACCCCGCCACCCCACCCCCAACGTCACGATTCGGCATGGCTGCCGGCTGGTTTTGAAATGGAAATGGAAAATGCCTCACGAGTCAGTTCTCTGCATCCGAAGAGAGGAAAGGACCCGACGCGTTTGGTCGTCACGAGTTGGCCAGTCGCGTGCAATGAGCACCGGGGAGGATGTGATCAAGTACAGTACACCGATGAATTCAACAGGAGGGGGAAATTATTATCCAGGCTCCAAATTTCCCCCTTTCTCGACATATGATTTGCTGTATTTCGTCACATTTTAAGAGTCGGGCTGACAAACGAAGCCTTTCACTCCATCTCCGTCATCTCTTGCTCTCGAGCAAGATGTGACAAATGCGTCGCTCTTCCAACCTCACTTATACGTGACGTCAACTCGGAGGGGGGCGGGGGTGGGTGGGGGGGGGGGTTGAGAAACACTTCAGCGGCTTCGCTGCCGACGCGCGGATTGGAGTTCGGGTGCGAAGGGGCTATTGGGCAACCCGGGTTGATGTTTTTGTCTTTCTCTCCAAGTATTTGCTGATTGGCTGAAAAGCTGAGCGCCGCTCGCCCCGCTCAGCATAAATTGCGAGCGTCGGCTTCGTCCGTCGGCGGCGCGGTGGGTGAACACTTCGGGAAGGAATTTTGTCACTCGAGAACTTGACTCCAGTCATAAGGTAAGAGCTTTTGCGTACTTGAGCAAAAGACGATAGGGGGCAGGGGGTGGGAGAAGGGGGGGGGGGGGGGTTCCGGCCCAAACTCGTAGTCCAGGTATTCGAAGAGTTAAATAACAGTGGCCGTTGGTGATTGTCCTTTCTTCATTTTGTCAGCCCATGGCTTCCGCCGCACAGCGCAGTTGCATTTGGATGTTGGTCCTGGGAGCGTGCGTGTCCCCGGCGGTCGGAGCCCAATGCGCGAAGGAGTGCGCGCTGTGCGTCTACCGCCTGCTCGGACAACGCGCGGCCTTCTCCGCTTTGGTAAGTAAAAGGCGGTTCGTGGTGGTGGTGGTGGGGTGGGTGGGTGGGGGGGGGGATTCCTGACCGCTGAAACAAACAATCGATTGATGGCAAAGGGCGGGCGCAGCGCCTCTACAACCCCGCACCCCACCCCATCAACAAACTGACAAACAAACAAATTATAGCGGGTGATGGAAGGCTTCCACTCGACGCAATAGCGATTGTGGACTGTACTTTTCATCATTGCCCCCCCCCCTCCCTCCCCCGCCCGCCCCCGAAGTGCCAATCCGTCCTCAATCCAATTTTCCTGTTCATTAATTCCGTCTCCATAAACTCAGCGAGAATCCCTTCTCGGTGAGTTTCTGATGGTTGAAATAAGTGAAAACCAACGACACATCGGAGATTTGGAGCAGATGACTTCAAATGGGCAACCCCGGGGGCCATAAGGGGGCTTGCTTGCCCTGCTGCGTTTGAGAGCGTGGCGAGAGAATAGCATTTGGAAAGAGAGACTTTCATTAGCGGCGCCGCGGAAAATGCTGTCGTGACGGAGAAGCACGCTGCCCCTTGTTTTCCTTGAGCGTTAAAAAAAAGGAGTGCCACGCATGGAAACGGACAGACATTTTTTTTTGCTTTTTTCCACCCGATCCGGTCAGTGTCGAAGCCTCTCCCTTTGTCGAGCCACCGTGTCTGTCGTTCCCCCAGACCACCCGATCTCCTCTCCTTCCTTTGAGTTCAAGTGACCGTTGAGCAAGTGCTCGGCATGTGGGCCTCGGGAAGGGGGTAGTGGGGGGGGGGGGTGGCGCCTGAATTAAACATGCATCGATTAAGCGAGTCACATATGATTGAAAATCTCCCGCGGAAAGTGGCGAGGAATCAATTTCCATTAAAACGGCGCCATAGCTGCAGCCGGCATTTGAATAACAACATGGAACCTTTTCATCACCTCATGAGCAATTTTTATGTAGAGGGCTTCGCTCTTGACTGACAACATATTATATATATATAAAACTTGACTATTCCACAATATTTAGAAAAAAAACAGTTTTAGTCACCCATATTTGATTTGCAGCCAGATTTGATTTGCAGACACTGCCTGGCGGTTGCCTACTTGCTCCGTGTGGGCGGGGCAAGTAAATACAACATATTTCCCAGGCCAAACAATGCAATTATGCAATATTTTATATTAATATAAAATATTAATATATTAATAAAAATATTATATTAAAAATATAATATATTAATATATTTTTTAAAAATAATATATTATTATTTTATATTGTTGCATATGCAATGCAACAATAATTATAATAAAAGTGAACCCTTGCGGCAGATTATGGAGTCACGGCACTCGCAAGTCTCTGGAATGGAAATGACCCGGCTTGCGAATGCGCGCAGCGCTAATGCAAGTCGTCTTTTGGAGTTCTCTATTCTCCCAATGCCGAGGAACAGGAGCAAAGCAGCGAGATCCAAAGGGGCTCACCTACGCGTCAGTATCACCAAACGCAGCTGAGGATGGAGGGAATGAAGCTGAAGACAAATTTGTGCGACTCCTCGAAGCAGGTCGAGATGGCAAGCGAAGGCGGCGGCGCGTCATTTTTTTTTTTTGGTGCGGGCCTAATTGAACGAGGCGCAGGCCGAGCGATTCGGCGGACATACGCGATGGGTCGCTTTGTATTTCATTCATAAATATGACAACGACGTCCCTCTGAATCATCGCAGATAGCAATTGGTCGAACCAATTTGTCGTGATGGTCATCTTAACTGCAGCCCCGTGACTGACTTTTGGGGGGCCAAAAGATGCGTCCAGTTCGACTTTGCACCCGACTTGGGCAGAAAACCAAAACATTGTGTGTGTTGATCGGTGATTGATTGATCAGTTGATTTCCATTTTTTTTTCCCCGCCCAGACATGCTCACTTGAGTGTGATGGTGAGGTGGACCGTGAGAAGCTCCGCCTCTGCTGGGACATCCTCCTGGAGGGAGGAAATCCGATTCCTTCGGACGGGGACCTACGACCACAAGAAGAACCGGAAGCAGCCGGGCTCATTCTGAGCAATGACCGAGAGGCGACGTCGGCGGGACACCGGCTGGCCAAGAAATACGGTGGCTTCATGAAGCGCTACGGGGGCTTCATGTCTCGCCGCTCGTTTTCTGAAGCCTTGCCAGATGATTCCGCAAAGCGAGATGAGGAAGAAAAAATCCGGCTCGAAATCCTGAAGGTCCTGAATACGGTGCCCGAGCAGAGCACAGAGGGGGTCCATGAGGATGGCGAACAAGGGCGAGATGACGGGCGAGATCCGGGCGATCTGCTGGAGGCGGTGTTAGACCGCGGCTTGAGGAAGCGTTACGGAGGCTTCATGAGGCGGGTGGGCAGGCCCGAGTGGCTGGTGGACGGCAACAAGAACGGGGGAGTATCAAAGCGCGCGTGGCAAAATGCCGAGCTTCACAAAAGGTATGGGGGCTTCATGGACTAGGAGGACTCAAGCCCACAAAGCCCCCCGCCCCACCCCCTTCACTTCTGGCTCCTCGAATCCCATCTCATCAAGCTTCCACCACCCTTCTGGCTTTGTAGAAAGCCGATTTTGTTGCTTCAGTGGCTCCAGTGGTGACATAAAATAGATGCATTCTGTCAAAATCGATATCTGCCTGTTTTCAAGTTGAAGACATTATTTATTAAAATATTGTGTTGATTGAAGTCGCCTTGCCTTCTGTCTATTTTGATGACTCTTCGTTCCATCTCCGTGGCTAATTTGCCTTGCTTTGCTGTAAAAAAGTCACATGACGCGCAGTCTTGACATTTTATGTGGGAGCGCGAAGCTCGAGTCTACCCGATCCCGGTCAACGCGCACCAAGAGTTCCCTCTCATACAGGGGCAAGTTAGTCTCACAAAACGTCCCAAGGATAAATCGAGCTGGCAATTCATACAGGCGCATCTCTTTGCGTGTCATTTGTTGGGGATTAAAAAGAACAAAGGATGTTGTATTATTTCAACGGACACATGGATTCATCTTTTGGGCCAATGGCAGCCGGGTTCCCGCCTGACCGCTGCACTGGCGGGGGAGGGGGCGGAGGAGCGCTGCATCATGGGACTTGCGGTGTCACGCGGAAACGTGACAAGTGTCGCACGTTGGCCAAAAAAGAGCAAAGTGGCGAACGGCGGCAGTCGGTGGCCGTCGGTGTGCCTTCCGCGGACGGAAGACGAGGTCGAATGTCGATTTCGTGGGGGCGGTGGCGCGTCACGTGACCCGCCCGGCACCGCCCACTTGCTTGAGCTCCCCCAGCTGCCCTATCGCTGACGTCACATCCGGAAGTTGGGCTTTCGCACTCCGAGAGGCGACTTTGAGTTAGGTGACTTGTCCCTGCGGATCAGTTTGCGGTGCCGCGCCTACTTCTGCCGTACGACCCCGCCAGCCGCGGTACGTTCGCGGACTTCCACGTACTTGTTCTTTGATTCGCGTGTGGATTTGGGCTTTTCCGAGAAGCGAGCCATCATCCGACTTGTGTGCGTTTGCCTCTGACCTAACAGTCCTAGCGGAACAAAAGAAGGCTTCGGTCGGGGCGTTCGTGTGTTGTGCACGTCGAAGCGCAAACTTTCGGAGGGGTCCGGACGCCGCCGGTCTCGTGTCAACCGCTAAAACGGTTTTGCGTTTGTTAAAAATAAATAAATAAATAAATACACCTCCGTTATTGACGCAGTCATTTATTCGGAGGCGCCCTTTTTCATTATTATTTCTGAAACTAAACTTGCGAGTAGACTTTGACCTTTTTTTTCTTGGTCATGTTATTTTTTTTCACTAATTAATTCTATCCCCACCCTAAAAAAAAAAAAAAAGTAAAATGTCAGAAAAGTATGACTCCCTCGAAAAACAAATTGAACTCGCCATTTTGTGACTTACTCTGTCGTTCTCTTTGTCCTGTTTATGTTTTAGACCGGTGCGTCAGCTAACAATGAATTTTTTTCTGGAAACCCTCCGAGTCATCCTGTTGTCCATCTGGTACAACGTGGAAGCCTTCCTTTATTGCTTTCTACCCAAAAAGAGGAAGAACATATCCGGTGAGGTCGTTCTCATCACGGGGGCCGGCAGCGGAATCGGCCGCCTGATGGCTGAGGAGTTTGCGAGTCACGGTACTACTGTGGTGTTGTGGGACATCAACCAGGAAGGCATGGAGGAGACGGCCAGATTGGCCAAGAGCAACGGGGCCCTTCGAGTTCACAACTATATTTGTGACTGTAGTAACAAAAATGAGGTTTACAGAGTGGCGGACCAGGTAAGGATCGGAGCATACACCCACCACGCCCCCTTTTTACGGGGTACTAAAGTCTCTGCATGACGCTATTTAGTTCTTTTAGGTTTTTGAAAGTACACAATATTGCAACCACAGCTTTATTTTCTTCATGATTTAATTCATCAATGAATTAGTTATGAGGCATGCAAGTATTCTATACACTGTTCCATTTAATTTTTTTTGTTATTAAAAGAAAGATTTTTTCCAGAAACGTCCCCCCCCCAAAAGGCCATTTCTCTCCTTTTACAAAAACCTAAATTTCTCTAGAACCCCCACACCCCAAATTATCCAATCATGCATGTCATCATCCTAACGCAATGATTCACCCCCCCCCCCTCCCCCCTTCAGGTCAAGCGGGAGGTGGGTGACGTCGGCATTCTCGTCAATAATGCCGGCATCGTGACTGGAAAAAAGTTCATGGATGCTCCCGATTCCCTCATCGAAAAGACAATGGAAGTCAACGTCATGGCGCACTTCTGGGTCAGTCTCGCTTATGCGTCGCTTGTAGGAAATTGCCTAATTGACTCATTCACACAGATTTTTGTTCTTGTTGTTTTTTTTGTTTTTTTTTGCCCCAACAGACCTACAAGGCCTTCCTTCCCGCCATGATGGCAAATAATCACGGCCATCTGGTCAGCATTGCCAGCTCCGCAGGACTCATCAGCGTCAACGGATTGGCAGGTACACCATCCCATTTCAGTTTTTGATGCTACGTTTAAAAAAAAAAAAATTTTTTACGTGTGTTCAGATGGCACTGACGTGGCACCCATTTGCCAGCCAGTCCCCGCAAACCTCATTTGGGGTTCTAAGTTCAAAACGAGCCCCAAGCTTTGAACCTTGCTTTTCACTCGGCGCCATTACGACCGCCTTTTCATCACATTTGTTCTTGATTTTACTGCTTGGTGCTTTCTACCGCCTTTATTATGGATTCGTCTTACTGTTTATTGTGTATGTTAAATCGCTCCATGTACAGCACTTTGTATGCAGCGATGGCTGTTTGAAAGTGCTCGAGAAATACTGCTGACTTGACTTGACCTCTGTGGTTAGCATACAAGTGAACGCCAAAAAACTAGCCGGCAAACCCTCGACAGCCGCCAATCGGTCGTTTGCTATTAGCAGAACAGCACAAGCACCGACGCGCTGTTTTGAGCCGGTGTCGTTCAGGAAGGCGAACACGAGCTTCATTTCACCATCTCGAGGTTTCCGCCATTTTGGGTCAGTGACAACGCGTTCCAATTTGCGCCCGCTATTTGATTGGAATTTTTCGAGATTTTGGTATCGATTGATTTCGAAAGTGAAAACTGACAGGATGATGAGGCGTGACATGATCTGATCTCGGGAGAAACCGCGCTCCGGTGAACTCAAAGTAACGGTGAGCATTCCGAGTGAAGAGGACTTCTCCAAAGCCATCCCTTCGCACTTTGTTCTCCGGCCGACGCTCGGACAGACGGACGCAACGTCAGCATTTTACCCTTTGATCGATGGCTTATCGTTCAAATGACTCCTCGTGTAATCATCAACTCGACTTTAGCGAGCAGATGGATTCGACCGTGTTCGGCCGTCATTTGGCTGCTGTTGTTTGGAATTCGGTCGAGCGCGGCGACCAAAACACTACGGACGATGGCCATTGGATTTGGACATGTCCGAATGTATTTTTGACATAGTGCAGTCGGGAGGCGGAAGGACCCCCGCCCCCCACCCCCCTGTGAGGTGCGCTCTCCCGCGAGCAAAGTCTTTCTCGTGACGTGCGTGCGCGCCAGGTGCTGCAGCGTGACTGCGCCAAGAGTTCACAGATGTCTCTTTTCGAGCTCGCTGCGAGCTCATCAAACGCGCGGCCGCTGGCAGCGAGCGGCGGTGATGCGGTTGCGCTGTGGAAATCGACAAATCGTTGTTGTCATAAATGCGCCGCAGCTGTCCACTCTCTGCCATTGGATTGGAGTTTTTTTTTTTCCATTTTCATAAAGTGTTTTTTTTTTGGGGGGGGGGGGGCGAAGGGGTGTGGGGGGGTGGGGGCTTGCGCCTCTTTGCCCGGCTGTAGTTTAAGACTACCACTGATCATAATTTTTCCATGTTTGACTTTCCAAGGTGCCTGAACATTTGTATCTCATGGAGCAGAATTTAGAAAGTGCCAAGAAAAAGTATTTCCTTTTTTTTTCTCCAATTATGATTCTTTTTTAAAAAATTTTATTTATTGACATACTTTCCCCACGTCAGTGTTTCAGATCATCAAGCAAATGTAAATATCAGTCGAGATAACTCAAGTCAACAAAATGCAGTTTTCATTTGGCGAGCTCATTTGGGGAAGGAAAAATACCGGTCGAAAGCTGGCCCCCCCCCCGAAAACAACGTTCCCTCCGAGCTTTGTGTGCCAGCAATAATGCTTTGCTTTCTCCCTCTCGGCGCACAGCAGATAATAATAATAAATAATAATAATAATAATAATAAAGCACCCAAGCTGTATTTTCCTTACATCCTCATACAAGAGAAATTGAAACGTTGAGTTGACGAAAGAAAAATGCGACGTGGGGGGTGGGGAGGGGGGGGGGGATGTTGGGCCAGCAGATGCGCGCGCGTGGACGAGGATGAGGTGCTGTCCCGAGTGGAGGAGGGAGTGGCCTCTTCGACTCTGACAAGACGACGGTCTTGTGCGGATGCGTCGATATCCGGAGCTCAACGTGGGCTTCCACTTGAGTTTGACTTCCAAATGAGTCCAATTCCTTCCGGCCGCCGCGTTGCAAGTCGACGAATATCCCAAGCACGGACGATCGGCGCTCGCCGTGCGAACGGAATGTTTGAAAGGAGCAACTGACCCTGTTTGAGGGTCAATTTCTTTCTTTCTTTCTTTCTTTTTTTGTGACCTACGCTTTCTCGTCCAATCCTTGCAGATTACTGCGCCAGCAAGTTTGCAGCAGTCGGTTTTGCGGAATCGGTGGGTCTGGAGCTCCTGGCGAATGGCAACGACGGCATCAAGACCACCATTGTTTGCCCTTACTTCATAAACACCGGAATGTTCGATGGATGTCGAACAAAGTAAGGTGTCTTGACGGGGCTGCTCTGCTCACGCTCTCCACACCACGTCTATCGTCACCCAGAGGACCGATCCGTATTAGTGAAAGTGGGGTGGGGGGGGTAGATGGCGCTGCGCTGGTAGTGGGCATTACGGTGACCTCGCCTACTTTGGCCAAAGCGCAGGGAGCTTTTTGACCCCCTACCTTGTGGTGTTCCGCAGATGGCCAAGACTGCTTCCGATCCTCGATCCACGTCAGGTCGCCAAGAAGATCGTTCATGCCGTCCTGACGGAGCAGGTCTTTCTTCTGATGCCCAAGAGCATGTACATCATTGCCGCTCTCAAGAGGTTAGTCTCTCCCGCTTTTTTGCCCGCTTTCACGACCGACTTTGCTTCAAAAATGGAAACGGCTCGCCGTCGTCTCGGACGCTTTGCTGGCTCTTTAATAATTGCAAAACGGGGGGGGGGGGGGGGAAATGTACTCGACGTTCCCCAGAAAGTGAGTTGAATGGAGGCCATGTTGACGCTGCAGGTCAAGATTTTTATTCGTCCCCCCCCCCCCTTTGGAATGTGAACAGTCCAATTTTTTGCCCAAAACAAATGTCATGCGTATCATATCATAAGCTATCGTGTGAGATGGATGTCGTGTGTGTGTGTGCGAGAGTGAAGTGGGCCACCCCCCCCCCACCCCCGACTAAGTAGCCCCCCCTCTCCGAGGAAACGGATCAACGTGATTTTCTCATCTCTCTCCGCATTACCTTTGGAGAAACATGTGGTCCATTTCTACGTGCGCGCGCGTAAACATAGACGGATACACGCAAGCGCAAACGTCTCTGGTGAATAAAAAATGGGTGGGGGGAGGGGGGGCGCTGACCCGCGGGGCCCTTCTGGCCGATAATGGATGTGACTCGTTGGAGCTCTCAGGGACCGCGGCTGCGCGCGGCGAGGCCATAATTGCTGGCTAAATGGCGGCCCTCTACACATGAAATTGTTCTGCCCATGACGCACCGAAAGGAGTTACGGTGGGTGTGTGTGTGTGTGTGGGGGGGGGGGGGGGGGAGCTCACCGCAGCGGTCAGGTTTTGTTTCACTGGTTTCGAGCTTCCAAAGCGGTGCTGATAAAAGGCCTCGCTTTTCTTGACGCACGATTGCTGGATTCTTTGTCCGCGCTCTATAGCTGTGTTGAAATGCTTTGCTGAAGCAAACGATCCGTGTTATGGGAAGCGTGAAGAGGGGAGGACGGTTATAAGCAAATCGGCCGTTGGGGGGTCGTCGGCCGCCATGTTTGGATCAATTGGACGTCTGAAAGACGGGTGTTGGCTGCAGGCTAACGCCCCCGCACGCCGGATAGTCGGGAGCAATCGGTCATTGGAGCAACTCTCGGACCTCCGTGAGCAGTTGACACCTTGGCGAAGGAACTTCCACGCCGCACCGCGACATTGTCACAGGAGGGGGTGTGGGGGGGGCTCGCGACAGCATATCCAAATCCATAGACATCCGTCACAACGGCGCGAGATGTTGGCACCGGGCAGTTTGTGTCGTGGGTGGTCTTTGGGGTCCTCGGGTCACATCCGCTTCAAATCGTCTCGCCTTTTGCGACGACGCAGTATTCCTCCCGAAGGCGGCTCAGATTCCGCCTCTGGGCCGGACAAGCAGGCGGAAGGCTCGTTCTCCACAAACCCGATTTCTGTGGCTTCAAAATGAACGTCTCCCAAATCAAACAAAGCGGCGCCTCTTTGAAACTGAATGCCCCCCCCCCCGCATAATTCTTCAACCCCCGAAGGCGATGCGATTTTTTATTTTCAAAAAATATCTTGCACTTAAGCGCAGGTAAGGGTCATCCCCGCGGGAAGGCCGCTCGTCACCGGCTTGTCTTTGGCCTGCGTTTTGAGAGGGACGTGCCGTACAAAAAAAACAACAAAAAAACGTTCCCTTTCATTCGCCGCGCGGCTCAGCCTTCGCATAAACGTCCCGAGCGGGAGCAGCGCTTGCGGCGGCTTAAACAACATGAGACGTGTCCGCCGTGGCCAAACCAGTAGCGCGGCTGTCCGAAACCCCAGCCCCCAACTTGTGAGGTTTGGTGTGTTAGAATTAAAAGAAAAAAGGAAAAAAGAGAGAGAAAGGACAACATTCGCTGGAAATTTGTTTGCGGTCGGATTTGCACCAATCGATTTGCAAGGATTTTTTGGGGGGGCGGGCCCCAAATTGTCTTGCATAGTAATCAACGCAAGTGAATTTAGTAAGAATCCTCATTTTGAAAAGCCACATTATGGCTTTCGTAGTTGCTCTTTCAGGGGACAAAATAGAGGAACCGGAGCACCACACGAGCGTCGAAACGGCTGCCTGGCATGTTGCATCAGGTTCTGACTAATTGCTAGTTCAATGTTCAGATGCTTCAGCCGTTGGAAAATAAGTCGAGGAGTCGGCAAAGAGCGCCGAGGGGCGTTGCCGGACGGAAGCTTTGAGGAAGATTGGTCGCCCTGACTCGTCTTGATTCTTTGTCTTCTCATCGCCCGGCGAGTTTTGCAGACGCCTGCTTCCTTGGTGGCTCGGGGACCTCCTCGGCATTCGGGTGCGCGTGCGCGCTTTGCGTTCCCGCGTGCGTTGCCTCTGATGAGAACGCTTTCACCCGTGCCGTGTTCTCGTTGTCTCCGTGTGGGCCATTTGTCGGAGGAGAGAGCCATTATTGTGTCTGGCAAAGCTTTCCGCTTCATGCTAATGGGGCTCGCGCCTCGCCCGTCGTTGCTCTTTAATTCCGCTAAAAGCAGACTTGGAAGAAGGGCTTGTCGCACGAAGCGTGATTGTCTCGGTTTCCGAGGGTGTCGGTCCTCCAATAGCCGAAAGCCGCCACTGATTTTGGTAGGAAGACCCCATTACATTTGGACAAGCGATTTTATTTGACTTCATTTTCAAACGTCGGTCAATATTGACCGTGTCCAAGGCCGACCATCCCGCGTTGCGCAACCCCCGTTAGCCAGGAGGTTAGCCCGCCGATAAAGTCGCGTCCGGTTCTCCTTTTTAGTGGCTGCGTAGAAAAGCGACGCCAACAGAGGGAAAACATTGAAAAGTTTCAATTCCAGAAGCTCCCGACTGGAAGGAACCGTCCTGCCCACGCAAAATCATGTCTAAATGATTCTAATTTCTTTTTTTTTTTTTTTTTTTTGGAGCGTAATATCAACAACAGAGTTGAAAACGAGTCATTAGTTGTCCTTTCCAAATGACTTCTTCCAAAAAGTAATTGAGTTACTCAGCAAAGCCCTCGTGATGTTTTTTTCGATGATTGTTTTAGCGCTCGCGCAATGAATCAGGAAAAGGATCCATTTGGGAACATTGGGCATTTATTTGAAGTCTACAGACTGCAACTTGCCGGATGCATCCAGGTCAAATGTCTCCAAAGTCCTGATTGAGTACTCGTCGTCACGACATCCCTCTGACGGTGTTTTTCTTTGCTCCTTTTCCGCAGAGTCCTCCCGGTCAAGCAGGGCCTTCTGCTCGGTCACTACTTGGGAGCCTTCAACGTGATGGACTCGTTCCAGGGCCGGAACCGAAAAAAGGACTGAGGCCAGAGATGACGTGAAGATGAGAGGATGACCCAAATGGCGGCGGAGCGATGACGTCCTCCATTTTCACGTCAGCGCTTCAGATCGAGTCCTCTTTGCTTTCGGGGCAGTCGAGACGCCGTCCTCCTACTTGTGTATAATCTGTTTTTTAAGCAATTGCGGTCTGCGCTCTCTCTCCTGGTTTCCGAGCTGACCTGAAATACTCGAGATGATGGAAGGGAAACGCTTTGACTCGTCGAAGCGTGTTGAAATGTGCGCGGCCGCGGATTATCGCGATTCGATGGGCGGGGCCCTCGTAGCACGTTAGGAAAATTCTAATATACAAATGAAGCGACTGTTCCTTTTCATTGTTCAAAATGTGTCTGTCCTTTTCACTTGTGAATTCTCGACCGGTCACTCGCGGGACCCGTTTTTCTTTCCTTTGCCGAGGAGAGCCACGCCGCTCGTCTAAATTGTTTTTTCACGCCTTTGGCCGCCCCTCTCACATGTACTCGGGTGCGACTTGTCTTTCTTAACATTGGAACTCGGACCGGCACTCCAAATCCCCCGTTCTACAAGATTGGCGACGTTGTTTTGGGCCAATGCTGTTGCCGCGCGGCCACAAGGTGGCGGTAGCGTACCAAAAGTACTTGCCGCGCGCCAGAAGAAGAGCTGCTCGCAGTGAAGGCGCAATCATCGCCACAATTTTGCCAAACTTTCCCAGAGTGCAATTTCGGTCATCCTAGTGTAAGTTGAGGGGTTCGTAGGTTTTAAATGGATTGCTCTACGTTTAGAATGGGCAAAAAAAGGAGAGGACGACTTCGTTTGAACACAGCTCTACTCTTTTTATTTTTTTTCTTCTCAACCGCTCCCCCGCTAACTCTCCAAAGAACACTCCCCCTTCCGGTAACGACCCACTTTCCTGTTTTTCTTCCCCAATCACATGTAAGCAACATAAGAATATTTCAGGACGTATTAGAGTATAATTAAGGTAATTAACATAAAAGAAAATAATGCTTGAATATAAAATGATAATAACAATTTAACAAAAGCTTACACTAGCATGAAATCATACGATGCTCAAACATAAAAGAATGAACCATGTCACCTAAGCTTCCAGATGTTACCCACAACCGGTGAGTATTTTTTCAGTGTCTTGACGGACTGCCTTCGCTTGTGGTTTGCTGGGGCAGCTGTCTGTGGGCGAGGGGCGCGGTTGCCGACCCGTCGCCGCGCAAATTCGCAGGCCCGCATCGATTATACTGCATATTGCGGGCCCGGATAAATACGCAGGGTTCCGCGGTTGCCCGGATTATTCGAATGAGAATCGATCCACCTGGGCAACGTCGTCTCGGAACCGTCGGCGGAATCTCCGATTGATTCCGCGTCACTTTGCCACGACGATTCGAGCCGGTTCGCCGAATCTGGGGTGGAAAGACCCAACACGGTGACGTGAATGAGCGCCGGTTTCGATGCTCCAAAATCTCCAGCGGTGTCGTCAAATGGCTCAAGTCTGAGAGGATGCAATTACGGGCCAGATGGCGCGTTCACGTGATGAGTTCCGGCAGTATTTCACTTTGCCGTTAACTGCGTGATAACGCGATGCCGAACGCGAGCCAAAGTGCGTTTTGGGAGAGACGGCGTGAAGCGGCAGCGATTGTGACCTCCCAAACTCCATAACAGGAACATCCTGACGACACGGCGAGCGACATCTGCCAGCTCCGAGTGAGCCAACGACCAAAGAGATGACGACTCTCAGCTGGATTCTGAAATGAGCCGACTGGCGAATGCGTGCTCCACGGGCTTTCTCTAAGACGCGACACCACAGTGGTTGCTTTGGGATATGTCTGCGCGGCATGGCTCGCGCTTGCACGAAAAGTTGACGTCAGAGAGTGGAGGCAAAAGGCTTTCTGCAAACACAACTCGGGTACTTTTAGCCGCTCAAAGCGAGAATGAAAAGACGGCACAATTCAGGTCATCTTTTGAACGAATCCAAGGTCTCGGCGGACGACCGAACGCTGGGTGACACCCCGATGATGACACCCGGGGATGAGCTCCCACCGTCACCCGAGTGGGGAGCTTTCACCGTTTGAAACTATTTGCTGTTGATCCGGGCCAGGTCGAAGACTCGGGATGAAAATTCTCGGGGGAGAAAACATCCCGCGTTTGCATGTCGCGCGCACGCGAATTTAATTCAGACTCGGGAATGAAACGAGGCAAACGAAGTGATCAATTTAGACGTTATGAACGACGGGCCTCGGGAAGTCGATCCCAGTTTCCCAAATGGCCCACAGTCGCCTCATCTTGTCCTGGGTGGTGCGCTGCTGCCATCTGCTGGCGTTTTCCTGTAAGACATTTGAAATCATCGGTTTGGGATTTTTGCCTTCCGACACCGCCGCGATAGAATACAAAGCAAGTTGTCGTGACGTGAGGCCCTTAATTAGCGGCCTTGTCAAAATTGCCAGAAAGTCCGCTAAATTAAGGCTAAGCCACACAAGTGCCAGCTTGACCTCTCTTCCTCTCATTTTGCCCTCCTTTATTTCTTCCCGGTACTCCGGATAGTTGCGGGGCTCTTCTCATGTCTCTCAAATTCCAACGTTTCTCGCTCCTCAGGACACCGAATGCGACCCGGAAGCATTTGGACGCCGTCATCGTATTGTAAGTTGAGGGGTTCGTTGTTTTTCAGTGGATGGCTCTTCTTTACAAACGGAGAGATGGAATCCTTTAATGCAGTTTATTAAAAGCATTAAGGAGCTGATGGGCGCTTCTTTGAAACAAAATGTCCGTCTGGCATTCATGCAAAAGAACTCAAATCTTTGTCTGATCATTCCAAATAATTTTGTCGCATGGCTTCAGTTGCCTTTGGCCACTGCGGGTGGTCGGCCGGGTGGTTTGGACCTTTTTTTTTTTTTACTTACAATATGTGAGACCAGCAATCGGGAATTGGGTATTGAAATGCTTTGAAGGTATTCAAATGCTTTGAATTGACTGATTTGAACGGTGAGAGGCAAACGTGACAAAGTATGCGGTAGTTTGAGAGAGAGAGAGAAGTGGTGGGTAGCGGCGGGGGGGTAAACGTAATCCGTGAACTCAGCGATCCATCCGCTCTTCTGGCTGTTAAACGGCAAGCATGGCGCGGCAGCGGCACGCCTCCAGCAACTCGGCCGCTGTTCAAGCCACGACAGTCAATGAAGCTGAGCACTTCTATGGTGAGTAAGGGAGCAACAATATTTTCTGGAAGGGACAAAACCGCATTTCATTCAACGTGCCTTAATATCAACAAGTCCCAATCTGAAATACTAGGTTGAAGGCTCATTATTGTTAGATTTGTTGTTGTTGTGGTTGCAAAGCTCATTGAATGAATGACTGCGTATGGAGACTTGAGCCATTTTCTCCCGCTCCTGTTTGAAGCTGTCTTGTAGCTCGTGGGACACTCTTGCGGCTGTCCCAAGTCCCAATGGCAGCTGTGCTGCTTCACTGACAAAACGTTCAATTTGTGCATTTTCTCGGCGAGGCCAACGAAAGCGGACATGCGGATAAAAGCAGCTTGGAAAAGGGATGGCGGAAGACTGGAAGAAGGTGACGGCGTTTGATTGGACTTCAACGCTGCCCGTTGAGTTTGTTTCCTGTTGGCCTACGTATGAGAACCTGCAGCGCTTTCTTTTTCGGATTTCAAATTCAACAAGCCCACCGCCACACCTCGATGGTAGCGAATTGATTCGCTACGCTAACTAGCGCTCAACTTTTTCATTCGCGGTAACTTGACGATTTGAGGATGAGGACTCCTCATGGTTTTCTTTCTTTTGGATGACGGCAAGATGGGGAATCGAAGGTGGAAAATCTAATGTGTCATTCGTCATTTCCCGCCCGGTATCCTCCACTCTCCAAAAGCGTCACCATCCACAGTACCGAATTGTCTGACTCCCAGCAACGGAGTTGCTCCTGGAACCACCTGCTCCTATTTTAGTCGTCACTCGGATTAAGATGAGCTCAAGAGTGCATTAACGCTCGGGTAATGCTGTGGGATTACCTGAGCTCGGCCTATTTCACCAAGGCGCTGACGCCGTTTCCTTGCTCGTTGTTGTTGCGCCGCTCTTCCTCATCCTGGTACTTTACAGTCAAGCCTGGACATTGAAAGTGCTCGATAAATACAGTTGAGTTGAGTTCTTGCTGATGTCAGACTGGTGGTTGCGTAGGCTGTAGTCACCCCCGCCCCGCACCACCATTACCCCCCCCCCCCCCCCCCAGGTTGACTTGGGGACCAGCCCGCCTTCTACCGCAATTGACTTAGATAGTATCGTATCAGATAGTCGAGAAAAGTAGATCGTAGTCTTGTTACGTTTCTAAAAACATGCTTTGCGTACAATAACAACAATAATTCTCGTTGCCACGGCACGGTTGCCTTTCCGCCGGCTCCGAATCCGCCGGCTCCGAATCATTTCCTTTTGTCAAGCGTCCCTTTTCCGCAGATGATTCCGTTGCGGTTGAGGTTTTTATCTTTTTCATGTCCTCAGGTGAGCCACGCCCATTTGATCCTTTCTTCAGGGGTCCTGTCCATCAAAGGTCAGCCAGTCCTTCGTACTCGTGATCAAGGCCGCTCGGCGCCACTTGACGGGATTCAGCCTCACGTTGAGCGTTTTCATGTTCATCAAGTCGCTGTATTGCACGGTGTCGCGTTGCGCTGTATTTTAGGTCTTGGGCCTCGCGGGAGAGACTTTTCGTTGAACGCTTCGACCCGTAATGTCTGTTTAACGTCCGAATTTTGTAGAAAGAAACAGACGGCGGACTCCTTTTCTCCTGTCTCAACAGAAGCTACACCGATGTGTTCTGCTGTTGGATCTTTCTCCTTGCCGTTCTTTCATACGGTGCCCTTGGAATAGTGGGTGAGTCCTCTTCGGCACACGCGCCTTTCTTAGATTGTACGGCATCAACTTCCGTTGCAATTTTGAGGACCGATTGGATGAAAACTCCCCCAAAGTTTGCCTGCCTGGCGATAAGCTCCATCATTTTCAGTTGGCATACGCGATGATTTTAACTAAAGGCTCTGTAGCACCCCTATAGAGCTCCTTCCACTCAAGAGAGAGGGGCGGGGGGGGGCATATTAAAGGCATTGAGGGGGGCAAATATTCTGAATACCCTAGAGACGGTACTTGCATTGAGTCCATTGAGTGTTCAGTGTCCAGTCGAGTGTTACTTTTCTCAGCTCAAGGAGCTGGCGTGGCCTCTCGCCACCTCTGGAGGTCAGGAGGTCAGCTTGGGACTCCTCCTCCCTGTGGTGGGAGAGCCCAATCCGCCCCGTGATCGCACACAAATGTGAACATTTCAGATGTATGGATGGGCGAATCACCGCAGTAAGGAAGTTTGCAAGCCTTGCGCTTAATTCAAGCCTGAATGGGAGAATTGTCACCCCCTGTTGCATATCGTCAATGAAATCTCGAGATCGATGTGTACATTGGGAATGTAGCAAACGGAAAACTCCGAAAATGTTTCATGCTCGCTCGCATTGCTCATCATTTCATTTGGGGGTGAAATCTTTTGCTCTGTTTTTTTCCAGCCCGGTTCCACGGTGACCCCAGGAAGGTGCTCCTTCCAACAAATAGTTACGGAGAATTTTGTGGTCAGAAGGGAACCGCAAATGCGTGAGTCATTCATATCTCATTACTTCCGATGCATATTTGCGCACGGAACGCCTTGACAATATCCCAGCAATGGTCAATAACAACTGAGTTAAAAAAAACAGAATGACGGGTTGCTGTTTGGCGCTCCGAGATCTTAGAGGTGGGAAGAGGAGGGGGTGAGGGGGTAACCCCCATAGACAGACTCTAACCATTCATTAAAAATGAGGCTTAGTTGAATAAATGGGAAGAAGAGAAAGTCACTTGAAAGAGGAAAACACCAGCGACGACACTAAACACGCCACCTTAGGCGGAAACACTTCAGGATTGGACGCGGAAGCCGACCAGATGGGTAGGAAAGTCCGCTCGTCTGAACTGGGAGGAGATACGATTACAAAACAAGACAAGAATGCGCCACAAAAGGGACATGAGGCAAAATAAATGGCATTTCGTGGGCATGCCAAAGGCAAGACTTCATCAAGTGACATTGGAGTGCCTTGGTGAACTCAAGCTAACAATGCCGAGTTGATGATGATGATGACGACGATGCGTTTTTTTTGCAGGAAGAAGCCCGTTCTCTTCTATTTCAACATCTTGAAATGTGCCAACCCTTCTCTTCTCATCAACCTGCGGTGCCCAACAACTCAGGTAAGAACGGCAAAACGGGATTCGTTGAAAAGTGCCTCAGTTTCAATGATGGACGACGACGGCGGCGTATGCTCTTCACCCCGCCTTCCTGTTGCTGTTTATTTATTGACTGATCGATTTGTTTTTGCTTGTGTCAGATCCACAGAACAATAGCAACACAGTTTGGCCAATCGCAGTCTATTGACTTTTCAACTCTTTTTTTTCTTTTTTTTTCTTATTAGTTGTACAGTTCAAAATGTACACACACACGTAATTAATACCGTATTGGCCCGAATATAAGACGGCCCTGATTATAAGACGACGCCCTCTTTTTCAAGAATCAAGTTCGAAAAAAAGACTTTTTGAACACCAAATTAATTTTTATACAGAAAATACTTACAGTACAGCTGAAACAAATGTTTATAACAATATATTTGTGAGAAAAAACATGTTATTTTGCCTCATTCAAATCTTAATATCTGAAGATTTAATTATGTAAACTAAAGTGCAATCACATTCATAAATGAATGACATCTGGTTTTTGAAATGTAAATTACATCATAACTTCTCCTCAGCTGCCGGTTAACCTGGCCGATCTTCGGCCCACTTTTCTCCAGATTGTCGCTACGTATCGCTTCTATTATTTTCTTTTCTTTCTTACCGCTACTTTTTTATTTTTCTTCTTCGTGCTACTGCTATTTTTATTTTTGGCAGGGGTTCACTTTGGCCTGGGGAGTCAAGTTCAACATTCGCTTCAATGATATCTGGCGCCATCTAGCGTCGTGAATGGGTATAATGTCTTGACCCCGAATATAAGACGACCACCACTTTTTCAGTCTTATGTCAATGCAAAAAAACACCGTCTTTTATTGGGGCCAGTATGGTATTTGTGTATGTGTACGTGTTTAGCTCAGTGACTTGATGGTTCCCCAACCGTCTTGTGCTTTCAGATGTGCGTGTCACGGTGCCCAGACAAATTTGCCACTTATACCGAGATGCAACGGGAGCACAAAGCGCGCAACGGTTCCTGGCAGTATTACAGCCAGTTCTGCAAACCTGGTTTTAATAACCCTGACAAGGTACCGGTCCCAATCGACATCGCATCCAAGTCCATCCGCATCTTGGCCTGGACTGATATTGATTTGATTTGTTTGGCTTCTTCTTGCAGCCGCTATCGGAGGTTCTGCGAGACGAGGATTGTCCCTCGGTGATTGTGCCAAGTAGACCATGTAAGAATGACTCTCGTTGTTGTCACCTTATTCACAATCGATGAGGTTTTCGGAACACCACATCACATGAATAAATTGTGTGTGTGTGTGTGTGTGTGTGCCGCGGTCAGTTCTCCAACGATGTCTACCAGATGTGATCGCTCGTAACGGGACGGCGACGGTGGCCAATAAGACGAGGTTCCAAGATGCTCTTGAAACGGCGCGCAGTGTCACCGAGCTCCAAGATGCCGCCGAGTACGCCGTATTTTCCACGCTGCCCAGTTTGCAGCTTGTTTCAAAGCAATAAGCTATTTTTGTTTTCTTATCCGATCCAGTCGCTTAACTCATTCACTCCCAAAGACGTTTTTAAACGTCTTTTCAGACTTGGCTGGTACTGAATGAGTTAACACTGAACATCTTTTTTTTCTTGACAGTTCTATTAGCTTGTTTATGCATTTATGCCTTTTACAAGAAACAAAGCTATCACGGCGGCAAGAGTATTTTTCCAAATTTGTAGCCGCGGCCGTTTTGTGGCTAATAATGTGGCGGTTTAAAAGAAACGACCAACCAAAAATCCGGCAATGACGAGCTGGCAGAGTTTGTGTTCAGAATTGCGGTTGACGCTGATGCCCCTTCTTTTTGCGAGGAGGCTCCGCAGGTTCTCACTCGGGTTGAGGTGGCGAGTGATTCCTTACTGATGGCTGCCCGCTCCTTTTGCAGAGGCATCAGAGGACTCGCCGAGCCTCGGCAGCTGGCCTTGAAGATCGTGGAAGACTACGCCAAGTCTTGGCCGTGGATTGTTGGGTAACTCGCATGCTCGGAATTTGCAGCCACTGCACGTATGATGTCCTGGGAATTCCTTCACCGCCGTCTCGCTTTTGAGGATCATAGCTCAAGTCACCGTATCTCGTGACGGTTCTGTGTCACCCGTGATGGCGGACATCATTTCTTGAGTTTGGGGTTGTCTGAGAGTTCACTCGTTCAGAGCGCAAGGCTAGCGGTGCAAGTTGAGGTCCGACTTTCACGGATGTAGCAACGGAGCCAACGCTTCGCAGAGTCACTCGGAATTCGCAACATCATCCGGCAGTGATATTGTGTCATTTTGAGAAAAGCTCTCCCGCAGCAGGATATCCGAAGGGAGGCGTGAGGGGGCTTCCTTTGCGTCGTCATCTAGTACCGCGTTTAGCGGTCGCTGGCCGCCTCGTGTTCCGAACCCGCAAAAGAAATCCGCAACGGGCCCGTTGTCGGTCCAGAACATGCGTACATGTCGTGGGAACAAGTTAGCAATGACGACTTGGCTGAGCGTTTCCGAATTGTTTCAGATGCTGATGTCTTTCATTGTTGTCGTGTCCCCCCCCAGAGGTCTAGCGGTGTCCTTGTTGTTTAGCCTGGCCTTTATCGTACTGCTGAGATTCACAGCCGGGCTGATGTTGTGGGCAACCGTCATCACTGTCACGCTCCTCCTCGCACATGGTACGTTTCGCCCGTCGGCCGATTCGCTACAATCGGTGTTCACATTGTGAGCTGGGAGTGGCATTCACCGAGCCTTCCCGACGTAGGTCTGTGGCACTGCTCGGTGGCCCTCGCCGCACTGGGACACAATCGAGGTTCTGACGTCTCCATTGCGCAAGTTGGACTGCAGACGGATCTCGGAGTCTATCTGCAGCTCAGAGAAACTTGGATCATTTTATGTACGTAAGTGGCGCTTGGCTTCTTCCACCTTCTGTCATTCAGCTCAATCCTGACGTGCGGGCAACTCTATGAGCAAACAATTCATCTCGGACATCAACGAGCACGCATGTCAAGGTCGCGTTTGTTCTCGCTTTGCCTTTCCCAGTGGTGGCGCTCGGAGTGACGGAGGTTTCCATCTTGTTGATCCTTGTCATCATGAGGAGGAGGGTCAAGTTGGCCATTGCCCTGCTTAGAGAGGCCAGCAAGTATGTCCATCTGAATGGGGGGGGGGGGGGGGCGCGATTCCTGCCTGCTAACATGTATTTGCTTTGACTCTTTTGCAGAGCCGTCGGCCACGTCATGTCAACCCTCTTTTACCCGCTCGTCACGTTTCTTTTGCTGACTGTTTGTATTTCCTACTGGGCGGTGACCGCTGTGTATCCTTTGAGAAACGGTCCAAGATGGCAAAAAAGAGCTTGCCGTTAAATTTGCCCCAACCGTCCAAACACATCATGTTCATTTGCCCCAAGACGGCTGGGAGAGGCTCCGGGAGCATGCTCGTGAGGAGAAGCGGATTCAAAAGTGGATGGACGGATGGACGTTTTTATCTTGACCTCAAATTGGACAGACGATCCAAATTCGCAGTCTCCAAAGTCTCCAGTCGAGCGGCCCCAAAAAGGACGTCGTCGTATCACGTCCGAACGCAAAGCAGCGAAACTCACGCTTGCCTCAGCCTGGGGTTCCGTCCCAATTCGCGACAATCGGCGTCGAGGGGTTCGGAGATCGTCAGCAATGCAGACTTTGTTCGAGCATCGAGAGATTCTCTCAGTCATTCTCCCGCTCTCATACGTGCTTTGCCTTTGCGGTCAATGCGGCTCTTTTGCCACTCAATCGATCTTTCTCTTTCACTGACGCTGCAAACCAGTTACTTGGCATCCTCGGGTGACGCCGTCTATAAGGTGGTGTGCCCTGATGGAAGCTGTCCGCATAACAACAGCACTTGCAACCCGCAGGTAAGAGCATCTCGTTTCCAGTTGCAAGTTCAGAGATTCTTTGAAACCATTTTTGTTGTCAAGAGACAGTATGAAATGGAGGTTTATTTTTTATTTTTTTTTGGTATTACCTGAGAATGTTTGAGGTCAGTTCGATCCAAATAGATTCATCAAAAGATACTTTTTTTTTCAAAAGTTTGGAATAGCACGAAAAGAATAGCGTCAAGCCCTTAGAGAAACCGCAACACTAAAACGTGCAGCCCCCCCCCCCCCTAATCTTTGCAGTAACCGCTTTCTTCCGTTCCCTCACGCGGCAGACTTTCAACAGAAGCGACATCTCCAAAGAAAAGGCGTGCGCTGGTTCTCAGTGCCTGTTTGCATTTTACGGCGGGGAGACGGCCTACCACCGTTACATCTTCCCGCTCCAGATGGCCAACTTGCTGATTTTTCTATGGCTGGTCAACTTCGGCTCGGCCCTGGAACAATGCACGCTCGCCGGGACGTTTTCCAGCTACTACTGGGCCAAGAGGAAGCCTGAGGACATCCCTCCTTGCCCGCTCTTGTCGTCCTTCGGCAGGGCGCTCAGGTCGGACAAATATGCGGGATTGGGACAGCCTTGTAAGAAATGGCCCGGCGGCTCACGTTGATCAAGTGGAGGCCAAAAAGGCAACGAGCAATGTGCTAAGATTCTCTTTGCTCAGCGCATCTCTTTGTTGATGCTTTGAGAAGTCGCGCTTCTGGTTGGGTGACGTACATTCACCAACCGGGGATCGGCAACACGCGGCTCTGGAGCGACATCTAGTGGCTACCTGGAGCTTTATAAAAAAAATGATTGAAATGGAAAACGATTTTGATAGTAGGCTAATATAGCTTAAATAGATGTAGATACATGTTGCCGCTCCGAAAAAGGAGCGCTGTGGTGATGTCTTTTTAAAAACGTACACTTTATTTATGCTTTTAACAGTCTCGACAAACGCAGACGCGTCTGTGTCCGACTCTGTGCCTTCTCGAGTTCGACTCGAGGCGTTCAAAGACAGCCTCAGAAAATGTATGTGTGTGTGTGTGTGTGTTTATACTGTATATATCTATAGAGAGAGAGAGATTCTTTAAACTTCAACTTCACCCCCCACCACCACCAATTTTGTTGTCACCACTCCTCGAACCAGTGTCCAACTGGAACGAAAAGTAACTTTTGTCCACCTCGGACTGTGTGCAGGTATCACACGGGCTCTTTGGCCTTTGGGGCTCTCGTTCTCTCGGTTGCCCGTCTTTTTCGGATGACGCTGAAATACTTGGAGAAGAAACTAAAAGGTTGACACCCTTCCATACAGTGCTCCTGTAGCGAGTGTAGGCTTTCTTCCGTTCGCAGCTGACTTTTTGCTTTTGCGTCCCTGTAGGGGTTGACGGCGGCCCTTGCAGATTTATCCTGTGCTGCCTCACATGCTGTTTCTGGTGTTTGGAAAAATTCATTCGCTACCTGAACCAAAACGCTTACATCATGGTGAGTTTCATGGAGCGCGATGTGATGCGGCTCTGGGTAAGGCCGTGATTGCAGACAATATTGATGATATGTTTTCCATTAGGTGGCAATCGATGGCAAGAACTTCTTGAGGTCGGCTCAAGAGGCATTCTTCCTTCTCATGAGGAACGTGGTCAGGTCAGGCTCGCTTCGGCCCGATCCGGCCCGATCGTTCGGTGCCGTGAAAAAGTCTTTTGCGCTCTTCTTCACATTCTCATGATGAATGTTACTTTTCTCATTATGATGATGATGATTATTGCATAGTTTCCTCACTTCAGAATATTAAAAATCATCAAACGGAAAGATTGGATTTAAATGACCCATGTAAACTTAAAATGAGCATTTTTTTGATATACAGTGTGTGTGTGTGTGTGTGTGTGTGTGTGTGTGTGTGTGTGTGTATATATAATATATATATACACCGGTGTATATATAATTTGCTTGTGCTGTAGTTGCACGACAACGGTGCCATCCATTTTTATTGACATCCTTTTTTTTTTTTAAAATCTGTCTTCTCCAGGGTTGCAGTTGTGGACAGAGTAACTGATTTTCTGTTGTTTTTGGGAAAGGTAATGATAGCAGGAGGAGTCGGTAAGTCGTGAGTTTTTTATTTATATTTTTTAACGGTCCATGTGGAGAATCACACAAAAGCCCCCCCTCTACCCCCCCATCGATGTTTCAGGTGTGTTAACGTTGCTTTCGCTCACCAAGAAGATTGCTCTTTTCCAGGAGGAAGTCCCCCATCTCCACTACTATGAGGTTCCTGTCATGGTAATTCCCAGCAGCCATTTCGACCCGCAAACCGTAGCTTTTGGTCAACAGTAGGTGAGCATTCCTTTGTTACTTCTTTCTCAGACAACCGTGCTGGGCGCCTACCTGATCGCCGATGGTTTCTTCGGTGTTTACGCCATGTGCGTCAACACGTTTTTCCTCTGCTTCTGTGAGTACGGCACCTCTGCGTGAAAATATTCCCCCACCCGATCAGCAGGCAACTGCGCAGCCGGCCGCTACCTGTCACCTTGACGCCCGTCATCCAATCGCCGTTCAAGGAAGCGAATATACATGCGCGTCTGTATTTTCGGACGGTGGAAAGCAGACAACTCGCGCGAAAAACACGGCTATGGCATTCCTCACGGGAAAAGACAAAGCAAGCTCACGTTCTCTCGCTAGCGGCACCGCCACCGTTCCATTCAAAATGCGCTTCAGGTCGTTGAGGTTTGTCCTCACCTGTTTTTCCCTTCTCACTCTCCGTCGCCTTCCATGTCTGTATGGCGACCCGTTGCCTCTCCTCTCCCCGCTTTCCTTCCCGTAAGCAAATTAGGTGACGACTTGGAGCGAAACGACGGAAGCCCAGAAAAACCTTACCTCATGTCACCGGAGTTGCACAGGATTCTGGGGAAAGCCTCGCGCTCACGTTGAAGCCAATCCTTGCGGCAGGAACTGCGGAAGGAAGAAGAGACTTTTTTTCCAGGGTGGGCCGTGCAGTTTCATAACTTGACGTATCACGTTGGGCCGGATTGGACAAACGACACGGGAACCATTTGTCGGATTCTCTTCACGCTTCTGGCTCGGAGGCAGTCACAAGCAGAAGGACCTTGGAATCGTCACTTCTGTTCAACTCGAGAGGAATTACCTTGACTGCCTTTTGGAAGCGGCTTTCATCTCTTCCAAAGTCTGGTATAATATGAACGTGAATGTGCGATGGGTTGTTTTCAGACCAGTAGAAGTCGAGCGATGCAGAGAGGTCCTGGGTGGTCGAAAAGATCCCCCCGCCCCCTGTTCTGCAACTTCAAGTCAATGCGCGACCTGGCGGTGAAATGCCTGTCATTACAAGTCCAATTGAAATGAATGCAATCATTCACATCGAACCTTAATTGTGGACCAACCTTCGGCGGGCCGGATTAAAAAGACCAAAAGGTCGGATTCGGCCCGCGGGCCGTAGTTTGCACACCTCTGCACTACACCATCGGCGACGCTTGCACACGTCACTAAATGTCAAATTGAGTCACCCAAATGAGTCACAGTAGCGGTGCTCTTTGTTCAGAAAAGCCACAAGTGTTACTTGTAAATTTCAGGATCCGCTTAGTATCGATGCATAACAACCACGCTGCTGCTCCGACTACAACTATTCCAGTCATGACAATATCACATAAGAAAACACTGCGATTGGCTGGCAATCGGTACAGGGTGTCCCCCGCCTACTGCCTTAAGACAGCTGGGAGAGGCTCCGGCTCACCCTGAAGATCAGATAATGGATGGATGGATGGACCTAAGAAAACAAACAAAAAGAATACATCAAGGTTTGCTGCTTGTATGGTATGAGGAGTAATCCTAGATGAAAAGTGACATATTCGATGTTGTTCTTGTTGTCCCTCTGTTTCCTAAATAAGATGTTGTGTAAGATGCACCGCAATGAACGGATGCCCTTTTCAATCTGATGATTGTATGTTTATTGTACAGGGATATAGAAGCACTCGAGTATTTCCTGTGTATAATGTTACTGTGATGATCAATGTGGAAGTAAACCGTCATCATGTAAAGAAAAACGACATGTAGATTTGGGGGCTGATCTGTTTTCCCCAAAAAGGGTGTGTGGGGGGGTCTGTGCGGGTGCGTGTAATAGGTGACTGAAAGGTCTGAAGATCTTCAGCATCCCGGGGCTTTGTAGGTTTCGGCCGTCTGAAGTTGAGTGAACAGAAGTGCGTTGGTTTGCTTTGCGGACGGATGCGCCACATCCAATAGGGCGGACGAAGTGACGTGTCACTACAAGGCGGCAACCTTCTCGACGCAGGGTGCCGCCAATGCCTCGACAGTCCACCTGTGGGGAGGACCGTTTGGGTGTGTCCGTGCCGGTTGGATGGAGGGTTGAATCGGTCGGGAAAGAGACGCCGAACCGCCAGAGAGACGAGCAACAACCGCCACGCTCCCTCCCCGCGTCTTCTGCCCCGTCTGACTCGAAGGTGCAATTCCGCGTCAACTAACGAATTAGCTCACCACTTTGGACATTTCCGACTCGGACAGCGAAGAAGTCGTCACAATGCCGGTGAGAAGGGGCCATATGGCGCCCCCAAATACTTTCTTGGACACCATCATCCGAAAGTTCGAGAGCCAGAGTAAGTCGAAAACACCTCCGACACCCTGACGAAAACTTTCGCGCGTTCGCCGGTCGAGCTCTCGAGATCGTGATTCAAGCTCGATGGACATGTTAGGATGGAAAACCGGGAAGAAAAACCCAAACTAACTCGTGTCCATAAAATGCCCGGCTTGATGTTTTCTCACCTTGAAATCAATATTGTGCCATGCGAGAGCAGCAGTTTCACCAGCGCACACAAATCGGCGTCAAACTCATCCCCGACAGCCTTCTACATTGGGACGATGTTACCCAACCGACATGATTGAATTCCAAATGTACTCTTTTTCAAATGCCGTTTTACTTTTGAACGGGTTTATTTGACCAAGTCTATTACTTTAATGATTTGGGATTTTTAAAAAATATGACCATGATGTCACCTCCCCCGGTTTTTCATAATGGCCATATCATTCGGAAGTAGTTTCACTTCAACTACTAATTCGATGTGAGTTTTTATTTGGTAACACTACGTACAGTGTGGAATGTGGAATTAAAAAAAAAAATTTTACCCCGAAAGGTGTGCCTTATGTGACCAAGCATCCCGCATTTTGGCTGTGTTTTGACATTCTTGAGCGCAAAACCTGTGACCCAATATCGTGGGTATGGATCACTACTTCAACACGGGGCATGTTTGATCCACTTCTTTTCTCACCGACACCCGTACGGGTACTCAACCCTCGAGTGCTCATCGTCACACAGACCAAGTAACTGGATCCACTTTTGATGGATACAATTTAGGAGACAGCTGGGATAGGCTCCAGCATCCCCCGCGACCCTAGTGAGGATCAAGCGGTTAGGAAGATGAATGAATGAATGAATTTCTATGAAACCATTGTCAGGTCATTTGACAGAAAGACCTTGAGTTTGTTTCGGACAAAAGGCACCATATTCACTCTGCAGTAGATAATTTCAGATTCACAACAAAGACCTTAATTCGGATTGATTCGTAAAAAAAAAAATCAACAAAAGTAAATTGAAGAGTAAAATAATACAGGTTCAACAATTGATTGAGGCGAGACTCAATGAAGTTGAGAAATTGGGTTGTGCGATGCAGCTCATATAGGCGATTAAAAAAACTGGTTTCATGTTTTTTTAAACCTATCCAAAATAAGATTTGTGGCTTGTACTGTGTGCACATGATGTTCAGTCGGGGTTGGGGATTTGCGTCAAGCACGCAACATCGATCATCAGGAAGGGGACAATTTTATGCATTCGCTTGTGTGGAAACACTTTGGACTGAGCAAGAAAGGTCTCGACGGGACGGTTGCCGCGTATCGCCTTTGCAAATGCTGAGGGAAACGTAACAGCCACGCGACAGTTTGTCGACGCATCTTGTGCCGCCGCGTGAAAAAAAGGCAACAATCCCCAATGAGTCAACGGTGGTAGCTGCCATGCGAGGTATCGGCCAAGCCCCAAAAGGTGTTGCTGCCTTATTTCTTCCAAAACTCCATCGTAAATCTCCATCCGCTCAAAGATCGACTCATGTTGGCGACTCACGTGAAACACAGACCGCAGGTAATGGGCCAAGTCCTGCGAGGAAAAATCAGACACCTTCTCAGTAGATTGATCAACACTGAAATGTTTTTGTTATTGGGTTGTTGTTTTTTTCCTAGTAGCATTTCAAAATTGGTATTTTTTTATCTTCACTTCTCCTCTTTGCCCCACAGACCGCAAATTCATCATCGCCAACGCCCAGGTGGAGAACTGCGCCATCATCTTCTGTAACGATGCCTTCTGCGGGCTGTGCGGCTACAGCCGGGCAGAGGTCATGCAAAAAGCCTGCACCTGTACCTTCTTGTACGGACCTCTCACTAAAAGACCGGCGGTGGCTCAGATGGCCAAAGCTCTCCTGGGAGCCGAGGAGAGAAAGGTGGAGATTACTCTCTATACCAAAGAAGGTACGCCGCGCTCGCGGGTGCGAACCCTTTGTTAGCTTCTGACCCTTTCTGAGCATCGTGTCAACTTCTGTGATGGCTCGTCTGAGGTGATCAGTCCTCGTCACGAATTGCTGAGAAACAAACAAAAATAAACACGACTCGAAAGGAGCTCGTCCAAAGAAGTCAACCGCACGCTCAGTCCCGCTTGGGCACACGTGCACGCAATGTACGTGGCCTCGAATTAATGGGCTTGCTTCTCCTCGCACTTCGTCATGATAACTGCCACCTTTGCAAAATAAAAATATCCAGAGCCACTCGTAACAAAGCAGTCCGTAAAGTCCTTGCTCGGTCATGCATGATGGGAGTGATTGCTCACATCACAAGTTAATGAGAGCCACCACCTTTTGTGATTGGGGGGGATAAAATGCTGCATTGTGTGTACCCGTGCACCTAAATTGGCCCGAATGCGGTGTAAGTGCAAGCTGGGTAACAAAGGAAGGGGGGGCGGGGGGGTTGGCTATGTCCGGAATGGTTTGCATTCGGTCCTGGAGTAAAATTGAAGACGGCCAACCCCGACATCGGATCGAGCCGACCACAGAAGGCCGCCGCGACCTCAGCGTTTTCCTTCTTGCCTCTTGGGTGACCTCCTGTGATAGCGGCAGAGCACCGACCTGCACAGGTGTCAAAGTCAAGGCTTGCCCCACCGCGTCTTTTTATGTGCTGCGCAAACGCAAATCATGCGTGTTAACTTGCATGATGGCTCGTGCGAAAAAAAAAAAATCTCTCCCCAAATGTTAAATGGTCACGTGTCCTCAAGAACGTTTTCGCTGTGGTTTTCTTACCCCGTTCGTCGAATAAACTGTTTAGAGTGGATGGCTTTCAAAACTCGTAAGCCATCAATTGCTTGTGTACGGTTAAGAACAGGAGTCAAGTTTTTTTGTGGTTTCAACGTCATAACGGCCTTCCAAGGGAAGACCTCGCGTGACAAAAATGAGTTGGACGGTCCTGCCGTACTGCAGAAAATGACTGCACTTCCCAAACTTGCCAGAGTCGTACTGGGTTTGGGACCCGGGAGGGGGGGGGCAAGTCCCTGACGGGGGGCCGATTACCCAGGAGGGGGAAGAGGAGGAAGAGTCCATCCATCCATCCATTTTCCAAACCGCTTGATCCTCGCTAGGGTCGCGGGGGGTGCTGGAGCCTATCCCAGCCGTCTTCGGGCAGTAGGCGGTGGACACCCTGAATCAGTTGCCAACCAATCGCAGGGCACACAGAGACGAACAACCATCCACGCCCACACTCACACCGAGGGACAATTTAGAGCGCCCAATCAGCCTGCCATGCATGTTTTTTGGAATGTGGGAGGAAACCGGAGCACCCGGAGAAAACCCACGCAGGCCCGGGGAGAACATGCAAACTCCACACAGGGAGGCCGGAGCTGGAATCGAACCCGGTACCTCTGCACTGTGAAGCCGACGTGCTAACCACTGGACTACCGGGCCGCCCCAAGAGGCCATCCCAAAAGACTCGATCTCCTTCCAGTCACGTTTCTATCGCATTTCAGATGAGCTTCTTATTGATGGATTGAATTAGTTATGGAGAAATGTGATTATGGCGAGTTTAAAACGCGTGACCCCGTGGAAGAATTCTTCTGGCCGCTCTTCCCCAGTCCAGAACATCAAATCCGTCATTTTCGCATCGCCCGAGAGTCATCTTTTTTTTTTATTGCCTATTTTATGGGCCCCAAACAATTGGCACATTTATTGCTTGTGCCGGGAGACAAGGCACAGGGTCAATACATCCTGTGCGACTGTGCCGAGTCATTACTGATCCAGTCAATGTGGGGCGGGAGCTGACGCGCCGCTTTTGACAGCAACTTTGGCTCGGGTTATTATCGTTGTTATTATCATTCATTCAAAAGGGAGGGGGAGCGCAAAAGCGAGAGAATCTTTTGGGTCCATTCGCTAATCTGTAATCCTTTCAGACACATATTGCTTGATCTGGTACTTAATGCGGTCTTGTAATGAAACCTCTGATCCATTTGTCCTGACAGAGTGGAAATCGCCTCGCAAAGAGATATGAAATGAATTTGAGGAATTAAAGGGGAGGTCTGGAAGTCAATAAAACACCAGAGGAACGGCAAGCGCTAGCCTTCCGTTCGCTACGGGGCTGCTCTCCTCGGGCGATGGCGGGTCGCCGAGAAGACGACAACCTTCCATTGGCTCTTCGGCATTGACCGAGAGGAACTCGGCGCCCTCCTGCTGAGCACGAGAGACTGGACGTGGCGCACGTAATTTGCATGCCGCTGTTTCAAAGTCTTTGTTTGGGGCTCGTGGAAAAGCGGTGATAGGTTCGGGTTTGCCTGATGGTTAATCTCAATGTCAGTTGTGTACGTGTGTGTGAGGAGGACGGGGAGGGTGTGGGGGGGGGGATTATTGGTCGGACAAGAAGCCGACCTTGAGGTTGAGTCATTGCAAAATGATGATGAGGGAAGATTGCATGTAGCTAGCCTAATCCATTCTGCGGACATAAAACGACCACCCCTCTCTTATTGCCCTTCACACATTGATCTGCGCGCGCGCGCACGCACACAAAAGTGACGTAGTTTGGTAATTTCATGGCGACTTATTCCAACTGTAATGGTAAACATCTCTTTGAATATTCAAGTCCCCCCGGGCGGGACACTGTTGGGACCGACGACATTCTCGATTCTTTGATGAAGAAGTACGGGTAATTGTTGAAAATGTGAGAGGCACGTTGTTGTCCGTGTGTGAATGGCCCAAAGATCCCCATTCCGTTTTCCATTTGTCTTATTTGACTTTAATGGCTCGCCATGCCACTTTGCTGTCTCATTCCGCCATCTAGTGGAGACGGTAGGAATTACCGGAACCAAAGCCTTCCGTTTCCAGACCCAAATAAATAATGGCGACGCTCACGGTACTCCTACCTTGCAACGCTCGACACGGTTGCGCACACCTTGAGCGGTACAAGCCCCCCCCCCCCCCGGGAGACGAGAACACTGTCCCGATTGTCGAGCTCAGTTGCGCTTCCCGGAAGGTGAAAAGTCTGCACGGGGAACCCAGGCAGGCAAAACGTGTCCGACTGAAATTGAGCACACTCTGCACGTTGACTTGGCTCTCCAAGCGGTTAGCCGTGGCGTTTCTTTCCGCAGGAGTTTGCTTTCACTGCCTCATCGACGTGGTCCCCGTGAAGAACGAAGACGGTCGGGTCATCATGTTTATCCTCAACTTTGAGCTGCCGGCGGACATCCGACCGGCCAACAGTTCTCCAGCCAGGGAGCTTAGCAGAGTACTGCGACTCCCCTGGCTGACTTTGGGTAAGAACCTCAACATGCGCTTCTTCTCCTGCCACACAGGAGCCAAGACGTGCCACGGTTCACCAAATGATCATCAACTCCAATGTGACCGTTTTCATTGTGATCATTCTCTCCTTGTTGTCGTGATGTGTGCCCGACAGAATTTTTCTCGGGCTCAGGCACAAATGTCAAACAGGCCGTTGGTTTGGGGGGGGGACGGCACTCGCAAAAAAATCGCCACTCTTTGAGTCGTCCTTGTGCTCATCCAGCTCGACGGCAGCGCCTGGGCCTCTTCCTGGGCTCCTTCAGATCCAGGACGGGCGTCTTCTCGCGGGACACGGACCTCAGCACTCCATGTGCTGACCTCCCTCCCCTGGGCCACGAGTCAGTGGCCCTGGAAAAACTCCTGTCGCCCCCCGAGAGAGAGCAGCTGCGGGAGGCCGGAGCCGAGCTGCTGCTTTGGGACAAAGAAAAGGTGCGCGACGAGGACGCGTGGCGCCAAAGCGAGGGCCACGGAAAGAGAAGAGATGGCCACCTTTGGGCCTTGAAATGGGAAATGAGCGCAGAGGGGGGCCAGTCGGACGCCGCCTCTGCAGACCTGCCCCTGCTCTCCTCGCGTGCGGCAACAAGGCAAGGGCATTTGCTTTTGCTCCGACTTAGCTTCACGTTTGTTCTCTGACCTTTTCTCCAGAATGGAAGCCAATGACAGGAAATTGTCGCCGAACTCCTGCACTCGTTTCATCTTCTCATCTTGCAGTCACCCACGTCAATGCAATTTGTTGCGCCTAGCGAAAGATATGCCGACGAGGCTTCTGCCTATTTTTACGCCCCTTGGAGAGAAAGTGCGAACGTTAATAGGACCAAATTTGACATCCCTGTTCTCGATGATCAATTAAAAATGGAAATGCCGAGACCTGCCGATCGAATGACAGGACAAGATGGGAATGATGATGATGATGATGATGAGGAGGCGGCATTTGATTCCGCAGGTTAAATAGCAACTGTGGGAGTTTCAAGCTTTCATCTTCACTGGATGATCTGAAGAGTTATTGGCAAAAGGAGAGACACTTTGGACACGGCTCTCCTGGTGAGAAAATGACCCTCTCCGTTCTTCTTTGCTCTTCTGTCCGCGATTGAGCCGTCTGACAGATAGGCGGCGCTCTTTCGACGAGGAGTCCGTCGTTTTGGCCGATCGCCGCAAGAGGGCGCTTTTGCACAAGCGACTGCGCGTACGAGCGGCAGCGGTTGCTTGCTCGGTCTAAACAAATTCAAACGGGATACAAAAAAACCCACAAAACAATCCAATGTGAAATACATTATCAACAAACGTAGATAAATGGCCAGTATATTCATTAACATTGACGGGATGTAGAGTGATGTCCCTGCGCCATTCCTTTTTCGGATTTTCACTTTTGCTTTACAGCAGGGGTGTCCAAACTTTTTGCCAAGGGGGCCAGATTTTATGTGGTAAAATGTCGGGGGGCCGACCTTGGCTGACATTCGTTACATTGAACAACAATATTGTTCAACAAATTTTAGTAAGCCAGTCTGTTTCACATTTCCATTTTTATTTTAATTTCAACAATCTTAAGAATTTCTTTTGGTTCATTTGAAACAGGTATATCACATGCAACTGCTTATTCACTTGACTTTTTCTTAAACAGAAGTCTCCTGAGTGCAAATTGATTGATTTGAAACATAAAATGTATCACCATGACTTTTCAATAGTCACAAAACCTTTGACTCGAACAACAGGGAAATGAACAAGCAATACACATATCCACAACTGCACGGGTCATTCGAAATATGACATATCAGTCAATATAAACACGGAGTGATGTCTTGTTAACTCGTGAGTGATGCCCTCTAGTGTCTAAATGCTATTACTCATTTAGTGAATGCTATTACTCATTTAGCCACTAGAGGGAAGCAGTACTCTATGAAACATCACTCACCAGTCTACGAGACCTCAGTCAATGCAACACGTGTTCCATTGCGCCCAACCTGCGGGCCAGACGGCACTGATTTTATGACAGGGGCCGAGGGCCGGATGAAATTCGACCGCGGGCCGGATTTGGCCCCCGGGCTGGACTTTGGACATGCCTGCTTTAGACTCTATAGACAGACTTTAGACAGAGTAGCGAGACCCTTTAATCGAGAAACGATAGCACTAAAGACTAAGCTCGGGGCTAAGTAATGCTCATGTCTCTTCACTGCTCTGCTTCGGAAAGCCGCTGTGCCGGGGTTGGTCCTGACTTTTCTTTCAAAACTTTTTTTGTAAAATGACATTAATTGTGGCTGGTCAGGACAATTCCGTGTGACGGCGTCATTTGAAGAACACATCAAACAAGAGATTCGGTTAGATTTGAGATTTGTTTCATCGTACAATTCCAATAACATCGCGGCAGAATTTGCTTCAGTTGCAGACGTTAAGGAGGAGGGGAAAAAAGAGAGACCCCCCCCCATTTCTTTTTAAATTTGTCTTCTTATTTTCAGTCTTGGATTTATCACGGTCTCGATAATCCCTCGCTTGGAACACGTCTCGGTCTCGGTACTTGTGATTGGCACCTCACGCAGGCGGGGGGGGGGGGGGGGGGTGCACCACCAAAATGTCAGCACTGTACAGTCCATCTCCTCGATGTTTTGACCCGATTGGTTTGCCTGAATGTCGGATGTCTCAAGTGCTCGACAAGCCAGTGTCTACGGCGCTGTTCTCATTTTCTCCTTTTTGTGCACCGGCAGCCACCAATAGAAAGAGCAGCGCACCCGCTGGGACGTCAGACACCCATACAGCCTGTCGGACTAACACTCAGGTGATGAAATTAGACACAAAAGATATTTGCTGAGTTATTAAAATGTCAAACGATTCATTTTGGAATCCCTCCTTGCACAAATGATTCTTACCCTGTTTGCAAAAAGGCCTGTGCCAAAGTGATGGCACTTTTCCTCATTTGGCTTGTGTGTAATTGGTGCGGCTCTAAGCTTCCCTTGGGTTCTTTTATGAACCTTTGTTAAATATTCTTCAATTCCCGCTGTTTTTTTATTCTATGCGTCCCAGCAGATGTCCCACAAAGCGGACGCTTCGATGACACTTCCAGCGGGAGAAATCATACCTCCTTGCAAACTGATGGGCAAAACCCACAATGTCACTGAGAAAGTAACTCAGGTGAGTGAGTGAGTGAGTGAGTGAGTGAGTGAGTGAGTGAGTGAGTGAGTGAGTGAGTGAGTGAGTGAGTGAGTGAGTGAGTGAGTGAGTGGACAGGAGAAAGTGTCACGTGGACTGACACTTGAACCCCCCCCCTCTCCTTTTAGGTGCTTTCTCTTGGAGCAGATGTGCTACCGGAGTACAAGTTGCAGACTCCTCGCATCCACAAGTGGACCATCCTCCACTATAGTCCCTTCAAAGCGGTTTGGGACTGGGTCATTCTGCTCCTGGTCATCTACACGGCAATATTCACTCCTTATTCGGCGACATTTTTACTGAGGTAGGTCAACGGCCACATCGGTGTCTTGTTTGGACCATTTCGTTGTGTTGGATCGCGTTCCGACCCTGTCGAAATCAACTTCCTCAACACCGGATCTGAATTTCTACATTTGGATGTTCTTCGTTTCAAGCGGCATTGCGATGTCTCTATCGCTCGCCCTCGCTCATGACCTCACCTGCAAATACGACAAGAACCGGGGTATAGGAATGCATTTTCTCTGATGAAGCTACGGGAGCCTCTTCCCTGGTGGGCCTCGTCTGGAGGTGTTTGGTGGCTTGCTGAGAACGCGCCGCAATGTCAAAGACACCATCTAGGCTTTTATATTTCCCTTCCGGGAGCTGCGTTTTCTTCCAAAGGGAAATTTTGACTCTGAGCAAAAAACGTCCTGGTAAGACAAAGGTGGCACCCCCCCTCATCCACCACGAGGGGAGATGAAGAGATGGCGGTAGCGGGAGCGCATTGCTTGGGACAGGAACACCCCCTCTTTACCTTCTGATTTCAACTTGTCCTTAACTGGAGTGTCGTTCTTGATCATTGCGCTGTTGCTGGATTTTGACCAAGGCGGAGACATTTTCCGAAGAAAAAATGACCACACGTCTCTCTCCCTCTCTCTCTGTGTCACCCCAGCGACCAGGAGGAAGCGGCCATGCAAACATGCGGTTACTCCTGCTCTCCTCTCAATGTCGTGGATCTTATTGTGGACATCATGTTCATCGTTGACATTGTCATCAACTTCAGGACCACCTACGTGAACTCCAACGATGAGGTGAGTCACCGTTTTGCAGGAGTGGGGCGAAGTCACCCGGGCATGTGCGTGCAAGTCCACACGTAAGTCGCAAACTCGCTACCTTCAAGGCTCAAGCGAGTCAGCGCCATCGGTCGATTGCGGATGAGACTAACTTTGAATCAGAAGAAGACAAAACCGCCGATATCCGGTAATTGCAGATTGCTGACCGCTAACGGGTCGGGCACGCCTGACTCATCGTATCAAATACATGCCTGGACTTGAGTGGGCGAGAGGGACGCATGTCGTTTTTTTGGGCTCCGGTTTAGGTTTCCGTGCCCGCCTGAAGATAAATGCTTTGTGTTCTCAGGTGGTGAGCCAGTCGGCACGAATCGCCGTGCACTACTTCAAGGGCTGGTTCCTCATTGACATGGTGGCAGCCATTCCCTTTGACCTCCTCATCTACCGCTCAGGAGAGGAGGTGGTTAGGGGAGAGGGAGAGGTAGGGTGGAGGGAGGGAATGACCGGGTTGTGGATAGGGGGAGGGGGGATGAGATTGGCGGCACGATGAAAAACAACAACCGAAACAAAAACCGCCATCTTAAGCAAAGCGTTCCAGTGAAGGTTCTCACGGAGCCCCTTAACTCATTCACTCCCAAAGACGTTTTTAAACGTCTTTTCAGACTTGGTCCAGAATTGGCTGGTACTGAATGAGTCAAGTCAACGGGCTCGCTGTCGATTAGCGCAGTTTAGAACCATACGGAAGAAGGGGTTTTTTTGGGGGGGGGGCCGCACAGTAGTCCCTGATGCAAATGTCGACACTTCCCCCCCTGTCGCCGACAGACCACCACCCTCATCGGCTTGCTGAAGACGGCTCGTTTACTGCGACTGGTGCGGGTGGCCAGGAAGTTGGATCGTTATTCCGAGTACGGCGCGGCCGTGCTCTTCCTCCTCATGTGTACTTTTGCACTCATCGCCCACTGGCTTGCCTGCATTTGGTCGCTTCCTCTCTTTTTATTCTGCATTTCCAAAACGTTTTTTTTTCCTTTTCTGTCGAATGTCACGCCACTTGCGACTCATATTCACTGTCGCTCGATCACAGGTACGCCATCGGAAACGTGGAGCGGTCCACCTCCGCCGGCATCGGCTGGTTGGACACTCTGGCGGAGCAGCTGGGAAGGCCGTACAACGAGTCCGCGGCGGGATCGGGTCCCTCCATCCGGGATAAATACGTGACGGCTCTTTATTTCACTTTCAGCAGTCTGACCAGCGTGGGCTTCGGCAACGTGTCCCCAAACACCAACTCGGAAAAGATCTTCTCCATCTCCGTCATGCTGATTGGCGGTGAGTCCCGCAGAGCCGAGCGGCCTTCGGATTGGCCAGCGAAGCGCCGGGCCGCGGCCCCTTTCCGATCGCCGCCAGGCTTTTTGGCGACCCCGGCAAAGTGACGCCGTCTCTTGCTCAACCTCCTCAACAGCCCTGATGTACGCCAGCATATTTGGCAACGTGTCGGCCATTATTCAGCGGCTGTACTCCGGGACGGCGCGCTACCACGCTCAGATGATGCGAGTTCGGGAGTTTATCCGCTTCCACCAGATTCCCAACCCTTTGAGACAGAGGTTGGAGGAATACTTCCAACACGCGTGGTCTTACACAAACGGAATAGACATGAACGCGGTGAGTGCCTGCCGTATCTGCCGCTCTTCGGCTTGTGACTTGGCAATTGCCGCGCGCAGGCTGGAGAAACGAAATGTTCCAAGCGTCAGCCTCCAGCGGAGGTCCGACCATGGCGGTCTCATGTCCGCTTTTGTCGCCCTCAGGTGCTAAAAGGCTTCCCGGAGTGTCTTCAGGCAGATATTTGTCTCCACCTCAACAGATCTCTGTTGAAAAACTGCAAAGCGTTCAAAGGTCATTTTTGCCCGCGCCACCTCGGCCGTTGCAGTTTCGACAGCATTTGTCGCATGTTGTGTGTTTAACGTGAACGTGTCTGAAAATATGAGCGCTCAAGATGGATGAAATTGGCATCGTGTGCTGCGGCTGTTCAGGATCTACTCGGGGCTGTCTGAGGGCCCTGGCCATGAGGTTTAAGACCACCCACGCTCCCCCCGGTGACACCCTGGTACATGCTGGAGACCTGATATCTGCCCTCTACTTCATCTCAAGAGGATCCATCGAGATTCTGAGAGGGGACGTGGTGGTTGCCATTCTCGGTGAGTCTTCGTTTCGCTGACACGGGGGCAGGGGGGGCGGGGGGTGCTCTCTCGGAGTGGATCCGCCTCGTCTCCAAATTGCGCTTGTTGTCATATGATGGCAACAATAGCATTTATTGACATATACAGTGGACCACCGCTATTAACCCCGCCCCCCCCCAAAAAACAGTTAATGACAAACAAATAAAAACCGACTAAATGTTTGAAAAATGTGCGAACATGTCGGCCGTGACGGGGTTCCACTGTGACCCACTGACTTATTTCCTTCCTTTTTCAGGAAAGAATGATGTGTTCGGGGAGCCAATCAATCTTTTCGCTTTGCCGGGGAAATCCAGTGCAGATGTGCGAGCTCTGACCTACTGCGATCTTCACAAAATACATCGAGACGATATGCTTGAGGTGCTCTCCTAATCGCAGATATTTCTGCAAAGTTGAAGGAGAACAATCTCATGTTTGCCAAACGCGATGATGTGTTTTGTGTTTGCAGGTTTTGGACATGTATCCAGAATTTTCTGACTATTTCTGGTCCAACTTGGAGATCACCTTTAACCTCAGAGATGTATGTTTGTCATTTCAAAGGATAATACTGTGTTTTCATTTTTAGACAAGTACAGGTAGATACGCGTTTTGTATGTAAAATGTACATTTGGCAAACGACTGCATGATAACGCCCCGCTTGGCTCATACGTTTCACATGGCCTTTCTGTCCAGGTGAATCATGAACCTGCCGGACTATTAAGTGCGGAAGACTCGGACTGTGAAGACCGCCGAGCGCAGCGGAAAAAACAGAGACCGCGTACCACTCCTTCAGGTCTTCGTAGAAAAAGTGATGTCCTTGAGTCAAAAAATGCACAGACGCTTCCTTCCAAGAGTAGCAGAACCTTCCGAGTACACGGGTCGCCCAATTCCTTTGAGATGCATTTCGGTCATCGGCCTGGACAAAATTGTTCCTTATCGTTGAGAGAGAATCAGAATGATGATAAATGAAAACTTGATTGAAAAGGAACTGATAAAAATTCTGATAAAAAACAACACTGGCATTTTGAGCCAATCGCGACACCGTGACTCAGGACTCATTTTCATCATTTTCCACGAATAGCGTACCCGAGTCGACTGAGCATGAACGTCGGCGCTGCGATTGTCCGTGCCGAAGGCCTCTGCGATGGCGTTCCGGCCGCCGCGTTTGTGAGCGATTACCCTTATCTGCCCGTGACCTCCTGATAGGTGACCCCAGGAGAGGCGGAGGTGCCCACCGATGCATTCCCAGACACACTAATTGGGCGCAATGTGAGCACGGCCGCGCCAAAGACCATCGGCACCGTACGCTGTAAGATTTGAACCCTCCGTCATGTTTTTACAATGGTGCCGGAGGTCTGCGCGCCGAGAGTGGAATTTGCAACGACGTCACAGTCACCGCCGTTCATCTTCCTGCAGGTATGGTCCAGCGTCGCCTCGTGAAATCGAGGCAGGAGAGTCCGAACCGGCCAGCCCAGTTCAGTTCTCGACGGCCGCCGCCGTCGCAGAGACGCGCGTCAAGTCTCCTGAAAGCGGCATGAGAGAGAGGGCCCGTCAGTCTTTCAGAGGCTCGTAGAATGTCTCCAAAGTGGACCGTCTTTGTCTTTGTTTTTGTTTTTGCCGTGACTGAATTTGTATAAAAAATCTTTCTCAGGCGTGTCCGACATCTTGAGCTTCTGGGCATCAAAAGCGGAGCAAAAATATGAAGTGGTCCCGTGCGTTCGGAGCTCGGCCTCGCCCCCCCGTCGGCCATCTGAGGAGCCCTCCGGCGCACCTCCCACTCCTGCCCCTCCCATCGCTCGGGGGCAGAAGAAAGAGTTAGAGAACAGACTGGAGACTTTACAGCAACAACTCACCAGGTAGGTTTTTCAAAAGTCACGCCGACAAACATTAAATCCAATCCAATTATACAGTACCGCGCCTTCAAAAAAAAAGCTGCGACTGTATGGCGGGGGGGGGGTCCAAGATTTTGGCTTTGAGGGCCGCCTGCAGAGCGATGCGGAAGGATGAAAGGGCCACTTTCGGCTACTTTTTTCAAACGCACTCAAGTCGGTCAAGAAAGCGATTCTATCTTACTTGTGATGTTTATCGACTTTCTGTTCAATTTTTTTCGGGGGGTGGCCAACAGCCCTCTATGTCACCAGAATAGATCCGTCTGACTCTCTCTATCTATCTAGAGAGTATTTTTCCGTCCACATCGTTGCATTTCACAGAAAAGGACGGCCTCCGTTTTTCACGTCTGGTTGGGCAGAGGTCCTATTTCTGTCCTATGTGTAAAATGTTAGCGTACGCTACGCGGTGAAGGTTGATTTGAAGAAAGTCGAGCATCGAATCTCAATCGAAGTGGCTGGGCCCTCCATCGGCGCCATTTGAACTGCAAGTGATTGAGCTCATTTGGTGTTTTCTAGGTTGGAATTGCGCATGTCAGCAGACATCGGGGTTATCGTGCAAGTGCTTCAGAGCCAGATGTCAACGGTTCCTCCTCCTGGCGACAATACGTCGCCGGCACCCGGCGTCTCTTCTGCCACCGCGCGGCCTTCCGCCGAAGCGCTCCCGCCGAGCCCCACAAAGTCCACAGCAAGCGTTTGCAAACCACGGCCGTCCGCTGACAACCTACGTCGGCGCTTTCCAATATTCCAAATCGGAACGCGTGGCTCTTCCATGCCGCACTTTCCAAACTTCGATCCACTTAGCCAGCCTTCTGCTCCTCCTCCTTGTCCCCTGGTACAAGAGATCGGCGGCTGTCCCCCGCCTCCCTCCACCTCCGATGCGCCATCGTCGTCCGGGAGCCACCTGCGGCGTGGAGGAAATCTCGCGGATTTCCCCTCGTCAAGGCAAGACGAAACGCACGACGCGGCCGGTCCCGGGTGTTGACGACACACCGCGGAGCAGAACGCCCGACAAATAGGCCGCTCTTTTGGAAACCCTTGACTGAAATAATCTTGTGTTGGCAGGACGATGTGACCGCCGCGGACCGCTCGAGCCGGCGGCAACCGCGGATTCCTCACCTTTGCTCCATCGGTCAGTCGGACGCAGAGAGCCTTCCGTTGCCTGACAAAAAAGCCGGCGGAAATGAATCGAGTGAGAAGTCGTTTGTGTCTCTTTTCCTCCCTCTCGACCGTCATTCCGCCCCACCGCATTTCTCCAAAAGACCCGCGGCCAAATAAATCAGGCGCGGCTTCGGGTTAAGGAACGAAAAGCGGCAGTGTTGTGGCTTTTTCCAAAGGAAGAACTCCATTCCTGAGAAGAACATTCAAGTGTCACACGGACGCTGACGTTTTCCCATCGAGCGCTCGACCTTTTTTGGAGTTGGACTACTCCGTTACGATTGATGGAAACTCTTCAATGCCCGAATTATTAGTTGTGCGTGTGTCTGCATCTTAGGTGAAATGTCAACGCAATCACAAATCTGTTCGAAGCTTCTCCATGCGTCGCTCCAAAAAGTGGCTTGGGGGCTTCAGCAGCCCATGATTTGAATTCTTCACAATGACAAAAACAACTGTACTGTAGATGAAATATACGCATCGCCAAGATAGAAGAAAATGGTGACAATAATCGTACCTAAAAGGTTTTTTTTTCCGAGCAAGAAACTAGCTTTAAACTAGTTTTAAACTTACCACCTATACTTGTAAAGGATAGCGGCGTACTTAGGTTGAAGATTACAAATGGTGTGTTCCTTATCCATGTCATTTTATTCTCGTCCAAATGTGCCAGAGTGAAATGTACCCATTAAAATGACGGTAGCCTGTGCTAATCCCCCCAAATAATGGCGCTGATGAGCTGTTCTTTCAAAGTAAGAGCCGTTCTTGTAAAATGCTGTCAAAATGAGTCACTGTCGGCTCCCGAGTCGTCGATGCGTCTTTTTATTGTGAAGGTTCCCGAAAGGAAGCGTACGCTTTTTCTTCGGTAGTCTGGTTGCTCCGACTCTCGCTTGAATTTCTCCTCGTCGCGCCGGATGCTTTCGACTCGACGTTCACCTCGGGAGGCGTTTTGGAGAGGCGGGGGAAGAAGAGCGCGAGTGCGCTTGTTGACCTGAGTGCAAGCCCGCCGTACGATCGTTGACGGAGGCGACGATCGGAGGATGCGAGGGCGAGCGCTGCAGTCATGATGCGTTTTGTTCTGGACTGCCTGAGGACATCGAAAGCCAGAAAGCCAAAGGATGGACGGTACACACACACACACACGCGCGCGTCTGTTTCTCATGCCTTCCCTGCTTGCGATGGAAATGACATCATAGGGCGTGCAAACGTCACGAGACCCAAAATCTCGAATGGGCAATGAGGTGCACTTCAACTCCTGTTTTGGGGGGATTTGTGCAGATGATGTGGTTGAGGGAAAAGCCCGCCGGGGTCAATTTATTACTTTCCCGCAATGTGCTTTTGCACTCCTCCAGTAGAATTTAGATTGCTTTATTGATCGGCCGTCAGGGAGCCCTTCTTTTCAACCTTGTCATTTGATGTTTCACACATTATGGGTGGCGCATATGCAGATTTCAGGTCGAAATTGCACGTGTAAACTAATAAGTGATGAAAAAACGGGGGTTGGCAAGAAAGTTTTAGCAGGGGAAGCAAATGGCATACGTCATCATATTTTCCTTTAATGAAGAAAACGGTTGCCTCTTCGCGTGGCCGCTGAACCCTTGAGGACTTCTTATTGGTCTGCTGGCAGATGATATTGACCTCAGGGCATCTGTATGGGGGGGGGGGGGTAGGACCGGCCTTGTCACTCGTGCTGAACACGGCAGGCCAGAATAGCGGAGGTCGGGGCGGGGGAGGCACTTTGACGTGTGAAGCCTTGTGATGGAGAGAGAAAGAATGGCTTGGCATCAATACGCCCCCTCCGCCGTGTTCCTTCACATTTTGCCCTGCATCGCCTTGGTGCAGTGCCCCCCCAACACACACACACACAACCTCGCTTCGGCGACCGCAGACAGCCACGCCCATCCCGTCCCCAATCGCGGATGGAGCTCCGCCTCCTCTGCAGTGGAGCCGCGGCGAGCAATGGAGGAGCCGGCAGCGCAGCACCGCAGAGTAGACGGCTCGTGGCGAGGAAGGCAGGATGGAGGGAAGGCTGCTTGGAAGAACGAAAGCTCCATCTCCTCGCTCCTGAAACATTCTTGTCTTCTCTGCTGGTCGTCTCCCAGGCAAGCTGACGTCGCGGAAACGGACGAGCGAGTCCTCGGCAAGTCATCCGAGATCAGAGTAAGAAGACCGCAGCACCTCGCGCTGGTGTGTGGGTGTGTGCGTCTGCTTCGCATGCTTCTTCGGGATCCATTTGCTTACCGACGCGTACGCCGTTCCGTTCTCGGCACGAATGGCCGTCGCGGCGCGGCGCCATTTTCCGTTCGGCCGTCGCTCCGTTTGGCACGACGTCGCTGCGGAATGAATCCGCCGTGACGACAAACGAGAGCTTGAGTGGCAACGTCTCAAAGCGGCGCCCTCTGTTCGGTTTTGAAGGCTATCAAGTGTGTCTTCCGTTTCGAAATCACCTCCGGTAGTTCGGTCGGCTCGTATGAATCTTTCGTTCGCTTTGGCGTTCACGTGTGCCGATTGTATGTTTCGCTTTCACTGCTTGAGCTCGGAAATGACTGACGAGCAACGATGGCGCAGAAGAGCCTTCATCCTCGAACATCTTCTGCTTCTTCTTCTCAATATCTGTCATGAAAATGAAGAGTCCCGTAATGACGTGTATGCCTTTTGCACACATGGCTTTTAACAGGTTGCGTTTGTCTCCCCCCCCACCTAGTTTTCCAGCCGTTGACTTTTATCACCCAAAATGTGATTTAAACTGGATTTGATTTCACATGACATAGAACGCGTTCATGCGTGGGAAGTGTCGGGCTCAAACGTGTCGCCCACATGTCATCGTCGCCAATCAACCTGCTCACTCACTCCCGAGTCCGAAATCAGAATGTTGGGATTTTCTTTTCATTCGGTGTGACTTTTACTTACCATTTCATATGACGCCACGGTCAAATGCTCCAAAGTTGTCAGCGTGCGTGTGTGTGTGTGGTTAGGAGTTGGAGAATGCGGTCACGGTGGAGAATCTGGAGCTGCAGGAGCAGCAGTCAGACCGCAAGGAGCTGGAGGAGACGCTGCTCAAATTAGCCAAACACAAAGAGAAGCTCATTCAGCAGATAAAAGAGATCCGGCAGCTCTGCTATGAAGAGAGTCAACAGGTAAGCCGCCTCCTCTTCGTTCCTCCAACTCCACTGATATTGTTCCAAACTCACCGGTTGCAGTCTCGGGGTGTTTCGATTTTTTTTTTTCTTCCCAATAGCTGACTGCAAATCGTTGTCCTTTCCAGATCTTGTCTCTGCAGGCCGAAGAGGTTCAGAGGGAGAGTCAGGTTGAGGAGTACGAGCGAGAGCTCGCCAGAGCCAGATGGAGGCTGAGGAAGCTCAAAGAGGAGGTGAAACAGGCCAAAAGAAAGATGGAGGAGGCGGGAGAGAGGAACTGTCCTCTCCAGGATTCCATTCGACAGTCCTATGAAGAAATCTTGCAGGTACGGCCGAAAGGCTTTGTTCAAGAGGTTGCCGACCTCTGGATGACAAAGAAAGAGGATTGGCCCAAAGTATCATGATCGAGCGATTTCGTCCGTCGTAAATTTTTATTCATCCATACTGACCGTCGGTGTGTATCGTATTGTTGTTGTTGGTCGTTCTGTTTTTCAATCGTTCTGTATCCACCGACCTGTCGTTTGCGAAGCTGTGATTGTTTTCTTTTGCTGACTCACGTCGCTCGCCACCCAAAGCAGTCACCGGTGTCGCCCATGCAGGAAGAGCACACGCTTTGTTCTGTGTCAGGTGGCGCCGTCACTCCCGAGAGCCAGCTCGATGACTCGACATCTCCCGCCGACACCGCCGAGGATGAACCGCTTCCGATGAGACCGTGGGGGAGGAGCCAATCGCTGCCCGCGTACGCCGACCTCATCATGGTAAAAAATGCGCTCGGCCGCAAGAGAGCCGCCGACCCGCGCCGCCGGGCAGTTTATGGAGCGATCGAAGAGTGGGGCGCCGTTAAGAGGTGGCGGGGGGCTGGGGGGGCATTCATTTGTTTCCGATGGAAGGTGCCTTCTACCTGTTCGGTGTACTTGATTAGCATCCGAGCTTTGGGGTGCAAATGAGGATGGAAACATGCATGCGGGCTGAGAGTTATTTATTTTTTTTTTTTTTGGGGGGGGGGTTAGACCCTTTGACTTACTTCACTTGCTCAGCAGGCCCTGTTGAAGTGATTTCTGGATTAAACCGATGCCCATCTCGAAGCATTGCCACATTTGCTTCAAAATGGGCAGCAAGTACTTTTTCACGCAGGGCCGGTAGCCCCCCCCCCCTCCTACCCCCAACCCCACGATCTTAATCCATAAAATCCACCATTTCAAAAGTCCTCATCTGGTATTTGCATTGACGGATGATATTCAAAATGTAGACATTTGACACCCCCCCTACCCCCCGCCAAAAAAAAACTGTCTTGTCAATCACCTCCAGGTATGTGTGTATGTGTTTGTGTGAGCAGGTAGCCAACGGCGCGCCTTTCTGCAATAATTTAGCGGATACCAGAGAAGAGGTCGACGACAGTAGCAGCAGCTCACCCAAGGTTAGCCCAGTAAACACTCAACGCTCGACATTACCCCCCTTCAAAGAAAAAAAGCTCATCTGCCGTTATATTTACCGCCAAGACCAATCGTCAGATGTCCAAACAGGGAGGCAAGTTGTCACTTTACCCCCCCCCCCCACCCCTCCTAGATGGACAGATCCAACCTGGAAGACGATCCGGAAGACGTTGAGGAAGAAGGGGGAGTCGAGGAAGCGTCCGTTCTCACCAAGCTGGACTTCTATCAAGCCGACCCCTTTGCGCATTGTGACGCAGGCCGTATGTTTGTCATCCCGTCGCTTTCGCGCGTTGTCCGAGGAAGAGCCGGCCGGCGCCACCTTTGCATGGGCGCGTCCCCGTCCTTCCCCGTTTCTCGACTCCCCGAGCGCAGAATGACTTCCGCGTTTGTTCATTGTCGCCGCCGTCATCCGCGATGTCTGCATTTTCATGTTTTCCTCATCGCTTTTGGCTTTCGCAGATGAGCTATTCCACGAAGACCTTTTCCTCACAACGGACGCATCGGGTAAGCGCCAAGGCGCACGGTGCCACAACGCCGTCTGCCCCGCCGCGCGAGATTGCGCCGATTCGGATGCTAACGGTGTCCGTTTTTCAGATGGATTCGCGTCAGACCCTTTCAAAGGCAGCGACCCCTTTGCGGCCGACGTTTTGTTTCCCGAGCCGAACGTCACCGGCGATGAAGTCTGCGACGAGGTCGGCACCGGTCCGCCCGGTGCTGAAAACAAATCTTCGGCGGGGACGCAGTGTTTCGAATCGGAGTTTCCCGACGAAGAGAGCGACTTCGAGATCGGCGATAGTCCCGAGGATCTGGAAGCCGCGCCCGAGGCGGACGATCGCTCGGGATTTTTTCAGCCCATCCGGAGTTCATCTGAGGAGCTGGGCCCGGGGCCCGACCCGAGCTGGCGTTCGCGGGGTCACTGCTCCGTGGAATCGGATCCCAACGGCTACGAGCTGGACCTCGGCGCCGTCTCCCCGCCCTCTCACATCCAAGAGCGCGATCGCGCGTCTCCAGCTGGAGAATTTGAGGCCGCTGCTCAAGTGGAGGGAGGTACGTTGCGGAGCCGCCGATGTTTTGCAAAATTGTGTCGGTTCAAAAGCCGCTGAGTGAAAAGCCAAAAAATAAAGTTTTAAGATGATCAAAATGGGCTGCCAGGGGGCTTGCCGAAGGTTCAGCGGCAGGTCATTCCATGAAAATGAGCCAGTGAAAGGACGCCAGAGTAGCTCCGGTTGGGAAACAAATTTGGGACCAACTGGAGATGCTTCATGGAGGGGGTGGGGGGGGCATTCGGGGTACCATGCGTTGTGCTGTCGCCTGACAGTAAAGTTCCTTGAATCCTCCAAGGCGCTTTTTCCCACTGCCGGCCCTGACCTGAACTCTTTCTTTCCTTTCAGGGAACGGCGCCCCCGAGCTTGTTGCCGAAGCCTTGTTGGGGCCGGGCGGGAACGACCGCGCTCGGCCTCTTGACGCCGATCCCGAAGGAGCGGCGCATTGGAGCAGTGACATCCAAGAGGAACAACCGGGAAGCCCCGCTGACTCCCCCAGATTCCCAGATTCCGGACCCGAGTCACCGGACACCGACCTGAACTTGGACTATGAACCAACAAGCCGGTCTTCCTTCGACCCGTACGGCTTCAAGCTCAGTCCGGAACACTCCAGTCGAAGCCTCTTCGACCCCGATGAAACCGAGCTGAGCCCGCTATCCGGCGACCAAGATCTGTCTTTCGACCCGGAGCGCTGCTCCGGTCGAGCGGAGCCCCTGAGCTTCTACGCGTATGAAATGGCCTCTTCCCGGGCGGCGCCGGGCTCGGATCCCTACGGCTTTAAGCTCAGCCTTGAAGAAGAGAATCAGGAGGTGCCCGAACCCTGCGGCCACGATAGCACGGAAGACGCGGCGCCCCCTGGCGGCTCGGACGAGAAAGACAAAGGAGAGGCCTTGAAGTCGAGCGATCGAGAAGCACTTTGGCTTCTTCCCTGCGAAAACCAAGAAGTGCTCGATTTGCGTGGCGACGACCGCAAAGAACCGTCGCGTGCCTTTCAAAGCGCAAACCGAGAGGGGCCGCAATCGTCATCTCTGGTCACCGGCGAAAATGTGAAGTCGGTCGGCGCGGAGAATCGGGACTTCTTGAATCTTTGTAGTAGTCCCGAAAACCAAGAAGTGGTTGACTTTCTGAGTGACCGAGAAGTCGACCGCCGCGACGCCGATAATCAACAAGTCCTCGACTTCTGCCGCCGCCGCGACCCGCGGCCGCTCGATCTCACCCGCACGGAGAATCGGGAAGTGTTGGATTCCGACGGCCGCGGTGACGAAGAGGCCGGCGAAAATGGGCGGGTGCTCCTTTTCGGTGGCCGCGGGAACCGGGCCACGCCCACCCGCGATGGGAGGGGAGATGACGAGCCGCTCGACTCGGACGACCACGACAACCAGGAAGTGCCGGACCCGACCGTAGACGGCCCTGGCGCGGAAAGCGACGACGATCGCCGCATCCTCAAACCAGAGTCGAAGAGCAGCGCCAGCGATAGTAGCTCGGACGGCGACGCGGCATCGGAAGAGCCGCTCGGAGGGCGACCCGCGGATGATCCTTGCCATGGCAGCGTGCCGCGGGGTGATCTGGCTTTGGCGTTTGGGGCCGGGGGCTACGTTGGCTGTCCCGATGTAGCCGAGGACCTCCGACCTCTCCGCCGCAGACACGCTCGCGTCGGAGCGCCCGTCAGACCTCCCCGGCCTTCGCTCAGGGTAAGTTCCCACATTCTAGCGCTGCCCAATTGCGGCCCACTTCTCAATGGTCTGCCAAATAACCCCCCCCCCCCCCCCCCAATGAGAAGGGAGGACATCACGACCCCTCAGAAATGGAAGTGAATTGAGGTCATTCAATATAAGCGGCACTTTGATGGATGAAGACGTCACATGACGGATCCTCAAAGCAAAATGGCCGCCTCCCCAACAAATCCTCCGCTATAACGCCCCGAACAGAAAGCCGATGAACGACGCGAGCAAGATGGAACAAAGTTAGCGTCTTTCAAAAAGTGGCCCTTGCATCCTTCCGTGTAGGAAAAAAATGTGGACGCCCCCGCGATTGATCAAGCGCCGCGTGGGAAGGAGTAGCGTTCGTCACGTATCGCGACGTGGACCAATACGCGCCTTGTCTCTGTTTTTTTTTCTTTGTTTTAGGCAAAGGAGAAAGCGGAGTCGCCGACTCAGGGAATCGACCTGAAATGATCAATCGATCATCCCACCCGATCAATAAATCGACGAGGACTGAGATCGGATGAATGACTTGGAAAAGGGAACCGAAGAGCTGGACCGAAGCGGTTCTGAGCGCAGATTGACGGTAAACTAAGAACAAGGAGGGGCCTGCTTGCTGAGCGATCTGACGACGTACGCTCCGGCTCGATTTTGGAGTACCTGACGGTCGTTTTGGGGGCTCGCTCACTCGCTCCAGAGAGTTTGGGAGGAACTGTTTTCGGCCAATAGTGAAGTGAAACATATGATCTCTTTTCATCCAGCATCTGCCGCCGCCGCATGTTTGAGCTTTTACGGCCCACGCAAGGCCAATTGGGCCACTGGTGGAGAAAAAAAAAACAAGTTCAATAAGATTAAGATTAATGTTAGAGCAGGTAGAAGTCGACTTCTTTCCAAATCAAATGTATGTACAGTACACGAGGCTGCATTTTATCCCTTACGTCAATTATCTTAGTGAGTCGGTGAGTTAGTTGACGAATGACTAAAAAAAAGAATCATCATCATCTTTGACTGACCTGTCATTTTGTTTTCAGTTTTGGACCAAACTCCATGTCCAGTGTACATGATGTAACGCCCCCCCCCAAAAAAAAATATTCCGATGCTGCTCGAGGCTGTAGTCAACTTTCAATGTCATCCCAAAGCTCATCCAGGTCTGTCTCCGCGTCCAGGTTTTGAGAAATTACACCCCAAAATATGGACTACACGGTGTTTAATACACCCCCCCCAAATTCCCTCCGCATACGATCCGTTTCAGTCTCTTTTGGGAATTCTCTTTTCTGTACAAAAAAAAAAAATTGAGCTTTGTTGCTCAATCCACTAAAATGGGCATTGATGAAAATATCAAACAAATTTACACGGTGGTGAAATCTGGCGCGCATTCGCCAGCGACGAAGCAATCACACCGCCGACGATGACTGATACATGCGGGAGCTTCTCGCTCTGCGTCTGCAGCATACAACCGTCACGGCGACGATGACGACGAGGACGATGGCCAGGATGAAAAGGCCGCCGACCAAGGCTCCGAAACTCAGATCTAGAGGCGAAAAAGAAGCTCGCCGTAAGATGACGGAGAGCCGTAGCGAAGGCCGAACCCACGCGGCGGCGTACCTTGAAAGACGTTCTTGTGCCCGGGAGTGCACTGCTGGATGCTCCAGGCTCCTTGCTGGTACGCTTTGGCTCTCGACGGGATGAAAGCGGCCACCATGAAGCAGTAACTCTGACCTCCATCCAACCCAGATACTTCTCCTCTATTGGACGCAAATATGATGTCTCTCTGGAGCCCAAGATTGGAATACGTGGATTGGAGGAAAAAAAAAAGTCATCAGCATCATTTCATTCAGGCACTCTCGCTAACAAAGCGCCTACAGAGTCACATGAAAACTACTTTGATCCCAACAACAGCTTATTTCAATTCAACCCACCACCGTGAGGCCGGCTGGCGTTCTCGCCGAGTCGACCGCAGTCCCAACTTACCGGTAGATTTTTTTTTTTTTGGGAGGGGGGGTCAGTTAGTTTAAATTCTAAAGAGATTTCATTTGACTTCACCAAGATTGTGCTCGTAAAGGTTAGGGGGTGACCAAAGTCAGCCGAGACGCCGTTGCCTTTCGTGGCTTTTGCCTTCGAGGTCGTGGGCGTTTGACGCGATTTACCTTTCCAGTATTTCCGGACTTGTAATAGCTGATCTTGTACTGGAGGTCACTCTTGAAAATGTCTCTGATGCTGAGTTGCTTTCCATATTTATGGAAACTGGTGAGGGGATCTTGGATGGTCAAGCTCACTTTGCCGTCTTCCACCACTTCCACTGTGAAATTTGCAGCACTGATCTCACCTAAAAATGTTAAATAATACAAGAAGAAATGAATTTATATTGAGGATGCGATTTTGAGATAAGATTTGAATGCGGAAAGAAAATCAGTATTACGGATGTTCCAGAGTTTGAGGCCGAAAGCTCTGCACACCATCGTGCCGAGACGGGCAGAGGATACGCAAATTTGAAGATCAGACAAACAGACTTACTCTGTCCATAAGGGTTGAAGGGCGGCGAGTAAGTGTGAGGTAAGTCTTCCACGTCATAGTGGGTCGTCTCGTCAGGTTCTGTTTGGATGTCAGCAATAAATGTCCTGTCAAAGTAGCACAGAGGCATGAATTCCTCGTACATGCGCACATTTTGCACTGTGATTTCCACTATGATCTTTGGGTGACTCTGTTTTTTTTTCGTTCTTTTGGTTTGATTGACAGACACTACAATGCAGGCAGGCCAATTCAGCTCAGATTTTATCTCATTTCGCCGTTTGATGGACTGTAAGTATTGCCACATCCGGACTTGTGTTAAACGGAAATTCCCTTACCCGGAATAAAAAAAAACTACATGTTAAAATTTCGACGACGATGTTACATTCATAACAACGGCAGTTCCGGAACCCGGAAGCTACACGGAAGTCCCAACTCAAGCAAGTCCCGCTGGACACGACAGAATCGCTCTGTCCGCGCCGCTATTTACTCTCAAAGGATCGAAAACTGCAACATGTAAGTGACTCTATCGGCTTGAGTTTTACCGGAATCGCGAACGATTTTCTATTTCATGCATTTACATTTACGTCTTGTGGATCGTGGCACCCAAACGATCCTGACCGCGGAAGAGCGGGTGGAATACATCCAATTAGCTGCTCAGAGTAAATTGCTTGTGGCTCGACGGACAGTCGAATAAACGCTAAACTAAGGTTTCCTGGAACGCTTGACCTATTATCGTGCTAAAAAGCTTTCGCTCTAACCGGACCGCTAATTTGAGAGGAGGCGAGTTCCGTCGCGCTAACTCTTGGCGTCGAAGACTTCGAGGCGTCCGGTGGTTGCGTTCAAAAGTTGCCCTGCGCGACATCAGCTGAGCAACGTCGTCCTGTGCGCCGATCGAGAAGAGATCAAGTTAGAGACAGTGAGTGGTTGGAAAGAAAAGCCAACAGGTCTGTTAACTAGGCTCATTTTGGAGCAAATAATTCTCATTTTGTATCTCGTCTTGTGATATCGTGTTTCGCTCATATACCTGTACTGTATGCTGCAGTTTTTGTGTTCTGTATTTTGTTTCATTTCCCCCCATTTAATTGGACTCAATGGAATTTTTCACCCCATGATAATGGTTAGTCAGTATTTCTTTTTTGCGACATCATCTATTTATGTGATCAAAAAATGTGCCGGAATGAGCTCGTCAGACCCCAAGCACAATTGCCAGTCATTTGAGGGGGGGGGGGTGGGGGGGGGGGATTTCGCATCCTTTTATTTTCCTTTCACTGCTGCGTCATCCGTCATCCATTGTCCTTGCCGAATCACGACTGCGAAAATATCACGATCGACCTTTCGGTGGCTCACTTCTGACAGTGTTGGTGGTGGTGGTGGTGGGGGGGGGGGGTGTTAGCGACTTCCGCGCATTCCCCCCTCGGCTCTTTTATCAAGTGCCCAAAGTACATCGCGCTACGCCGACGCCAGAGGGCGCTATAGCCCTGTCAGAAATCTGACTGGACTCGCCCAGCTCCGCCAGCAAGCGATTCGTTCATTCATCCGTCCATCTATTTAAGTTTTTAAAAAGTTTCACAAGCAGCCGTTCCCACCCGGTACTATTCTTGTTTCTGTTTGTGAGGCCAGGGTTGGGGGGGGGGGGGGGGGGTAGGGAGGGGGGCGGTCAGAGTCTTTCAATAAAATAAGATAACCTTTATTTGTCCCACACTGGGCACACGTTAGGCTCGCGTCAGTATACGTTCGAATGTATTTTCGAAATTGTAGGGGGGGGGCTGATTCGTGAGCCAGACTTTCAGAATTGCACTCCAAACGAATACATTGAGGATTCTTTGGTCAGGCTTCATGCATGTGCAAAGGTTGGCGCGTCTCATGCATGTCAAACCCCTCCGAAGACTCGTTGTTTTCTTGTTGCCCCGGCAACAGCGCTCCACGACAACCCACCACACCACAGGGGCTTAAACACTTTGTCGGGCAAATGTGAGCTCAATGCGGTTCACGCGGTAGGAGGAAAAAAAAAAAGCAAAGAATAAAACGTGTGTTGCCTTCGGCCAAAATAAGCTTGAAGACGTCCTCCGGCCTGTACCAAATCTGTGCCATTTTGAGAAGCTAGCTTCATATGCTTCAAATTACAGCAGCTTTAATTGGCGGATTGCGCAAATTTTGCCATCAGCAGAGTCGGGCCCAGCGGAGTCACCAAACAAGTAGACACGCTCACCACATTGTTATATGTTTTGCGTCATGATGGAATAAGTGAGTCCTAGAACCTTAAAGAGGAACCCAAGCCCACGACGATATGTTCTAAGCACGCCCACTGGTCTATCATGATCCAATCATCATGAATGATTGCCTTTGAGCAATCCGAAGTGAGCAGCAAAATGCAGCCGCTTTAATCCATCTCGTTGGGCGGCCATTTTGCCAAACGCATTGAAATCAAGCTCGCGTAATCTTGAACGTTTCCTGCGATTGTCACGGAGAGTTGTGTTTCGGGAGGGACGTACCTGCGCAGGGGTTCAAGTTCTTTGGACAGATCACACTCGGTCTCGGCTATTTGGATGCAGTTGGGACTTCGCATCCAGTCGCTGTCGTCCCTGAGATTCACATCACATACGCGCACGTTACTCTCCGACGCATCGTCTGTTTTCTTTCATCTTCTTGCAAGTGGCTGTTACACACCGCACTGACATGGAAAAGGTATGCGGTCAATAGTTGGCACGTCGGAGCGTTCTAAAAAGCAGTTTAAAAAATCTGTCGAGTGTTGTATGGCATGGTCAATTCTTCCCTTTACGTATCCGCTAGTTACCAGCCACTTGGCGGGAACGTACGGTCGCCCGAAAAGCAAACGTGCCGACTCACCAAGAGTACCCGACGGTGAAGGTGTAGTTGGATGGCGTCGCGGACCACAGGAGGAGCGTTTTGAAATCCAGAGAGAGCCATCGCACGTTCTCCGCCTTGGGCGCGTCGCCATCTGTGACGTGACAAGATGCTCGTGTTGGCCAAAGGTTGTTGGCGCGTTCCCATTCAAGAAAGAGATCTCACAAAAACAGTCGCGGAAACCACGTGATACGGACAACGTGATCGTGCGCGGGTGCCTTTGTTGTCATTTTTATACCGTCGCGATGAGGCTCGAAAAAGCTTCTCGGTGAGAAAACGAGTGATGTGAATCAAACAACATTTGAAGGCTACGACAATGATGATGATCAAAAGTTCTTTGAAAAGGGCGAATGACAGTGGAAGCTCGATGCACTCATCTGTTTCTCCGCTTCGAAAAGGTCGCCGACCCCGGGTCTACGCTTAACCCCATCGACGAGGGAGAGACACGGCGGCCCTTTTGCTCCGCTCGGTCAGTGACGTCAAGACGCGCGCTGAAATGCTCCACCCGGGAAATGGATGGTGAACTGGATCGCTTTGAAGAGAGCTGCCCAATTCTGCTCAGGTTTGGCTGATTTCTTTTTTTTCTCGTCGCTGTTTTGAAATTTTTTTTTTTATTCCTGTTTCAATTATCTTCACTTGTCCTTTTCCCCGTTCGTGCTTCTCTAAGCCCTTGCTGGGCGCGGGTATTGCGAATGGACGACAAACACGATGATGCTCGTTTTCGCTTGGTTTGCATCACTCCCGAAAAAAATCAATAATCCGCAAAAAGTATTCACGCACGTGCTGACCGGCTTCTACGTCAGCGCAACGGGAATGACCGCATGCCGTGACTTGATTCGGGGCCAAATTACAGCGTCCAAATCAAAAGATGTGGCGAGTTACTTGCTCGGTGAGTCATTTGCACGGTGACATTGCGCAATATGTGTGGAAGAGATTCCGACGGAGAATCATCATTCGTGATTCATTCGCTCGATCACTCTTGTCGACGTCGCCAGCCGTTTCGAAGCTGATCCCCTGGCCGTCTTTGGGTGCATTTTTTTTTTAAGTATTCTGCACCCAACCATTTTGGAGCTCATCCTGTTCAGGGTCACAAGGTGAAAGTGATCCGTGTCCATTTCGGAGGAGCGGAAGGGAATTCCTCGATCTGCGCCCGTAAACTGGACTTGGGAAAGTAAAACGGCAATACGGCCCGCGCCGAGTTCTGCGGTCAAGGGGACATAAAAAGAGCAAAAGGAAGTTCCACTCGCTCATCTCCCAGTTCCGACAAGTCCGAAAAGAAGTAGGGAGAGTCATCTGAAAAGACTCCAGCGTGGGTGGCATTGTCACGGCAATGTTGCCGTTTATCATGCGGCTCCCCTTACGGACCCCCACCCCCCTCCCTCCCCGTGTCTTTCAATGACATTCATTCGTCAGCCACGTTTTGCAAGCGTTTCACAATATTCGGACACAACAATGTCGTCATCGGTGGAGCCTCATCGCGAAATCACCGCACTTCTCTTGGAACGCCCGCCTCGTCGTCCCACTCACTCTTTCCCGTCAGCGGCCCGTAAATGAAGTCACGCTTTTGGAATGGAGCAGATGTGAACCAAAGGGAAGTAAACATCTCGCCGAGCCACGAATCGCGCGGACGAGCCTTTCGCACCGTTCGGCGGGCCAGAGTCAAACGTCGCGAGCTGTTTTTTGGCCAAAGTTGCACAGAAAAGAATCCCGACTAGATTCTGTCAATTCCAAGGGACAAACCGTTGTCATCACAAACGCGAGAGAAGGTCCAGCAGTTGCCGTTAGGTTTCACGACCCCAATTATCCTTTGTACCGAGCGTGTGTGTGTGTGTGTCTGTGTATATACATATATACAGGTATGTGTGTGTGTATACAGGTATGTGTGTATATATGTATGTATGTGTATATGTATATATATATATATATATATATACGTATGTGTGTATATATATATATATATATATATAATATATATATACACATTTTTTTAATATACAGGTATATATATATATATATATATATATATATATATATATATATATATATATATATATATGAGGTCCGTCAGTTTCAATGTTGTCGCGCATCAGATGCTCGGGTGACCCGGGTTGACCCGGCGCGCGTTCATCAGGCGGCACTTCTTCAAAGTGGCACACGCCAAAGAGATACCGTTGACTCTCGAGTCACCAAAGTACGCACTTCCAAGCGAGTGAAGTTAGAGTTTATCTCGGTAACTTTGACGCACGAGCAAGCCTCGGCTTTCGGCACGTCATTTCACGCAAAACAAATGCTCATTTGTGTGGCGCAGATTCCAGAAAGGAATGCGAATCGGAGGCGCGTGAGAGACCGAGGTGGGTTGCGAAAACAACGCGCGGGTGAGTAAAGCGCTCCGGCGCGCGGCTTTCTTTACCTGCTGCCGTCATCATCCAAGCGGACAAGTAGACTCCGAGACAAAGAGCCTTTCTCAAGGAGGACATATTGCAACAGCACGTAAATTCTGCGAAAAGGAGTGAGCTTCCAACCCCCCCCACTCCTGAGTTTGAGGCTGCAGTGTCTTCACAGGAGTGAGGGATGGGAATCTGGGGGAACCAATCCGAGTTCCGCCCCCTGGGTTGCGCCGCCTGATCCCTCCCACACGGCCGGCGGCCCGAGCGGCGTTCCCACGGCACGCATGCCCCACTTCCCCGCAATGCAACAAGCGACTTGTAAAAGGCCATCCCATCCACTCGGGACCAGAAGCGTGCCTTGGTTGCCATGGCGGCAAGGGGGTGGGGGGGGGGCGTTGTTCCAAAGGAGGCCGGCCTGCGTTCGGCCAGAGAAAACTCTCCGGATCTCGCCGCGACGTGCCAAAACGTCTGCGCGCTCGTCGTCCGCGGGCGCAGAACAAAACGTTCCGACCGCGGACTTTTGCCGCAGAGAAAGTGGACAATCTGTTTTCGCTGCCAGTTCGCCGGGCCCTTTGCCGTACTCTTCTCCCGCCAGAGATTTTCCTTCGGGTGGTTTTGGAATCCTTTCCTCGGGGAAGCCCTCCGCGGAACTCGGATGACGGGAAAGCTCTCACCACCGCTCGCTTGCGTTTGGAGTTCATTTCCATGGCCGAATCTGACATTGGGCCCGTTTTTTTTTTTCTTTTTAGTTTTCAAAAGCCTTTTTCATCAACGCAATGACTCGGACGGAGCTGCAAAATTTAGTAGCGGCCGGCCAGCCCGAAGACCGCGTCGATGAATGTCGTTTGCTTTGATCAATGAAGGCGTTGGTTTCGAGCAGGCCCGCCCAAGAGCCGCTTTTCGAGCAACCGACTTCCCGACGTCCGATTCGAATCTCGGATAGACAATTCCATCTTTTTGTTTTTTTTTTTCTTCTCGCTCGGTCAAGCCGTATCTGAATCCGGACATCCTAGAGCAAAATGTAGTGAACCTCGCAGTGACCCAAAACCAAATGGGTGATGCCCCGCGAAAGAAAGCTGCGCACGCTTCTTCTTCTTCTTTTTTTGAATTTGCAGCGACGTTTCACCCGTTCTGCTCACTGCGGAACAACCGCCGGTTGATGATGCGGGAATCGGAACGCCTTTTCTCCACATCCGGATGTCGTAAGATGCGGGCTCCCGAACCGTGCTTTTCGGGAGCCTCCATCAGCGTTTTGCTGTGTAATAACTCCGAGTGCCTGTCAGTATCCCCCCCCCACGTCCCGCTCCCCCGAGAGCGGAAAGAAGCCGAGGAATGCACAAACCCGACACGCACACGTTTGAACTGCTGGAGGAATTTATTCATATTTTTTTCCTCACATTCTTCCTGTAGAAGATTCGCTTTGAGTTGAACGGTGAACATCTGGGACCCATTTGGAGAGTCACTGAGAGAGAGCGAGAGAGTGAGTGTGGGAACATGAGGGAGGGGGCTGTGCCGTGTCCGAATTTTGGGAAATCTTGCGAGCGGGCAAGAACAAAGTAGGCGACAGGCGCGCTTGCTCGAGTGAAACGATCTGATGCGAATACTCGCATTCCAGCAGTGCACTTTTGCAAAGAGGCGTGCCGAGTTAGCGGGCGCGCGGCCAAATGCAACGTTTTGACACCTTCAAACGCTGTCGGAAGCAAATGTTTCTTTCGGCCGAGCTCCGAGCTTTCTTTTCGCCGCTTGCTCTTCAGGTAATATTGCTGCCCGAAAATCTGAGCAGCAGGCACAGTCTCATCCTGGCAAGGAGTAATCTGCCGAGGGAGGTGGGGGGGGGGGGTAATTCGGCCAGTATTCGATGAGATCTACACTGTATGTACACGCAGATGCATAAGCACTCTTGCGTTCTCGCCCCCCCCCTCCCGCTCCCCCAATCCAGTCGGGGTCAAATATGTCCGCAAGAAATTTGAGGACCTGAGTGGAAAAAAAATGCTCAAGAACAGCAACTATTCTTCATTCTGAGCATGACGCTGAGACGGCGCCAAGGCCCGACCAAATAATACAAACACATACAAAAGACACCAACAAAACATTTAGAGTTTGTCGATCATAAAAGGGTGCGTGCGCCATTTCCCAGCGTTCTCCTCACTTCATCGGGTGGTTTGAAAAGGGAACATTTGTAAATTTGGTACTGAGAAGAATTGAGTGAAAGCTTCCCATTGACACGATATCAAATTGGATATCATCCAACCTCTTAAGTTTCTGGAAAACTTGAACTTTGGAGTTCATCCACTACAAAAAAAAAACCAAAAACCAAGCCAAAACTCTCTGAAAGACCTCAATCACTGGCATGGAGCCTCGTTTTGAACCTGGGCTTGTAAGTAGCTACGCTTGATTCTTGAATCATTAAGTCCTCTTTTCCTTCAACCAATTTGTGGGGGTAAAGACAATGGCCGTGTTTTGAAAGGGCGTGCAGAGGCGTTGCACAAGGGCTCCTGGGGAGCCACCCGGCCCGCTTGCGTGGCCGCCCCGGTGGCCGGTGGAACGTTTGCACCCCTGGCTACTCATTGAAAGCCATCCAAGGCACACAATGAAATGACATTCAAGTGTTGTTTGTGCATTTGTAAAGCGGGAGGAAGGAAAACAAAGGATGCCTTCAGTGCTCCGGTGCTAACCTGATCGAAATCTTACGAAAGCCCAGCTCATCGAAAACATATGCCTCCTTCCAAGTTCCAACAGCACGCATCAGTTATCACGCATCTGCTATGCGTGCGGGCACACACACACACACACACACACACACACATTGCCCTCCAGTGGCCATCTGGGGAACTGCAACCCTGCGTCCTGGAAAAAAGACTCAATCCCCGCGTTTGTTTCGTTGCAACAAAATTCTTGCCTTATTCTATGGATGTCATTTCAAGAAAACCGAAACAAATCCACCATTTCAGTACACAAATACAGGAGATATGTGTTGCCTTTTTTCTTTTTAAGCACAAACAAACATGTATACGGTATGTGCACCGATTTCTGATAGTATTTAAGTGAATATGCTAAGTTATTTTGTCAAGACTTTATGTAGATTTTTTTGGAGTGGCGGTCAAAATAATTATGATTTTTTTTTAAATGAAAACAATGAATTTTGAGAGGCTTCAGCACCCCCACAATGGGCCTAACAATTGCCATTGGATGCAACATTCAGATTTTTTAATGATGCTCCAAATACATCCAACAAATCTCACGACACTGCGATATCAATGCTCCGTTTTTCAAAGCGTCACAATCTGCTTCCGGTCGGTGCCTACTCTAAAGAGGGCGACCATTCCCCATCAGATCAAGTCGGTATGTGGTGGAAAACCATTGGGGGCTGCAAATTATTTTCACCGTTGCCACGAGCATGTCGACCTATCGGGTTGCATGTCACGCATGCAAAGAACCGCCGCCGCTTGCGTGCAGTCCGATGGTCACGTTGAGGAGCCTTCCACTTGTGACCGACATGCAGCAGAAAAACGAGATTCAAATGCATCCATCTACGGTATATTTATTCCCAAAGATTGCATTCAGGCGTTCCGTCGAAATAGCTGACGGGAATACATCAAGAGTCTGCATGGATCCATTTTAGCATCTATGATGATGAAGGAGAAGGGGGGGAAAAAGCCATTCACATAGCCTGGTTTCTTCCTGTTGCTAGGTAACAGTGGAAGGCTTGGCACGCATAGCAGAGCTTCTGAAGCTGTGTATGGCCCCGGCGTGCGCGCGCGCGTGTGTGTGTGTGTGTGTGTGTGTGTGTGTGTGTGTGTAATGAGAGAGAAACAGCACCGTCTTTCAGCAAGCACAAACTTAGCAATCCCTAGCGACCCCCCCCCTTGATTCTTTCTCACCAGCTGTGGAAGTCAGAGCAGTGTCGGTGATATTTGGGGTGGTCTTTGATATTCTTGAGGTACTACCAATTAAACATGTCTGGCGAAACGGATTTCAGACTGGAAGCTTGAAGGAAGACCCCTATGAGAGGGAGAATCCATCTCATATTTGTCGGGAAAAAGTGTTCTGGCAACCGGGTCAGGATGTAGCCCGCCTTCTGCCCGACGGCCGGGACAGGTTCTGGCACGACCGCGATCCTTCTGAGGAAAAAGCGGTTCATAGAATAGATGGAGTGAGATATCATTTCCTGTGTTTCTTTTCCTTGAGTCATGAGGGTATTTTGTCTCAATTCCAATTGTGTTGGCATTTGTTTCGATTTTGACGGCGAGTGGTTGGCGTTGAAAACCAAGATGGCCGACCTCACATCATGGATGGCGTCTTGACATCAACATCATCTTCACTTTGAAATAACCTCACCAGCAATATCTGGGGTCATGGAAACCCCAGCGGCTGGAAACGTTCATTTCAGAAGAGGCGTGTTTTTTTCCTGACGTCACGTCTCTTCTTCGCCGATTGGTTCAATTCGCTGTCTGTTCAGGTTTGCCCCGCCTCAGAAACAAACTGGATTAGACTGGGACCAGACTCAATCGCCGCCGGTACTGCGATGAGTCTGCATTTCTAGGCTGCCGCTCACTAACAGGAAGAAATTCTGATCGCTTCTCAGTTTCCTGATACTTTTGTAGTACCGTTACTAGTGATAATTAATAAAACTACAAAACTAACCTGAGTAAATGTAAATGTTACCTTAATGCGTTACTAAGTAAACCCTACCGCTGCTCCACGGGGTGCAAAATAAATACCATCAAAATCATCATGCATACAAACAGAGTTGGATTGCTTTCAACAATATGTGTCATATGTATCAACGCATTTACACAATACAGGGGGATTGTAGAAATGCATCCTTTCTTCCGACAAGCTTTTTTTGTTGTTGTTGTTGTTGTGGATTTGTCTCACCAAGACTGCTACTTACACACCGGATCGTTGCCGAACCAAGCTCCCAATAGTGACTTTCAAAACAAAGGCACGTTTGGCGCCTTCACCTCAGCCTCAATGCGAAATGCGTTCCTGATACACGGCCCTTTCTGAACGCCTGCTTCAAATGTCATGATTTTTGGAAAATGATACATTCGTGTCGTTGAAGTAACTCGTTGTCGGTCCGCTTTCAGACCGGCTATCAAATAACCGTGGCGGAGCATGCATGCTTTTATTGTGAAAACCGTGAGCGGACATACTCGTGTTCACGCTAAGTGACGCGCCCTCGATGCTGCCGGCTGCGAACAGGATGCTGTCAGGCCGAAAGGACGCAACGACCGAGCGGATGGCGAGCCGAGCCGCATCCTTTGTTTTCCCGGACCCAACATCAAGGTAGGACCCTCCGACAAACGCGATGGCGACGCTAACCTGGCCTACGGCCTACCGCCTCGTGACAGAAAGCGCTTCGCGCGCGGCACGCGGTACTTCTTGAAATTGCTGCGATGTCGGAAGACAGCCATTGTTCTCCGAACTGTCGTGCAGGCGACCGCTCGTTCACGTTCGCTCGTTACGGTGGAGTTTGATCGCGGCGAAGAGAAATAGCCCAAGTGGTGAGCGCGCGAGCTTTTCGCATGCGGATGAAAGGTGTGCGCGTGCGGCGACGCGGCTTGCTTCCAGGCACGGGGGGGTACTGTGATGGCGGTGGGGGGGTCGGCGTCGCTTTGCTGCATCACAGGCGCGTGCGCGCGCAGGTATACTTTGTGTTTACGGCCTATTGGCCGCCGCCTAACGGCCGCTCGATAGTCACCCGACACAGGTCCGACTGAGCTTCCGGTTTCCGTTCTGCGAGCTCAACATCAACGCGGGATCGCTCGCTTCTTGGATCGGACGAGGTGGCGCGGTCGGTCCCCCCCCCTCCCGGGAATGTGTTTCACATACCCCGACGAGGCGACTTTGGAGCTACTAAAACAGCAAACAGGCACCGCCAGCTTATTTCACGCCATGAAATCCAGACTCTTGGACATCGTTTGGACAATTGCGCCTTTCGATTTTGGTTGTTCAATTCCTGACAATTCTCGAATCCGATTCTTAAGAGAGAGAAAGGAGGGAGCTAACCGTAGTTTTTCACGTCCATAGTCCTATGAACTCTTTCCTGGACTTTTGACAGCCAGGCAAGGGCCGTATAAAGGGCCCTATTTTGATTTTGCAAAGTGGTGGTGAGAAAAAAAAAGGACATCGTCATGACACTGACGGCTACAAAATGGGACGCCCTCACCTCTAGAACTGTGTCGAGAAATAAATTCTGTCCATAAAGGTCTTGAACACAATCGGTGACAAAGGGGCAGTCTTGGCGGAATCCGATCATCGATGAAACAAATGTGACCAAATTCTGACATCGGTCGCACGGGGACTGAACTTTGGTAAGCCATCCTCCCGAAGCACGCCAACCGCAGGACACGATCAAACGCAAAGCACATGCGGACCAAATCCCGTGGACTGCGCAGTTGTCGAGCTGGTCCACTGTTCCGAATCCTCCTGAATCTGAGACTCGACTTCCCGATGGAACCTCCTCTACGGCACCCCAGAACTTAGCGGGGAGGCCGAGGCGTCGTGGGGAACCCCCCCCCCCCGCCCTCCCCAGCAGGCCTCCACTTGCACGGAAAGTGGTTTGGTGCGGGCGTGTTCTTCATTTCAGGGTGCAAATGTTGCCATGTCGTCGATGGTGGAGCTTTCCAGCGGGGCCCCGGCGCAAAGCCCGCTGACAATGCAGCGCTTCTTCTGTCGCCATTCATGATGACTAACGCTGGATCATTTAGTGCGGGCCAACACACGCTCGGGCCTTTTCCTGCCTCCGATCGGACTTTCGCTGGTTGGCCCGAGGTTGATCTGCTGAAAAGGTTTTTCAGCTCGTTCTAAATGAGTAACACACGTATTCGCACTCAAAGCGAGAGCACACGTCTGAACTGGGACTGAACGATGAATCGCATTTGCAATGTAGTCGCAATTTGATTCCTCATCACCAAGGCTGCGATTTGACTGGTATTGAGAGCGGAGACGGGACGTTCGCAGCAAGCAAAGCTGCAACGCTGGCGCACGCTAGCTAGTGCTAGCGTGTGCTAGCTCGCGCTAGCGTGTGCTAGCTCGCGCCAGCGTGTGCTAGCTCGCGCCAGCGTGTGCTAGCTCGCGCCAGCGTGTGCTAGCTCGCGCCAGCGTGTGCTAGCCCGCGCCAGCGTGTGCTAGCCCGCGCCAGCGTGTGCTAGCCCGCGCCAGCGTGTGCTAGCCCGCGCTAGCGTGTGCTAGCCCGCGCTAGCGTGTGCTGAGCTTTCTGTCGCATAAGACAATTGACTGTACTTTTCGCCTGGGGAAAAAAAAAGCATAGTTTGGGCTGTCATGGCGTGATTGATGAGGCCTTCCTTTTATTTTTCTGCCTTTGCCTCTTTGTCTGCCGCTTTCCTGATCTAACTGACAGTTGGGAGGTTTAGCTGATTTGCGTCAATGGTGGACCCGCGAAGGCTCGAGAGACTCTTGTGATTGAAGGCTGTAGCAATTAGCTCTGCCAGAATCGCATTCTTGAATCCCCCTTAATCACAAAAAGAGTCTCTTAGGGCTTTTTCCGTGCCCACCATGGACAAATCTTCACGATTGTCATCCCCTGACCGTAGCCCCTAACCCAGGAGGGCAGGGAAAAACTCAGAAACCAACCCCATCTGGGTGAAATCCCCTTCCGGGAAGACCAGGCCACAACACAATTATGATACAATACAAAGTCCATCCTAACAAAATGAAAACGCTGCAGGGACACGCCTTCGGCGAGCTCGTTTCGAAGCTCGGAAATCCCTCCGCACACGTCGCCTCCTCTTGGATGGGCGGCAAAGTCTGCTCACGGGACACACTACTGTCCCAATCGAACGCTTTTCATTCTAGGCGATCCTGCCACCTGCCACGCGCACACAAACAGAACGCACAACATAAATGAGTTTGTCGACATGGCGTCGTTGTTTATTTCAGGCTGACCCAGGTGGGCCCAGCGTGTCCCTCGTTGGCAACAGCCAATCGGCATCAGCAACTTGCGCTCCACGCCGCAGCCAAATACAGAAATGACAGACCCACGCGCACGCACGGCGTGGTGATTGGTGAATGGAAAACAAGACGCCACACACACACACACACACACACACACACACACACACACACACACACACACACGTCAGTGAGATCTGTTTGAGTTTGAAATGGTTTTTCTGTGTTTGCCTGTCGCTCGCAACTCGAATCGGACTAGGTCGGTCGGAAAGAGTGAAGGTGGCTGGGCCTCATTCAAACCGCGTTTACATGAGACAGGATTTTTAATCAGGGATCGAGATTCTCAATGGTACAAAAAGAAATAAAAAATCAAATCGAATGCACGAGTCGCCCACGCTCGCTTGGCAGCTCACGATCTGCACCGTGAGCACGAGCTCATCCTCGGGCTTTGTTGAATACGCTGTACGTTGACAGCGATGTTAGATAATAGATTATTACGTAAAGCAGATTTCCTCCGGAGCATCTGTTCCTGATGGTCTGGTCCTTACTTGAGTCAAACAGCTGCGGCTCGGATTTAGGCGCAAGTTGTTGTTGGGTTCTATATTGTGAAGCTTGGATGCTCGGAGGTTACGGGTGTCACTCTCGCATAAAAGCAGCTTGCAAAAGCACACAATTAGGTGCGTTTGTAACAGCAAAGGCCCGTTCTTAATACCCATTCCGAATACTGTCAACAATTCCCTGCCAGTCGGTTTTCTCCCAATTGGGAGAACCTCTGCCTGGCACTTTGGATCATTTTCAAGGCTGACAGGAAATGGAGTTCTCTAGCTGTAGAACCGACTAAGTGACCCCTCCCCTAAAAAAAGAAACAAAAACAAAAATTTATGACCATTCTTTAGTAATCAGCAGCTGAAAATGGGGTCCATCCATTTTCCGAACCGCTTGATCCTCACTAGGGTTGCGGGGGGTGCTGGAGCCTATCCCAGCCGTCTCCAGGCAGTAGGCGGGGGACACCCTGAATCGGTTGCCAGACAATCACAGGGCACACAGAGACGAACAACCATCCACACTTGCAAATGCTCGTTTCAAGGAAAAATCTGAGAAAAAGGACACCGCTGGAAGTGTGTGTGTGGGGGGGGGGGTTAGGGGGGGGGGGGGGTTGTTTCAGTTGTCGTTATGACCGAGTATTATTCACGTGGCGTTTGTTTCGCATCACTAAGTGGCTGTCTCGCTTAGCTTTGCGGATTGCAGGCACAACCCACTCAGTGCGCCTCCAAGAGCCGAAAGCCTGTAAGAAGATTAGAAGGAATCGGCCGCCGAGTTTGACTTCGACGGCGGTCGGAGGCGACGTGGCGCTCGGTATTTTCACTTTTTCACAAGACGCACGGCACTCCGCCGCTTCTTTCCGTCTTTTCCGTCCGAGGCAACACGGATGAGAAGCGGCCGCTCGTTTGGGTTAGTGCCGGAAGCGGACTCTTGCTTCACCATCTGCTAACTTTCAGGACTTTCCGTCGGACTGTGAACTGTCCCGCCGAAGTACTTGTGACATCTTCGTCTTTTTCGCTGAGCGATTGTCAACATTTGTGTTTTTGACTGCTGCAGTCGCTTCTGAGGAGGAGAAAGAGGCACACGACCAAGTGTGGAAAACCCGAGCGGTCGTCTCAAGCCAAGCTGCGATGCTCTGAAACGTCACAGGTATAGCTCTGCTAACAACACGTTGGCTTTTTTACGTGATGTCCTTCCGAACATGATGGCTAACCCGGCCGGTTTTCTCTTTCGTCGCTTTTTTGCTCTTGTTTCAGACAGCGAGGAGCGCTGAAGCGAGCGTGTTGACTGACAGAGGGGGGTTCGTTTGTTTTGTTCCTCAAGGCGTCGGTGAGGGGAGGGGCCTTGCAGGCTCTCTTTTCCACTTAGTGTCTTCATGTTTTGGGGGTCCTTCGGTGCCCCCGCCCTCTGTCAGTCCCCCCGCTCCCGCCGCCACCACGGCCGGCCACCCCAGCCGCTTCGTTGCCATGCCAACAGAGACCCTGTCTCCAGCTCTGCCAGATAGCAAAGCCGCTGGCACCGCAACGCCTTTCGGCTCCACCGTCCCCCTCCGAATCCTGAACAAGGGCCCGGACTACTTCCGGAGACAGGTACCGCTTCTTCACGCGCTGCGGCGCTCACCCCCAACTTGACCGAAATCGCAACCCGACGGTCGCTCGCCGTTGACGTGGCGCGTATCGGTTTCAGGTTGAACCCAACCCGAAGCGGCTCAGCGCCGTCGAGAGACTAGAAGCCGACAAAGCAAAGTATGTGAAGAGCCAAGAGGTGATCAACGCAAAACAGGAACCGATCAAACCCCCCGTTCTGGCCAAGCCCGCGACCGTTCACAGCCTTCAATCCAAGAGGACCTCCGGCGGAGTCCCTTTCAAAGCTTCCAATAACAACGCCAAGTCGGACACCTGCGCGCCGAGTAGCGCCGGCGGCAAACGGGAGAATTTAAACCTGGAGATCCTCAAAAATCTCCTCAACTCGTCGTCGTCTTCGGGCGCGGGATCCGAAGGACTCGGGGGCGGAGCCAAGAGTGCTGCCTGGATGAGGTCATCTGGGGGACTGACCAGGACTTGGACGCCTTCCAGGTAAAAAGGGCAATCGGCGCTACTCTTTTGGCTTGCCGGTTTTCCGTTTCTGCGCCCCCCCCAACACCGGGGGCTCTTGGTCCCCCCTCAGAAGGCAATGTTGACCAAAGGATTGTAAATTCGGAGATTCAAGTCAAAACGTGTACTCCTGCCATCTTTGTCTCAAATAGAAATACATATGTATATGATATATTTTATAATATGGCGGCCCGGTAGTCCAGTGGTTAGCACGTGGGCTTCACAGTGCAGAGGTACCGGGTTCGATTCCAGCTCCGGCCTCCCTGTGTGGAGTTTGCGTATTCTCCCCGGGCCTGCGTGGGTTTTCTCCGGGTGCTCCGGTTTCCTCCCACATTCCAAAAATATGCATGGCAGGCTGATTGAACACTCTAAATTGTCCCTAGGTGTGAGTGTGAGCGTGGATGGTTGTTCGTCTATGTGTGCCCTGCGATTGGCTGGCAACCGATTCAGGGTGTACCCCGCCTACTGCCCGAAGACAGCTGGGATAGGCTCCAGAACCCCCCGCGACCCTAGTGAGGATCGAGCGGCTCGGAAGATGAATGAATGAATGAATGCATATTTTATAATAATATTGTATATATATATATATATATATATATATATATATATATATATATATATATATATATACATCATATAAAATAAAAGTAGGAATAGCGGTGACCTATTTTCCAACGACACGAAAATTCCCTTTGGCGGCTTTTGCTGTCCGGCTTTCAACTTGAACTTGATGCAACTCTTTGAAGCCAATCAATTGCATTGGATCGATTGGAAGTGTGACGCCTATTGGTAGCCCCCGGGTGAGCTTGAGAACGTCGTCGTCTTTGCCGCTCTTCAACCGAATGCGCCCAAACGGTTTCAGGATGCTGCGACCCGTCAAGGGAGTTCATCCGGGGCTCAGTCAATGTCCAAACGTAAACCCTCGCCGAGAACCGAAAGTAGGACCGACGAGAATCCATCACGGTTTTGCGAGGCGCGGATGTGCGAATGCGCCCGTTCCAAAGCCCGACGGCGTCGGATTGCGGATTCTCATCCTTTTGACATGTACCCCTTCCGTTTCCCCGCCAAAATGTGGTCCTCCCTTGTCTTTTTCACTCTTGTGTGCGTGTCCATTTGTTTCCCGCTCCTAGGACGCCGTTGACCTACCGGTCCACGATGGCCCTGAACGAGCCCCCGCGAGAGTCGGCCCCGAGTCCGAGCACCTCCCATTCCCTGCGCTCCTTTCCCCATTCCTTGAAGGTACCTGCGGGCAGTAGCGGCGGACGGTGCAGTCCTCAGCCGGCGGCCAACCTCAATCTCAGCAGGGTGCCGGATGAAAGAGGAGGAGGCCGAGGGGGCCTGGCGGAACGCTCGTGCTCTCCGCTACCGCCGCTGCTGACCTCGCACTCCTCCTCGGACCTCCTGCGGCTGTGCAACGGCAAGCCGCTCCGCACGGCACGATCCGGCAGCTCCTCGGCCCCGCCGCTCCCGCCCAAACCCAACCCGGCTTTCCTGCCGCCGCCCGCCCTCTCGCTGTCGCTGCCGGCCCCCCGGCCCTGCCTCTCGCCGTCACCCGGCGGCAAGGCGAGCCCTCGGCCGCCGGCGCGCGAGATCGGCGACGCCGCCGTCGCCAACCCGTCGACGGATCCCGGCCCGGAGGCGGAGCCCACTTGGTCCGTCGCGCGCCGCTCCTCCCTGCACAGGTCAAAGTCAGACCTGTCGGACAGGTACGCCCGAGCCGGAGCCGACGTGGAGCGTTTTTTTAACTATTGCGGCCTGGATCCGGAGGAGCTGGAGGCGGTCGGCCCCGAGAACTTTGCTCGGGCCAATTCGGACATCGTGAGCCTCAACTTCAGATCGGCCTCCATGATTTCTTCGGACTGCGACCGGTCCCGGCGCTCCTCCAACGACGGCCTGTCGGACGGCGACGAGGGAGAAGACGAGGAGGACGAGGCCGGCCAGCGAGTCCCTTACGGCATCTCCGCCGTGGAGCGCAACGCGAGAGTCATTAAATGGCTGTACAGCATCAAACAGGCGAGAGAGACGCAAAAGGTGTCGCACGTCTAGGTTCGCCGACTGCCTCTCGTCTCCCGATCGGGACGGACCAAGGCAAAGGCTGTCGGGAAAGCCAAGCCAAATTACAGAATGGCCACAACCCCCCCAAACACGCCCAATATTGAGTTTGGCGGGACACGGATGAACATGAAGCGGCTCGTCGGGAAGTCCTTGTGGACGCTGACGGAAAAAAGGCCTCCGGCCGCACCCGATCAAAAGTCTCATTCGGTGAAATGAAATTCACGTGGCCTTTGCGCGCTAGCGACGCTCTTACCGCCTCAGCTGTTCAAATAGGTTCAAGTGACGTGCATGAAAGAGACACGGTGGGGGAACCGTCATGGCTACTTGAGCGATTTGACGTTCACGCCAAAGGTGCCGCATTTCCTCAAACGCTCGTCATTGACGCTCGAAGGCCTCCGGTGTTTTTTTTTTCCTCCCTCCGAGAAAACGACGACAACACAATGCGGCCGTCGTTCCGAGTGACGGGACGCGCCATCGCCGTCCTGCGAAAGGGTTGACGGCAACGAGGACGGCGGCAATTTAACCTTGCGATGTTTGTCTTGGGCTGGTTTGGCGGGGAACACACGAATTTGGGCTATCGTTTCCATCGCGGACGTGTAGACGACGGCGTATTAGCATCGCGGAGTAAAGTAGCGCGTCATACGTCGTCCGATCACCGCTGAATGCTATGAATATCGTCCGGCCCTCTTTTCCTTGCAATCCGGCCTGTTTGTCGCCCGCCCATTCTGCCGTGTTCCAAATGAGCTTTTGTCAGTGCTTAAAACGGAGCGGCGGCGTTGAAAAGAAATCACCGAATAAGACACGCACTCGCACGCGATACTGTACATGTCTGCATAGTTTGACACTGCTTTCGTCTGTTCTGGCAGGTACCGTATTGGCCCAAATATAAAAAACATAAAACTGGAAAAGTGGGGTCGTTTTATATTCGGGGTCTAGACATTATACCAATTCACGACGCTAGATGGCGCCAGATATCATTGAAGCGAATGCTGAACTTGACTCCCCGGGCCAAAGTGAACCCCTGCCACGAAGAATAAAATAAAAATAGCGGTAGCACGAAGAAAAAAAAAATTGCGTTAAGAAGGAAAAGAAGACAATAATAGAAGAGATAACAGAAAATGGAGAAACGTCGCAACAATCTCCAGAAAAGTGGGTCAAAAATCGGCCACGTTAACCGGCAGCTGAGGAGAAGTTTTGATGTAATTAACATTTCAAAAACCAGAAGCCATTCATTTATGAATGTGATTACACTTTAGTTTAGTTGAATGAGGCAAAATAACATCCTTTTACTCTCAAATTTATTGTTGTAATCATTTTTTTTTTCAGATGTACTGTAATTATTTTCTGGATAAACATTAATTTGGTGTTCAATAAGTCAGTTTTCAATCTTGAGTCTTGAAAAAGAGGGGGTCGTCTTATATTCAGGCCAATACGGTATGTTGATCCAAACAGAAGGTGAAGAAAGAAGCGGTCGCTCTAACCACGTCGCACTTTTGAGAGTCAAGAAAGAAAAGACTCGCGCTCGGAAAGGGATCGTGTATGTCCGGCTGTCGCGTAGACGAACGCCGCCCGGCCACCGTCTGAGGAAATGCGCCACTAAATGTGTTGCGGATCTACATGAGCGGTTGTCGAGGCCATTTTTGTCCACCGGATCCCTCGAGTAGAGGCAGAACCATCTCGAGCGTCGCCCTTTGCGCATCCGGATAAAAAAAATTGTTCCCCGGTGAAACGTTTGTGTTGCACCGTCAACGGGTCACTGAAGTGAAAAGGGACAGCGGACAGCTTCCAGGCGTGTTTGTTGCTTCGGGTTCAGTCTGTGTCTCTGATTTCAGCTCTCCGTCTCCCATTTCATCCGGCGGCGATGGAGTCCCTTTAATTGTATCCGCTTGAGCAGTATCGATGCCCGGCCCCCTCGTTTGTCGGAGAGGTTCTCTTGAAGGGTGTCCCACTTTGGAAACCCGTTGTTAAGTGTCACTATTTAAGCGCTGCTGAGGAACCTCGGGTCTGATTGACTCTGGAACGTGAAGGGAAGCTGGTACGAGACTTGGCGAGTATCCATCCGAGCACGTGTTACGGTATGTCGCGCTTGTCCTGTCATTCTCGTCTTTCCGCCAGAGTCCCTGTCAGCGTGAAGAAAGCGCTCGTGTTATTGTTGCGGCGTCCTCAGACTTTGCTGTCAGTTCTGACCACAAGATTAGATTTGGATTTGCAAAATTCTTCTGTGGTACTTTGTTTTTTTCTTTGTATGTGTCAACGATGTCAGAAAAGAATTTGGGGCGGAAATCGCTATCTTCTGTTCGTATCAAGGTTTGCATTTGGGGAAACCGCATTGTTTTGGTAACCTGCCCCCAGTACCAAACTCTCGGATCCGACCTCGGAAAAGAGCTTCGTGTCGGCTGCGTTTTGCCTCGGAAACGCTCACTTTGACTTGAGGGGAGAATAAAAGCGTTCGACGTTTAGGCTCTTTTTTGCATTATTGCAATAAATGGCTTTTTTTCTTGACCTTGTCATCAAACTCTTGATCCGTCATGTATCTTTGTGCTTGCCTGGCCTTCCATCTGCCACCCCACGTTCGAGAAACGTCCATGCTGGGTTGATCAAAAGACTCTCAGTTGCCAACAGGTCTGAATGTCACTCATTGTTGGTCGATACGTGCCCTGTAACTGACTGCCGACCAGTCCTTCGTTGCCCTGCCCAATGTCAGATGATGGCGACGGTGCCACGTGCACTGCTTCAATGTTAGAGAACCCCCCCTCACCAAGACTGAATCATTTTTAGCCTTAGCAATGCTGCAACCACAGAGTATGGTACTCTCAAGGCACACACATTTGTTGACAAAACACTCATTTGGAAGGCTTCATGGACTCATTGCAGTTAGTCGCCGCACATTGTGCGCAGCGGGCTTCATTCATGCCTGTCGCCCCAAATCCATATTTCAAGTTGGTCTTACCCCTTGTAAACCAGCAATCCAAGATTTGACCAAAAAAAGTCCCCATCACACCATGTCAAACTGCTGAGCCTCTCCCTCAGGCTTATAGACACAAACAAATACACATCCATAAAATATTAAATTCAAATATTTGAGATTTGTGTTGGGATGGGAAAGTGAAGCGTTACTTGTTGTTGCTATTGTATATATATTTATGTTATGATTACAAAAGGACCTAACATTAATTGGAAGTGACCTGAACATTCCCCCAAATCAACAGGAAGTGCCTTTTCACGACGTCAAATTTTCCACAGGATCGATGATGTGTTTGTTTGACTGTAGGCAGAACGGGCCCTTTTTAAAATATTTTACTTATAGGGACCGACTTTGCCAAATTCGAGCCTTGCGAAACTGTCTCTCCATCAGAATCAGGAAATAGTTTGCCTTGCCGCACCAGTCTACTTTTTTCATGACAATTTTCCTTCTGACGTCGCAAGTGCGACAATGCGAAGGGGATCCTTCCGATTTTCCCCGAATGCAGCACACGGTGGACTTCCGGGCGCTGCCGGGAGGCGGCGACGTTTAGGGTTCGGACGTCGGTCGTCACGTGACCAGATATCACGTCGCGGCAGAGCGGTCGGTCTCTCCCCTTCGTACCCCGGCTCCTACCGTTCAAGTCGACCGACGGTAAGTCGCAACTTTTCGGAGGCAATGTCGACGACAACCGCAAGCCGCAACTTCACTGTGACAGAGCTATCATTTGGGATCTGTCACAAACACATTTCCGGGGACATTACCACTCAATGCCTTCGCGAAGTAGCGCTTGAGCTCGAAAACATTTATCGTACGCAAACGAGTTATAGCATCGCTTTGCTGTTTCGTGAGCGCGACTATTGTGGCAGGAACGCGGTCCCGCTGCTCCGTTTTGAGCTTCCGCTTCTCCGCTTTGCGAATGAGCTGTAGTCGTTTTCGCTCCCTCGGTAAATGACGCTAAAGTTCCCCTTTTCGCCCCCTGGGGTTCGGAGGTCGCAACGACGTTGGTCCGCGTCCAACTGTCTCTTCGGAAAGCTCCATCTTCGAACCTATATGTCGCTTTTCCTCCACTTTTATTGGATTGCGTGAATATACTTTATGACGTTTGGGCCCCAAAGTTCAAAATTTGCTTCGTGCGACCATGAACAAACATGTTTTCCTACATACTTTGGGGAGATTATTAATGCCCCCCCCCCAAGGGTTAAGGCTTTCATCGTGTCGTAGAAAGACGGGAGATGGTTAAAAGGCTTTCAGTGTTGTCACGATCTCTCTGATGGTTTTGTTTGAATAGTTCCGGCTCACGATGGCTGTCTTCATTGAAAGTGACAGCTCCTTCTTTGTCATAATGAGCCGACTCCCACAGATTCCAAACGGGATCTTGAAGTGAACTGTACCGACCTTTTATTTGTTGGGAACGATGAATTTACCCGGCCGGCCACGGAACTCCTGAGCAGCCGCCTGTCTCGTTCCCGTTTGGACCACTTACAAGTGCGAGACATTCGAGGCGGAAAGTTGCACGTCTTCAATTGATCTGTCTGCCCTGCAATCCAGCCGGACTAGTTAACACCTTGACACATCATCTATCTATTATTTGAGCAACAAATGTCCCTTTGGAAAGATTGGTTCCGGGCATCACAAATATGGTTGAAAACCCCAAATCGTTGATTCATCCGTTCGTAATTTGGAGGTGGCCCCTCTTTTTGCGATCAACAGATTTGGTCGACATTTTCTCGCTGTCACCGAACGTCGATACTTGAGGGTTTATCACCGCTGTCTTCATGACGTCAGCTGTTGTTTGACGCGCAGAAATGAGCGCGTGTCTGCAGAGCGAGGAGAGCTTCCGTCAGTGCTGTCGGCGCTTCCTGAAGCTGTCCGACCGCTTGAGAGATGGCTGGAGTTGGGAGCCCCTCCAGGTGAGGAATTGTGCTCTGGTCACGGCCCGACACGGCGCGCGTGACGCGTGTGCTCTCATCATTAGGGTTCGGAGGACGGCTACATGAGAAAGACGGCTCTCCTCTCGGTCTCCGTCAATTCCGGGCCTCATCTTCATGGCTCTCGTTCCGACAAAGAGTCGCCCGCTTCTTGCCACGGCGTATGTCCTCAACGAGAACAGGTGAACGATGCAAAAAAGCGTCAGTCCTTTTCCCTTACACCTCATTCTCCAAATGTTTTATAGGTTTGAAATTTAGCTAGTGGTGATCTTGTCAGACGGTCAATCGGTGCTTCACCGAGCCCGACGACAGCCAAAAAGCGGCGACCTTGACGGTCCGATCCCCGGCAACAGAGACCGGCCTTGCGAATGTGCAACGTGGGCTCTCTGGCCCAGTAGAAGCACTCGGTGGGATGGATAGCGACTCAAAGACTCTTGCCGTCTTCTCCCCAGACCGATGTCGATGGCACCCACGACGACTTGGATCCCGACTCCGATGACGCCATCGTGTCCGGAGGCGGCGGTCGCGTGCTTCGGTTGGAGTACCACATCCTGTATTCCTGCAGCTACATGGCGCCCGTGCTCTATTTCCGAGCGTCCACTCTGGGTGAGTTCTCGTTCGCGACCGGCAGGCGGCTTTGTTGAGTCTCTGCCTGCTCGGCATATCGTCGGCCTCGGAGCGCGATTGTCGAAACGAATGAGAAGATCTCACGCCGAGAAACAGAAAAGGAGTCGTTTAGCCAGAAGTGCTTGTGCGTTAAAAATGGGCGCGTGGGATTTTCTCGGAAGGCGGAGCGTCCGTCCGTGCATTGCGCGTCTCCATTTGATGACTTCAATGACATTGAGTCGCTGGCTTCCGCCGGCTTTGTTGCACCCGTTTTCCTTCTTGTGTCTCCACGTCAGAGGGGAGGAGTCTTTCTCTGGACCAAGTGTGGCCTTGCGTCCATCCGAGCTTCAGGTCGCGGCTTCAGCGCAGCCCGCTGACAACCATCACGCAGCAGGTAGTCTTCGGATCAGTCGCTCGCTGGGCCTTTCTTAGCTCTTGCTTGAGTTCTCCTTTGAATCGAAGGACCCGGCGCTATTTTGTTGGTTTTGTGCGTCCGCCCCAGGAGCATCCCCTGCTCGGTCAGCCTTTCTTCATGCTCCATCCATGTAAAACGGAGGAATTTATGAGACCGGTCCTGCAGTTGGAAGGAGAGCAACGTGGGTAAGATTTGTGTTCTTGCGTATCGCAGGCGTCTGCCGCAAACTTCCGATCTGCACATTTGCTCAATTCTGTATGATGGACAATGCTGGTCAGTCCTGGCGTGGACTTTTCAAATGATTGCCCAATCTCAAGGATTCAAAATAGCTTGCTGTCTTCCACGATGTTCATGGCTGGACAAAATTTCGTTATGTACACACACACACACACACACACACACATACATACTGTATATGGGCACATGTGCGTCACATACTTCATTTCTGTTTTTGTGCATTTGTATCCTCATGTAGGCAAATGAACTACATTTTGACATGGCTGAGCGCGGTGGGCCCCCTGGTGGGTTTGGATGTTCCCCTGAAGTACTCCATCCTGCAGCCTCCCGCTACTCCACCCAAAGCCTCTCTTCAGCCCTCTTGACCATCCGGACTGCGGAGGTCACTCAGAGCTGAAGCCACTGTGACGCGACGGCACGAGGCGCACTGGAATGACGATCCGTCACCTGTCGCGGATCTCAAAAAGCATCCAGATGCAGGAAGTCTCGAGAGGAGAGCGGCACTTCAGCTTGGCAAACGTGTAAAAAGGTGGTGCGCTTTGATGGCCACTAGATGGTGCTGTTTATCATTGAACAAAAATGCCTGCACTAGTCATGCGCCCGCACAGGAACTGGAACGAACTTTTTTTTTTTTTTTTTCATATTAAATTAAGCAAGGACGAAAATCCGACGCACCTTTTGAGCCCACGCGAAAATAATATTCACTTGTGGACAGCCGAGCGCTCCTTTTTTTATTTATTTTATTTTATTTTTTTCCCCCCTTTGTTGCGGCACCCAAACGTCACAGAGATGACTCGGGCACCTGGTGGATTTGGGTTCAGATAAGGGCCGTGGAAGGACTGCCAAGCTGTCACCATCGGGCCCCAAAATGTGACTTTGGGCAATCCCGCGCGCTGCGGCTGACGATATGCAAAATGCTTGGCAGATCGAGCCTCCCCTTTCCTCGTCTCGTCTCCCTCCTGGCTCAAAACATTCAACCCTCTTGCCACCGCTACGCTTGCAGTCCGCAATAGAATTTAGGTGCCCAATCTTCATGAGTGACAAGTGAGGATTAGAGTTTAAAGAGCTGCTTAAATAGACGCTGCACGTGGCTGTTCTTGTTTGTTTGTTGTCCAGCGGCGGCGTGCATTTAATGAGCTTGTTTGCATCTCGAAAGTAAGCCGCGTGCGCCCCCCCCCCCCCCCTACCGTCCCCCCGTTTTGCACACAAGGCATCTCCCGTGGGTATTCTGGGTAAGAAAACGGTGAACCGTATCTTGCGATCAAGGTCACATGATGAATTGCGTGTGTAGTATACGCGTGTGTAGTATACGCGTGTGCACGCGCGTTGACTCAGGTCTGAGGGTCGAAAACGTTTTTGGGTGGTCCACTCTCGGTGCAGGTGGGCCAACATTTTCCCACGCGCTTGTAATTAGTGAGAATCAACATTTATAGATACTGAAGGTATATTTCTATTTAAATATCTCGATTTGATTATTTTGTGGTGCTCTTGTCCATTCTGCCCATTAAAGAAATTGCTAGCATGGCCACTGTTGAATTGACTTCTTTGTTTATCACGGAGCAGCTCTCTGATGCAAGTGGATTTGTTCCCTAGACATGAGGGCAAAGGCTTGCGGAGCCGCGTCGCCTAAAGACCCGTTGGCCACCTGCACGGCAAACCGAAGTTGAGCCAAGGAGTTACCCGCACAACCAATGCGCGCACCGGCATGACGGGACCTGGTGACAAGGCCCTGTGTCACCCTTCACCGAGGGTGAGAGCACCGCACGGTCCGCCGAGAGGGACTCAACATCGGTCATTCGATCCGAGCCGATAGCCGCTAAAGCCGATGGCCGAGCGTCACCTCGCCGGGCGTGAAGCCCTGACAGAGAAGGTAGAAGAAGGACATCCACTCTCAGGAGGCGACCTGGAGTGCGGAGGCCCAATTTGGCAGCAAGCGCCGCATGGCACTTTGCCAAGCACCCCCGACTCCAGGCAGCCGATGGAACGGTGGCAGGCGGGGCGGGGCGGGGTGGGGTAGCCGCAATCAACGCCGCGGTAGAGGCAGAAAAATTCTTGCCCGGCTGACAGTTTGGGCCGTCGCTTCGGCCTTCGTTGGAGCTGTCGCCGCTCGCCGGGGCCGTATCTTGAAAAACGGCGGTCGGGAAACCTTCCAAATGAGGCTCCCCGACCCGGCCAAGGTCGAAGCGGTGCCGCAACCCCCCCCCGCTTCCGCCCTTGAAACGTTATGTTCCAGATGTGCGGGAGCACACGAGCCCCCTCGTCATCCCCGTTGACGGTCACGTCTCCTCGCTTGCTTATTTTGATCGCCGCCTCTCGCTCGATCCGTTTCTGGTTTGCGACGCTATGACTTCCCCCTTCTCCCAGTCCGTGAGGCGATTGTTTCTTCTGCAGTCTGGGAGGAGAACAAAAGAACCCCCCCCCCCCCTTCGAACCGAATTACCCATTCCGTAGACGAGATGACGCTTGTGTCGCTGCTGTTTGGACTTTCCCTGACTGCTGGTTGCGTTCACCGTCTCATTGAAGTGCCCTTCAGATGCCTCCCCGAAGCAAACGTACACGCTCATGCGCATACACGCGTCCTTCCTTCCACAATAGTCGGAGGCCCGCTTGGTCCTCGGAGACACGCAGAGAGGAGCAGCTGCCGTCCACGCACGCGCGCAGTTCTGACATGCTTGTTTGCCATTTGTAAGGGTTGGTAAACATTGATACGCCTCCCTTCACACAACTGGTCGTCTGCGATATGAGCTTCAAGGATTTAATTATCCCCCCCCCCCCTCCCCTCTCTATTTATTAATGGTGGCCGTGCCGTTGGTATAAATGGGCCAAGGACGTCCAGGTAGATGTGTCGCCGGCGGCATGGCATCGTGCGCATCACCACCTGCTTCGGGGCATTCAACCCGAACAGGAAGGAAAAAATGCTCAAAAGAAAAGCCGACAGACAACTTATTCTTGGAAACTCAAATTGTCACCACCCGTCCGGTTGCGCATGAGGCCCAAGTCTCAGGATAGGCTACTTCAAGCAAGCTGCTTGGTGAAGGTTTCCAAAACGTGCCAATCCACTCACGGGCCGTCTCTGATGCTAACTGCGACGACTGCTGCCGCCGCTCTTCCTCAAAATACCTTCATTGATGCGATGCTTCTCGAAGGACACGAGATGGCCGGGACTCTGAGATATTTTTCTTCTGGAGTGTGTTGGAACAAAGTGTTCATTGCAAAAAAAAAAGGGAAAGGTGACTTTGCCGCTCACAAATACTTGTGAAGAAGATCACGAGTGACTGCTCCTGCCGCTTGGCAGATTTTCTAAACAAAAAAGGTTCACTAAAAGAATCGCGAACAGCTATTGTGACTTGGTGCAAAAATAACCGCTTCCCCCCAACTCTTTCACCTTGGAGAGAGAGAGAGAGAGAGAGTGTGTTTCATCTGCCTGACCATCATGGAGGGGGAGGAGGGTGGTGGCTCGCCCCCATGAGAGTGAAATTTTCCAGTGCCGAGATTATAAAAGGGCGTGGCAGATTATTGCGACAGTTGGTGAATGAAGACGTTGGCCCGCTCAGCCACGGTCCAGTTTGGAGCGCTGACAGCAGCCCACAGGCGGACTTTGGCATCCGGACTGCCGGAGAGCGTGCGGCAAACAAACGCGCAGAGCAGAATCCGCGGAATGTTTGGTATGTTGGCGGCTACCGCGACCGCATCTACGGACCGATGCGATCGAGCGGTGTCGTCAAAGAATGAAGAAGGAAGTGAAATGGGATTAGCATCTCATTGTCGCCTGGAAGCGATGACGGGTTATCGTGGTCCGCCGGAAAATATCGCGACCTCTTGACCTCTGTCGGCCTCTTGGGAGCGTTTCGGGAACGGCAGGTCTTCGTGACTCCAAATCCGATGAGTCATCCGCCTGGCTGCTTCTCAACGCGCAAGATCCATTGAGTTGACTTGAAGAAAGACAAAGATGATCGGGCCGGCTACGGAAACACCGCGCCTGCGCGCTGAAACTCGCAAACGTCCAAAGAAGGAAACTCGGCCAAACACGTCAATGAAAATTAGACGGCGACCGTCTTCGCAGAACAAATTTGTCTTTCCCCGTTCGTGCTCTCATCCTCTACTTTTCAATTGCAAGCAGGAAATCCCAAATTCACCAAACATTCGTGGCGTGCGAAGGGCACGTTGGGGGGCTACGAGCGTAACGGCGGCTCGCCGGCCCAAGCAAACGTCAACCTGGACCAAGAGGAGGATCTGATGAATCGTTGACGTGGAAAACCAAGACGTCACTTCAGCAGCAAGGACGCGCGTACACGTACGTGTAGCACGGGTATTCCGGCCCGTCCATTTTCTCCACCACATCTGAGCAAGAACCAAACTGGAACTGATCAAACGGATCCCTTTTGTCAGATGAAGTCGTCCAACTCTTGCTTTGGCCAGCTGTCGTGTTTTGGTGGCAACCATTCACCCTCCTCCCACCTTCTATCCGCCACCGCTTCTGTGCCCCCTTTTCCGCCCGCCCCCCAAAAACATCCAAATATGTTCCCTCTTCCGCCTCCTCCCCATCCAGACCCTACCCCCCACGCACACTCATCAACCCCATGTCCTTTGTGTTCAGTAGCATCAGCAAAGAAATTTCACATGCAGCCAACCTTTCGAGGCGCCGCCATGCTGTCTTAACGCATTCAGAATGAGGTTTAAAGAGGCAGGGATGCCCCCCCCCCCCCTACACAAGCTCATCATTTGTGTTGTCGTCTCGCTAAAAATCAACACGGAGCCCGGTTTTCCTTGTCCTTCGGCCGGTCCGACGGCTTTCCGACGATTTTGGCTTGCCGGAGATGACTCGGTTCACGATTCGCCTTGAAACGTTTCTTGACACACTTCGTTCCGGTTGCTGAACACTGAAGCCCTAACACTAAAATTTTCAAGCCCCAGTTTTTTTTTCATACTCTGTTCACAAACCAAACGATTGGCTGAAAAAAGCAAACGCTGTGCTCAGATCCAACCCAGAGTCGAACAAAATGATCGACGGATGTAAGTCTGTTCCGATGCCCGTCCTATGTTCTCGCACGGTCAGAGGCGCTAAAACGTTTGGGGGTCGCTGCCTTCAAAGAATCGTATTTACAATAAGAGTGATTATGTGGATGAATCGACGATTGCTTGCGCACCGTTCGAATGGCAATGCAAAGTAGATCCTTTCATCATTTTGTATAATTGTTGGATTCTTTGAAGAATTCATATTAGCGCGTTGGTGCGCAGACACAAAAGACCAAATCATCACAGTAACTCATATTAAAAAAAAAAAAAAAAACAAGCCCAAATTATTTCAGTTGGCAAAAGAATATTTCAGCTCTTCCTACAGAGGAAGAAGAATGAATGACTCGTGGTTGAACAGTGTCCAAATGAGGGCTGAGACAAACATGTCCCCATGACCAGATTGCGGCGCGGGGGACCCTTTGCGCAAAGGTGTGTTTGTGGGAGTCTTTCGATACGGAATGCGATTGGTTCACGGGCTTACGTCTTACTTTGACGTGGCTCCACTACGGGCAAGCACGTCACCGCGGCGGCGTCATTATCGGACGGTCAAACCGGAAAGGAAGTCGGCAGAGTGAGCGTTGGCCGATGTGCTTTCGAAATAAAGTGGTTGGCTTTTGGATTGACGTAATGAACTCGATTGAGACTAACCTGTTTGACGGGGTACTATGAGCTAGTCAGTCATATGCGCGGTGCTGTATAGGCGCTCTGACAAAAACAACTGACGTCGTTCCGTTTTTCCACTGATGTTTTACTCTGAAAGTTCTCCAGAAGTGACGCATGTAGCCTCGCGTGGTTGAAACCCGGGATGGTCGGAAGTCGTTTTGACAGTTCGTGTCAAGTGCAAAACAGGTAAAAGCTGCAAATGCAATCGATGACAGGCCGTTGTTGTGATTTGACCACATTGATTTAATGTCGAACAGCTCTTCGTCTTCCGCTTGGTCTCCTCGTTCCGTTACACGTACTTCCAACAAAAATTAGAAACGCAGCCAACTCCGATGCAACTTGTTTGAAAGTTTGATTCGGTAGGACGGTCGAAAGCGTCAATTGCGGATTTGTGTCGTGCGAAATAGAGCCGCCTCTATGAATAGTCGTGGGGACATTTTTCATTCGCCCATTGATTGAGCGTCAAGAAATTGGAAGTTGGCTCTTTCAGAATCGGAATCATCTTTATTGGCCAAGTATGTAGGACACACAAGGAATTTGTCTCGGATATAACACGCTGCACTAGTATCATCATAAACAAGGACATGACAAATGGGTAGGTTTTATTCGCGTTTATCATTTTCATCAAGTAACCAGGACAGTTACAATAGAGCAGTGGTCCCCAAACCCCTTGCTGCGGACCGGTACCGATCCGTGGGTCATTTGGTACCGGGCCGCACAGGAAGAATAAATAACTTGCATTACTTGCGTTTGATTTATTTTGGAATCTGAAGGATGTTTTATTTTGAAAAATTACCGAATTTTCTGTTACATCCGTCGACAGGATGTCACTCTTGACGCAGGCCAAGGCGTGCTTTTCGGTCACGTGATAGGTTACCGCTAAAATGAAATCCGGGAGCTAGCAAGATGAGTAAAAAAACAAACATCTTTGGGAAGGTAAAACGGCCCAGCCAGGAGAAAGAAGAGGCGCATACGACTTTTAAGAAAAAGAAGGCTACATTTAATCGACTGTATCCGGTGTCCTACTTCAAAAACGATTTATCTCAACGGGAGATTCCCACGCACCAAGCCCACTCCGCATAATATGCGGTGATGGTGAGTCGTACATTTCAAGCACTTTGTATCTTATTTTGAAGACACTTTTAAACGTTACCATAGCGACCAGAGTGTTCCGGCCAGATAGGCCGTTCCTCGCGTCGTGATTCGTGTTTATTATTATGTTTCGAAAATACCATACTTTTCATGCAGGTCATATCAGATTATTTTGTTGTATTTATCCGACACACGTTAAAGGCCGGTCCCTGAAAATATTGTCTGACATGAAACCGATCCGTGGGGCAAAAAAAGTTGGGGACCGCTGCAATAGAGGACGTGGTATTCATCCATTAAGATACATATTTGCAAAAATGTTTTTGTAGCAAACGCACACGCGCACACACAAATAAATCACCCCGAAGATTCTACTTCATTAGAAAGCCAACAACAGCTGTGTTCACGTGCCTAATGATATTAATAATAATTTTTAAAAAAGTAAATGGAATCCCGAGTTGAAAATAGTGTTGTAATTCACAATACAACCCCCGAAGTTCTTCTCTGTGCTTTTTTCGACTCGGCGATGCACGCTGCTTGAAAGGTTTCCCCAAACAAAGACTCCAACGTCCTCTCATAGGTCACCCAGCCGCAATGGGCCGATGGCTTCTTGGGATGACTGTGACGTTTCTCCTCATCTGCCGCTACCAAGCCAAGAGGGACCCGACGCTATACTGTTCTGGTACGTTCCCGAGTCGTACGAGTTCGTCCGCCGCCGTCATCCTCAATCCTCAAAGTGATCGAACGCGGTCTGATATTTTGAGCAAAGCGACTTTTTTAACATGAGTAACCATTATGTCACTCAAATGACATATATGAAATCTAATGACTTCTCCTGGGCGATGAGTGACGAGGTCGCTATGCTAAAAGCCAGTGCAAATCACAAATCCATTTTTTAGACAATCGTCTGTTGAGTCCCCCTTTTTTTCATGCTGAATTTTCGCTTGGTGCTTTTCACTCCCAAATCTTTTTAGCTCCGTTCCTGCTTGTATTTTGTACCTCGAATGCGTTTGACTTCCTAAATCCGTGACGGCGGCGATGACTTCTCAGCTATGTGACGTGCCCGCTGTGGCGTGAAAAGCGCCGAATGCGGCCCTTGACATTGGAGCGCGTCACGAGGCTCAGCAACCGTAACACGATGTGAGAAATGTCCGCTTTGTGATGCGTTACTCCCAACACTGTATGTACATGATCCCGTACTGCATTTGACTCTGCGATGCTCACACGATTCCGTTTGCGCAATCTCTTAAGATACGTTGCTTATTTCAACGGCTATTTCCATGCCACCCGTCCTAAGAGGTATGAACGGAAGACGTCCGGCACCCCGATTTCATCATTTTACTGAACTTATCACCTGTGGGGTGGGTTTTTTTTCAGCTTGCCGCGCACTTGTCGATGAATTGAATCACTCCATCGAGCAGGTGGATCCAAAGAAAACCATTCACGTCGGCGGCTTTCGACTCAATCCGGATGGAAGCATGAAAGACAAAAAGGTAAAACGCCCGGGGGGGGGGGTCGCTTCAAAGCAGCCGTGGCTTCCCCACCGTGCTTGTGCTCGCAAGGAGGGTGGCGGGGGTGGGGGGCATCATTTCAAATGTCTTTTCCATTTTTGCCCCTTTTTGGGCCCGGCATGGAGGTGGTATCGAGGTGGAACCGTTTGTACCTCATTTGCGATCCCAACGCGCCAGTACCCCAACGTGGCCGGCCCTCGCGAGGGCCCTCCTTGGCCGCTCGCCTCTCCCGACTGAAATTGAAATGCTTTTTAAATTGAAAAATCTCGGCCCAAGTTTTGCGTCGTCACCGTGGAGATGAATCGCTGGCGTTCCGTTCGGCAGGGAAGAAGAGCCCTCCACCTGCACTCGAGTCACGCTAGCGTTTTTGAGCGACAGAGGAAGCCGAGCCTTGATCCCCCCCACCCCCCCGGCCTCCCTCCTTTTCAGCGGCTTTTGACCTGCCGGCTCAGAGAGGCGGCCGCGTCACACCGTCGATGCCGTGGCCGCAAAGGATTTGCCGGTTCTCAGTCTCTGCCCTTTGGCCTCTTCACAGTCGGACTTCCTGGGGGCACGGGGCGGCCCCGGAACACAAAAGGGAAACCTGCCCGCTGTAACAATGACGCATTTAGGAGTCCCGCAGACATTGAACTTAGTTTGAAGGCGAGAGCTGATCTCATAGCGACCGCTGGGAAGTCATGCATTGAGAATGAGAGGATGCACAATAGCGCGCTTACGCGGCGACGCGTAGCAAGCTCCCAAAAGGGCAGCCAAGACAGCCGAGTGTCTAATTCCCCACGGACGGACGGATCCGATTGGCCCAAAGTGGTGTTCAAGGGAATTACAAAAGGGAACGCCGTGAAATGATCAATCGCCATTTTTAATGGAAGCTACCACAAAGATAACAAACTTGATAACTGGGACGGCGAGCGGTGGGGGGGGGGGGGGGGTGAACGCTCATCAAATCATCGTCCAGAGGTTCCGAGAAGCCAGGGGAAGAGACCTGCCACTCGGGCCGAGCGTTTCCGCTATCGAGGCTCGATAGCCTCCGTACACACCGACGAGGCTCCGCGAAACCTCACGAAGCTTCGTCCGCGATTCGCAGCAGGGATGACGTTCTTCGAAATCTCTTCTCAACAGCCGTGGCCTCCTTGATCGGCTCCCGTCAAGTCCGCTCAAGTGAATAGACTGCGGTCGCAAAATGTCCTCGCTCGACTCTTCCTCTGCGACGCCGACACGAAAGCGCTTCGGGCGACACGGCGTTCGAGCGCGTTTCGAAGAGCGAATATAAATTGCAACGCCGACTAAATCACACGTCATCCAAAGGGCGCCGTGCCGTCAAATCTTTTTACTCGACTGTTTTCTTTCGCCCAGTCAGTGACCTTTCGTTTTGGTTTTCCATCCATCTGCTTTGGAGTCAATCTCCTGTGTACTTTTTTTTTTTTTTTTTTTGAAATGGGTCTTCATTGGCCCATTTCAGCAGGACAATGAAAGCGAAAGGCCCCCGTCCACAGCGGTGTAATAATGCCGCCCCGTCCAATGGGAATTGAATGGAGGATCGCATCCCCGAGAAGCCTATTCTCTGGCCCAACCGATGCGCCCCCACCCGCACCCCCTCCACCTTATTCTTCAAACAACGCGCTGACTGACAGCTCCTTTTCACGGGGCTGCAACTGGCAAGGAAGGGCTTTAATTCCAAACCATTTTGGGCCGTGGCATGATAATGACTCCGACACAAGCCCCGGGGCGGCCGAGGACCAACGTGACTTTGTTGCGTTGGGCAGGAAAAGTTTTTTTTTCTTTGTTGGTTTGGTTGGATTGCTTTTTTTTTTTTTTTTTTGCTGCAGAGGAGAGGAATGAAGTCAAACAACAGTCCTATGAAAACCAATACTCTCACTTAAAAAAAAAAATGTAACCCTGGAGAACCCATGGGGTCAAAATTGCCCCCTATAAATTCTGCTACTCAAATGCTACCCTTAAATCCCCAAAGCCTCAAATTTGGCCCGAATCTTAAATTAGGATTAAAGCATTGAATATTTGAGTCAACAAATATTTTGGTGTTCACTGAACATATAACAATCATTTAATGTACAATTCATCATTTTCCAAAGAAGGAAAGGCTTCTTGAGTTCTCCAGGGACAATTGAACAAAGTACAGTATCGCCATGGTCTGTTTGCTGTGGGGGGGGGGGGGGGGGACCAAGCGAAGAGCGGGCAGATAATGATTGACAGATGAAGCTCATCGTCATGGGCCGGGGTGACCTACATCCTCGGTTGCTCGCCCTTCAGCCTTTGCCCCGGTGCTGTAACGTTCCGTTGTTCCGTCGACTTCCTTCCTGCTGAGCGCAACAACGTTGTCAAGCTCAAGGGATCCTCTTGTGAATGAGGCGCCTCGCTCCTGAATGAAGCGCATGTGCGAGGGGGGGTTGGGGGTGGGAGAGGGCGCGGGTGGGGGGGGGGATTAGGGAGCGCTTTCAGGATCTATGGCTCTTGCAAGTGGATGTACGGTGTTGCTCGAGGAACTGATGGCGAAATGAAAAAAAAAAAAGGAATCGAAGATGTGAACTGCGAAAGGTCCCGAAGGAAAAAAAAATCAGTTCTGAGATGACAAAGGGCTGGTGGCATCCATGTCACCTTTGCCTCTGGGATCTTCCCCGGCAAAGTCGAGTCACTCCCCCCCCCCCCCCCCCCCCCCCCCCGCCTGCGAGAGCGCCTCGGTCCCCGGATACCGAGATAGAGGGGCATCCGGTCGGGGCGCCGCACCTGGCTTGACCCGTCTAGACATGGCCGCTCTCTCTTTTGTCTTCCGACGGGGGCGCAGGAAAAAGAGCGCGGGCTCCGGATCCGGCGGCGGCGACGGCAAAAGCTATTGGCGCGGGTTAAAAGTCAGAGTTGGAGGGTGACGTCGGTGAGGGAGCCAGAAGAAAACAAGGCGGAAATCGGAGGTCGCAACTGTTGACCCGCCGAGTCTTTGGCCGCAGCGACAGGCGAGCTGACCTGACCCGAGCTTCCAAAAAGGTTTTTTTTCCCCTCTTCAGCCGTTTCTGCTTTGCAGTTATCGACAGCGCGACGCTGGACGTTTGCCAATATTGAGCCTATTTTGCTCAGTGTTGTGTCAAATGGAGAAAATGTCTCCATTTTATATGAACCGCTTTGCTTGCTCGAGTTTCCTCGCAAAGGAAAACGATGTGACGAATGCCATGACATGCTAACGCAAGTGTGCTAACACCATCGGATTAAAAAAAAAAAAATTTTGTGGGTCCCAGGTGCCTCTGGCTCGTTCCGAGACTCACCTCAGCGAGCTCTTGGATGGAGTTTGCAATTCCATGAGCGACTACGCTCTCCACGTGGACCCCGATACCCAGCGCAAGCAATACTTGAGGTTTGCACCTCGGAGCGACGGCGGCGGCGGCTCCATCGGGGACTTCCCCGACCTGAAGAACTTTCAGTTCACTGGACCCCAAGCTCCCGACGCCTTGAAATTCGCAGTGAGTGCAAAAGCTCCTTTTCAAGTTTTTTTTTTTGGGGGGGGGGGGGGGTTATTCCGATCACTCTCCGCTCTGAGATGTGCAGCGATGGAGACGGAAGGTCTCTTCTTCAAGGCAATATCGCCTCCATCCTCTGTCATGGGAATCGCGGTTGTCGTACGAATTGCGTCGAAAAACCAAGCAAAAGACGACGCTGCCTGCGCACGCGCACGACGAAGCTGCTCTCTCGCTACACCTCCGGGCCAAGTTTCCTCTCCTCTCTTTTCCTCTCATGTTTTTATTTTTTCTCGCCCAGTGTGAAACAATCGTGGAGGATCTCGAGGATGACATCATCACTCTTTTCAGCCAGAGCAGCGAGGATCCGCAGAGGCGGTTGTGCAACGTTGTCTCAGGTAGCGCGACTCCTTCGGGACCCTCAGGACGCCCCGTCGTCCGCTGACTTCAAGCCCTTATGATCGACTTGAGCATTTTTCAGGAATTGATTGAAAGCGCTTGAAGTCTGTTTATCGTTTCCCTCTCGAGAGGTGCTCCGTTGCTCGCGTGAACTCAGATCCAGTTCTCCGATCGGGACGCGTGGAGCGAGGTGGAGGCACTTTATTGCCCCCCAAAATCTCTGCGTTGCTTATTACACGTGGCAATTTGACATTTCGGTCGAGATTTTAGCAAGTTGACACACGTGATTTGCTTTTGCGGGCCACATAAAATGCTGCGGCGGGCCAGATCTGGCCCCGGGGCCTTGAGTTTGACACCGGCGGTCTAAAGGCTACTTTGCGGAGCAAAGTATTTCGCGGCGTTGACATCACTGATAAAAGGTGGAGAACCGCTGCTTTAATTCCTAATTCAAGAAATGGAATAAGACCCATCTTGCTGTCAAACTTTGATTTTGCTGTTCTGCTTTTTGTTTCAGACTACTGTAACGACACCAGTAACGGAAATGATGAGTTGTAGTTTTTCCAGGGACGGATATATTTCCGGCGACCAACATTGTTTTCAATGAAATGAGACCTTTTTTTTGGTCGGGAACTTTTGAAAAGAAAGAAATAAATGTTTTGTCAACATTGGTCTGAGGCTTCGAATTGATGCCATCGCTCACGAGGGAATATCGCTTGGTGTGAGTGTACACACCAAACGCTTTCGCTTTCAAATGACGGTCTTCAAAAAGTAACATTGAAACAAAAAGCAGGTGACCTTTAACCTATGGTGGCGCGTGACCGCCATCAACGGAAGTTGTGAGCGGTCAGCAGTCTGCAATGATGGGGCGCCATCAATATGTCTTCTGTTTTTTTTGTTTTTAAATGTTGATTCTTCATTTCATTGGCGCTTTGCCGATGGCACTGGCAGAAAACGGGAACGTGGAGCTTTTTTCAAAGGCTCCACGTGAGTCGCCGTCGCCAAAGTGCCTTCCGTGCCTCCGCGTCGGCTCTCGACAAAAGTAAGCATCCGTTTCCTTTTCACCAAATTCTTGATTGATCTGTTTCTGTTTCATTCATATTCGGGGCCTCGCACGCACAGAGCCAAAAAGGTTAGCGGCCATGGCATGGCTAACTCGCACACCGGTGAAGCCGGCATTCGTGCTGAAAGATGCATCCGGCGTTTGGCCAAAGATCCGCTGCCGTCCAAACGGCATCTTTTTCACGGACGCTCTGCTTATTTCAGCCAGACGAACCTTCCGCAGTGTTCGGAGTCAACGAGTGTACCAGCCCGCCTGCAGTCCAGACCTGTTTCCCAGACTGCAATCGGGAAACAAGTGAAAATGTATAGTATAATATATAATGGCCGTATCTTTTGACGATGATGCTCGGAACGCCGCCTTGTTACCTCATACTTGGAGGAGAAGCGTTTTGAGCAGTGGCTCGAAAAGAAGCAAACGGCGACATCTTGTCTCCCGCAGCCCCACGCGTGCTCCGATGCCCTCGCTGGTTGTTGCATCAAGGAAACTCCGTGCCATTGATTGCTCGTGGCTTTTCGTGGCATTGGTTTCTAAATTTAGATTGGTTTTGCTTGGAGCGAGGACTCTTGGCCAATGTGGGGGCAGGGCGGTGGTGGTGGGGGGGGGGGGTGTATGGAGCCTCCTTGTGAGACAAAGTGTGATTTTGTGTCCTTATGGTGCAAAGTTTGATCACTGGGCTGTGGCATTAGCTTGTATTCTAACAAGATTAAAATATATTTGTCCTGGAGCTTAGCATAGTTAAGTCGGCCCCCTTTTTGGGGCGGCGGCGGCAAGCTTTGATCAGTGTCGCGCAGCAAGGCCCGGGCTCGGCCCGGCCATCCGAAGCCCGGCTGTGAAATTGCTCTGATGTCATCCCCCCCATTCTCCCGTCTTTTGCAGCTTTCGGAGCCGTAATTATATTTCCGCCACAAAGGCCCCCGTCCCCTTCGCTCCACGCCTCGGCTTGGACCGGGAAGCGTTTTGGAGACCTCTGGCTAAATTACTCGGTGGGGGGAGGGGAACTTGATGGGCTCCTCTTTTGTCTGTTGGAGACGCACGGGGCGCATCGGTGCTGGTCGATGGACTTTTTCTCTTCTCCGTTGGGCTGCTGTTTAGGACAAGTGGAAGGACACCAATGGGGCTGAGGGGGGGTGGACTGTTCATCAATCGTTGCGGCTAGATGAGCAGGTGAAGACAATTTATAGGATGAGGTCAGAGGTCACGGACGAGAAGGAGCAATTGCAATATTTTTTCCGTTGAGATTCGGATCCTGTTGTGGCCGATGCTTCTTCGTGGCCGAGCGTGAGGTCAGACTTGAGAAGAAACAAAAGAAATTCATCTTAGGGGGCAGAAAAGACAGCTGCGTGCGGCCAATCAAGCGCCGGTGTCCAACATCGGGCCCGGCGCCCGGATCTGGCCGGCCGCATCATGCTAAGGGTCCCGCCGGAGCCAATCAAACGCGATGCTTACTGCTCAACTCTGCCGCCAAAATCTGTCGCAGATGCTCCCATGGAATAAACAAGAGCGAGATTGGAAGCCCCTTCTTGTCGCCAAACCCCTCATGACAGCAAGTTGCAAGACACGCCGAGGCCGGACTTCTTTCTCTGGTTTCCCAGTCCGAGCGGGGGAAGGTGACTCTGACCCACAAAAAAATGAGTGCGCCTTTGACTTTACAACGTCCCTTTTGGCTTGTTGGGCCAAAGCAAAAGCGGCTCACCTTTTCGATCCAAAGACCAACTTCTTTCTTTTTTGCCTTTCACCAGTGCGTGGGACGCGCCACGGTCACCTTTGGAGAGATGGGGGTGGGGGGGCGTACCCCATTGAGCCGCAGCAAGCGTTTGCACTGCGGCTGAGGAGACGCCCGTCCTTCTGTCTTTTTCTCACCCATCTTGGCACCGGCTCAGGCACCCGCTGCTACTAGCGTGGACGCTAGCGGTACTTCGACCTTGGTCCGGGTACTTTGGCCCCTCCGGCCCTTCGACTGACAATGCCCGACCGCACGCCGAGATCTGTCGGCCTCCTCCCCGCTTTGCCTTTGCCAGTCCCGAGTCAAGCGCTCAGCCCATTGAGTCGGCGAGCCTCGGGCGTTACTTCCACGCACGAGAAAACGCATGTCATGTCCTCTCGCAGCCGTTCAGCCGGGGCAAAGCTGTCGAGGAGCCAGCGATGACTCTTGCTCTTTCGTGATGAGCAAACTTTTTATATCCTTCCCACTTTTTTTTCGGAAAGGGGGAGGGGGGGTATTTTTCATTTTTTTCTGCGTTTTCACAGCAAAATTTGTGTGTGTGTGTATTTATATATACATGTCACCATGTCACATTGTAGTGTGTGTGTGTGTGTGTGAGAGACATGCTACTGTACTAAAAAAAATTGTAAAGTGAGTAAATCGTGAGGGCTGAATGCCACCAATTTTTCATCCCAAAAGCCATCCTTCATTCTTGACTCCAAATCAAGGGTGTCAAACTCATCCCATGCTTGATGCCAGCCTGAAAAACAACCCCAAAAAAAACCCACAACTTTTTTCCCCCCCAAAGTTATTCTCCACAGTTTGACGGGGAAAAAAACGTTTTTTGTGTGTTTTGTTTTTGTCAGACTGTCTACAATAACTTTGATTTCTGTTTATACCGCTAATGTTTGTGCAAAACAATGGCTTTGGGCCATCTTTTTCCTCCCCCCTCATCTTTCAGTCGGACCCGAATTTTTCTATTAGGGTATATTTGAGTGTCGCAGTCCTTTCGCCGCCTCATCTTTTGGCGATACGAGCCATCCACGGAGCTCACGTTTCGGGCTCCGGATCCAAATTTGATGTCAGAATGACCCATATTTGCCCTCGATTTCTTTGTCGCGGAACCACGGTCGGCCTCTCCGGAAACGCGAACACCGTGCGCACCGTGCGCGCGGAGCCTGCAAGACACATTTGGCGCAACTTGAATGCTTCCTTTTTTTTTTCTTTCCAAGTTTGGCCTTTGAGGCGGTCTGCCTGCAGTTTCAATGTCCGTCTCTGCGGTGATTGTCATGCAAATTCATTTCCAGACGACAGCCTCTTCAACTTCATTTACTGCTCAAAATAAACGTTAATTTTTCTCCCCACCTGTCCGTTGTGTGTTGTTTCGAAATAAAATCCCAACAAGGACTTTTCACTGTTTTTATTGACCTTTGCACCATCATTTCAAAAAACGCTTACATATCAGGACCGTGTCAAGGAGAACTTTATCTGGTCGCGGAGCAAATGACCAATTTCATTTTTTTTCTTTTTATTTGATTTTTTTTTGCCCAAAGTCCCCTTTGCCGCATAGAAAAACGCGACCCCTCCCTCTTCACAACACTGCAACATTTTCCGGCTTATGGTTCCATAAGGCAAACGGCTTGACTTGCCCAACAACTTTCTCGAGCGGCTGAGAAAGAGAGAGCGAGAGAGGAAAAAAAAGACACATTCACAGCATAGTGAGACCACCACTTGGTTTGGATCTCCATTTAGGCAACCCGGAAAAAAGGCATTTGAGATTTTGCCTTTTTTTTAAAAAAGCACAATTATTGCAGGAACGAAAAAAAAATGAATAAATTATGTAAACGCCAGTCCACGTGGCTGTTTTCTCATAAATACGAATAACGTTCATTTGTCGGTTTCTCAGAGGACAAACGACGGCTGTGTAGACGCGCGCGTGGCAAAATAGGTCCAGAAATGTCGGCGTCAACATGCTCCCATTCGAAGGGCAGCAGCCCAGCCGGCGAGACTTTCGGAAGGGCCTTTCGGGGCAATGTTGGGTCGCAATTTCGAGGGCCGCTCTTCTTTCAAACGATGAACGACTTCAGAGGTTGCGCCCGTCCACGTCGAGCTAAAGAAGGATCGTTCAAAAAAAAATCCTTTCTCCGAACGAATTTCGCCACGGGCACCCGGAAAAGGCTGCGCGGAGTCGGCTGCGTTCGCCTCGGCAAGCCGCAGAGCTGCACGACCAGCAAACAAAAGACACTCCGCGGCTGAGGAGGTGAAGAAAAACCGACAAGAAAAATTCACAATTCACAGCTTGGCGAGACGAGGTACCATAATACAGTAAAAACTCTTTGGACTTCAGCATATTGTTTTTTTTAATCATCACGCGTGTGAAGCGGGCTAGAGCAAGTTCGGTCGAGCCGTGTCTTTGTCCACCATTTGGGCTCACCGAGTGTCTCTCGGCTCCAAAGAAACGGCCCTTGGTTTTTCCTTGCGTGCCCACGCATTGAAAAGACACAAGAAAAAACTGTTGACGGCCATGTAACCTGCGAGCTATTTCCGAATCTGGCGTGCTCGGGCGTTTCGGACAAATGAAATGGCTTTTTTTTTCTTTCTTTCGTTTGTTTGTTTGTTTGTTTGTGCGAGCGCCAAGCGGCGGCACTCGAAATTGGCGAGTAAGGCGTTTCGTCCGTTTGCTTTCGGAAAGGAAAGAAGGGGGCGGGGGGGGGGGGGGCGACCGGCCCGCTGCGGGCTAATCGCTGTCCGACTTGGCGTCCTTGGCCGAGGCGTGGTTGTACAATCCCTGCGCCATGAGATGCAGCGCCAGCGAGTTCTTGCCGCCCGTGGCCTTTTTGAGTTTGGCCCGCTTGTTCTGAAACCAGATTTTAATCTGAGACTCGTTGAGGGCGAGTTGACCCGCCAGTTCCCGCCTCCGCTGCTCGGTCAGGTAGCGCTCGCTCTGGAACTCGGCCTTGAGCCGCCGCAGCTGCTCCTCGCTGAAGGCCGTCCGGGGTCGCTTGTCCTCTTTCGTCGGGGTCCGGGCCCTCTTCGGTTTACGGGATCTGGGCCCTTGGGTTAGGGGGAGGGGGGGGGGGCGGAAATGGGATACAGTCAATGGTTTGCCTGCCATCCGAGCTTTCGCTTCTCTATTACGGACCGGACGCCGAACTTGGCCACCAGTTTTATTGCAACGCCGAATCGACTCGAGGCCTTTTGGAGTTCATTTAGTTGCCGCAGACTCTCCAAAATCATCAATACGGCCATGTGCCCAAATCGTTGTACCTCAGATAAATAAACGCCGGCTGCCACGATCAACCGTTCAAAAGATGACACGAAAACGTACTTTTTGTATTCACGTACAAACGGCTGAAGGTCACTTTTCATCTTCCGAAGAAGAAGCCACTTGAGCCATGACGCGAAACGCGACGATCCCGTGAAACAAATTCCTTCGGGTCATAAAAAAAAAAAAAATAATAATAATAAATCCGCTCCGCAATGGGGGCGGTCGCAGAATCAACCGAGAACGATACCGAGGTGGCCTGGTGCCAGGTGTCTGCGTGCTGCACCCTCGGGAGGAGGAGCGCGGGGGGAGAGCGGGGGGATGCGCGAATGGGGGTGGGGCCAGGCTGGAATGGAGGAGGGGGGGGGGGGCGAGGCGCCTCTTTGCCTCTGCTCCCCAACTCCGACATTGTCATCTTATTTCCTAAAAAAAAAGGGCACGAGAAGCTCGTCTTTTCCAACTCTTTGGGAGATCGACGTGACAAATGAACGCAAATCCACTTAGCGCGTCTCTGCTTGTGGTTTAGCTCCAAAGCGCCCAAATATTTTGGGCCTTCATTCAATTGTCAATACGTTGTCCAAAATCAAAAAGTCTGGAGGCTCATTAAAAAGGCAAATGTGCATGCTTAGTAGGACAGCATTTTTTTTGGGTGGGGGGTGCTGCAGACCATTTAGAATTATAGTGCATTTAGGAAAATAGAATACATTATATTTTTGTGACGTCAGGTCGTTATTGCCCATTCGAGGGTCTTTTGGAGAGGCCGAATGCAGACCCCCCACCCCCCGGTCCTCTTTTTGCGATTTCCATCATCAGCTCGATGGAAACTTTTCTTGCTTCGAATGCCATATTTTCACATTTCCTAATTTTCTGGGTCTCCGACCTTCCACGACTATTTCTCAGTTTTCTCTTCACGTCACTCTCTGAATTTTGCGGAGGGGGTTGGGGGGCTGTCCACAAAATTTCACATATACAATCCGGAAAGAAAGAAAGGAAAAAGTTGCATTTCCAATATTCAGTTTGATTGTCTTCGAGCGAGGAACGAAAAAGTGGCGAAAAACGACATCTTTTTTTGTTATTGTTGTTGTCCGCCCCCCCCCCCTCCCAACGCGGATTTTTGCCTCCAACATTTTAGTTCAGGCGCGCGCGTAACGGGCAAATACTTGAAATTATATCTCCAGAGTTGCACATTGAGAGAGAGTTGAGATGCGTGTGCACGTTTTGGCCTTTTGGCAGCTTTGTGGCCTGCGTTTCGCATCCAAATTGGTCTGCGACGGACGCGGGCCTCGCCGCTCTCACTTTTTCGGCAGCCTCCATTGTCAAAAATATGCTAATAGAATATTAACAAAGAAGACTCGGGAACAATGGCGTTCAACTTGGTTTTACTTCATTTCCCACATTTGGACGTCTTTTTTTCCGCCCCCCCACGGCACATTCTTGTCCAACTTTATTTCCAGGAAACCACTGTAGGTAGAAAAAAGTCTAATTTTTCAGTGACGCATGAGAAGTTCCCGACTCAATTGTGGGCGATTGTTCTCCCAGTTTCTTTTTCATTTTTATAAAAGATAACGAAAAAGACGGGGGGAGGCGAGAGTGACATTTGACTGCATTTCGCGTCAAGTCAGGTCTGACAAAGAGAACCGTTGGCCGTCCGCTCGCCGCTTTGTCAATTGGCACGAAGTCGGTCGGGTTGGCTAATTTGCCCTGACCAGTGGAAACAAATCGTTCCCAAGCTTTTGCTTTCGGCGCGGAAACTTCGGCCCAAGTTTTTCACGCTCTCGCGGAGTATTTGTGACCGCCGAGATGGCGGCAATGTTTTTTCGAACCCTCGAGCTTATTCGATGGCCGGCCTTTTTCGCTTCTCTTCTCGACCGAGATGTTGTCGGCGCGTGACTAACCTGACGACGGACGATCGGAGTAGCGGGTGCAGTAAACCCAGGCCGGCCACAGCATCTGTTTGGCCCCCTCCGGTGCCGCGCCGCTGGCCCGGGGGCTGCGGCAGGGGCTCCGGTCGTCTCCTCGGAGCTGCTCGCTTTCTTCGCCGTCTCTCGGCTCACCCTTCCGGCCGAGGGGATCCGGACGGCGGTCGTCGTTCGGAGGCGAGCCGTCCGCTCCTCCCGCGGCGCTTCGCTGTCCGTCGGGGTTGGCGATTTTGGGTGCGCTTCCCATCACCTCTCTTGCCTCTCGGATCGGGGTGCCACCTTTTCTTTTGCGGCCAAAATCCGGCCTTAAGATGTTGTCGATGTAAAAGTTGGTGGTCCTGTGAGACTGCTGGTTGCCAGGGGGCAGGATAAGAGGCGGGATGGCTCCGTTTGACTCCTCGCCGGAGTCCTCCGGGTCTCGGCGAGCGTTTTCGTCCATAATGATGAGAATGATGACGAAGCTTGGGCCTCCTCGGAACTTCTGAGACAAAGTATGATTCCAATCTGACGATACCGCTTGGTGGTGATATTTACAAGATCTTGTTTACTACCGTCCCCTACGCCCCCCAAAAAAAACGTTTTCAGTATAGTAAATGACGACTGGTATTTTTTTTAAACGCTTCGTTTTTTTTAACGGAGAAAAATCATAGTTTGTTTTGTTTTTATTAGATCCCCCGCGCACCTTTTTGACGCGCTCAGCGTAAACCGTTCTGATTCAGACGACGCTCAAATACTTTCATGAAGGCTTTGGTTCTAATTTCTGATTGGCTGGGAGCCGCCGTACTACGCCGCGTTTGACACGTGCCTTGGACCAATCGAGATTCGCAGATCCTGTCACGTGACATTACCGGAATTCCTTCGTGGCTGAATTGGTCCGGCCCATACGCACGTGCTGCGTTCACATAAACCCCAAAAATGCCATTGCACTTAACTTGAATAGCAGACTGACTACCGGTAAATAACCACATGCGACAGTTGGAAAATAAAACACACGTTAGCTCAGTATCGCGTGGCAAAAAACCCCCAAAACAACCAAACAAAAAACGAACTAACCCAAATCGATATGTTCATCGACGGATTTGTAGGAAGTGTCATTATAACCCATACAGATTTGTGTTTAATGCTCATCTCACAGATTGACGTGTCCCCATATCACTACTGTTTAAGTATCTCAATTTGATGTCGTCTCAAAGACCAAATTCGTTGTTTTGTTCTTCAAATTGCCGCCCAAAATGCACATGCCAATTCACGTATCACAATGGCATTATAACATCACAATATAGCCCGAGAAATGGTAGCATTAATTATTGGCCATTAGGAAATGCAGAAAGTTAATGGGTAAACATGGGCGGAAACAGCAATTTGAGAAAAAAAAGTGACATTTATATTCGTTAACTTTCTCATGCATATTTCTCATTCCACTGACGGAAACAAGTTATTATATATATTTTTTTGTTTTGTTAAAGAACTTTGGAACATTGAAAATACAAACACTCACAGAGGATAATACAAATGCGGTAACAATATATGAAGTAAACGAGGTAATTCGGTTGTGATTATTTTCCAAGCCACAACACTACTTGGTTAAATGATTTCGCAGCCTATTTCCGATGGAACGTGCATGCAGCAGGGGCAACTGCACTTGTGCGTGCGCGCGCGCGTGCGTACGTGTGTCTAGAATACTTTGCGTGAACGAAGTCAACAGGTCAGAGTCGAATGTATTCAATAGAAATAAAACTGTGGACCACGTCACTGAGTAACCCCCCCCCCCCACACACACACACACCAATGCTTGGGAGCAGCGAAATCGGATGATTCCTTTCAATTGCACACATTTTAAGTTGCCACATGAACGCGACCTTCATCAAAAGGAAGTTGTGAGTTTGGCAGGAGAAGTTCCAACTCGACAACAGGGATGCGAATCAGACTGGAAAAGCACGCTCAATCGTTTGGAGATTTGTCTCACTTGGAGACGTCAATGTATGAGGATCATTATTTTCCACTTTGGTGGATTATGGTCACTCCAGGAAGAAATTGAATCATCACCTTCTATCTGCTTTGATTTGCGTTTTTTTTAAATACTGAACTTACATATTATGATTTGCACCACATTATTGGACAGCCTCCACTTGTGAGAGCCGCGCAGGAAAAACAAATAGAACTCATATCTATACCATTCACGAATTTGTAGGCTGTTTTCAAAAGACATCATTGGGGAATTGGACATCCATTTTTGCAGCCTCATCATGGTTCACTTGCAAGCCTCAAATCTCTTCATGTCGCTCACGCGGCCTTCAAGTCTTTGTCCTGTACTTTGCCTACTCTATGCTTGAAATACTTACTTGTCGGTTACTGAAGCCAAGAAGAAAACAATTCTCATGTTTCAATCAAAGATGAAAGGTAGCGGAACGATCAAATCAGAAAAAAACGAAACATCGGAAACTCGTCTTTTCATTTGCTTGAAGTGTTGCAATCAAAAATAAAATCATCAAGGGTCATCCAAATGTTGCTTGGACGCACTAACGCACTAACGCACTAACTAGAAGTCAGACTTTGTGTTCTCGAAGAGCCACTTATCGTTCTCCGCTGCGCTGATAAAGATGTCTCCTTCTCATTTATTGGGCTTCTCCATTTGAAAACTTGAATCAAACGTTGTGGTATTCAGGAAGAATGTTAACTTGCGTCTCGTCTCCTTGCGTGAAAACTTTGGAGCCCATCCATTTCCTTGTGTCACTTCTGGTCAGGATTATTTTCCAATTTGTGGTCAAATGCGGGCTTTGTGATCCTCTGAATGCTGCTGTCTCCTCCGTTGTGGGGGTACCCACATGCAAGAGCAGTCAAAAGACAAAGCCGGAGGTCAGCCGCTGCCATCGGCTTCCCGTCCGCTTTACAAAACCTCCCGGAGGGGGAGGAGGGATGGGAGAGGGCACTTCCCGTTCCGCGCCGTGCCTGCCATGCTTTGAAAAGTGTGCGGGATTCTCGCAGGTCAACATGGACGCGTTTGTCGCATCTCAGCCTGCGCGCATCACGTTTATTGGCTGTTGCGCAGAAGACTGGCCGTCAATCAAACAAAAATACCCCCCACTGTTTCCTTTGAAGGACAATCCGAAGTATTGCATTGACCTGCGATCTGTAAAAAAAACATCCAACCGGACGTGTTTTTGTATGTCACATTGCCCTTCATTCTACTTTGTATGAAAGCTTCATTTGACTGACAATGGATCAGAAATTGGTGAATATAGAAGCGAAATTTACCATTGGTAAAAAAACATGGCAGCATGGAATAAACGAAAACTGGAAGCCGGTACGCTTTTGAATCTTTCCACTGGGAATACGCCATGAGCGGCCGTACGTAGGCCAGTTGCATGTTGTCACACATAAGAAGGACGTCTCTATCAAGACTCCGGCGTGAGTGGTTCTTTCACATTCGTACGCCATGTGTCATTCCGGTACTGCGTTTAATGATGATTAGTCAATGGAGTCGAGGAGGTGACACGATGGATTTCACGTCCTAAAGTAAGACGGTAATGATAGGTGATGTGTCGAAAGGATAATGTCTCCATTTCACACCTGCAAAGTCAACAGGTGACATATCATTAATGCGGCGGAGAGAGAGAGAGAGAGAGAGAGAGAGAGAGAGATCTTATCCAATTATAGCTCTCAATTGGCTGCGGCTCACTTTGTCACTCAAGGTTTTAAGATGGAAAATTAAAAGAGAAAGAGAAAAAAAAACATCCACAGAAAAAACATGACTGGTGTTGAGCTGAAACCTCGTATGACCAGAGTTGGTTTTCAACAAGCTTTTTGCCAAAAGGAAGTCAGTGTCGTGGAGATGTCTTCAAGTCAAAAGAAGTCCAGTACACTTGATGGAAGGAACCTTCAAAGTGAATGTCAATGTCTTTCCACTGTAATATTACAGTGCGTGTGATTCTGTTTCTGTGTACTGAAGTTATGGCCTCGACCATCCAGTCTCATCCCACAGGGGCGGAAAGGGTTACTGCCAAATAAGACAAAACCTTAGCCCGTACAATACAGGGGTGTCGTCTATTTCTGAAGAAAACCACTCACGATCTCGAGAGCCACAAAATGTTTTTGACCGCTCAGAGTGACTGCAGCCGGTACGTATTTTGGGGGGACTGAGTTGATGCGCCGAGTATGAATCGAAAAACGACATTTCGACTTCGGCCCTTTGTTGACAGCACCCCTCCTCATTTGAGGATGATGTAGTCCGTGGCGCGCTCGGCGATTTGGCGCTAGCGAAGCCCGGGTCTCCCGCCGCAGCCACACTATCGTCTCGTTTTTAAACGCGTCGCCCTTGACTTGTCTAAATGTTTCGTCATATGACCTTAATGGACAGTCATGTCTGAAGAGGAAAGTAAGGTGGTTGGTGAACTTTTTAAAGATGTCAAATTCTACGTGGTTGGAGACATTGACCCACAGGTAAGGCTGGCTGGGTGGTAGCTTCTCTTAACTAGCATGCTAACTTGTTAGCCCCATTGGATTGCCATAGGTTTTTGCGGCACAAGCTAACAAGCTGGCTAACAGGCGGCAAGGGCTCAACTCGAAATAGCGCCCTTGCTCTCGCGAACATTTGACCGAATGGGGACACTCGAGACTCTTTTCTCTCGCGGCCTTTGCCTTCCGAGTTCATATGCTCTCACCCATAACGTGTCGCGTGAAGAACTTTGCCCCGAGCAGCCCTTTCCGTACTCGGATCTCAGACGCACTTGAGTTTCCCCATTCGCACCTTACGGCTAGCCACTCGATGATCGCGCCGGTTTATAATTCCATCGTATCGCGGCGGAACAATGTCCATTAAGTTCTTTTGGTCGACCTAAAGGGTAACAAATGTAGACCGCATCGCATTGAGCCGCGTTGAAGCATCGAGGTGAAGAACTCAGACATGCTGAACAGTGTTGATTTGCAGCAACCTGTGACTGTCAACATTTTACTCGATCGAGCGTCCACGGCATCGCGCTTGGTACCAAATCCTGAACCGTTGCCCCGCTTCGCCAAATCATCGTTTGGTTCTTCTGAAGTTGGTCGTGCAAATTAAATAAAGCGGGCGAATGCAGTTTCGGGGGGAACGATAATGATGATGATGACGTAGGACGTCACGTGGGCGCGCCCGAAGCTGAAATTGAAAACAGCGCCTTGTGCCCAAAGCATCATTGGACCGACTGAACTGTAATTATTCCCGTTTTGGTTGATGCTGGCACTGTTTGCGCTTCTGATATTGTAGGTGGTGCAGCTGTTGAAAGATGGCAAAGGCAAGGAGGTCTCCTACAATGCTCTCGCCACTCACATTATTGCAGAGGACGGGGACAACCCTGAGGTGGGGGAATCTCGCGAAGTTTTTGACCTGCCGGTGGTCAAGGTAAGAAGCCGGAGCGTTTCCTGTGCGTGGGGGTGGATGCTTGTAAGCACAAAAATTGAAAAGAAATACACAAATCAATCCAAAAGTCTCCTCGTTGTCGCTGATCATGAACATGATGCATCTCCATCGCGGGCTTTCCCCTACACACATTAGCCTCTTCATGGATGGATGTTGTTATTTGATGTTTTTCTTTGGGGGGGAGAAAAAAAAACGCCACAACTCTTGACTTCAACTTGCGGCAAAGTCTTGTTGACGATTTCAATGGCACGATGAGCTCATCAGAATCACTTGTGTTTTCCAGCCATCCTGGGTGATCCTCTCGGTTCGATGCGGCGACCTTTTACCGTATCCTTCTGAGAGGCGTCATTTTGGCAGACGATGCGTTTCTTGATGTGGGCGCAGCATCATTTTCTGGCAATTTCACGGAAGCGCGTTGTTGCACGTTGATGTTTTCATAACCAGTCATGCCCGCAGAGTCACAGGGTTCTCCCCAGAATCAGGACAGATCTTCTTCGGAGTAACGGCCTGTCTTCCTCACGTGAGTGAATGCGGAACGTATACATTTTCCGAAACGGGGCGGAACCTTGCGGGCTACCTTTTGGACGCCGCATTGCTGTCCAATGAGTCTTGCTTTCCATTTTGTCGACTGCTTGTTTGTCCACAGCTTCCAGATGACCTCAACGCATTGTGGGCCTGCGTCACCTTTTATGGGGGAGAATGTCAGCTTAACCTGAACAAAAAAGTGACTCATTTGGTGGTGAACGAACCCAAAGGGGTACGTTTCACTCCACACCCGTTTGCTTCATTATGATCATGAGCTAAAAGGGCAAACCGGTTTTAGTGTCGCAAAGACGTCCCTGTATCAGACACCAGCGTGTTTTTCTTTTCACTCCAGGCCAAGTTCGAGTGTGCCCTCAAGCACCCCGCCATTAAGATTGTCACTCCAGACTGGATAACGGATTCCGTCAAAGGTGACGCTCGGGTCTTTCTTGCGCTAAGAATGTTTTCTTGTGATGTTAAGATGATTCAAGTGTCTCCGATTTTCAATCCAGCGAAGAGCCGGAAGGAGGAAGCCCTCTACCACCCTCGACTTACCTATGTGCAGCCAGAAGAAGTGGACGAGAGTGAGCCCGAGTCCCACTCGGACGGAAGCTATAGCCCGCGACGCTCCCGCATGTCCAGCGGCGACTCGTCCCAAGAGTCGAGTCCCCGCAGACGACCCGGCCCCAAAAAACTCAACTCCATCTCCCCGTCGCCCCCGCGCAAAACCGAAGGTCGCGGCGAGCGCATGTTTGACGACTCTGACGACGACTCGTCCGCGGAGAAGGAGGGGACCAACCTCAACTGGACTCCGGCGGAAGTGGCGACGCCGACCCCTCCCTTCGCGTCGGCCGGCGCCAGGCGGCGAAGCGGGCCGCCCGGCACCAAAGACCCCGCGTCCTCCACCGCCGGCGGTGGGCTGATCAACCTGTGCGCCAGCGTTCCTCCGGTTCCCGGCAGTGGCCCCCTATCGGCGGAGGGCCGCGCCGCCGTCATCGGTCCAAATGCACCGCAAGGTCAGTTGGTTCGGCCGTGCGTGGCCCCGATAACCCCCCCCCCAGTAAATGTCATGGCCGTGCCTGCTCATTTTAGGTGAAAAACCCTTTGGAAATGAACCGACGCATAGTGAAATGTTCACCATGTTTGTTGTAACAAACTAAACGGCAAAGTTGCCCAATTTTAATACTCCGACCTGCATTCTGTGTTCTTCTGAGTAGCCGGATGACTTCTCCTGTGAATGATTTCTTCTATTTTTTTTTTTTTTTTTTTTTTAGGAGGTGTGTCGCTTCCCGACAGCCTCCCCGGTTGGAGCCCAGCGGCTCGAACCCTGCGCAACATCACCAACAACTCGGACATGCCACCCACCATTCGACCCACCAGCGTAGCGCATGTAAGAGATGAAATGAAAGCGCGGCCTTTGCTCTCTTCTTCTCCACGCAATTCACCTTTGCGGTATTCTTGCGACGGGACACCCGCTTTAGATTGAAGATGCTTTTCTTTGCCAGATTATCCAGAATCTGACCGCCAACCAAGGAAAGCCAATGGAGCACCAAACCAATCAGAGTCACGCTCAGACTCCAAACACTGCCAATCCACTTCTGTTCGGTCAGTCCAAAATGGCCGGGCAACAACTCGCTGCCCAGCAGCAGCAGCAGCAACAATTAATGCAGCAGTCACACCAGACGGTCCAACAACAACAACAACAACAACAGCAACACCACCACCAACAACAACAGTTAGCCCAACCGGCGCAACATCCCATGCTGCAGCTCCAGCAGCAGCAGCAGCAGCAGCAGATGATGCAGCTCCATCACCATCACCAACAGCAACAGTCACAAGTTGTACCACAGCAGGGTTTCCCCCAGTTGTCCCAACAGCACCAGTTCCTCCAGCAGCAGCAACTGCATCAACAGCAGATGTTTTCACAGCAACAGCAACAGCAGCACAACTTCTCTCAGCAGCAGCAGCAGCAGCTGCGGCCTCAGCCTCAGCAGCTCTTACGCCCTGGTCTTCAACAGCAGCTGCAGCAGCAGCAGCAGCAAGCGTTGCAACAACAGCTCCAGCAATTCCAGCAGCAGCAACGCATGCAGCTACTACAACAGCAGCAGCAGCAGCAGCAGCAAAATCAGCAGCAGTTACACCAACAGCATCTACAGCAGCAGCAGCAGCAGCAGCAGCACTTCTTGCAGCAGCAGCAACAAATCCAGCAGCTGCAGAATCAGCAGCAGCAGCAGCAGATTCAGCATCAGAACCAACAAGCCATGCAGCAGCAGCAGCAGCAGACTCTTCAGCCGCCGCAACCTGCTCATATCTCCCTGTTTGGACACGAGCCAGGACAAGAAAGTGAGGAGGCGATAGGCTTTTTGTCATACTCCACATACAGCGGCTTCCAAAGTTCAACACCGAGCCGTTTCCTTCAATTGAGCATTTAACGAATGACACGACTCCATTCGCCCATCTCTTGGTCTCCATGGTAACAACGGGCTCTTTGGTCTGCTCTTTGTTTCTTTTTCTCGTGTCACAGTTCCCCAGGACGGCTTTTTGGTGGGCTGCGTGTTTGCCATCGCCGACTACCCCGAACAGATAGCGGACAAACAATTGCTGGCCACGTGGAAACGGGTAAGATAACGCGCTCGCGCCCAAAAGAGGCGGTCCGTGGCCGACTCCTTCACCGCCAAGCCGCATCGCAGCACTTGTGACTTTTTTTGGAACACGCACAATGATTTTATCTCGGCACACCGACTGGAAGAATACGACTTTCGTTTGACTGGGAGGGGGAGGGGGGTGACTTGAATTCCCCACTCGTGATTGAAAACTCAGGGACTTGAATTCAGCGACTGTGCCGTGAGACGGCGATGACCGGCTTGATTGTTCCCTCCTTCCACTTGAAGGTGATCCAAGTCTACGGTGGTGCCGTGGACCCCTCCCTCACCAGTCGCTGCACTCACCTGCTCTGTGAGAGTCAGGTCAGCAACATGTATGTCCAGGTAAGGATGCCTTTGGGCCCCGTCCGCTTTGAGGACGGCGGGGGCGGCACACACCGGGCCTTTGAAGGGGCCTGGTGGCAAATCTTTGACACTATCGTACGCGAACAAGATGTGACAAAGTTTTTTTTTGGTCTGCTTGCGTCTCTTTCCCCTCAGGCCCTCAGAGAGGGAAAACGCTGCGTGACAGCCCACTGGCTCAACACGGTGCTGAAACGGAAGAGGATGGTGCCTCCTCATCGGACGCTTCATCTGCCGTTCGCCTTCCCTCCCGGAGCCAAGCCTTGCTCTCAACACGTATGCCCGCCCGACCACTACCGATTTGATTCTCCCAAAGGGCACCCGTGACGCCGCGGACATTTTTTTTCATCCTCAAAACTTCGTCGCGGTTCATGTCCGTCCGTTTCCGTTCCGCGATGATCGGCCATTCAAACTCTGCACGTTGGAGTCGCGGCCGCGCAATTGCAACTCGCCGTCACTTTATTTTACAGCCGTGACTATTTTGTCCTTCCGCCATTCGACGAGGAGTCACCTTGATGGTCATGCAAAGCTCCCGCCGAGCCCCGGGTGCACCTTTCCGTGATTAAATGAAAGCGAAACGCATTTGGGTCTTTCCAAAGAGGAATCTCAACGTCAAAGAAAAGATGCTCGTGCCCTTTTGCGACTTTCTCGGTAACATTCATTCATTCATTCATTCATTCATCTTCCTAACCGCTTGATCCTCACTAGGGTCGGTAACATCTGATTGCAAAAGTCATCCGTTCCAAAACATCATCAACAAAGTCTCTCCATTTATCCGTTGGGGTCCTTTCAAAGTGGAACCGCCTCCTTAGCGGAAGCACTAAGAATCGGCCAAATCGATTTATCGGTGGAGGAAGAATCCCCCGGTGGCCGAGCCATGAATTGCAGAAGAAAAAAAGTGAAACGGGCACCACATAGGTTCACTTGGACGGCAAAAGGTACGAGCCCGACTTGTTTTGGGTCATGTACGACGAGCAGATAAATCTCATTTCATGTCGCGGACCTGCCGAGACATACTTTCCAATATTTCCCTCGTTGTTGGAGTGACGTTTTCAATACTTAATACGATGGCGCGTAAAGACAACTCGAAATCGCCGACGAGAGGCGACCTCTGTCGGCTCAAAATCAAGCTCCGTTCAAATGGGTTTGGAAGTGGACGCAGCGATGCGCTTTGCATTTCAACCGTGCCCGCTTGTGGATGGACCGCGTCTTTCCTCCTTTCAGATTCTCTCGGTGACCGGCTTTGTGGATGCCGACAGAGATGACTTGAAGTTGATGGCTTACCTGGCCGGCGCCCGATACACCGGCTACCTGTGCCGGAGCAACACCGTCCTCGTCTGCAAAGAGTAAGGAGGGCGACCCGGGCAGACGGCGCCAACAATCCCTTGAACTCGTGAGTAAGTGTTGTGAATTTGTCTGCATCTGGTGATTGGTCGCTCCCTCTCCAGAGCGGCCGGGCTCAAGTACGAGAAGGCCAAGGAGTGGAAGATTCCGTGCGTCAACGCTCAGTGGATGTGTGATATTCTCCTGGGCAACTTTGAAGCATTAAGACAAATCCAGCACAGCAGATACTCGGTTTATACGCACCCCGAGCCTCTGGTGCCGAACCTTCAGCTGGTGCAGAACCTGCTCGGTGGGTAGCGGTCGCGGCGCTTGGGCTTCCCGTTGCCCGGCAGGTCGTTCACCAGCTTTTGATTTGCGCTTTGATGCAGCTCCTTGGAGAACGCCAATCAAAGTCTCTCAAGAAGCTTTAGCGGTGAGTCGGGCGCCGCTCGCTTCTCACGTTTGTCGCCGGGCTGCTCCGATTCAAGAGCGCCGAGAGGGAGGGCGCCTTGCCTTGATTCCCTCGTCGTCTTTTCCGTTTAGAACCTGCAGGTCCTCCAGAAACAAAAGCTGGCCGACTCCACCAACCAGCCGGCCAACAAAAAGGCCAGGTGAGACCTGCGCATTTTGCCGCTCGCAGCCTTCTCGCACCATCTCCGCTCCCTTTAATTTTTATTTTATTTTTAATAGCCAATCCCGATCATATGTGTGTGTGTGTGTGTGCGCGCTTCACACAGACTGGAGGAGATCCCGTCTCCCAGCAAGAAGCTTCCCCCGGAGTCCACTCCAAGAGTTATTTTTACAGGGTTCGAACCCACCCAGGTTCAGCAATACACCAAGGTAAACTGAGCACAAGAGTCCAGTGCCGCTTTTTTCTCCAGTTCACAGTCGACTATTTTTTGAGGGGGGTGGTGTAGGGGGTGGGGGGGTAAACGATTGTACAGTATGTAGGTCAGGACATTGGGTGTCCTTCCCGACGACTTGCCGATCCATGTCGGCTTTCCTTTTATCCATCCATCCATCCATTATCTACTGCTTATCCGGGGCCGTGTCGCGGGGGCAACAGCTTTAGCAGGGAAGCCCGGACTTCCCTCTCCCTAGCTACTTCTTCCAGCTCTCCCCGGGGGATCCCGAGTCGTTCCCAGGCAAGCTGGGTGACGTAGTCTCTCCAGCGTGTCCTGGGTCTTCCTCGGGGTCTCCTCCCGGTGGGACATGACCGGAACACCTCACCGGGCAGGCGCTCAGGAGGCATCCGAATCAGATGCCCAAGCCACCTCATCTGGCTCCTCTCGATGTGGAGGAGCCACAAAATTTCCTTTTGTGGAAAGCAGATTTTGCTCGCGTGGCGAATCCCGAGCCTTCGCCGGGCATTTTCCGTCGGCGCTAAAATCACCGAGCCGTTGTTCCGAGCCGCCACGTACACGTCTAACACATACACCCCCCCACCCCTCTCCACAGAGGCTGCATGCTTTGGGCGGTGAAGTCGCCGAGGGCGGTCTGAAGGTGACTCACCTGGTGGCGAGCAAAGTCAAGCGCACCGTCAAATTCCTGGCGGCCATGTCCGTGGCCAAACACATCGTCACCCCAGAGTGGCTCGAAGAGAGCTGGAGGACGCAGAAGTTTGTCGGTACGTCGGCGCCGAGGTGACTGCGTGTGCGAGTGCGGCCGACTCGCACTTAGCTGATGCGACGTGAGCGCAGCGTTGTGCTCCCCCCCATCCCCCGCTGCGGTCGTTCACGCACGAGCGTACTTGTGTCTGTGCGTTCCAGATGAGCAGAACTTCATTCTGAGGGACGCCGAAGCGGAGGTCTTGTTTGGCTTCAGTCTGGAAGAATCCCTCAAGAAAGCCCACAACGCGCCACTTTTCAAGGTTGGATGGACAAAATTCTGATTTTGGTGGCGTCGCGCTTCAGTGTTTGGGTGGCCCCGCAAAGATGCATTCGTGTTGGCTTCACATGGAAGACGGCCCGCAACGGTCGGAAAAAAAATTCCCACCGATCCCAAAATGAAATTGTCATGCTTTCGGAAGATAGTTGCCAAATGACCAGCGCTCGTTTCGGCCCGAACATCTCGGCATCCGAAGTGGGCAAAATATAAACGGGGGCCCCCCCCCACCCCCCGCCTTTGACCGTGTGCTTTTGTCTTTTGCTGGCACGTAGGGAAAGTATTTCTATCTGACCCCTGGAATGTGCCCCAGCCTCAGCACCATGAAGGCCATCGTGGAAAGTGCCGGAGGAAAGCTGCTCGCCAAGCAGCCCTCCTACAGGAAGATCATGGAGCATAAACACAATAAGGTGACCGTGGCGCTTCCGTCCTCCCCCGACCCCAATGAAGTTAATCAGCTGCGCTGAGTTTTCCGGAGCCACTCCGCCCCTTTTTGGAACCAATATTTGGCAAGCCCCCAGCCGTCCCATTTTAAAAACTTGTCTTGCTTGTTCTTTGCCGTTTGACCCAACGTGAGACTCGGCTCGGAGTCCGTTGTTTTTTGATGGCTGCTGTAATTCCGTTGGCATCCACCGAGTCATAAATTGACTGATTGAATAATGACGAATGAACTAAAAATTAATTTATTCATGTAATGTTCGTTGTTCCCGTTTAGTCCATGTACAGCGCTGTCTGTGGCAAGACTTGTTTTCAAGTGCTTGATTTAAAAAAAAAAAAAAAAACGACTTGGGTGAATTGTCTAATTACTTTTTTTTTTGGAAGTCTCAATATGATGAGAATTACAAAAGGCCATTTTGTCTCTCTGCAGAATCTCCCAGAGATCGTCTTGATTTCCTGTGACAACGATCTACATCTGTGTCGAGAGTACTTCCTTAAAAACATCGGTAAGGTCGACGCTGCGCTCCACAAAAAATGAGGCCCATTCATGCAAGAATGTAAAAAAGTGTGTGTCTGTGTGTGTGTTGACCTTGCGACGGGTGTCTCCCTCCTTCTCTCTCGTTCAGATGTCCACAACGCAGAGTTCATTCTGACCGGAGTGCTCACCCAGAAGCTCAATTATGATTCATATCCTTTTGACACTTTGACAAAACAATTTGAGCCACTGCATTAAGGGTGGTTCCAACACCAAAACAACCCCCTCTCGCCCCCCCACACACACACTCGATAACAGTCAAGCGCTCGCGAGACACTTTGCCTATTCAAGCACATTTTTAAAGCTTATATTTAGCCAATAAAATGTCTCCCTCTGGAAAATGCACCAATTGCAAGTAAGCAGCCGCTTTGCCGTACCGCTCACGAACGGGACGCTGCTTAGATGTTTGACGTTGATCGATTTCAGTTCATTCCCCGTGTGTCCCAGCTCCATTTTTGGATTCTTTTGTGTCGCCGTTATGAAGACCGACGGGCTCCTACTCGTCTTCTACAAATCCATGAAAAAAACTTTGCGTGGATTTAAAAACGACCATGTATAGTAAGGCGTTTTTAGCCGGAAAAAAACGACCATGTATAGCAAGGCGTTTTTAGCCGGAAAAAAAAAGACCGAAAAAAACGACCATGCATAGTAAGGCGTTTTTCGACGAAAAAAATGACCATGTATATGGTAAGGTGTTTTTAGCCTAAAAATACGACCATGTATAGTAAGGCGTTTTTAGCCAAAAAAAACGATCATGTATAGTAAGGTGTTATTAGCCGAAAAAAATGACCATGTATAGTAAGGCGTTTTTCGACGAAAAAAATGACCATGTATATGGTAAGGTGTTTTTAGCCTAAAAATACGACCATGTATAGTAAGGTGTTTTTAGCCGAAAAAAATGACCATGTATAGTAAGGCGTTTTTCGACGAAAAAAACGACCATGTATAGTAAAGCGGTTTTAGCTGTAAAAAACGACCATGTGTAGTAAGGCGTTTTTAGCCGAAAAAAACGACCATGTAGAGTAAGGCGGTTTTAGCCGAAAAAAACGACCATGTATAGTAAGGCGTTTTTAGCCGAAAAAAACGACCATGTATAGTAAGGCGTTTTTCGAAGAAAAAAATGACCATGTATATGGTAAGGTGTTTTTAGCCTAAAAATACGACCATGTATAGTAAGGTGTTTTTAGCCAAAAAAACGATCATGTATAGTAAGGTGTTATTAGCCGAAAAAAACGACCATGTGTAGTAAGGCGTTTTTAGCCGAAAAAAACGACCATGTAGAGTAAGGCGGTTTTAGCCGAAAAAAACGACCATGTATAGTAAGGCGTTTTTCGACGAAAAAAATGACCATGTATATGGTAAGGTGTTTTTAGCCTAAAAATACGACCATGTATAGTAAGGCGTTTTTAGCCGAAAAAAACGACCATGTATAGTAAGGCGTTTTTCGAAGAAAAAAATGACCATGTATATGGTAAGGTGTTTTTAGCCTAAAAATACGACCATGTTTAGTAAGGCGTTTTTAGCCGAAAAATACGACCATGTATAGTAAGGCGTTTTTTGACGAAAAAAACGACCATGTATAGTAAGGCGTTTTTAGCCGGAAAAAAAGACAGAAAAAAACGACCATGTATAGTAAGCCGTTTTTCGACGAAAAAAATGACCATGTATATGGTAAGGTGTTTTTAGCCTAAAAATACGACCATGTATAGTAAGGCGTTTTTAGCCGAAAAAAAACGACCATGTATATGGTAACGGCGTTTTTAGCCGAAAAAACGACCATGTATAGTAAGGCGTTTTTAGCTGAAAAAAAGCTCATTCAAAACTGGGATGCGTCGACCGTTCCGGAATTTGTTTCCTTGACATTGACACATATAAGTTCACTTGATGAAGCGCCGGAGACCTGGAGAAGAAGAGGAGCGACTAGCGTCTCCCCACATGGACTTTTCTATGTTTTTACCTTTTGTGCAGAGATAGTCTTTTTTTTGTAGTTTTGCTTACATGTTTCAGAATAAATAAATGGATGTTATTTTTGTCAAATGAATGTTCAGATGATGGCCTATTTTAAACCTCGCTCTCATTGTTCAATGTGTACAGGCGTCACAGTAAATATGATGCTCTTTTTGAAATAAAATGGCTCATTATTTGTCAAGCCGGTTCCTTTTTTCAACTCGCAGCGTGAGTTTCTCCAAAGTGAACTTGGTGTTCGGCTTGCGAGCGCCTCGAAGTCTTCGGCTAGCCACGTGCCGACGATCCCGCTCGTTTCCGGATGAGAACGGCGGACCCTGCCTGCCGAACAAAAGCTTGCTCTGATTCCGAAGCTCTCCCTTCAAGCTTTGAGCCCCTAATTCCTGATAGATTTGATTTAATTAACCGTTCATGATGCTCCGGGGTGGTTCCTGGTGAAGTTCTAATTGCAGACTGTCAAGCGGATGGCCCGAGGCCGTCTGGAGTGAAGGGCGAGGCGCTTCCCCGTCGCTCGCGGTGCCGCCCTCCAAACTGCCGAGGACCGAATTAGACAACCCGAGCCAAGGTCATGTGCTACATATCGTTGTACTTGAGCGTCTCTTCCCTGTGTCTTCCAAGGGGCTGCAAAGGTACGACTCGAGTTCATTGACGATGTGGCCGCATCGATCTGCACCGTTCGAGTACACATCGACGCATCGTTTTTTTTGTGTTCTCCAAATCATTTCATACTCAAAAATCCCAATGACCTTTGATTTAAAGACCTTCCACGTTCGTTTAAGGCTTCAACTTTAAGCCTTGAACGATGATGATTTGACCCAAGGCTTCGCCCTGGGATTGTATGTTTCAATGTGATTCTACTGCTTGATATATTTAAAAAGAAAAGAGGAGCAACAATACAAACGTTCTGCACATCACAGAATATCTGGGCTCGTTCTTACCGTCAATGGTGACGTCAAATGAAAACATCCCGTTGTGTGAAGAGAGCACCTACGCTCGTGTTAAATGCTAATTAATCCCAATTCGAAATGCAAATCAGGAACATCTTTGATTAATAAGCGCCAAGTTCCTTGTTGGTTTGTGGTGTCGTCCTCTGACGCTGTGGAGGGAAGGCAAGACACAAAAGTACCGGGACACAGACTCCATTTGTAATTAATACACAAGCGCTTCATGTGAGATATTTATAATTACCTGCCCCCACCCCCTGGAAGAAGACACTTTCGGGCCACCAATTTCCTTCGTCGCTGTTCCGTCGAACTACAGGCTAATTACACAGAGGCGTGCGCTGGGATTCATGAACGCAGGAGCTACCCAGTGGCAAAGGCATCTGGCCCGGATTCGGCATGAAGCTGGCACAGCTGGCCTTGAGTCGGCACTGGCATAATGCATGTGGGCTGAACACGGCCCACGAGTGTCAAAGGAGGCACTGGCTTGACTCTGGCAAACCAGATGAGGGCCAGTTGTGGAGTGAAGTATATGGGCCAGTGATCAATTTACAACTATGGCCTGTATATGGCCAGCCAGTATTGAGCGACCCTTAAATGCAGTTTCAGACTTATTTTTTCAACACAACAGCCTTGTTTTACAATTGCACACCGATGCGGAGTTCCATTCATCACAGACACACACACACACGTGAGATTCAATCAGGCCCGCAGGATAATTAAAAAAAAATGCATAAAATACAGAATTTATATTTGCAGGTTCGTTGAATATCCGCCAGGGGTCAGTGTTTTGACCAGAGAAGAAGACAACAGCAGCCTCAGTCCGTCACTGAGACAGACCCATGACAGCAGACGCTATTGCACTCTCACATTTACACATTCTATATTCTTTCCCGGCTAAAAAACGACCATTTATAGTAGGCCGTTTTTAGCAGAAAAAAAGGGACCTAAAAAAAGAACATGGATAGTAAGGCGTATTTAGCCGGAAAAAAACGACCATGTATAGTAACCATGGTCGTTTTTTTCGGCTAAAAACGCCTTACTATACATGGTCGTTTTTTTCGTCGAAAAACGCCTTACTATACATGGTCGTTTTGGTCCGCTAAAAACGCCTTACGATGCATGGTCGTTTTTTTCGACTAAAAACGCCTTACTATACATGGTCGTTTTGGGCCGCTAAAAACACTTTACTATACATGGTCGTTTTGGTCCGCTAAAAACGTCTTACTATACATGGTGGTTTTGGTCCGCTAAAAAAGGCTTACTATACATGGTCGTTTTTTTCAGCAAAAAAATGCCTTACCATACATGGTCGTTTTGGTCCGCTAAAAACGCCTTACGATGCATGGTCGTTTTGGTCCGCTAAAAACGTCTTACTAGACATGGTCGTTTTGGTCCGCTAAAAACGCCTTACTATACATGGTCGTTTTTTTCAGCAAAAAACGCCTTACTATACATGGTCGTTTTTTTCAGCAAAAAATGCCTCACCATACATGGTCGTTTTGGTCCGCTAAAAACGTCTTACTATACATGGTCGTTTTGGTCCGCTAAAAACGTCTTACTATACATGGTCGTTTTGGTCCGCTAAAAACGCCTTACGATGCATGGTCGTTTTTTTCGGCTAAAAACGCCTTACTAGACATGGTCGTTTTGGTCCGCTAAAAACGCCTTACTATACATGGTCTATCTTGATGAGATGGGCTTTCAATAGGGAGCAGCAGCAGCAGACTTGTTTTTGTCAATTGGGATGACCAATCTAATCCGAAGCGACAGTACCAAACAGTCACCAAAACAAACCGTGAGTGCAGCATCAACAGGATTTTCAGCTTCCTACATTTTGCACCTTGGCCTCGTTCTTCAATGCTCATTCGCAGTCACCACTCAAAAGAAACGGAATGGGGTTTCAAAATACGGGCACATTTCCTAACTTGAAATGGACAGAAAAGCAAAAAAAGGAATGTATTCCGCCGCATTGTTACGTACAAACAAAAATAAACCAAAGAATCGACAGCAACATCCAAAAGCCATTTTATTCAATGGTTCAATGAAAAAAATAAAAATCATCACAGAAATCATAAAATAGTTACCGTGCCGATTCAAAATTAGCATGCACATTTTCGCCTGCCGCCCACTTCCTTCCGATAATCAGCGAGTCCCCCGAATTACATTTCGTCCTTTCAGCATGGTGGGTTTGACATTACTCAAAACAAGTTCAAGTCACAACAAGCCGACAAATGAGTGAGCACAACAACAGCTAATATATAAGAGATTAGATATTCGAGAGTACTCCCAACCCCCCCCAAAAAAAACAAAAAAACAAAAAGGAGACCGAGGCAGGTCGACACCAGCCACACGCCAAGTATACAAAGGGAACAGCGAGAACAGATCTGGGACTGGAGCAGTACTCGCTCCGCTCGGAGACGAGACCTACTTGTAACCTGCTCAAATGATTGGCGCGTGTCAGCGCGGAAACCAAAACAAAAGGTGGCGGCGACCCATCCGACTTGATGCGAGAGGAAGGGACAAGTTGTTGGAAGGGAAGATCCGGAGCTTTCCCGGCGCGGAGGAGAAGAGCGTCACGGTTGCGGGAGAGGAAAGCTCGGGAGCTTGCGCTCGTCTTTCCCCTGCCCAGCGTCACCTTGTGTCCTTTGGGTGCGGCTGCCTTTCTTGCGCCGAGCGGGAGCGGCGGGGCGGGGCCCGGAGCTCGGGTGGTGGAAGGACGAGGACGGAGAGAGCGCAGACGGTGACGAGGAGGCGGGCGAAACCGAGGTGGCGGAAGAGGATGACGATGACGACGAGGAGGAACAAGTGAGCTGAGCCGCGGCGGCGCCGGCGAGCGGGATGCCCCCGCTGCCCGAGCCTCTTCGGGCGAGGCTCGGGTTGCCGCTAGCGAGGGACGCTGACCAGACTTTGCTAGACGAGGGGAGCAGACGACTCAGATTCAGAGAAGGGATGAGAGACTTGTGAGGAGGCAGAGCGCGGGGCAACCAGGAGGAACAATGCGGGGAGCCGGACGAGTTTTTCCGCCCCGAGGAGCGGCAGGAAGGAGGAGGGCGGGGCCGCGCCCGCCCGGATTCTCCAGTGCAGGACGGAACGGACAAAGCGGAGGCGTTCGCGGAGCTTTTGGAAGGAGAAGACCAAAGAAGCGAGGGGGAGACGCTGTGGAGGCCGTCTGAGCAGCGAGGAGTGGACAAAGAGGCGCACGAGCGAGGCTGTCGCCCCGACTTAAGATGGCGCAAGGCGGCCTGCGTCTGAGAGGGGCGCAAAGCAACGACTGAACGCGTACTCTCCCCGGCTGCTTTTGTGCCGCTCTTGTCAGCCTGCAAACAGGAAGACTGCAAGTCAACACCAGCGCAAAAGCCGCACTCCAGGCCTGTCACATACCGTACGTCCTCTTTATCCTCTGGAGGGAACGACTCCATAAGGCCGCGCTACCGTCCGCCTGCCTTACGCTGCCCCCGGGTGGCCGAGGCGGGCGCACCAGAAAGAGCTGCGTGACCGAAACTGTTCCACTCTTTTGAGTTTGATTTTAAATCTGCCGTGACTGCGTCAACGTCATTTTATTGTTGTTGTCGTTGGATAAGATAAGATAAGATATCCTTTATTTGTCCCACACTGGGGAAAGTTACAGCCTCCAGCAGCAAGAATGTGGGTAGAAAGAAGAAAGAAGAAAAAAAACAACAAACACCGTTCAATTAAGTGCAATATAAACACAAAATGGATAAATCGCAGTCCTATTTACAATTGTCTTTCACATCATTTAATTATTATTATTATTATTGTTATATTTTGTCGTGCGGTGGCGACACCACTGAGTGCATCGTGCGCTGGCGACACCACCGAGTGTATCGTGCGCTGGCGACACCACCGAGTGTATCACGGGAGAGCGACGGCGGAAGGAAGACTTCCGGCAAATCAAGAGAAACAAAAGGCGGACGGCGAATCAGGGAAACCTACCGAGCCGCTTCCGATGGCGCCGGCACCCGGCGGTCAACAGGAAACAATGCTTTGCCGGTCCGGTTCAACACGTGCTTCCTTGAATATTTGCCGCACCATCTCGGCTGAGGCGGACGGCCAAATCATTGTTTCCGTTGAACGCGAGGTCCCAACGTCATCGGAATGGGCTCCGTACACAACGTTGACGAGCATCTCGAAAGGAATCTCCCGAAACGTCCTTTCGGACAACATGTTCAATTATTTTCGTCGCCGGGCGTACGGATTCAAGACGGGCGATTCGATTCCCGTAAAACGGACGCTTTTTCTCGTCCGGCGCTGCTCATTGGAGCTATTCCTGTTCCAAATGTCTGGCGGGGCCAAATTTTTACCTGGCGCGCTCGTTCGGGGGAAGCCTCTCGCTGCCCTTTGGTGGTCTTTTCAGGTGAGCCGGAAGAGTGACGGAACCCGCTGTGAGTTCGCCGCGTACAAGCACCGGAGGTCTGAATGGAGCATACGTTCACCCAAAAAACAAAAAAAGGCGGAGCTTTTAGGCGGCTCCAAACAACATCATCGAAGAAGCAATCGAACGAGACGGGAAGTCGTGACATGAAACAAATCACAAAGTAGAGCAAAACCCCCACCCAAAAAAAGACGGCAACTAGTTCCAAGTCACATGACCGTATCCATCGCAACCCCCGCCCCCCATATCCAGGTGGCACCTCTTACATCGCAATGGCAGAGAACTGACATAAATACTAGCCAGCGAGGCAGATGAATTTTCCAGAAAACCGTTTGGTTGTTTCCTTTCTTTTGCGGCAAGAGCCACTGGGAGTCATAAGTGTCATTTCCGACATTTGATCAACTCCAACATCAAAATGGGATGATGATGTAAGGAACGGAAAGACATTTTCAACGAAGAAACGCATTAGCGTCAAAGTGTAAAACTCGGTCGCCTGCTCCGAGCCATGAAACTTCACTCACTCGGCCGTGCTCTCGACATGACGTTTAAAATGTGGAAACTGAACCTCTCTCCGTTGGCGACCGAGACGGTTCTACTGGGAGTGCTGACGGGCGTCACGGTGTAGTCGTGCCATCAAACTCAGACAAATAAACATACCGGCGGTTCTTTCGGAAAGGTGTCATTGTCTTCTTTCTCCTCGTCCGCATTTTCGGAGGCAGTCGCTGGAGTGGTGCCCAAAGCTTTGGCTTTGACCTCCGGCGGTCGTCTCGGGGGTTTGGCTTGAGGAATACCACTCGCCTCTTTCTCACCCTTACGGTGATGACACGGACACAACAGAACGAATGAAAATATGCCTATTAATCCATCAAATCCACACTGAGTTTTCATGTTCAAAACACACACACACACAATGTTGGGAGAATATGCGGGGCCCTATTTTGGTGCCCAGCATTAGTCTGGCACAAAAGTCGATGGGAGCAGGTAAGAAGGGGCGTTTGCACCGTTGTGGGAGCGAAGACAACAATTACTTACGGGCCAATGAAAGTCACGCGCACACAGTCCTGACATTGCGGAAGAAAGAAATCGATTCACTGGAGTCCATCCAGGAGATGGAAGAGAAATACGATGGGCCCCGCCACAAATATCGACGGCGAGCAGAATCTTTACGCCCGCACTTTGAGCAAATGCACCCAAATCACGCGCCGGCGCCACTACTTTGACAAACTTTTAGCCGGTGGAAGGTCTCGCCTATTTTCCGTCATCAAATGAAGTGATTGTTTCCAAATGGCATTGTCCCATTGGATGTGAGAATCGGGGATCATTCCATTAAAAATAAATAAATAAAAAAATCATCATAAATAACGAAAAGTGAGGACACACACAGAGACACTAGCCTGGCGTCCACCCACCTTGCTGCTGGTGGAGACCGGCTCTCCAGTCCTGGCAGCGGCGGTGAGGCCGACGGTCGCCGCGTGACACCTGAGAACAATCGGACAATGCGGGTGAGAGTTTTGTTGACGCCGCAGGGGTCATCGACGGTGAGCGACACCTCCTCGGGAGCGCCGGAGAGGACTGGCCACTCCGATCGGGACTTTGTTTCTTTTCCACACTGGCGCGTCGAGGTTTTTCCATCGGTGGACGCTTGGCCAACTGAGAAGCGGGTGGCGGCGGTTCCGGTCGCGCTGCAGAAGCAATCCAGAGCAGATTTCATGGCTGAGATATTCGATGCCGCGTTCAAATACGCCAGGCTTTTCCATTGTGCGGCTGTAACCGCACGATGAATTGTGTGTTTTAAGATCCGGACATTGAAAAAAAAAACAACAACAAAAAACATTCAAATAACCCCCAAAAGAAGGCGGCCCGGTAGTCCAGTGGTTAGCACGTCGGCTTCACAGTGCAGAGGTACCGGGTTCGATTCCAGCTCCGGCCTCCCTGTGTGGAGTTTGCATGTTCTCCCCGGGCCTGTGTGGGTTTTCTCCGGGTGCTCCGGTTTCCTCCCACATTCCATAAACATGCGTGGCAGGCTGATTGAACACTCTAAATTGTCCTTAGGTGTGAGTGTGTGCGCGAATGGTTGTTCGTTTCTGTGTGCCCTGCGATTGGCTGGCAACCGATTCAGGGTGTCCCCCGCCTACTGCCCGAAGACAGCTGGGATAGGCTCCAGCACCCCCCGCGACCCTAGTGAGGATCAAGCGGCTCGGAAGATGAATGAATGAATAACCCCCAAAAGTCTGGATAGCCATCTTTTTAGAGCTATTGTCATATTTTTCTTTGTCGGGCAACACCCAAAATAAAACCATGACGGAACTACGACATGGAGCGCCCAAAGGTAAAAATAATATAAATATGAATAAAAATTATAAATATAAGATGCGGTTGTATGGCCCGGGGGCTTCCGCCGGCAGAAATTCCCTTTGTCATTTTGCCAAGCGGGGTTTTGATCCTGAGGTTCGGCCACAGAAGCCGCGCTGAAGAACGGCAAGATGTCACGGCTGCTACGCCAGTGTAACGTAGCCTTGGGTCTTTGACTCTCTGAGCGCACAGTTGTCATTGTTTTGGGAAACTGAAAACGAGACCACAGCGAATCAATCAAATGAATCAACTGAGCTCAGGCGTGTGTACGCCGCCTCTCTTATGTCATATTCGCATTTGCGCTACTTGAGGCGATGCGCCGATGACGTTCACAGAAATCGGAGTCAACCTGGCAACGGGTCCGCAGGCGGCTCCGCGTCTGGCTTGCGAGGACGGGGACGGATGTCTCCGGAAGCCAAATCCGAGTGAGCCGCGTTAGGGTCCGACCCATCCGGATGAGGAACGGAGTCCGTCGGATTGGCCCGGGCTTCCTGCGGGACCCGGCGGAAATGTTGGCCGGACATTGAGGAGCGCTTTGCTCGACGGCTGGTCGGCTGGCTTACACTGCTGGCGTCTGGACTCCGACGTCCTTCCCGAGATTCTCCTTGGGTATTCTGTCAAAGAGTCGCACCGAGTTCAGGGTCGTCATAGTCATCGGAGACCATTTTGTGATGCGCGTGATCGCAGACGTGCCGCGAGGAAGTGTTAACAAACAGGCCGCCACTAAAGTCCAAAGATTTTAGTGGCGGCCTGACAACCCGCTAACCGCAGAATTTGCCCGACAAAACGGCTCACGGAAAGCTCACCCCCAAAAAGAATCATCAGAGAATTTGTGAAAATAGCCCGCTCTTCTCTGGAACTGTCATGCTCACCTCAAGAGGCTTGGCCGTGGGTTTCCCAGAGCTTTGGACTTGGCTTGCCGCGTGAGTCCACCGAGTTCCTTCTGGAACGCTCGAACTGCGCCGGTGGGTCTGGATCCCGGCGGCTTGAGTCGTCTTAACTCTCCGCTCTGCGGCCGGCGAAGCCGAGGCTGCGTCGCTGAGCTCGGGCTGAGCGAAAGCAGACGACGGAACGGACTGAGGACCTCCGACTGAGGATCGAGGCTGCGGTTGCGGCGAGGACCAAGGATTCCGGGTCAACGGGGCACCTCGGTCCGCTTCGGAGACTTTGGGAGATTCCACCTGGGCGCCTTTGGTCGGGGAACTCGATTCGGAGACACATCTGTTGTGAAGCACAGACGTAGAGCTGCGTGCTCACATCGTATGACTTTAGACTGTCGCCGCAGCAAAACAGCACCGTACCTGCGGAGGGAGCCGAGCGCTTCGGTGAGGGCTTTGACTCTTTTTAACATGCTATCCATTTTATGAGGCTCTTCCTTCAGAAAGCGAACTGCATCCATCTCCAGCCTGAGCACGTAGCGCATCTTTGCCTGCAGTTCTGGAAAGTCCCCTGAGGTATGGGGGGGGACCAAATAAGCCCTCATCACAACCCGCATCGATATTATTTGGCTCCTGTGTTCAATGAGCATTTCAAAGATGCAAGAACATTCCGCGTACGAGGAAAGGCCCCTTCTCACACTGCACTTGGGACAGCGCGGCGCACCGTTGACCAAGCTAACTGGTGGATGCGCCGCGGTTGGCAGCGTGATGGAATCGCAGCTCATGCAACGAAGCAACGTGGGTGCCCGGGTGAGCGCTACAGTAGTCCACCCTACCGGTGATGAATTTCTCACGGTCTTGTATAGACACGAGAGCTCTGAATCTCTATTTAAGGTGAGAGAGCCCGATTTAGTTATGGCCTTCACGTGACTGGTTCAGAAGAAACCAGGGTCATCTTTCAATTCTTCCCCGCGGTTGTGTACATCCCTGCGACCGGCTGCCGACCGGTCCCAAATGTAGTCTGCTTTTGCCCCAAAATAGCTGGGATCGGCTCCAGCCACCGTGGACCCTGGGTCCAACGGGATAAGCTGTTCAAAAAAAAATCAATCGATCAATCAATCAATGATGTCCAATCAGTGACCTTTCAGGACGGCCAGAGTCTCTCCAACTCTGCGCAGGTTCACCGCTCCCTCTTCCACATCACTCAGCGTGATCGGCAACTGGCCCGAGAGAGACACGGGGGTGCCTTGCAAACGGCTCACGTAGGCCTCCAGGTCACTGAGAGAAGGAGAGAAAGAAGAGTCCGAGAAGTAGAGCGCACCCTGCCTGCTCACCCTCCGCCTGCGACTCGACAACTGCCGGATTGCTCGCCAAACCACGGCTGGACAATTCACCCGACCTTTGACTCAAGCAACTCGCCAAAGCATTCATCAGTTGGCCTCCAGCTCCCACGTTTTCCACGGTTTGAGTGCAATTGGAAAAGGAAGCTCCGAGTCGAAGACGGGAGCTTGCGTTTCACCCAAAACCTGCCGTAAGGGTGTGTCTGGGAACAAACCGTTCCGTTTCGCTGGGGCTATGGATAACGGAGACGCAATTGCTTCGCATCCGCGGGAAAACGCCGACCGATCCGCAACTTGGCCGGTGGTTTCTGGGTCTTCACTGGCCAGTCAGTCATCACCCGTACGCTTGACAAATGTTGTTCTCGCGCTTGAGCAATCGAAGAGATATCACCTGAGCTGTCTGAGTATTTTCTCTTCAGCATCCAGGTAGTCAATCCTCTCCTCGTCTATCTCGGCTCTTCGTCCGCGTGGCCCCTCCTCAGACGAAACTGGGCGATCGCTCAGCAAAAGCAGCAACTCCTGACCAGCCATGCGCAACATAGACTTCATGGTTTGCTGGTGTGCCATCTGCCGTACAACAGTGATGGGTTATGCTGAGGCCTGCGGCCATGCCAACCCCCCCACCTCCCTCCCTCCCCAGGATGGACATTCACCTGTAAATGTCTGAGTTGATTTAATTGCAGCCGCAGTTCCGACACACTGCTCTTGACTTGGACCAAGCGCCGCTGCAGGCCACTTTCAGCGGTCGGGGCCTGAAGAGTTCTGGAGGCAGACCCGATCAATTCGTCCGCCGCACTTGGCACCTCCGACGGAACTGCAGACAATAGTTCAAATATGTTCAATGGCGTTTGCTAAAAGGCGCCATACAAGTGACATGCTGCACTTTATTTTGAAAGTCAACCCAATCAAAGTTTGACCGCTATCAGGCAATGGATTGCGGTCCATCTTCAAGGTTTGACCGTCATGAGGATGAAGTAGATCACAAAATCAAAAACTCACCTTGGTGACTTTTTCCGACGCTGCCACTGCAAAGGCACATAGAGCGAGTTAATATCAGAAAGTTACGGAACTCGGATTTACTTGCCCCCCTCATTTCCAGGCGAAAAATACGACTTTGGAATGACTCCAATGTTTACCGAGTGTCTGAGGCAAGAGCCTTGTGGAATAATTGTGCCAAATAATTATCGTACACAATATACAGACCGGGCGGCCCGGTAGCCCAGTGGTTAGCACGTCGGCTTCACAGTGCAGAGGTACCGGGTTCGATTCCAGCTCCGGCCTCCCTGTGTTGAGTTTGCATGTTCTCCCCGGGCCTGCGTGGATTTTCTCCGGGTGCTCCGGTTTCCTCCCACATTCCAAAAACATGCGTGGCAGGCTGATTGAACACTCTAAATTGTCTCTAGGTGTGAGTGTGAGTGCGAATAGTTGTTTGTTTCTGTGTGCCCTGCGATTGGCTGGCAAACGATTCAGGGTGTCCCCCGCCTACTGCCCGGAGACAGCTGGGTTAGACTCCAGCACCCCCCGCGACCCTCGTGAGGATCAAGCGGTACGGAAAATGAATGAATGAATGAATGAATATACAGACCTGATCAGGTCTTTGTCTCTTGGATTATTTCCTCCCACAGACAAGGCGTGGTGGACCAGCTCTGCTAGACTGGCGATTTGCTCCTCCATGGCTTTCAATCTCTCACTGAAAAACAGTATTTATAGAAATGCACGTTACTTTTCTCGTTTTCTTATTTGTTGTTGGGGTTTTTTTCCCCAAGGTCTTAACTTTGTAAGTATAACAAATGGAATGAAATGGACTCTTGAGCGATCCGTCTCTCTTGATTTGCCTTCACCTCTGAGCATCAAAGGCAGTCCTGGGACCCGGAATCAGCATTTCTGGGTGTCTCAGGGGGCTGTCCAAAAACACAGACGAAGTGGAAGATGACGAGGCGCTCCCTCTGCTTCTGTTGACCATCTCCACGCTCGCTCCACTACTTTCCCGCCGCAAGGATCGCCGGATCGGGGACATCCGCTCAGGTGAGATCAGGCCCACGCCACCGATGATCTGTCCCTCATTCATTCCAACTTCATGTAACCTGTGCGGGGAGGTGGGGGGGCAATAGTCGAGAGCAATAGGTCTCTCATCACACCGTCATAATCCTCTTGGCTCGTCTAAAGCGTCAAAACATATTCAACACGTCGGCGTTCCCTCTTTGTCCGAGCGCTGATGAACGAGTACCTGATCGGCAAACTGCTCGAGTCTGCATACCTGTGCGGGGATTGCGCATGGCGCTCCATGATGTCCCCGTAGCCCATCAGAGGCTTGATGGAGGCACGGAACTGCGGCAAGCCCCCGGGAATCACGCCCACTCCACCGTCTCCCATCTCGGAGGCACGGGACAGGGAACCGCTACACCGGGAGGAGGCAAAGGCGCTCCTCCCTCCGTCCTGCAGTGAGGCGCAGCGGTAGATGTCCGGGTGGCGTGCTCCTCCCTCCCCGTGGACCACCAGGGCCACGCTCTGGCAGCTGCCGCCGTCTTCATCTAAGGCACACATCGATAGACTCGGAAATGTCTGACTGTGGTCAGAAGATTACATGACGTGGGGTCCCTCAAGTGTCAATCCTAGGACCCCTTTTGCTCAGTCCGTATGGTCCCCTTGGGTCAGTTGACTCAGAGCACCAGTGTTGGCCATCAAAACCCTCAGCAGATGATGCACTGTCAGTGAATGCGTGTTGTGTCACTGTTTAAAGCAAACCAACAACTGGATGAAAGATTTTTTTTCTCCCTTACCCTAAATCAAAACAAACCTCATTGAATTGTTTTGTCGATCAAGAAAAGAGGGTTGCTGTGAGAAGACAACTAAGACCAAGTCTGAAATCTCGGGGGGCCGGTAGACTCGCACCGGACTTCCAGAAGTCCTGTCAAAACGATCACAAAAAAAAAAGACACGAAAAAAACCCCAAAACCGAAAAACCAGCATGCCGAGTGTAAGAATTTGCATATGCACAATTTTCGGTTGGCGCGAGTTGAAACGGCGTCATCGTCTTGACAGGCACTGTTTTTTTTAAATTCACACTCGGGTCTCTTCTGCAAGCTGTCGGACAGACTCAGCACACTCGCCGACTAGCTCTCGTCTTCTCATTGGCGAGATCCAGCCCGCTGTTAAGACACGCGCTGGCTGGCGAGATCAGCCTGCCATTCGACGTAAAGGCTCTTGTCTCCAAAGCTCAGCCTCCTTCCCCGGTCTTTAGAGTAACAAAAGCCGGATATTGACACACACGCCCACATGGCAGTGGATCGGAAGGTTTGAAGGCGGGCTGGCTCGAATGCAAAAGGAAAAATAAAAAGATGCGCTAACCAATGTTCCCTCTGATTTTCCATCCATCTGAGCATTGACAAGAAATGGACATTTGGATACAAGTAGGTCGCATCTTTTCAATTATATGTGTGTGTGTGAGCGCGTTTATCGGTTTCTTAATTTTACCAGGCTTGACATCTCTCCTCTCTAGTATGGCGCTACTGCTGGTGCACAAACTGCTGGAACGTCCTGCGCATGTTAGCCGGTCGGCGTTGCCCGCATCCGTCCGTGCCAGCGAGCCTTGCGAGCGCCGCCCGCCGTAGGCCACCCTGGATGGAGAGGAGGGCATGGAGCGCACCGTGGGTGGGGACATGGAGCCTTGCAAGCCGTGGAGGGGGCCGCGACTGGACGACGATAGTCTGTGGACTGGACTGTGGCTACCGTAGAGGACTTCTTTGGAGATCTGCACAAAAAAATTTTGGTTGTAGCCAATAACGACCTACAATATATTTTGCACCATCCGAATAGTATTGAATAAACTTCAAATGTGGTACAGTCCTGAAAAGCTGCTCTCGCAAGTCCTCCTAAAATCCGGGAAATAATTTTGTTATGTTAGCTTGGCCATAGCGAAGCGATTCATCTCTTTTTGCTCTATTAATCTTGTTCACGTCGTTTCAACATCGCTGTACAAATTGTAAGCCAACAGCGCATAATAAGCGAAGTGAGCCGATTTCCTTTCAACATGAACTGAAAAGACGGGAGGTAAAAGCGGGAAAAACAGCCGTCAAATTAGTTGCAGAATTTCCATTTTATGTCAGAACAATTATGTTGACTACTTTCATTGGTGATATTTAACAATCTATGGCCATGTGAAAATAATAAGAAGAATGTACGGGATTTCAAGGGTGAACCAAGGACACCGAAGAGTGCAACGGAACCTCCAGTTGTGAACTTAGGTGAGCCACTTTTGTCCTTGAAGGGTTCGTTAATGTTCAGGGTCATAATATTTCCCAGCCGACGGCTTGACTCACCCTTCCTTCTGCGTTGGTCGCCCCGGTGGGGTGGTTGAACACATGCGATGGATCTTTGTGATAAACCTTCAGACAGGAGTGGCTTGTAATATTTCTGAAAGCAGACAACACACGACGTGGGCATGCCGTCAGTTGTAAATGGAGCTCAGCGCTCGGAATGATTTCTTGCCCCGCCCACCTGATGTCCTCCAGGTCAAAGTAAACGTTGCGACGTGTGTCTTTGATGTAAATGGCCATATTGGGAGACTGAAGCTTCTTCATGGTGAGCTGCTGTGGAAAAGCGGCGACAAAGAGAGCCCGCAGGGTCTCTTCGCTGCTGATCTCCGCAGGCATGCCAATCTGCTTTGTCTGGTCTCCATACTGAAGGTAGAGCACACCTGGACGGGAAACCGCATTCAGAGTTGGCGAAGAATCTCAAATATTGTGACAGTGAGATGACAATCCATTTTTGGCCGCACTGACTGGATGAATGCGACCCTTCTGAATCGGTGTCATACCGACGGACTCTCCTGCCTGACTGCTGGACCGTCCGATTGGTAGACTTGATCGGGCCTTTGTGCCCCTCGCGAAAGGAACCGTCAGCAGCAACTCTCCGTCAGACATTTTGCCCGCCGCCACCGCCCCTTCTTCACAGAGGGCGCTGTCGGGGGGTCGAGGGCTCCCCAACTGCTTGGAACACAGAAGCCGTGAGCGTCACAGGGACAAAACTCGATTTTTCTTTAAAATTGTGACACAAATACAAAATAAATAAATAATAACACTAAGCTCCTGACCGAGCTCCAGCTGGAAGAGCCGGCCCGGCGCACCGCCCGTGCAAAATGTGCGCGCGTGTCTGCGTTCGACCTGAAAATGTGACGCTCTAAATGAAATTCCTGCCAAGATATTTGGTCATCAAATGCATGACAGCTGTCGCATGTGATGACTCAAACGGTGGTGATTGCGTGCTTGGGCTCGGGGGCCACGGTGGGTGCCGTGCTGGTGGAAGTGAGTTGCGTCGCCACTCTGAAACGCTGACGTCGAGCAAAAAAAAAAAAATAGAAAAATCCCCAAAACATTTCATCCGAAACTCCGATTGAAAGAAATATATTGGCATGGGATTCTTCACGCTCACAGGGGTCGGGGGGCGTGGCCAGAGGCTATCCCAACCGCTGTCTTCGGGGACTGCGAACCGGTTGCCAGCCCATCGCGGGGCACACACAAAGCAACGGCGAAACTTCAAATCATCATCAGGAATTGCCATCGGCAGGCCCCCCATTTTAGATTCATCGACAGGAGTCGGGAGGGAGGAGTACAAAGGAGGACGTAACAAAAGGAATTTGACCGAATTGGTGCCTATCCACAGATTCATTCATCTGTTTTTCTTATTTTTTTGCGTGTGTGACATTTTCTACATTTGGCCACACGCCGTCTTTCGGCCGGGAAGTCACGCAAGTCCAGGAAGCCCTCCGTGCCCCCGGGGTTGCGCCGTTGCACCATCCCGCCTCATTTTGGCTGAGATGGGACACTCGGGAATGGTCGACAGTCCATTGCGGGGGAAAAAGAAGAAGAAAAAAAGACACCTTCGTGCAATTTATCAGTTAAACTACAAAGCAATCCTTTGGAATGTGGGAGGACGCTGCAAAAGACAAGATTTCAAGCATGAATCTTTGGCATGATTTGGATGTCACATTCTCTTGTCATAGGAGTGCCTCGTTTGTACACCACATGCAGGAGAGGCCTCATTAGCAAGGAAAAAATGCCCGAGCAACATGTTGAAATATTCGGCGGGGAAACGGGTGTCCCGATCGGTGATGTTGGGCGCGCAAAGCAAGTTTGGTCCAACTCGACGGAAGACAGCAGAGCGCACGCAAAAACCTCCGCTTCCGAGCGCCGGCTTACCCCTATGAGCCGCGTGACGTCACTTGCAGTCGTTGGCAGTCTGGGGACGCCAGTACGAGTCGGAAAAAAAGGATTTGCCGGCTTTCCCGCAAGCCACCTTCTAAACTGCGGCGCGGATGTGCGGCCGCATTCGACGAAGTGACAAAGGCCGCCTCTTCTCTGTGACAACAAAAACTCCACCTTGACAAATAATGCCGGCTCGACCAGTTTGACGAGCGGCCCGACTGTCATATTTCATGGTATGGCGTGACAAGAGCAACGAGTCACGAGGTCGACTTCAGATGCGAGCGGCGGCGCACGAGCACACGCTTGCGCACAAACACACACGCGCGGGTATGAACGCTAACGCACGGCTCATTCCAATTTGCCCTCAAATACTTGGAGGCCGACAAAATCATCAGCCAATATGGTGGATGATGTCAAATAAATACGTAAAAAAAAAAAAAAAAGACATTAAGACGGGTTCCGCTCAAACAAAAATAGTTGAGATGACTCATTTTACACCGGGGGAGGGGCGCACGTGAGCAGTGCAGTGAATATTTCACAACAGCGCAAGCGCGTCTTTGCGCGTTTGCACACGAAAACTGGCTGGGGCCAGTTTCCAGTTAGCCGCCGGAAACCAAAAGCTCGGTGAAGGCCTTACGCCACATCGAGGACTGAAGATGTTTGGATTGGATTGGATAAACTTGATTGTCAAATGTACTGTATGTGAAAGATACAGTACAGATGAAAATTTCGTCCCTCTCACACAAAACAAAACAAGAGGAGCCGTTGCGGGTGTCCGCGTCGCCATCAAAAGAAAAGTTAACAAAAAAATACAAAACAACACATGAGACACAGACAGCCGTGCACTCTTAACCACTTTCCTGCATCCACTTTGTTGTCTGAAGCAGTTCTAGATGAAATCAATCAAAGTGTCCTTTTCACCAGTGGATCAAAGACGTCATGCTGCAGCGTTGCGCACGTCTGCTACAAGCTAAGCTTGAAAGCAACAAGAAGCCGTCGCATCCATTAACCAAAAAGAGAGATTGGCTCGCTTATCCCGTCCCATGTAAATCCGCTTCAATTCCAAGCCGCGACTCCCAGTTCCAGATAGGCAACAAACTATATTGCTCTTATTTGGAAATGACCACATTGCGGGACTTGCTGCGTCATCGCATGTTCTCATTAACGCCAAGGGAGGAAAAGATCGATTCCCGACACGATCGCGGACCGGGGCCCGGAGATGGAGGGGATGGCAAAAGCGCGGCCGGCCGATCCCAAACGGGTGTGTGGCGCTTTGTGCAAAAGAAAGTAGGCAATCGAGTTGGAGAGATGACTTCTCTCAGGAGCTTACCGAGTCTTTGGCGGGTTCCTGCTGTCCCAGGACGATGGCGGCGTGGTGCGGATACTTCCGTCTCAGATGATCCAGGAAGGCCTCCTTATTTCTCTCCGCTTGGGAGCGTTGCGTTCGGAGGCCCTGCGGGGGGTCGCCGTCCGTCCCGGCGGCGCCGCGGCTTCGGGGTAAGGTGCTCGCAGAGTGCGGCATCCCATCAGAGTTGCACAGAAGGTTGGCAGTCGCGTGATCTTTCTTGGGGAGCCGATGCTCGGTTTTTCTGCAAGAGGATGGGGCGATTGATGGCGAGGGCCCTGGGAGGGGGCGATGGCACGGAGGTGTCACGGACAATGACGAGACGGACGAGGGAGGGATATAAAAGAGACCAACGACCAACAAACGAAAAAAAATAAAAATAAATCATCTTCATCACCAAGCATGAACTGAAGACTCGGCGATCCGAGCGCATGTCGTGCACGCGTTGCAACTTGTGGGCTCCCGTGACATTTGAAAAGGAAATTCAGGCCCAGCAGTGTTTGATGCGCTCGACGGAGACTTCTCGTGGCTGCCTTGTCACGTTGGCTTCTTTGCCGCAAAAAGGTCATACGGCGAGATCTTGTCGCTTCAGCTCGTCATGTCCTCAGTTCAACCTCACTGCGCGTCCATTTGATCGGAACGCACAACTCAATGAGAAGAGGCGTGACGCAAATCGCTAATAATGGGACATTGTACACCCCCCCCCCCCCCCCCGCCTCTCCCGTCTCCTTCGCTCAATTCAGGCAAGAGGGTGCGATACGCCTCACGTGTCAAACGATACGTCAGAAGAACCGTTCTCCTCAATCAAATACCAAACGGAATATCTCCTTCGCCCGCTGTCCCTTTTGGAGCCTCGCCAAATGGCAGCGGTGGTCCATCATCTCAATGCTGATGCAAAGAGGCTGCAGTGGAGCTTGGCCTCAAACCCGCAACCTTTATGTTGAGTGCTCAACGACCCGATCCAGAGCAGAAAAAGCTCTGCAAAAACACCCATCCATCCATCCATCCATCATCTACCGCTTATCCGGGGCCGGGTCGCGGGGGCAACAGCTTTAGCAGGGAAGCCCAGACTTCCCTCTCCCTAGCTACTTCTTCCAGCTCTCCCCGGGGGATCCCGAGTCGTTCCCAGGCAAGCTGAGTGACGTAGTCTCTCCAGCGTGTCCTGGGTCTTCCTCGGGGTCTCCTCCCGGTGGGGCATGACCGGAACACCTCACCGGGGAGGCGCTCAGGAGGCATCCGAATCAGATGCCCAAGCCACCTCATCTGGCTCCTCTCGATGTGGAGGAGAAGCGAAACTCATTTCTTTTCCCTTCATGGGCTTGGCCCACATCCTTGCTTAGAAATACACTCGTCCGACTTTTGGTGAAGATCTAAATCCGAGGCGACAAAGGATCCTTTACCATCATGATGTTGCTTGTAGCCTCCCAATCGTCCCATCCCCTTCCTCTCACTCGCTCTATCCCAATCCTTGACAAAGTAGATTTGATTGATCTAGTTCAGCGGAGGCCTAGAGGGAAATTGGAGCGTTTCTTTTTTTTTTTTACTGTGCTGGCCAGCGCTTTGTGGATCCGTGGCTCACAATTTGCCCCTCCATTAATGAGCCCGTCAAAATGTGCTGACACTGCCCAGTGAGACTGTCGGCGTACGAAAGCCAAAGAGTGTGTGTGTGTGTATATATATATGGGTGGTATTCCCAGAGGTGTTTGCCCCAAAACACCAATGGGAATATACCACATTCCAAACGATACCGTGTATAGACCGGCAAGATTTCACATTCAAATTTTTAAACATGTGACTCCAGAAGTATTGAAACTGTCTGGCAAATTCGTTGCTTGATTTTTTTTTTTCTGTCCACCCGAACTCTTTTGGTTCGGCATCCATGATAGTAACGACTACTTCTACTTCTCACGTGACTCGCATTTTTTCAGAAAGAAAAAAAAAGTATTGGGACAGTTCAATGTCCCTCATCAGCCGAACATTTTAATGTGCGGGCCTGGAAATTGTGATTGAACAGCAAACTCGCTCAACTTGATTTCAAACGACTTTTAAAAGAGGAGTGCACACCCCCAGAAAAAAACTAAAACAAAATACAAACTTCTGTTTTTTGGTATTCTATCCATTTTCAACACCGCTTGACAGGGAAGAGGGTCGACCGCTTGGAGAATGGGGAGTTGGGGGGGGGTGAGTTCGTGTGTCCAGATTGACGGAAACCCGCCGTACGGTTTTCCAAAACCATGTTGAATTTAGAGTTGGAACGGCTAACCAGAAGTGATGGCTCTCTTCTCGTTAGCTAGCACAACACGTGACATTGTTTTCAGAAACATGCCCCAATAAAAAAAAAAAAAAACGCCACGCTGTGACCATGCCTAAAAATAGGCGCAAGAAATTGTAGCCTGAGTTTGATCTGAAGAGACACGAAGCTCAACGCGTAGCCCGGATTCTCAGGAATGCTCTCTGAAGAGGTTTTCCAGACCAAGCAGCTGTTTCCCGGGGCCTTCATTGCTCAATGATGCAGAGTGTGCCACATTATATGACAACCCCACCCCCCAAGAAATGCCACCCATATTCTTTTCAATAGGACCTGGGAATGCAAAGACGTCTCATCTGAAATTGTCCCGCTGCTGTCGGTTCACATTAAGAACACGATAAAGGAGCAAGCAGCCACTGAGATTTGTCAAAAGAGGAGAAGAGACGAGTTGCGATTGGGAAATATGTAAAATTTGGACTATCCCATTACCGAGTGATCTCCAGACCTGCAAAAAGGTTCTGAGAAATACAAAAGCGCAAATGTTTATCTCACTTTGGTCCTATGTGCAAATACTCTCATTACAAAAAAAAAACAAAAAAAACTCCAGAATGGATTCTTGTTCTTGTTCTGCGATACAATGAGCTGCACCTCCGAGAGCGCCAGTTACCACAGTGGTGCCTGAGGTATTTGGAGCAGACGGGGACCATGCCTTTCCATTTTTTTTCTCCATGTTCTTCCTTTTGTTACATACAGTCTCCGCGTGCTGCACTTGGGGTGAAATCCCGCATAGGTTGGGAGGAGTTTCCTTTTCTGAATGTCACGGCCTTTTATTTCCTCCCCGAGGCGTCTTAGGAGACCGGCGTGCTTTCTGAGGACCAACGAGCATTTTCTATTCCATTTTCTTGAGAGGGTGCGAAATCCCGACAGAATTTGTCTCTCGGCATTTCACACGCGGACCGGGTTTTGAAGCACACGTCTCATGGGAGAGAGTGTTCGATGGAGGCTGCCTCCACGAAAAATGGCGTCAGTCGCAAGAAGTGTTGCCATTTTTCATCGCACGTGCGGAAACGCGGCGGGATGGAGTTAGTGGGAGGGAAAGTGAGAGCTTAGTCATATGTCAAGGCAGAATGAGGGACAAAAACATGCAGGGTGAAGGCAGTTCAGCCGTTCAACCGGGGACCGCCGCCAAGTGGAGAACCAAACCAGCAAAAGAGAAAGCAGATGGAGAAGCAACGCCAAAAGGAGTCATACGAGCATCGACACGGATACGGTCAACGCCAGCTCCTACATCAGAGTCAGACACACCGAGCTTTTCTCATCCATTTTTCCCCTGACGGGGGTCGCGGGGGGGGGGGGGGGCGGAGCCTCTCCCAGCCATCTTCGGGCTGGAGGCGGAGTCCGCCCTCGACGATTGCCGGTCGATGGCAGGGCACGCAACCATTGGCACTCACAATCACACCATCCGGGCTGACGGCGTGCAAACTCGGGCCCGGACGGCCGCTGTCCTGCCCGCTTTCCGGCTCTCCCGGGAGCAAGAATCCTGTATTTGGACTTCAATATAAAAAAACTAATCGGTGAATTGTGCCAGGCGGACTGACGTCCACTGGAGTGGAGCAAAATGTTCATCATCTTTTTTTTTGTTTTTTGTTTTTCCCCACAGGGGGCAATTTGTTTTTAGTCTCGCCAAGGTATACGAACGGAGTCAGGATTTGAACCGGCGAGTCTTCGGACAACACGCTCTGCCAAGTGAACCACAGCCACCCCTGCGAAAGTACCTATCCTCATACAAAATATATATATATTATATATATATATAGGGCGGCCCGGTAGTCCAGTGGTTAGCACGTCGGCTTAACAGTGCAGAGGTACCGGGTTCGATTCCAGCTCCGGCCTCCCTGTGTGGAGTTTGCATGTTCTCCCCGGGCCTGCGTGGGTTTTCTCCGGGTGCACCGGTTTCCTCCCACATTCCAAAAACATGCGTGGCAGGCTGATTGAACACTCTAAATTGTCCCTTGGTGTGAGTGTGAGTGCGAATGGTTGTTCGTTTCTGTGTGCCCTGCGATTGGCTGGCAACCGGTTCAGGGTGTCCCCCGCCTACTGCCCGAAGACAGCTGGGATAGAGTCCAGCACCCCCCGCGACCCTAGTGAGGATCAAGCGGCTCGGAAGATGAATGAATGAATATATATATACAGTGCAAGCGTAGAGCTTCCCCAATTGCCGGAATTGTTGTCGAGCTTCCGGATTTTTTGAACTAGGTGAACATTTTTTTCATTCAAAGTCCTCTGTGTTTGTTTATAAGCTCTTTTCAAACTTTGGCTTGTTGTTGTTGTGTCATACTACGGGGAGTGGGAAATGTTTTTACTAAAAAAATAAAAATAAAAATCCAAAGTCAAATCCAAAGCTAATCAAGAGGTCAGGAAAACGTCGGATGAGCCAACTCCACGTTTGCCGCGTGTCGTCTGGCCGGACCTTCGTGTCATGCCAAACGGTTCCCAATGCGTGTGCGCCACTTGCAAACGCCTCCGTCGGCCATACGGTGACCTCATCCGAAGCGGCGAAGCCTGCGACATGCCGTGCCTGCGTTCAAATCGCGCTGGCGCGTAGCAACACATTAGCGCAGGACTGAGTCACGTTACCTAATGACTGAATAAAGTGCCGCTGGAGTCGTCTATTTGTGTGGCCAAACAACCCCCCCCCACCCCCCCACAACAACACGCATGCACGCACATTTTGCTCCGGGGCGTTTGACTCACTTCAAGAAGAGTGCGTTTGAAAAGCAATTGCATTCATTCTTCTCATGATGATTTGGGGGCTTCTCAGAGGTGTGGGGGATGGGGGGGGGGGTCTTTTTGAGACCGACTCCTTTTGATTTGAGTCGACTGACAACAAACGAAACTTTTCAACTCCGGTGTTGTCGCCGCTCACCAGGGAAGGCACGACGGACTTCCGGCATTCAAAGTTTTCGCACGACACCGCCCGGTCCGCCGCCGGCTTACCTTCACGGCGGGACGTGTCCGCGTGCTCAGCGGCTTTGTCCTCCCCGTCCGCTTTTGTCGCTCCGTCGGCTTCTCGTCCCGAGGCAGAAGTCCGGCTCGGGTTCTGGTTCTGGCTCTGGCAGGGTCTCGGGACCAAGTTTCCTTCGCTGCCCGCTCTCATCAGCCTCTCTCCGATGCGCAGCATGCACGAGCGGTTCCCTTGGAGGTCCTTTTTCAAGTCGGGGGGGTGGGACCCCGCCGATGATCCGGGTCGACCCGAACGGGCGGAGGTCTTGGACATCTTCCCCGCCGGCTCGTGCAGAGCACTTGTTAGTTACTCGAGGACTTGGCCGTCTTTGAGCTTTTCTTGGCATCTACGCTTTGGAGCGCTTCTCTTTTTCGTCCAATCCCCTGCCGGGTTGTTTTTTTTTCCCCCCTCCAATTTGTGCGATCGGTCTGTCCATCAGTTTCCTTTTCCCGTTGGTCTCCCGTTGCCTGCGTTCGGGGAGGATTCTTGTGCTACACGCTCTTGCCTCACATTCTCGATGAGGGTCTTCCAGCTGAAAATGTACTCCCACCCAAATGTCCAAAAATGCAAAATTGTGCTCGCTTGCTTCTTGCTGGCACGCTCGGTGAGGACGGACTCCTCCGTGTCTCCTTCTTTCTCAGTCATGTTCTGCTCGCTCCCTCCCATCTTTCCTGCTTTAAATCTTTTCCCTCTATAATCCCCCTCACGGACTTCAGTCTCACTCTCACGCCCTTTCTCATCACATCCAGGCTAAGTTGATACGAGACACTATAAAGCCATCCTGATGTCTCAATAATTCCATCGTACAAGAAACACTTTTTGTCTTTTAACCTTTTCTTAGTATCGTTTGACCCTTTCTGAGGTTTCCCGTGGGCAATCTTGACATTATTCCGCAGGAGATGCTTGGGTGAGATTCTATGGATGGAGCTGGGCGGAGGTCAGTCACCAAATTGTTGACGTTCTCGCGACAAAAATTGAATTTCAAGTGTTCAGTTAACCTATCACGCACGTTAGGGGAATGCGGGGAGGAAAGCGGAGTACCCCGATGAATCGATACGCGGTACGAATGTGACGATGTGTAAGGTCAGCCAGGGGTCAGCCTGGAGGGGGTCATGTACATCACGGCAGTGGCCAAAGCTTCCCGCTCGCTACAAATGAAGGCCGACAGAGGAAGACAAAGAGAGAAAATGCCATCTCGTTTGAGCCTTGCATTTTTCTGTTCTTTTCTTCGGCCCGCGTATCCAGTCAGATTGCATTCAGTATGGTTTGGAAACAAGCGAGTTCTGTCGTTTTTTTTTTTTTCTTTCAAGCTTGAGTGGAGTTATGGCGAACCGACCCTGTTCACGCACGTCATAAACCAATGATGACAAAAATCATCCTTGCTCCCTTGTTACATCTCATTTAAACACACGACAGTACATCTCATGTTTGCGGCCAGCACCATCCACTCTTTTCATGATCATCGTAGAATATATGAAATGAACAACGATCGACTCACCCTTCTTCGACGACTTGGAGGGCTGCCGGGACTGTCGCTGTAGAGCTCTGTTTTTCCCCTTTTTCTTTCTTGAAGTATTTCGAATTTCTGTGTATATATGCTGTCATTTTGAGGTCAGTGAAGAAAATTGCTTGAATTCTACAGTACATACAGTATGTCATGCCGCACACACGATGCGTTATTTTTAGCGGTTCAACCTCCAGGCAGCACACGCGGAGACTGAACACACTCCTTCCATACCAGAAGCGGTGCACTGGGGCTGAGCGACAAAGAAAGTAACCTTAAGGCAGAACAAGACACGGGAACCAAACGAGAGGGAATTTGACTTGAAATTCATTCAAAAAGGAAAGTACTTCCAGTCATTTGGGATAGAATGGCAATTTGCAGAGGGCAAGTCAGCTGAAATTGCAAGCCACAGATCCATCATCAAATCCCCTCGTGATACTGACCGGACAATATTTAACAACCAGAACTTGACACTGACTTTTTGGTGAAGCAGCCGCTGTGGCCTGGTGATTCCCAGTTACGAGTTCCTCCGCATTTTCACTCGCCACAACAGTTTGTTGGACCAATATTATTGCTCAACCAACTTCTGCAATGGGGAAAATACATCATAAGCCTTTTTTTCTGATCAACAGTTTGTTTGGAGGTGGGGGGGGGGGGGGGTTCCTCTTCTTTCCACGACATGTCTTTGCGATTTTCAGGCTTCGTGTTAACATAGATCATGTCACACAGTACAGTATATGTCTTTTGAAACACTTACGGAAACCCAAATGGAGCAAATGTACAAAAACAATGTCACTCACTTTGTCCACCTTTTTTTTTCTCTCAAATGGAATCACACTTTACCCAACTTCTCCATGTTCCTCCCCTTGGTGAATCGGGTCCTCCTCGTGATGTTTTTGTTCTCCGTAGGGAACTCCATGATGTCGGCTTTGCATCTTGCGGTCATGCAGCAGGTCCTTCTGGTGTACTTGTGGAGGATGAAGACCAAGTCCTGTAGGGGCGACGCCAATGACAATCGATGGGGTCAAACTTTGAACTCGTAAATAGGGAGCAGTGGTGTGCTGAATGCAAGCAGAGCGCGATGGTAAAGAAAAAAATAGATGAGAACAACAGTGCTAATTCCAAATAGGTATTGCCATTGACTGCTATCCACTATTATTTGGGAAAACACGTTAAGCTCTTTCCACGCTGTACCAAACCAATCCTGATTTAAAAAAAACTGTATTTTGACGTTTATTTCACAATTCAAAAGGACACTTTGATTCTCTTCTCTTTCATCTCAAACTGCTTCAAACAACAAAGCGTGTGACGGAAAAGTGGTTAGGACTGCAGTCGCCGTATTGCCAGATGGCCACTAGAGGGAGACATGAGCCAACTCACCCCTGCGAAAGCCGAGTGGTGGGACTGAGGCATGACAGGCTTGAAGGAAGTGATTTTCTCTAGCTCTCCGTCCGACTGTCTGTCTGCCAAGGCTTCTCGTTCTCTGGCCGCCAACACCCCCTCCCCCCGTCTACATTGCAATTGTTCTTGACCACAGATGGTCTATTGTTCGTTGACTGGGGTCTGAAACAAACGTGGCCCTCCCAATTCTGGATCGGAATTATAAACAACAAACAAAATCATTTCATGCAGTAAAATATCGTCACATACTGGGACAATTAAACTTCTCCGAATAGTTTTCATAGCTATATAAATGCCTCGCTTCAGCACGATACATTTTCAAAACGTGTCGGTTCGCAGTCAGTCAAGCCTTCGTTTGACGCTTCGGTCTCACTTGACAGTTGTACACGACGTCGAACACAAGTACTCGTTTTTGCTCAGGGTACTGACAATTAATTCGAGGGTATAAAAACAAGCCGTAAAAAGAACGAGGCGTAAAAAATGAGGTAGAAAACGCAATCAATGAGAGAGGACCAACAAAAACTGCGTGGCTCTCCTCCGTGTTGCATTCAAGTGCCGTGCAGCACAAAGCTCCTTCCGCCTAAGATGAAATCAAACAGGTGCGCCAGGAAACCAGAAAACCGTGAGGCAATCTTCAATATGAAGGCTATATACAATGTTACACCCTCGAAAATATTTGAAATACAATTAATGTGGACAGTGAACTCATTATAATATAAATAACGTCAAATTAAGGTTATCTTTTCTGATCTTACTAATAACAACAACCTATTGACCGTACACATAAAGTATCAACATTTCAAGTTGTAAATAATGTCAACAGTTTCCTTTGACCAGAAAAAAGAAATCGTCCATTTTCTGATGCGCTTCCCCTCACAAGGGTCTCCGGACGTGCCGGGGCCTCTCCCAGCTGTCTTCGGGCTGTAGGCGGGGGACACCCTGAACTAGTTCCAAATCCATCACGGGGCCCACAGAGACGAACAACCAACCGACAATTTACAGTGTTCCATTAACCTGCCGCGCATGTTTTTGGAATGTAGGAGGAAACCTGGGAAAAACCCACGCAGGCGAACCAGTCGCCCGCCGGTCTGTCCACACAAATCACCCCCCCCCCCAATATTACTTAACTTAAAATCGCATTGGTGCCGAAATGTTATTGTAAACAGTGATCGTGACTGTTCTGCATGTTAATTTGCAGCTATGAGGAACCGATATCGAAAAACGGACCCTTTAACTGGAAAAGTTTTGGTAAATTAAATTTTTAAAAACTCCTCATATTGTCCCACTCCTGCAATGCTGCAGGGATTTGAAAATCTACTCATGGCCACTAGAGGGTGCTTGAAAAGCAGGGAACGGAACGCAATGACAAACGCTCAGCTCTTTGCTCATGTCATCCAATATCAACGGCATATTGACAACAGTTTGGCTAGCACATGAATGAATTAAATGAATTAAAAAAGAAACAGTATTTTAGATATCGCAAGACTTTTAATGGAGCTTTCCCGGTTGACTCGAGAGGTGTGATAGACCTTTTTGCACTGGCTGCTAGCCAACCACGAGGCACAAACAACAGTTCACCCTCACAATCAAGCAGTTTGGCAAATTGTGAGCAATTCATGAAGAAAGAGCACGGATTCAAGCTGTTTCATGCAACTCCCAGTTGAAGTTTACCCTCAAACTTAAAAAAAAAGAATCTAGAATTCAATGCTAATGCTAATTAGCGCCTACGTTGCGCTGCTTTAACCATTGAAACAAGGGATTTAACACACACGGTGCAGTGGGGTCTTGATTAAAGAAAAGGGGGGGGGGGGGGCGAAATGGACGCGTGATGACTGGAAGTGAACGCAGGGGGGCAGGACGCATTCATTGTTTACATGGTGGACATTGAAAGGAACTACGACATGCGGCCTAAGTGGCCAGGACAGGCGAGGATAGAAACAAAGACAACTGGCAGAGGAGAAAAAGGTGGGGCAGGGGGGGCTGGAGGTGAAGTTGGAGGGAGTAAAAGAGTGTCGGCGAAGGACAACTGAGAAAAGACCAAAGCTTTCGTTTACTCAACACACACACACACACACACACACACACACACACACACACACACACACACGCACACACACACACACACACACACACACACACACACAGCCTACATCACATATCAAAATCATCCGCCAGACTGTGGAGACCCACAGATTTAAGTTTGCTTAATTAAGAAAACTAGAGGCATATTGTTTCGCCCCCAGGGCAGACTCATACAGTAGAGAAGCTACGCCAGAAGAGACGGGGGCGGGGTCATCTCTCCAGCCAGCGGAGACACCCAATAGATGCTCGAGGGGCAGCGGGGGTAAGGGGCCGGCCGGCTCGCTTGCTCGGACTCTTCCCTCACGCAGGGATTACGCAGCTCAATCAGACTCGGGCAGATTATGTCTGAACGGAACAGACTCGACATGGGAATGAGATTAACAGCCATGTTCCAAATAATTTTGCTGGGTGAGAACAATCGGCTTTGTGATTAAGCGCAGCGCTGGAGGCATCAAATGGCTCACAGATGTAAAAGCCGTGATTTAAGAAGATCATTGGGTCGGGCAAATCCTCAGAGATCCATTTGGCTCAATATGCTGCAAAGGTTTGTTTGTAATTAGTCTGATTTTACTCCTGCGAAAACATTAATCGAGAGCTTCCATAAACCAATTAGGGGCTTTGAAATGTGTCCGCCTTGAGCATCATCGCGACCCCTAATCCCAGCGAGGTCAATCGATGCATCGGTGTCAGTCACTGGACGTCAACAAGGAAGTAGTAGCTTCACGTTTTGCGCTCAGCCCGATCAACAGTTGGACATATAGTTCCGTAGAAATGTGGCACTCAACACAAGTTCAATCTTTTCATCTCAATCCGCGTGCATCTAGCGTCTCATGTTCTTCGAAACAGCTCACCCCGAAATGGTGATCATTCCCGATGACCTCACTTCTGGACTTTTTTTTCCCCGTAGTACGTATGCATGGTAGGATTCATTTCACTTTGTGATATTTGAAACGGATCGCGCTCGGAATAGCACACTCCCGAGACCACGTGAAATCCAATGTGAGTTTGTGGAACCCAGTGGCTATTAAAAAAAAAAAAAGCTCTTTCATGCCATAATTCTATTACAAACAAACCATGTCAATCTTATGCCACTTGGTCATGACCAACACTCGCTAACAATCCTGAAAATAGGATTAGGCTTGTCGATTCAAGTCATGACAGTGAAATTGCATTAGCCTCCGCACCATTTGAAAGTCCTTAAGTTGTCGGCATTGCAGGCTCGCTAAGCGGACCGCAGAGCTCGGATGATGACTGACACCCCCGAATGTGCTTCCGCGCTTCAATTCACTGATGGTCATCCTTTCATCCTATGAGCTCCAAATTCCTACCACTGGCTCTGGTAAACGCACGGGGGCCCCCCATGTCAAGGCCCGTCCCTGCCGGGAGGGCATATGGCTCTCATTGTTTTCGGGAAGGCAGTGCATGTGTGTGTGTGTGTGTGCATACAGAGTCCAACGATGGCCGCCCTCTCCCGGGGAGTTAAACAAATTGATTGGCAGGCTAGCGACGGCCAGTTCCAGACAGCGCCGTCCCCATTCATCCCAACACAGCACTCGCAAAAGGCCGACGGTGCGCCGGCTGAAAGGATGGGCCTGGGGCCACTTCAAGGAGGCATCCAGGCGCAGGCGGGAGGGAGACCGTCACGTACGAGAAAGCCAAATCCTCATTCAGGTCAATAACGAGGGGGGGTCCAAACTGCGGCCTCATGACCACTTCCAAAAATTTTAAAAAAGGGTATACTATATGTCAGAGTTATCAATTAGACATTCAGAATAAAGACCCAATGGGGAGAAGGACACACTGGATTCTGGTACCTTAATAATATGCAACTGTGTGATCACTACATACGGGCTGTTCGGTCACTATACCACCGATGTCAGAGTTTGGTCCGCATTGCCGGCAGTAAGTCGGAATCGTTTCCAGTGGGGGTAGCACTCCGCCAAGGCTGCCCTTTGTCGCCGATTCTGTTCATAACTTTTATGGACAGAATTTCTAGGCGCAGCCGAAGCGTTGAGGGGGTCCGTTTTGGGGGTCTCAGTATTGCATCCCTGCTTTTTGCAGATGATGTGGTGCTGTTGGCTCCTTCAAACGGGGCTCTCCAACTCTCACTGGAGCGTTTCGCAGCCGAGTGTGAAGCGGTTGGGATGAAAATCAGCACCTCTAAATCTGAAACCATGGTCCTCAGTCGGAAAAGGGTGGAGTGCCCCCTCCGGGTCGGGGAGGAGAGCTTGCCCCAAGTGGAGGAGTTCAAGTATCTTGGGGTCTTGTTCACGAGTGGGGGCAGGAGGGAGCGGGAGATCGACAGGCGGATCGGTGCAGCGTCTGCTGTGATGCGGACGTTGTATCGGTCTGTCGTGGTGAAGAAGGAGCTGAGCCAAAGGGCGAAGCTCTCAATTTACCGGTCGATCTACGTCCCAACCCTCACCTATGGTCACGAGCTATGGGTCGTGACCGAAAGAACGAGATCCCGGATACAAGCGGCCGAAATGAGTTTTCTCCGCAGGGTGTCCGGGCTCTCCCTTAGAGATAAGGTGAGAAGCTCGGTCATCCGGGAGGGGCTCAGAGTCGAGCCGCTTCTACTCCACATCGAGAGGAGCCAGATGAGGTGGCTTGGGCATCTGATTCGGATGCCTCCTGAGCGCCTCCCTGGTGAGGTGTTCCGGGCATGTCCCACCGGGAGGAGACCCCGAGGAAGACCCAGGACACGCTGGAGAGACTATGTCACCCAGCTGGCCTGGGAACGTCTCGGGTTCCCCCGGGAGAGCTGGAAGAAGTAGCTAGGGAGAGGGAAGTCTGGGCTTCCCTGCTAAAGCTGTTGCCCCCGCGACCCGGCCCCGGATAAGCGGTAGATGATGGATGGTGATCACTACAAATCCTAATCACTTTAACACAATCAAATCTATTTGTCTATTTTAATTTTTTTTCATCCTCCGTTTTTATTTTTGCGTTTCTAAGTCACGCAAGGTCCAACTCGGCATCGGAGGCCCGACAAGTGAGGACAACATCTTCGCACAGCCGAGGTCATCCACCCGTGCCGCATGGAATGGCTCGTTGCCCAAAGGCGGTCAAAACCCACCAGCAATTAGCCACGGCCGCCCCCCCCCCCCAGCCGCAAACCAACAAATCAAGCTCAACTACCTGTATAGCAGCAGCATCACCTGCAACGCAATCCTTTGGTCCTCCATCGATTTCTCTTATATTTTTTCACAACAGTCCACGAGGCTCAGTCACGCCTCCGACATTGAGCAGCATTCACACTCATGGCCTAATGAGTGTGACTCGTGACTCTGAGTGAAATGACTTTTCCGCCCACTTTTTCTTTTTCTTTGTTTTTGACTCTGTCAGTTTGCAAACCTGAATGAAAGTTGGTGTAAAAGAGGGGGCTTTGTCATCTTTTCGCTATTGAAAGGCCTCTGGACTCCTTCCAGAGGAGACAGAAAAGCCTATTCAGGGTTTTTTTCTTTTGTCAAATATGATCTCCACTTGCAAAACACGCTTGATGGACATTCAAGTCAAACTCCAAACTGTGGGAGGTTTGGAGGAAGGGGGGGGGGTCACAAACACACACACACTGGCATTGAGAAAAGCATTGAAGCGTGGATTTCTTCAGGGATTTTGCATCTCATGATTTTCCCCGTAGGTTTCACTGTGTTCAACGGGATGGGGGCAGGGGGGTCCCAATTAACTCTTGAGATTGACTATAATTATCAAATGGTTGTCAAAGGCCATTCTCGCACGTGTTTGACGACCTTTTTCGACCCAAGAGCTAAATTTCCTACGATTGACCAGTTACCGTACGTGCCCCCCCCCAGACTCGGGGGGGGGGGGGGGTCATTTGCAAATGATGACTCAGCATTTGAAAACCAATTTGATTTGACAATCGTCAGCCAAAGTGTGGGAGCCCTGTGGGAGAAGACAAACAAAATACAGGTGGATTAACAGCTTTCAAGGGCTTCTTTATCTCGTCCAAATGTTTGACCGCTGCTCAGCTCGCTTTATGTACCTTGGCCGGCCGGCTTCCTCGAGGGCTGCCAACGGGAGCCGGGGGGAGAGCTTTTCCTGCCAGTCATTGATGAATCTCGCAGCCGGAAGCAGCCGTCACGTCCACGTATGCTCGTGACAACCTGTATGAACAAAATCTTGAGAAAGCGAAATCCAGAAACAAACAACAAGACTCCAAAGTAACAAGCCCGAAACCCACGGCCGAAGCAAAACAAAGACCTGACACCGAGCGGTCGGGCCGGGAGTCCCTTGAGCAGAGAACCTCCTGACGACATGATGAGTCACAGGTGTGCCGCTGCAGAGGAGCCCTACAGAGCCCCCTGCTGGCCGCTAACAGAACAACCGGGACAGCTTCAGTCACTCCAATGGATGATGAGCCAATTCTTGAAACTTCAAGCTGCCATTTGAGTCTTCGTCACCCGGTGTTCGGGCTCTCCTCTGCTTCGGGGCCTTTTGTCGCGAGTCGGATGTTTTCTCGGATTGTGTCAAGAACCATTTCGACAACAGATGCAATGAAACGCATTCGAAAAACTGCGCGTGGCAAAATGAGGCATTTCGCCGACGATGCAATGTAAAGGACTGAAGAAACAAGCCGTTTTTGTGGGGGGTGGGGGGTTGCTCCTGAAAAGTGGAGATTTCGGGAGGGAGAAGGATTCCACCCGACGACAATGATTTGTCATCATCCCAAACAACGATGGTGTCGGATTCGTGAAAGTTTCTCCTTCTCCGTGTGTCAGCTTGTGTTTGAACAAGCGGCCGTCGATGAAAATTGATGCCAACCAGAGTGGAGCCTGTCTTACAGCAAACCAACAGACAAATAACCGAGTGACACGCCAAATGACTTTATTGGGTTTTTATCAGCATTTCCATGCCAGCACAGGGACCGTTAATGATTAACAATTCATGTACTTATTGATCTCCAAAACACATGGGAAATAGCGAGCGCTGAGCTGTAATTGACTTTTTAAAAATTTTATGAGGCTACAAGTTCCTGTCTCGTCAATATCAATTTGGGCCATACAACATGCTGTGTGTGTGTGAGTGTTTGTGGGTGTGCGTGGGTGTGCGCACACACACCCACTCACACACACACATATAAATGTATATAAACCCTTTTTTTCCATCCTTGCTATTTTTCCTAGCTTCTGCACACATACTGTACAAATAAAAAGAAAAAAGAAAAAAAATAATGGGACAAAAGTGAACTGCTGGAATTGCTGTTTCAATCTAAAACCTAACAAAACGACAGCGAACATCATAAAAGACAGATTGCTTTGAGATCAACTCCCCCCACACACACACACCTCCAAAGTGATCTATTCAAGGATGAACGTTGGTGGAGCTGAGCTCGATTTGAGGCTCCTGCCGTAGTTGGCCCACCCCTGAGCAAGAGGGTGACACGTAATATCAGGACGCTACCACTCCAACGCTTCAAGTCAAGTCAACAGTATTTCTCGAGCACTTTCAAACAGCCATCGCTGCACACAAAGTGCTGTACATGGAGCGATTTAACATGCACAATAAACAGTAAGACAAATCTGTAATAAAGGCGGTAGAAAGCACCAAACAGTAAAATCAAGAACAAATCCAAGTCATGCTGAGTCACACTTGTCACTTGTGATCCTTTTGAGGCTGAACCCTTGGCCAAGCGCAGGCAAGGCCGTGATGGCGGCTGAAGGACCCTGCTTCCAAGGTCACACTCCATGTCTTTCTTTTCAGGCGCTGCGGTCTTTTAACCGTCGTATATCTGTGCTCTCCCCCGCAGCATTCTGCCGGAACCTTTGTGTCCTCACGGTGGGCCTCTCGGTCCGAGAGCGCAAACAAATACGGACATCCACACCCTGGTGAAAACCACCGGAGCATCGATTCAATCGTCCGTCCGCTACCTCGCGTCCTTCCTTGCGCCGGGTTCAAATAGAAAACTTGCTTTTTTTTGTGTGTACTTGACTCAAGTGGCTCTTTCTGGAGGCTGCTCGGAGTAAACGCGCACATCCCTCAAGATCTCTTTGGCCACTCATCATCCTCGTGAGGACAATGTGGCGTTCCTAATAGGCGCTAGATTCAAAGAAGTGGTCAGTCTCGGCGGGGGCCTCGGCACAGGGGTCGATGATGGCCGGGGTCGGAATAGCTGGCCGTTAATGGGGCCTTATTGTTGGACGACACAATTGCCACGCCGGAGACAAAACGGCAGCCGCGTGGTTGTTTTAAGAAGGACTGACTCTGGTGATGAGCACAATGAAGCAGGTGAGTCATATGAAGAACAAAAGTGCAGAGAGGAAAAGAATAAAAAATAAAAGCCAGATTGAAGCAATTTTTTTGGGGGGGGGGTAATTCAATGTCGCGTTGGAGAGCGATGGTTTCAGTGTTGACACGAGGGCCCTGAAACGTGCCAGGAATCCGCCGTCGGCGTGTCACCTGTGCCCTTACGATAGGTAGGTTAACGGCTCTGCGATGCTTAATCGACAACACCTCACCAAATGTGCTCGCTGCATTAGCGCTATCGGTAAAAGTAAGGGGAAAAAAAAAACCCACCCCAACCCCAAGAACGGCGGCTGGCGCACACATCTGCCCGTTCTCGCCGCTATTGATTTTTGTGTTAATGTGCAACCGCCGCTTGAGCGCAGAGTCAACAATGAAGTTCGTTCATCGGCCTTGTCCAATCAGCATTTAGCGACTACCCGAGGAATGCGCACACATGCCGCTAAACAAATTGTTGTCGTGCTTTGACGCCCCCCCCCCCCCCCCCCCCGAACGCATGTCTTGAAATGAAGGACGGCGTTTCCGGCAGGATCTTTGAATGGAGGTGACCCACGAGATGCTTCCAACTCAATCTTCGTGCCTTCCCAAACGCGAGATGGACTCGGGTCGCCGCGTAGGTGCTCGGGTCGCAATGCAATTATGTCGCTGCCAATGCGTTCTGGCTTTTTTTAATGTGTTCGAGATCTCTTTTGGAGCTGAAGCTGACCTGCACCCCCCCCCCCCCCCCCGACCCCCATTTCCAGAGTGGGGAGAAAAAAAAACCTCAGACCCAACCCCAGGTATGACGTAACAACAGCAGCGCTTAATCCAAAAGAAACCACACATATGCACGCACGCCTGCGCACACACACACACACACACACATGCGCGCACACACACACACACACACACACACCCAAGCAAGCAAATTGTGAATGGATTTCTGTTGGTTGTAAACAGTTGAAGTTTGGCCAGGTGCAAGTCCCGCTAAACGCTCCTCATCTCAGCCAGCTTTTCACACAACCAATGAATATTCATACCGCCGTGTCCGCCCTTCTTCTTCATCAAGACTTTAATTTGTCGCCTCAGCCACTTGGAGCCAAATATATTCACGTGCACGGGGGTGCGGGGGCGCGCGCAGCCTCAGCCGCGCGTCTGAATTAAAACAAAGAGGAAAAGAGATTATTTATGGATGACTAACACCATCGGACATCATTCATGAGCAGGAAACAGTCGTGTTTAATTTGCGTGTTGTTGATTATTTTCACTTCTTTCGACAGCACCCGTCAGCGATTTAAAAAAAAATAAAATAAAAAATAAAGGAAAGTTTGGGGTTGCTTAATTTTGGGCTTGGACTGGAGCGCCTGCAAGTCCGCTTCGGGTTAGCCCACCGGATGTCAACAAAGGTCACCATGAGCGACATACGGATGAGAATCTGAAAAAAAATATCATCCCCACAATGCAGTTGGGGACAAAGTCCATCTTGAATAATGACCTTTGGAGAAATCCAACTGCTTCGCTGTGGAAAGCGGCTCATTATTTTGAGCGGCCGCCATCCGCAGTCTCCAAATCGACTCTGCGCTCAACGCTGGCGTCGCACGACGCTGCCCTTGCTCTTGTGACGAAAACGCACCGAACGGGCCGGCCCGAGTTAATACGGCAATAATCCGCCGGCCCGGTAGCGACTCGGCCATAAGTGGCGCTGGCCTTTATGCACGAGTCTGGGGGGGCGGTTGCTTCAAGCTCAGGTCGCAGGGCCGAAAGCCGTCTCGGACGCACGGCTTGTTGGGCAGGGCGCATCTCGTCGCCCGGTAGCAACGGAGGGATCACAATTGGACCTTTGGCAAAGGCTCAGGACCGGCTCACTACAGGTCAACTCAACTGTTGTCAACGAGCGAATCTCAGGCCGTTCGCGAAGCAGCATTGAGGATTTGGATGTTCCCCGGTGAGCGCCTCCCCTCCCCCACCCGCACACGCCGGCGTTTGCATTGTGCTGTGCGCTCCTGCGGTCAAGGAGAAGCCCAGAGGCCCGAGGGGGGAGGGTGCTCCAGAGCGGCCAGCCGCTGAAAAGCTACCTTCCTTCACGCACATCCTAAAAAACCCGAGCATGACCCCCTTTTCGTGGGCAAAGTGCGTTGTAGGCCGCCCGCCTTCGGGCACCCGACCAGTCATGGGTACGCTCAGTTCCGCGCCTGCTCCAACGCGACCCCGCCGTGGCCGAGGCACTCGGCCTTCTCACCCCTGACTCGCTCTGCTTCTCCGACCCCCAGTGCCCCCCCCCCACCAACCCCACTATCCGAGGATAAACCAAGAGGCTCCAAGCTCATAGATCACCGCTGACACGTCAGTAATTGAGCTGGGATAGATAAGGGCCAGCGGTCCGGGTCCCGGGGTCTTGACACGGCTGAAAAGCCAAGAACAAACAGGCTGCGTGTCTCCGCCCAGCCGCTTTTGCTCGGCTTTGCTCCGCTGCCACCGGTCGTCCGCACGCTTCCCTCGTTACGCTCTTGCTCACTTGCTCTTGAGGAGTCCGAGCTGAGGGCCAAAGTCAGCGCTCATTTTTTCACTGCTGACATCCCGCTGACAGTTTGGGGGGGGGGGGATACCTGACAGCTCGTACTGCAGTTAAATTCAATCCATTTTATTTTCTATACAGATTTGTCTCTTCCATATCCAGATTACACGTGTGGACTTTGTTATGTCATATTTGGATGATGGTGAAAAAAAACGCTGACCTGACTGAATAAATGTTGCAATTGGGGTAAAAATGCCGTCTCAAATTTGTTTGTATTGGACCCGAGCGCGAAGAGGCCGATTGCGTGAACAGCCCCCTAAATATGCGCAGATGCCAAGCAAATCTTTTCAACGTGGGCGATTTGATAATCAAACGATGACCCGATGAGCAGGTTCTCGCATCAGCATCCTCGGTCGGTCGGGCCTCAAAGAAAACCTGGATGGAGGAGTAAAAAAAAAAAAAAAACCAAGACACGTTGTTAGCAGGACGTACAAGTGTGATAAATTTGCGTTGGTCTTTTGTCAGTGAATACGTCTGGGCCCATATGCTAGACTCTAAAGAAATGTGAAAGCGGCACTTAAAAAGCCAGGCCGGGCGCATTAAAGCCTCTCACAATCCGCGTTCATGGTAAGTTATCACTCTCAATTAATCACCGCCCACAATAGGATTTCTGATGTGCTCAAGCACTCTGAAAGCTGCGGGTCAGGCTGAGGGCAGACCCCGTTTTCCATCTCCTCGCCCCCCCCCAATCCCCCTTTCACTCGCTCAAATCTCGCAGCCAGCGCCTCGCCTCGGCGTTTGTCTTCTCCTTCGTCTACTTCGCCGGCTGGGCCTCGGACGTCCGAGCGACGTGGATGTGCGACAGGGCTGGCTGTGCGCCCGTCGGCCTTTCTGCCCCTCCCCGGTCATTCCTCCGCTTGTGTTACCCGATGAATGCTATTGTGTTGTCAGGGCGCTCCCCTTTCCGTCCAAGCTCAATAGCCCGAACGACTCGGTTTAAATTCAGTTACACGGCTCCGGTTGAAAGCGCGGCCCTCCCACCGCTTTGGACTCCGCGGTTCCCTCGCTTGACCTGTTTAGAAGCCGCTGTGGAAATGTCATGTCGCCCCTCCCATGGGGTGGACCCAACATTCACTTTGATAGCTAAAAAAAAAAAATGACTCGGGGAAGGGATCGCTCCGCTGACTTTTTTTCACCGCCATGAACTGACAATTTCCAGTGGCGCGTCACCCAGTTGTTTGTTGGTGGTGGGCGGTGGGGGTTAAGAATCAGGTCATGATTTTTGAGCGTACAGTCATTCCTCCTTTTTCGGGGAGCGGAATCACCTGGCGCAAGGTGACCACCGCGAGCCCGCCTTTGGAATGAGGAATTTTTCCTGTCGATGTACGTGGCTAGCATTCAATGTACGTGGCTAGCATGGTTTCAAACATAGCGCTCACTTTCCATCCCAAGTTTCCTGCGAAGTGTGGGGGCGTGGGGGGTCAGTGAGTTCCCTCACTCAACCGGCAACCCAGCGGGCGCAACAAAAACCAAATATTGCTGACCACACAAGTGTACCGCGCGGCGGTGTCCGTAAGACTTTGTCGGACGCTAGCGCAGGACGCGCGCGACAAAATGTCATGTTCAAGACTTGGAACGCGCAGCTCTTCATTGTATAACGTGACTGTTTAAAAAGGACCATTGGGGGGCGGGGGGGAAATGCTTTGCGGCCATTGTGGAAGACAACCACGGGGGGATGCCAACGGTGGGCGGAGGAGCCGATGCCACATTCTCCTCGCTAACAGTTTATTTGGAACTAGAGAAGCAGAAGCAAAATGATGAAGTCCCCGCTTTTGTATGACTGCATTGGAAAAGCATTTGGACTCCCTGCTGTGTGGGAGGGGGCGCGCTGGGGGTGGGGGGGTCACAACAAAAGCTCAAAGAGTCCGTTTGCTCCGAAACTCCCTCAAAACTCCGTGCGTGGAAAAGGCGGAAGTGACTTCTTCTTCTTCTTGACGGACAAACAGCCTCTGCGGTCCCCCAGGAAGTTGAAACGGGACAAGCCTGTCATCAATTATCTGCTCTCCCGCCTCGCGGCTGTCAATTATCACACCGGCAATTGGGATAGGACTGTCGGGGATTAGCCGAGGCTGCAGCCTTTCCGCTCTTCTGACTTCACAATTAACAACCGCTAACTTAATCAGAGCATTAGCCATTAGCGTGTCACAAACCGAGCGATACATGCGGAAAGGCAACACGGGAGAGGAGGCGCTTCGTGAGCTTCTTCGGGTTTTACGGAGCGATATCCATATCCGTGTCTCGGCCAAGGTTGCACACTGGTTAGCACGTCGGCCTAACAGGTTGGAAAGTTGGATTCCGGGCACCCAGCCTTCCCGTGTTGGGACTGCCTGTTCTCCCGCCGCCTGCGTGGCTTTTCTCCGGGTATTCCGCTCTCCTCCCGCAGTCCGATGAAACACTGGAAATTCTCCCGAGAGGGTCGATGTGTGTGCCCTACGACTGGCTGGCGACCGGTTGAAGCTGTACCCCGCCCACTTCCAGAAGACAACCCGAATCGGCGCCAGCACACCCGTGAACCTCGTGCGGAGAAGCGGACTCGAAAAGAGAGACGTGTGTACATGCGCACACACAGAGTACACAATGCAGACCTCCCTCACCGAGCTCCTTGCACTCGATTGTTTCTGTCAGGCATTTCTCTTGCCGTTAGCGCTTCGAAATGAGCCGCGCCTCCAAACGGCAGCAAGCGGCAAGACGACTTTGTAGACGGAGGACTTTGGGCGGCGTTCCGACTCAAGTTTGAATCTCCATGGAGACCAGCCCGGCATATTTCACAGCCTGTCGCCGCGGCCCGGGAGGGTTTCCCCGCTCGGTGTTTTACAGCCACATCCTTTTGGTCCGGAAGAACAGGCGCACCTGACGGGACGGCGCCGAGGCGGCTCGCTGTAAGGCAATGGCTTTTTTATTGCAAGGCGGCTGAAAAGCCTGGCTGGTTGCAGAGGGTTTCCCGCCGAGTCGGACTGCCCCTGGGTTAATCGCCGTCCTTGTGGCTGGATCGTTTCCCGCTCGGCGCTGGCCGCCAGCCATCACTTGCGAGATGAATCGCAGAGAAAGGAGGAAAGAGCTGCCCAGGCTTCTTTTGGTTTTGTACGGAGGCGAGCTCACCCAAGGGAAAATCCACCGGATCGGCCGCTGACATCATCAATCAGCGGAAAGGTCGAACTGGGAATTTTGAATTATGCCACCCCCCCTCTTCCACACACACAAATTTTGCCTCGCGACCCGCTTCGTGACTGGAAGCGGGGAAGCAATTCCGTGGCCTATTTTGCCATGCAGGCGATTTTGCACCAAAATTTGGGCCTCCGGTCGTGAATCATCATGAAGGCGACATCGGCGACGTTCGGCGTTCGGTGAAGATACTCTCCGTGTTGACTGTTTGCGTAGGTGATCAACATGCTTTGAGTCCCCCACCCCCATTCCACCCCCCCACCAGCACCACCGGATGGACGCCCCTGTCGACCTGTGTATTTTGAAAGCATTTTTTTTTTTAAATACACACACATGCTGGAGGAGAATTGGTGCTTTTTTTTTTCGGGCGGTTGCCGCAATCTGTTTCTTATTAAAAGAGAAGCGGCAGAGAAAGGCCATTTAGCGGGTCGCCATTCTATATTCAGCATGCGGGCTTTTGTTTTTGATTGATTTGACGGGCGCATAATGCTGACTCTCTCCATCCCATCGGCAGACCGAAACTGCCTTTTTGTGCCACTCGACTCCCGTGCGCACACACTGCCGCATTTGTCTTGCAAATCCGTCCCCGCTGCGCCGCGTTGAGACGAGGAAAAGGGAGCAGCCGGACATGAGTGAAGTTCAAGCCAGCGAACAAGCGCTTCCTTGCATGGGCCGCTTTTGTCCACGGCCAAACGGAGAGCCGATGAAAAATGAGGCCTCCTTTTTGGACAGTTGAATCCTGGCCTTGACGGCGGAAAATAGCTGGCGCGGGGGGGGGGAATTATTACCACTGAAACCACAAAAAAAAAACCACAACACACACACGCGCAATTCGTTCCCCTGGAGCCCAAAAGTTGCAGGGGTGCATCGGTGTGACTGGAATTAGCATAGGAGCAATTTATCACTTTTTTTTGAAACATCAATTTTTAAAAAAAATTTTTTTAAAGAAATGTGAGGCCAACCATTCGTCTGCCACGTCCCGCACCGAACGCAAACTTGTGCTGTCAAATCAAGTCGACGATGCACGGCCCGCGAAACGGTGTCGTGTTCAATGATCGGAGCGGACAGATTGATGCGTTCGAATCAATCCGGTCCACTCCATTTCCAAATCTTTTCACGTGCACTCGTTTTGTGCCGGGGGCGGGGGGGGGGGGGCGGTCATATTTCACGATGCGGGGCACGCAAAAGCTGTGCGCAACGCCTCTCATATCCATCGGCCTTTCACAAGCAACAAAGATCATAGCGAGACGTCTTTGTGGCTAATTCGGTCAAAAGCTCGCGCGGAGGTCGGTTCCGGCCGCGGGAGGGAGGAGGTGGGGCGGACTGGGATCAACCCCCCCAAATTCATTTGGCCCTCTGCGCGCACGCCAGTCTCGTCCAGGTTTTTTCCTTGGGGTCTGGCTCGCTTGCTCGCTCTCTCTTCCGTCCGGCGAGATTTGCTCGGTCGCTTGGGTCCGTTCATCGCACCGACGTCAATTTCCGAACACGTTCCGCGTGCGGTCGCGACGACTCCCGCGCGCCGCGCCGCGTCCACGGTTTGGCGACAAACGAAATGTGGCGCCCAAGGACGGCGTCGAAAAAAAAAAATCAAGAAAAGATAAGAAATAAGTGGTGGAGATCCGGCAAAAGCCACTCGCGCTGTTTGCCGGATCTCCTTCCGTTCCGTTCTCCTTCCGTTCGGCTCGTTCCAAAATGTCCACCGCGTGCACGACGTGGTTCGGGATGGCGAGGGCGCGGGATGGTCGCGCGCGGCCTCTTGTCGGCGCGTCAAGATGGAGCAAAGGAAAAGGGAAATGTCCCCCCACCCCATCCCCAACCCTCCCGCCGCCCCCGCCTCCCCAAAAAACTAAAAAGACCACACGTGAGCATCTCAAGGGCTTGACTAAAGACGCCATATGCTTCACGGTCACAGCGGCGGTGCTATTATCGGAGGCAAAAGGTGGCCCTTTAAAAGTTGCAAAAGGCTCCTTTCTCCGCGTGAGATGAAGCACTTGCGCACCCAACCAGAAACGCATCACGCCATTGACTCGCTCCCTTTTCTCTTGGGCTCATTTAGGGAGAGCAGGAGCGGAGGCTGCCGGAGCGGATGGGCCCGCCGTCGCCTCGTTCGCTCCCGCATCGGCTTTTCATCACCCGCTTTTGTTCTCGGTGAAAGTAACGCCTCGAATCAAAGAGATGACAATATTTTCCCATCGGCTTGAAGACCCCGGACAAGAGCCCTCGAGCTTTGGCGGAAAGAAAAAAAAAACAAAAAAACATCGGAGCCGGTCATTCATCCTGTCACTGCGCACCTGTGCTCTCGCATTCAAAGGACACAAACCTGTCCCTGTTAACATGAATTATTCACCACCGGCACAAAGGCTGAAACGGAGCAGGCTTGAGTCCGCTTATGGCTCCCAAGATGTTTTATCCCTTCGAAGATGCGCCCGAAGCCGCCTCGCCCGCGCCTCTCTTTCAGCCTCGAGTGGCCGGATCAACACACAATCGCGGCATCTGCTCGAGGTGCCTCGGCGGCTCCGAGTATGACGCGGGAACGGACCGCCGCCGCGCGGAGAAGGAAGCGCGCAGGGCCGCGTGCACGCGGGGACGACGCGCGGAAGAGCGCTCGCTGGCTCGCTGCGCCAGGTGACGGCACGACGAAAAAGCCGGGACCCGAATCCTCCTCCATTGCCCCCCTTCCCCGTGGAGAAGGTGGCCATCGCATCCGTCGCATTGTCTTTAACGGGCGCCCTCGGCTGTTAATTGGCCGCACGCACGCGAACGCGCAACGAGCGAGGCCTGAGACGCGTCATCGCTGCCTGCGCGGCTCTCCCAGAGTGCGCCGCTCGCGCTTTGAGCCCACCGGTGGCGTCACTGCACAACATGCGAAACGCCAAAGCTTTACGGTTGCCATATTGTGTCCCGCACAAAGGCTAATGGAACATTAAAGGCGCGGAAAACGCTGCCAACCCGTCTCGGGGACTCTTTGCTTGTTTTTAGGCAGCTGCTCTCCGCGGACCCGGGCGCAAAGACGTGGGGTGGGGGGAAAGAAAAAAAAAGAAGAAAAAAAACACAGACACGCACACAAAACAAGTTGAAACTACCAGGTGCATCCTCGAAGAACGCGGCAGAGAATCCGCTTCGCTGGGGTTAGCGCTCATAAAGATGTAATTGAAATTGAAAGGTCAAGTCGAGAAGAAAAGAGCGCGCGGCAAGCGAAGATGATGCCCTCAACCTCCCCTCGCGTGTCCCCCGCCTCTCTTCCCTCCCTTGTCCTTTGCTATACAAACCTTTTGGTCATAAAGATTTAAGATGACACCTCGACACTATAGGCTGGGGTGGGGGGGGGGGGGGGGGGGGGTGTGAAAATAAAAAAAAACATGAGAAACTCAAAAGCGCCGCATGGGCCTACTTGGAGCTCATTTGAACTGCAGCGCATTCTGTCACCTCGCACTCCCTAAAAAAAAATAAAAAATAAATAAATAAATACATAAAAGTTTGAAGAGGATGAAACAGCCTCGGGAAATCATTTCATCCATGAAACGAAATCCCTCGCGTCTTCTCGAAGGGGTTTCAATCACACAATTGCACTCGATGGCCTCCTCATTCATTGGCTTTTCAATCAGCATTTCATGATGACGTAGCATAACAAGTCAAGGGACAATTCAAAGCAACTCTCCTCTTAATATGTCGAGGGGCTCTTTGGTTGGGTTGTTTTCGAAGAAGAAACACGAACGTCCATCGTTCAAAAACAGTCTCATACACACACACACACACACTTTGGGGACTGTTTTTTTTAAAAAAAAATTCACCGTCGCATAATTGTCGTTGCAGTGTAGTTGCGATTCAAACATACCGCGCTGACTAACCAAGCGATCGGAGCAAACTTGTCAACGGAGAGCCTTGAGATTGTCGGTTGAAGCAAAGGGATGGCTGGGAAACCTCGATCCCCGTTCAAATGGAACAGGTCGAGAGCCAAAACTGACGCTTCGATAGTCTTTTTCAACTCGAGAAGCATTGTTTTGTGTTTTTTGTTATTGTAAAGTGTCCTTGGGTGTCTTGAAAGGCGCTTATAAATAAAATGTATTATTATTATTATTATTACTTTTCCGGGGATGGCAAATGGATACGTAGAGCGCTTTGGCTGTCTTGAGTGGGGGTAGGGGGGGGGGGGGGACTTCCCACGCGGAATGGAAACGTCTTCATTATTATTATTATTATTATTATTATTTTTTGACAATGAGACTCAAAAGCGGCCATTCGAGTGTCCTGCCCGTGCAGCCGCCCGAGATTTGCGTCGCCGTCGATAATCCGGTGGCGCGGCCTCTCCTCAGCAGGAAACTTTCACGCGCGCCATGGCACGCCTCCCTCAAGCAAACGACTGCTTGGCATTGCGGCGTTCGGACGGTCTTTGAACGCGTCGCCCCCTCCCCGTACGCTTCCGCTGTCAAGGGCAAATCGACAAGCTGACTCTGAAACGCGCCGGCGCTTAGTCGTCCCCCCCCCATCGGACAGTCTCATGTCTGTCATCGGATCGCACGGCCCTGTCAAGTGAAGGAGAAGCGGACGGAAGCGCGGCTGCGCCCCGCCTGCATTGCCAGGACAGCCAAACCGACGGCGTCTCGAGTGGGAAGCGCGTCACGCCCTTCCGATCGGAAAAGGAAGGAAGGTGCAACTCACTTGACGCCCGTCTCGCGTGCGAGCAAGCAGGTCGACGCGCGGGTGGAACGGCGGCACGATCCGGGGCACGGCGGGGACACCTGCACGCAGCACCTGCCGCGGAAGCGACGAGCTGCTCGACGGCGTCCCTCCGCGTGCGCCCTCCTTGGGGCGTGGCCTCTTTGCGTTCCATTTCCGTTTCCCATTCGTGCCGTCCCAAGACGTGTTCCGGAGCGACTCGAGTCAAAACGCCAAAAGTTCGGATTGGGCTCGCGAACCCGCACGCATGCAAACTTTGGTACACAAGGCACACAAGCACAAGACGCGCGGCTTCTTACTCGCTTGCTTTAATCGATTGGATAGAAAAATAATTCCTCGTCAGGATAGAAAAATAAATAGCATCCCATTCCTCGCAATTAAATTACATCATATATTATTACAAACGTTAAATAGACGATTGCCAGTAGTCTGAATTAAAAACAAACAAAAAACAAACAAATGCATCCACATCTGCACACAACATCGACAATATGAGAACGTCCGGTGTCGTTTTGCTCGCCGGTCGTCTAACGTGGGCTCGGTTTCGGCGTTGAGAGTTTTAGGCCACCAGGCCGAAAGGGGGCTCGTTCTCGATATCCGCGAGGAGCGATTTGTGGTGCGGTTTTCGGGGGTCCTCCGGGGTCCAGACCTTAGCCGTGCGGATCACATTCTGGTCCCGAAGTTGCTTCTCATCCGACCAGGAGAGGGAGTGGCCGGCCAGCGGGGGGAGACCGAAGTCGGGGTCGCTCGGGGAGGGGGACCCTACAAGGACAAGACAAGCCGCTCTCAGTTTGGGATTCGACGCGAACGAGCGACGGCAACGACGAAGGAAGAAGTCGTCCCGAAAAGGCTTCAAACTCCAAACTTACTTGTGCCCCTGTGGCAGATGATGATTTTCCTCGTCTGCGCGTGCGCGTCGCCGCCGCCGCTACCGGAGTTGCGGATGGGCAGGTCGGACTGCACCAGTTGGGCCAAGAAGTTGATGTAGCCGATGGCCAGGCGCAGCGTGTCCACCTTGGAGAGTCTCTTCTCGTAAGGCAAGGTGGGGATGTGCGAGCGGAGCCCCTCGAATGCGTCGTTGATGGACTGCATCCTCCGCCGCTCCCGGATGTTGGCCGCCTGCCGCAGCTGCTGCATCTCCACGTCCGACCTCGTCCTCCGCCGCCTCTTCAGCAGCGGCCCGCCGCGAGGCGACAGCTGCGCGATGCTCTCGGCGCAGCTGTAGGAGAAGGTCGACGAGCGGGACGAGAAGGACAGGTTGCCGAGGTCGCGCTCGTCGTCGGCGGGGCCGTCGCCCCCGCACCCGCCCTCCTTGCCGTAGAAGTCTTGCAAGTGGCCGGCGAAGAAATCCACGTCGTCGTCCAACAGGTCCTCCGGCTCCAAGTTGCCGTCCCTCGACGACTGGTCGGTGAAAAAGTCCTCATCGTTGAAGTAAGGGGGGGAGGAGAACGAGTCGAGTGCCGAGAAGGGATCCAGCACGCTGTCCATCTCTGTCTGCTGCGGCGGATGCTTTGCTCTCCTACAGACTCGCTGCGCCGCGGTCGCCGGCTCACGGTGCCCCGCTTCGCTTTTACACACAGAACATGCACGCACGCACGCACGCACGCGAGCTCTTTTTATCGCGACATCCTCGGTCGCGTGCCGTTCGCTCAGGGTGCCAACCAATCACAGTTTGGTCCGCGAAGCGCACCTCTTGGTCCTCCGCCGCAAAGCCACGCCCCCTCCCCACACACACACACACACACACGTCCTCATGCTCGGGGGCAGCCAGCAAAACCGCTTCCAAAGTGCATGCCCTCGAATCGTTCCATTTATGTTTTTCCAAACGGGATCTGGGGGCTACGCAATCCCCGTCACTACATTTTCAACGTGAAGTGCAGTGAAAGAACAAATATGCATTTCTCTTATGTCGTTGTCACAGCTAGAGAGATCGAGATACTTCAGGAAAATTGGATTGTCACAACACACCCGTTATCAAGAAAATGGAAAAATAATACAAAAGCGGCATTTGATGGTCCCGATTCAGGAAAAGTGGGCAGCAGTTTCAGCCAGGAAAAAAAAATAGACAGATATTTACCTCTTGTCCATAATAATATAAATAATAATAATATGAGTACTGAAATGGATGAGTTAAATACAAACGCGTAGACCCGTCTGTGCACGTCTTTGCCCAGTGAATATTATTTTGTGTGTGTGTCTGTGTGTGTGTGTGTATGTATATATATATATATATATATATATATATATATATATATACATTAGTAAATATTCCCATCTACGGACTTCTTTCAAATGGAAATTCCCCCACCCGGAATAAAAACTGATGCATTAAAATTGCGACTACAATGTTACATAAATGATCAATTCACAACAACGGAATTTCCACGACACACACACACACACACACACACACACACATATATATGTATATATATATATATATATATATATATATATATATATATATATATATATATATATATATATATAGTGTAAATATTCCCATCTACGGTCTTCTTTCAAATGGAAATCCCCCCACCCGGAATAAAAACCGATGCATTAAAATTCTGACTACAATGTTACATAAATGATTAATTCACAACAACGGAATTTCCACGACACACACACATTAACACACACATACATATATATATAAATATATAGTAAATATTCCCATCTACGGACTTCTTTCAAATGGAAATTCCCCACCCGGAATAAAAACCGATGCATTAATATTGCAACTACAATGTTACATAAATGATCAATTCACAACAACGGAATTTCCACGACACACACACACACACACACACACACACACACACACTTACACATACACACATACATATATGTGTGTGTATATATATTATATATATATATATTATATATATATATATAAATACAGACACACACACACGCCCGTGCACAGACACTCGTGGACACACTCACACACAGTTCAAAAAAAGGCCCACTTAAAGAGCACAATGTAACTCCAAGTGTTCCCTTTATTTTTTGGAGCAGTTTGTTTGAATGCGTCTTTATAGCAAGAGAGAGAGAGAGAGAGAGAGATGCGCGTCAGTTGACGTGCTGCTGTGGTGTTCATTCCCCGCCGGGCGAGCACATCGACCCGCGTGATCCGAAGAGCCCCCCGGCTCGCTCATTTATTTCGCCCTAAGTGGGAAGCGCCGCGGCCGTAAATAGGCCCACTAGCCGAGTGGTCGATGGGCCACTTGCGGCGGCCAGTGCGGCTTTGATGGGGGTAACCGGTGGACAAATAAATGCGCAGAGGCGCCTCCCCGACACCAACTCGGGCTTCCTGGTTTTTGCCGAGAGGACGCTGCCGGCCACCGGTCCGCTTCTGCGAGCGCTCATCTATTGAGGCCATTCAGTGAAAGGAGTCACTTTGTTCAGGGCAGAAAATAGACCTTTGTATGCGTGTGTGCGCGCACGCGCGCCCCAGGCGCACTGTTGGCGGCGGCGCGCTTGAAAGCTGCGAGCCGCGGCGGCCGTGGGAAGAAGGCCACTTGCGCCGTTGCGGCCAAATGCAACACGTCGCGTCATAAACGAGACCTGCGCCGTCGTCTTCATGATGAAGCTGTCGCCCGCGCGCCTCAAAACACACACAATGCACGCACACCCCCGACCCGGCAGGCGGCCAACAGGTGCTGATTCCAACCACGAGCGCCCATTCAAACCATCGCCTTCTAATCGCCTCTGCAACCCCCAAATTCATCTTGGGAATCGACCACGCGACCACACCGACTACATGCCGGTTCGCGATTCGCAAGCAGACCGTTTGCATGTAAAACGCAATCCGCGGTTTGCGCTCGTCACGCGGCGTCGGAGCCGCGCCGCCGTCCGCCCAAGTCCAACAAGCGACCCTGTCCGTCCTTGGGAACGACGAGCTTTGCTGAAGTGTGAGCCCAAGGCGTTCGGGCCCCGATTTGCGGCGGGCTCGGGCGGGGGCCGTGTTGTGGGCCTGCGGGCGGCGCGCCCTTCCCCTCTGCTGGGGTTCATTTGAACCGTGCAAGTTGCTAACGCGGCGTGACCGAGCGCTCCACGCACCTCATTGAGGAGCGTGCTGCCATTCTGACGGGGCGGACCCGCTCCAACAGAACAAGTGTTTCGGTTCCCAGGCTAAGCGCACGCACGAGCACACGCGCGCATGGAAGGAGACAGACGATCCTACGCGCAGGAGATTCGCCGTGTGCGCAGGACCTAATCAACAATATTATAATGATGATGACGGCTATTATGATGATTGTCATTCTGATGACGCGGTATTCGCGTCATCCAATATCCATCTCCGGATTTAATTTGTATCGTGTACGGACTTTACGTCACGGCTTGGAAAACGCAAATTTTCATCTCTCTCTCTCTCTCTCTCTCTCTCTACATGAAGGTCCATACTCAGCGTTTGGGCAATCGCGTGCGCAGTTTGCAGAAGGGCTCCCACTCGCGAGTGCGTTTCGTACATTGCCGCCAAAAGCCCCCCCGATGATGTACCGCGAGGTTTGGAAAGCGCCGCATGCTATCCTGTGCCCATAGAAGGAGAAGGGCGAAAAAAGGAAATCCAGAAAGTGAACTACGCCAATTCAGAGGTGGGGAATTAGATCCGGCGATAATCCCACACATTGACTCAAATGTAATCCCTCTCTAATCCGGGGGTTCCACGGGATTATCCATCTGGATGACGAGGCGACAAATTGAGGAAATTTGAACAACAAGAAGTATAGCAGGGTTTGTTTGCCGTCCCTTGGGCCGCCTGCGCCAACGTTGCCCGCGCTGCCCAACGCTGTTCAAACACACTCGCGTTTCATATCTGCACTTATTTTGCAGTTGGCAGCCTCATAAGAGCCGAAAATGGACGGCCTGCACATGCCTGACAGATCATTGATGGGGCTGAGGCGCAAATTGCAATTCCGCGCAGTGCCCATTTGAAAAAAAAAAAACACAAAACACAACAATGTAAATACGCAATCCAGTTTGTCTCTGTCCCCCCCCCCCCCCTCCCCCTCCACATACACACGAAAGCAGGTCACAATTAGTCTGGACTGGAGCAATACTGCATGCGCAACAGCACCGGGGAGGCCTGGGAATTGTGACACTTGGTGCAGGGACGGACACGCGCATACACACACACACACACACACACACACACACACATACACAGACAACACAGATGTTGGGGAGGCAATGATTAATTTTCCCAACCGATATCTAGCTCAAAGCGACATTTACTCAAGATGGGAAGAAAAGACTATCGAGTCTCACCCTACAAATAGTGATTTGAGAAAAAAAAATACATATGCAACCTAAACAATGCTCCGTTTCAACAGAGCGTTGTCGACAATGTCCCCCCTACCCCTCATTTGATCTTCAAATACGGTACATTGGACAACATGATCTTGTTTTTTTTTTTTTTTATGCGGACCCCAAAAAGCAGCGAGGCAGGAGACGAGGGTGGACTGCGCCACACCGAACACACTTGAACAAAAACACTTCCAAAGGCGCACCGGGAAGACGACGTCCAAAACACAAAGTCCTGAAAAGCATAACAACTCAAAGTCGCAAGGACACAAAATGGTCGCACGACGCTCCTTCGAACGCAACCGAGGAGCCGATGACATGAAGACCAGCAGGTGCGCCGCTCGGAGAAGCGCTCCGATGCCACCTGTTGGTTACAAACGGAACACAACCATGAAACCAAAACGGAAGAAAGAAAGAAGGCATGTCGCGCCCAGAAAAAGTCTGAAATAAAATCTACAGTCATTGGTGATCGAAATGTTAGGGTTGCTCTTTTGCCGTTTTTGCTATTCATGGGTCGAGATCAACTATGTTCAAGTTTTGTTGTTGTTATTTGTTTAAAAGGCTCATCGGAGCGAATGGTGGGTGGCATTTGTTTTTTGCTCTCCGTAGTGCCTGTGAAAGCACATCTCCATTTCTTCATCAATATCTTGCGCAAACTTAAACAAAACTTTGCTCCGGATGACAAAAGAAGAGAAGAAAGCCATTCTCATTTTGCAGGGCAAACTTTCCAACGAATGTCAAGCGCAAAGAGATCCGTGTTGGCTCTCCATTTGGGCTCCAGTACGACAGGAGCAAATCCGTCAGTATCGAGCTGCACGCTAATCCCCCAAAGGCCCCGAGGCGGAGGCCGGGCGGGGGCGAGGGGGGTGTAGCGGCGTTCCTGCGTCTGTCGACGAGGGCGGCAGCGATGGACTCATCTGTTGCTGCCTCTAATTGACTCGGGCGTTAATCTGATGGGAGTCCAGAGTTGGGCTAATATGTGACGAGACCGGAGAGAGTCCGGCTCTGCCTCGGGGCTGTTGACGGCTGCGGGGAGGATTGGGGAGAGATTAACGAGAGATTTGCGAGCGTCCCGAGAGAACAAAGTTCACAACCGTCTGTCTGTTAAAGCAACACGATGCGGTCCGGGAGCGAGAGTCCTTACCGGTGACCGCCTCCGTCGCTTGGTCAGCCACCTCTGCCTCACAAAGTAAGCCGCCATTTTCAAGATACATCCGATCATTCGGGCATTTTTTTTTTGCTTTGACTTGTGAGCACACACTTGAGAGAAGTAGGGGGGGGGGCAACGATTTGAACTCTGGACTCGTCAGACCACAGTCCTTCTTTGGTGAGCCCAGAAAAGCTAGCGGCATTTCGCTAGATGGCTTTTACTTTGCACGCTCGACTTTTGACTTCGCTCACGTTTTCGATGCGGAGCCGACCGAGGGATGGAAGCATTCGTCGTTGGTTTTGGGCCTCGCCGCTCCGGCGCGACGGTTCGATTCTCAGAAGCCTTTGATGACGTACTGGATGACCAAATCCCTCAATTGTTTTCAGTCGTACGTCGAGGGCCGGTCCTCCCGCCTTTTGCCCGCCATGAGAAAGTGGTGAACCTCAGCGGATCCTCTCTTGTGTCCAACTGCTCCTTTCAAGGGATGCTCCTCAGACTCAATCATGGCCATCACCTGTTCCCAAGCACTCGATTCACCCGCGGAATGTTCCAAAACGGGCGTTTGATAAGCAATCGCCAACTTTTCCCATCTTTTGATGTCCCTGACGTATCCTTTGTGGAACATGTTGCGGGCATGACGTTCACTGTGAGCGAATATTTGAAAAACAAACAAACAAACACGTTATAATGGCCGAAAAGAAATTGAGATGAGTCCAAACGTAAGCCAATGTCATTTCAGATCCATAAAGTTGGTTTGTTATTGCAAAAAGGCCGACCGAACGATCCCGTGATCTCGCCGGTCCCACCGCCGATGTGCCATGCAGCCGATCAACAAGCGGATCTAAACGTTCAGCCTATTCACGCGGGATGTCGCCATTGATCTTTCCTTGCACGTAAGCCAGGGGCGTCCGAAGTCGGGGCGGGGGACCTCGTGACGCGCCCAATACCGCGAGTCGCATCTTTTTTCATCGAGGAACACCCGAAATAACGGCATTGTGATTCTTGCTTTCAATGTCATGATCGAAACGGCGAGCTCTCGGTAAAATAACTCAAGGAACACGTCGCGTTTGACAGTTTTATTCCACTTCCATGAATAGTTATGCACTCTTGACGATATAAGAGCATGACAGTTCACCGAACAAAACCTCATAGTTATAAATCAATCAATAAATAGATATTTAGATGTATAGATAGAAATGGGAGCGCGAGGAACCCCCATACACGTTTTCCACTTGGGTACCGTCCGACCAAGTGCTCATATGGTGCCGGCACACGTTCGGAGTCGTCGTCGACCGCGTCGTGTGCGACACCCGCGACTTTGGCGGCCGGAGTCGATATCGACAACGGCGACGAGAGCGCTCGAGAAAGGTCTGACGTAGAAAACAAGTGACTCGGGAAGCACTTGATCAAGAGAAATCGCGGTTGGCGCACAAACATTCCTGGATCGACGTTCACGTGGATTTCGATCACGCGCAGACTTTGGGGAACGGCAATCAAATCTTACAGCTCTTCCTGAGGAAAGAAAAAAAGCTTTGAGTTTGTTCGCACAAACCATTGGCAGGAATGAAGGCTTATCAGCGGCAACGGCGACCCTTTCCAGACATTCAAAGTCTGACACCGTTGGATCTTTAAAAAAAAAAAAAAAACAAGTTAAAAAAAAAAAAAAATCCACATCAAACTACACTGACCGTATCCAATAATCCGGCATCACATGGAAAGTCCCAAATCCGTTTCCATTTCCTTTTTTTACTTCACTCAAATTCTTTCCATCGATGGTTGGCACTCATCAGACCGTCCGCATTCTTCCGGTTTGATGAAATATTTAAGAAACGTCTCCGTTTTGTTTTGGATGACTGCGGACGGTCCGCTTTTTCAGTCCAAACAGCAGATAGGCGCACCTTTCCGAGCCTTTTCCACCGGACATGACCTCACAGATGTAACTTGCTACTGGAACGCTTCAGACAGATTTTTTTTTTTTCCTTTTTGAAAAACGAAAAAAAAAAAATAAAGCGAGACAAAAAGCAACAGAACTTCACCAAAACAAACAGATATTTGCATTGATAAGACCCCTTTTTTTTTGGACAAGTCTATTTCACATTGAATATGGCTCACCGTCATTGTCACACAGAGGTAATTAGATGCTGTACAAAAATTGCCCCCTCTCCTACACCCCCGACTAACATATCGAACATTTTTTTTTTTTTTTTACAAATTACAAAATAAATACGGCATCCTTTCATCAAAAATCACAAATGATCATCATCATCGTACAAGAATGCGCAGGACACCATTTATGAGTGGCTTGCCAGGAATCCACCCCGGGAGAGATTTTGGCGTCGCCGCGAAGAGCATCGTCGGAATCAGGCTATCGCGCTGAAAGGAACGGATCTCGGGAGTTATCTGGGCTTCACGCCGAACGAGGCCGACCGTGTCTGCGTTCTTAATATTCGATATTTTGGAGTTAGTGCCCGCCGCACCCTAAGCATCATGTCAGTTTCACTTTCACCCAAAACGTGTGGAAAAATTCAAATGAAATCAAAAAGCAGGTTACCTTGAACCCACGGTGGCGCACGATCTGCATCGTCGCAAGAGGTCAGCGCTCGGCAATGGCAGCTTGCCCTCACAGCCGTTGTCGTATTAAACCTTTTTTTTTTTTGTTTTTCCATCTGCATTTCACCGAAAGAAGCGCGCTCCGGGAGAAGCATTTTCAATCGGTACACGTGAGCCGGCTCGGGTCTCCGCTACGGTAGGCAGTGATTACCTTTTCACAAACTCCTGCATGGAATTGCTTTTTCCATTTCCTTCACGTTCTATGTGGTCATCGCGGCGCACGTGGGTTCATCCGGCCCGAGGAAACAATCGCGCTCTGTCCCAGTAGCACGCGCGCCACAGCTTGACGACAACAGGAAAGCAGTCCGACTTGAGGCCCTGCAGCATTGTGAAGGTTTGGATTTGGCTCCGTCAGCTGCTGCCGAACATTTGACAGTCATCCGTAAAGAGCCCGCCGCCACGTGCTCGGCCGTGTCCTCATAGCCTCGTCTGCGCCTCCGGGATGTAGATCTCGATGCTGTCGGCGCTCTCGGTGGCCGAGTTTTGGCGCACGGACGCAGCTCTCTTGGTGGTCATCAGCCGCTTCCTGGCCTCTTGGCGCTGTTTCTCGGAACTTTCCAATGAACGATCTCGGGCCAGAGGCGGGTGCTGCTGCGGGGCCTTGGGTGGCTTTTTGGGTACCGGAGGTGGAAGCTGCCTCTCCTGCTGGGAGAGGGCGGGAGGGAGGGCAGGGAAGAGCAATTCAAGAAACACACGTGCACGACTGTCCTCATGACGGACCCTTTTGGGGGATTTTGAGAAGTCCGAAATAGTCGGGTCGTGCCCCGTTGCCGTTCGCTTTTCCTGATTTCCTTTTGAGGAATCTGAATAATGTCAGTTCGCGAGAGAGTAGAGTTTGGGGGAAAATATTCTTGCCCAGCAGTGTCGTGTGAACGTCGTGTATTTTTATCTGGTCAAACAAGCATAAATAGTAACAGCATCCCAACAGTGTGTCTTTTTTTTTAATGACACAATTGGCTTTAAGGTTCGAGGAAACCTTCTGGGATACTTAAAAAAAGCGTTTCTGACTGCTGTTTTTCCGCCATCCCCGTGAAATCAAATGAAGCGTCGACTTTTGAAAGGCCGTCAAACTGGGCTCCCCACTGGCGGCAAGCAGGCTCCCTCTAGCGGTAGGTGAAAAAATCACAGCCTATGTCCAGTTCAGTTGTGCCGGGCCAATGAATTGCAATCAAGTTGGGACGTTGTGTCGAGCCCAAATAAAGACACGACGCAATCATTTGCCAACCATCTTCCGCACGACTTGATTGTTTTGGGCAAGTAAGCATTCGTTTGGAATTCTGCGGCCGCAACGGGTTTCCAATAAAGCAGAGACGGATGGGGTCATATTGACCGCCGTGTGAAATCACTTTTTCTTTTCACAACTTTCAATGACAGTCCGGATGGTTCTTTTCCTCTTTGGAATTTTTTTGCTCGGGAATGAGAGTATTCAGTCAAATACCTGATTTGCAAGTCATTGTATTCTGTTTTTACTTCTGTTTAACGCAACGTCCGAATTTCAGTGGAATTGGGTTGATGATTGCTGCACTATTTTTTGTTTTGTTTTATTCAAAGGCACCAATAAATGCCTCCGTTTTCAGCTCTCGGTGCCCTTTTAGCTCATTATGATGATCTATAAAAATGGAAGCATCCCTCCAAAATAAATTAAAATATAATACTGACATGATTTAAGCTTCTAATGAATCAAATTTGTCATCATGTTGTAATATTATGATTCCCTGACTGTAAAATGCATTGATTTAAAACAACAAAAAAACTCCAAAAACGCTCCTGTATCTGTTGACCTCGATCTAACTGCCAAAAGGCACATCGAGAAAGCCACACATGGTCAGGCGACGGTGGGTGGGTGTCACAAGAAAGCAAGGAAAGGGCAGAGAGAATTGCGCTGAGATGGATGGACGGACAGACATGATGGAACAAGGGAGGCCCGGAGAGGTGAAGGCCTGGGGGTGTTTTCTTGTGGTGATGGATGCGTGGCTGTTGGCAAGCGCCTTCACTGTCAACACAAAGAAGCACAAGAAGGAAAGAAAGAAAGAAACAAACAAAATCCCATGAGAGCAAATGAGGAAGCCTTCAGAGTCAAAAGTGAGCATGATGAAAAGCCATATCAGATACTGCGCAGAAGGAGCAGCTGATTAAAAATAAAAAAGTCTGTCATGATGGCATTAATACAGAGATGCAGACATGACATTTGAAAAATAACCCCCCCCCCCTCCAAGTGATTAACTATGATGTACACACAAGGAATGCCTTTGTGGGCACATGCGCGTGGACGCCTACTTTATGTGCACATTTTCCTCGAGAGTACTCTCGAAATGGCGCAGTCGCGCGCATCGCCTGTCGCGGGTGCGTTTGCGTACCTTTCTCTCGGGTGGGTCGAAGGCCCTCCAGTTATTGGCGCGAAGTTGGTGCAGCTCATCAAACTTGAGGCTAATGTTCTCGATGGACAACTGAAGCATGTCCCAAAAACCAGCCAGGTCGGAGGCTACGGGACGAGGGTGCGCAAGGGGGTTCTGCGGAAGGGGCACAAGGAAGGCAAAGAGGAAGAGGCTCACGAGCGCCCGCCAACATGGACGCCCGGTAGCCGTGTTGGAAGACTAAAGAAGAGCCACAGCACTCACCAAGTTCTCCTCGCACAATTCCCTGAACTGCTGGAACTTTTGGGACATCAAGAGCTGAGCACTTCCGACGGCGCTCCTCATCTTGCCCAGAACTCCAACCACAGGAAAACAAGGTTACGACGCGGGAGGAGGAGCAGATGCAAAACACCGGATGGGACAACGCCCGCGAGGCGCACGCCGCCAGCAAATGTTGCATCAAACCCAAATGGTCTGACCACGCGAGTACAAAAGGGGCAGTCCCAAGTGGTTTTTCACGGTTTTCCGCAACCTTGAGACCCTCTCCGCCTTTCTTTGTTGTTCTTTGGGGAAAAAAAAACTCTTTGATGGCTTTGCCGCTAGCTTGTCACATGGATGTCGCTTTTCCGCCCGATGGCGCCCTCCGTGGGTCGGAGGGCGCCATCGCCATCGCGTTCGAGTCAGCAGTTTCCGCGCCGTTCCGATGTCAGGCGTGGCGTCGCCTGCGACGATCCCCTCTGCGCTCCTGCCCCGCCTTGATTTTTGCTCGGGGCTACCCGCCCTAAGACCGCGACGAACCCCATTTTGTCGTGTGAGATCTGGTTCCCCTGCTTTGCAAGTCCCGTTATCAATCGCGGTCCGAAACATTACGACATTTCTCTTTTTGGGGTGTGAATACGGGGAGACACCCGATGGGAGACGTACCATCCTCCGGGAGGTCGTTCCGTTGCTGCTCCGCCTCCATCTGCCGACACCAGCCCTCCATGCGCTCGCTCTCGGCCTGCAGCAGCTTGAGGAACCATCGGCCGTCTCGCTGACACACCGTCCGCTGCGCCGCCTGCCGCACACGCGTCGTCTGTGTTTGTTTCGGCGCAAAGTCACGTGAGTTGATACTTACGTCCAAGATGGCCGAGCTGTTGAAGCCGCCATCGGCCAGCTCATCGCCGACGCTGTCTATCCAAGGGTCCGGAGGGGGAAGGATGGAGGGGTCGAAGCCCACGTCCTCGTACTCGTCAGAGGCACAGGCGTGGTAGTGGTTCCCTGAGCCCTGGATGCTGACGGTGGAGGTGGCAGCATCGCGGGAGTATTGCCGAGAGAGGACGCCCAGCGACAGGACGCCCGGCGAGAGGACGCCCGGCTCCGTGTCGGGAGAGGCCAGAGGAGCGTCGAGCAGGCCCGGCAAGTCCAAATCGGCCTGGTTAGGGCAAACGAGTCGCGGTCGGAAGAAAAACTGATGCGGGCTCCTTCGGAACGAAGAAGGGCCAAGAAGTGAAAGGGATCGAGTAAACAAAGCCGGGCGACAATGGAGTCGCTTGGATCGACATTTGGGACTGGGAATTCATCTCAAAACGGATAAACATTTTGGGCCCAAATCTTTGTATTTGACGGGACGATTGCACCTCAGTTTTACTCAGTGCAATGCAAAGCGGCGACATGCGCGTCAAGTGAAGCGACACGTCCGTCTCCACAAATGATCGCGCTCAGACCGACTGAGGGAATTTGGATAATGTTTGTTTTGGCTGCTGTGCCAAGAGATTTGGGCTCGTGTCAAATATTTGCCCTTGGTTAAATCATGAAGGTTTCCAAACAGCGGCATGTTGACTGTTATTTAAAAAAAAAAAAAAACATTTCCCGTCACCATTGCGCTTTCAGGACTCCAAATTTTCCAACCTCAGCTGACCGTGAAAATTGTACTGTAGCTTTTCTGAGGGACGGAGGGAGTCTGGACTGAGTACGGCAATCGAGCCAGAAAAAACAAAACAAAACAAAAAAACGCCTTCGGATGCATTTGTGTCTCAAGGGTGAATATGTCATCCAAGATGCTCAGCAAACAGGATCGCAACCTTTCAAAACAGGTGAATCGATTGAGAAAAAAAAAAAAAAACGCGCACGATGTCATCCTATTTGCCATTAAGCGCGGCTTTGGCATCCGAGGCCATCTGAGAAAACAGCCAATAGGCCAGTTTTTTTCTTTTTTTTCTTCTCAGAGAATACAAATCGGAGAACGGTTGCATCGCAAAAAGGCGAGGCGCGGACGAGCGAAGACGGAAGAGGTACCACGAAAGTTTCAAGCGTGTCTTACTTGCACGGCTGCTGTCACACTGTTGGAGCGTTGGAAGCGACGATACCTGAGCGGGGGGGAAAAACAAACAGCAGGTTACTGACAAACGTTCGCCTTCCTACAACGTTTTCTTTTTTTGGGCTTCCGAATACGGAAGTGGATTTTCGGATGAGGCCCTCAAACAAAAATGTGCGGACAGCCCCGCTCGAGGAGATGCTTGAAAAGAGAAGGAGGGAATCCTACGCGTCAAACCACGCAGCCCACATGCGAGGACCTCGTCGGGCGAATTTACAAGTGAGGCAAGAAGGAAACCGGTAGTCACCGTCGTTCATCTTCCACTTGCACCCCAACGGAAGTGAACTTGGATGGGTCCTCTGGGTCTAGAATCTCATCTGGTCCATCCACCTGCAGGGGACCCCGAATCCCAGCCCAAAAGAGCGAATCATTAACTGGCCTTTCTTTTTTTTTTGGACCGTCTATATTGTACGACTGAAGATTGATGTCATTCAAAGTTATGCTCAACAGATCGGGTCCCATCAATACCTGGATACCTATGGAGAGACATTTGCCCTTCCTGAGTGCCTCTTTCCTGTATTCATCCTGGTGGTCTTCCATAAGCAGAGCTCTCGGCGCAGCGGCGTTGAATGTCACGGCGCTGTGACTGACGTGCTGACTGGCTGGGCCGTGGATCTGCAGAAAAAGACAACAACAAAAATTCAAACCCGCTCAAGCTAAATTGCAGATTCTAGTAGTAGAATGACTACAACAACAACAAAAGAGGAGCCGGTTGATAAAGGCGCTGCAGAAAACCCACCTGCGCATTGGCAGCCTCGATGGCGGCCGTCAAAGCCTTCATGCTGTCAATGCTCTCAGTTGAGTTACTCAGGCCGGATTGGATGGTCATGTCACCTCTTGGGCCCTCTTCTTCCATGTAAGCATCCTGGTTGGTTTTCAAAAAGGGGATAAGTGTTTTTTTGTTGTTGTTGTTTTTTTTTTTTGTCACCATCAAAAATTCCATCTCCTCACTCACATCAGGAAAACGGATTTGACCTTCGACCCCAGTCAGATGATGAGAAAACTATCTTGGAAACTCCTGATTGACTTGTTTGAAGCGGTCATGATGCTGGTCAATACATTTTTGCTCCATTTTTAAAACATCAGAGCTATAAATTACAACACGTGGTAACTTCTGCATTGCGCATGTTTTTACGTGTTATCGGTCAAATTTGTAAAAATAAATAAATAAATAAATAAAAAGACGTGCTAAAAGATATGCGACAGCATTTTTTTTTTAAATTAGTGTCACAAATATTCCTATTGTAAATGTTCCACATGAAAGCTTTCAACGGCGAGCCGGATCCACTCGCCGATCCTCATTTGGCCTCCATTCAGCTTTTTGCTGACAAAAAGATCCCAATATTGAGAGCCTGGTGCTGGCGTCCCCACTTTACACCGTATTTTATCGGAAATGCCGACGACAAAGTGGCGTTCTGCAGATTCGCTAGGTCCCTCCAGGCAAGTCGGAACCAGGTTCGACCGGACCGTCGGAAACATTTGGGGGTCAACTTGCTGCACGTCGGAGTGAGGAAGCCGCCGCCGAGGCTTACCTGCGCCGACTCTGTGCTGCTCTGCGCCGTAATGGAGATGTAGGGCTTGGAGCCCGTCGAGCAGGTGGACGTTCGCGGCGGCACCGGTGGGGGCGTTTTTTTATACGTCGTGATACAGGATGACACTGCATTGCAAAAGGACAGAAGGAGGAAAAAGGGGAGGGCGTCAAAACGGAGCATCCCAACATGTTTTGACCACACGTTACGCGGGCCGCTTTCAAGACAATCACTTTCTGTGACTGAGGCGCTCGTTTGATCGCCACCGTGGACGAGGCGGAAAACCGACAAGGGTGAAGGTGAGAACAATTGTGATCGTTAAGGCGGCCGATGTCGCCCCACTCGACTTGAGCGACTTGCGCTTCTGTGATGCCAGACAATGCGCGACCGCTGGGCCCTCAAGGGGGCGCTAAATGCGATGGCACTTTTTTTTGCTGACGTTCCGTCAAAGCGTCCTGGTATTCCCACTCTCCTTCTCCCAGGACCAAATGGCCTCGTCACAATTTCTGCAGAAAAGGCAACTTTTAGACGAGGTCAGGGCAGAGCGTGTTTTGGTTTTTGTGGGGAGGGAATGAATCAGCACAATGTTATGGGTTCACTTTGAACCAGAAGCCTGAGACTTTTTCATTTCCTTTGAATTCATTCATTCATTCATCTTCCTAACCGCTTGATCCTCACTAGGGTCGCGGGGGGTGCTGGAGCCTATCCCAGCTGTCTCCGGGCAGTAGGCGGGCACCCTGAATCGTTTGCCAGCCAATCACAGGGCACACATAGACAAACAATCATCCACACTCACACTCACACCTAGGGACAATTCAGAGTGTTCAATCAGCCTGCCATGCATATTTTTGGAATGTGGGAGGAAACCGGAGCACCCGGAGAAAACCCACGCAGGCCCGGGGAGAACATGCAAACTCCACACAGGGAGGTCGGAGCTGGAATCGAACCCGGTACCTCTGCACTGTGAAGCCAACGTGCTAACCACTAAAGTGTTCAATCAGCCTGCCATGCATATTTTTGGAATGTGGGAGGAAACCGGAGCACCCGGAGAAAACCCACGCAGGCCCGGGGAGAACATGCAAACTCCACACAGGGAGGCCGGAGCTGGAATCGAACCCGGTACCTCTGCACTGTGAAGCCGACGTGCTAACCACTGGACTACCGGGCCGCCTTGAATTCATCCACTGCTAAATTACAAAACAAAAATCTGCACCATCACAGCGAGAAGTTACTTTTGCAGCACGGCCTTAAGGCGCCGTTCAGTTCACTGGTCATCGTAGCGCCGCGGACAATAAAATGTCCGCTCATCTGTAAAGAGCTCGGTTCCGACCGCTCGAGAATGTGTCAATGTGGCCCGGAATGAGTTCCCAGCGGAGCAAGAAATGTAGGTCATCTGGAACAGACTGAGGAGAAAGACAATCCCCAACAGCGAGCGCCGGGTCTCTTGGGGCGCTGCCATTTTCATGTCACGGGACGACATTCTTTGGGGGGGGTTCGCGGCAAAGTTCAGCTCACGCTTGGCCAATCATCCAACTCTGTCACTTTGGGAAGATTGCGCTTGTGCGCGTGAGCGTTCCATGGCCCGAGAGGCTGCTTTCGTCATTTTTCATCATACTCGGCCACAAAACTCGGTTGAGAAATCGCAAATAGAGAGCGCCAATCGGGAAAGCAAAAATCCTTCGGAAAGCAAAAAACATCCAACCGACCGGTCAAACGACAGCAAGCAACCCGACGAGGAGGACACGCGCATGGCCGCATCGTACCCGTGCTGCTCTGGATTGTCCTGACGGTGGTGGCGGATGTGCGCGGCGGAGAGGATGGCAGCAGAAGCAGGGGTCTCCCCCCTTCTCCTTCTTCCTCCCCGGCGCAGCCCTGATCGATGGCTCTCACGTAGCTGTGGCTCCTCATGCGGAAACATCCCGGCATGGGCAAGGTCTCCATCCTGTCCATCCTGTCCATCCTCCGCATGGCCTGAGCCTGCATTTCGCTGTACACCTGCTCGCAGACCTGCTCAATTTGCCCGTTCACTTCGACTTCACTCAACTGAGGAGCGAGACGACAGGGCGCACGCAGGCAGAGAAAGAAGAAGGGACAAATCAGAGGGAGGACAAAAAAAAAAATCAAACAAACCCCAAAACCGGGGGAGAAAACACATCGGTGGAGCCACAAGGCCCGTCGAGCATGCGGGGAGGTCACGTCGCGGTTACGAAGGACGCATGCAAAGGAAGTCGGGCCAAAGTCCGGGTACGAGGGAAGCCGTTAGGCTGCGCAAACGAAGGCTGCCATGTGGGAGGTGTGTTGGAGAATCATCGTTACGTACTCATTGAACGGATAAGAAATCATTTTTGAATGGTGAATGGAAGCTCAGAACCCCTACAGGGACCCACAGACGGCAAAAGTCCGCCGTGGGCTGGGAGAAAAGTCCGGGTCTCTGCCCGGCAGGGACGGACGGACCCAGAAGCACCTTCTAGAGGCACGCGCTCCAACTAGTTCAGCACGCGTCAAAGTCCTTTCGGTCAAAGAGCTTTGACGTAAGCCGCCAAAGGGTGTGAATCTCAGGCAGCTGTGACAAAAGCTCGGATCGCGCGGTAGTCTGAGAAATCGTCCGGGCGGCGTGACCGTGTCCGTTTGGAGAGACAACTCAAACATAGTGTGCATTGATTGTTCGGCAGCACGACCAACCTGGCTGATGGTGCTCATGGCCCTCATGTAGCTTTCATTGCGTGAGCGGTATTGGGGTGAGGACAGCAACGATTTGGGATCGAGAAGGGTTTTGGGGTCCAGGGTGTCCAGGCTTCGATTGATTGAAACCTCACTCACCGCACGCAGGTAGCTGTGGCTCCTGATTTGTAGTTTGGGGGAATGTTCTGAGGAAATCCTACGGGAGACACAAGGGCGGGGTTGACTTTGGACCTCACGGAACAAATTGGAATCCTGCGGGCGATGTGGGCGACGCGCAATAGCAATTTGCAATTTGAAAGACACGATGCCCGTTGCTTTTTTTGGGACAAAAGCCTTCTTACAACTGTCAAGAAGGAGGCGCCGGTGGTTTGCAATCCAAAAAAGTGGAACGCGGGCAAAGGTCGGAACACGTGACTCAGCGGAGGCGCAAAAAACAACAACAAAAAAACCAAAAAAACCAGAGTAAACTTTTTTTTTTTTAACGTAGCGACGTTACGGGACATGTCGAGACTTTCAAATCGGTGGGCAGTGGGAGCTGTAGCCCCAGTCGGTCTTATTTTATTCGACTTCAAATCGTGCCAGAATTGGTTTGGACTCGACCAAATCGAGGTCGAGGAACTCAAAAGTGGCATACGTTTGGCTAACCGTGCATCTCTCCACAAAAAATTTGATGCGATACGCGATAGCTACAATACGTAAGGGTTCGATTCGGTGGGAAATGTTTCGGATCCGGCGCCACCGTGGCTTTGATCGAGCGAGACAAAGTGCGAGGACGAGCTCTCCCACACCCAAACGATCCGAGTCGATCCAATTCAAAGGAACAACAAATGCTCAGAAATGTCAGGCGCAAATGAACGCAAAATAAACTCGATCCGTTTGTCAATGTCCTTCTTTCTCACCATGATTGCAGAAGCACCCGCGCGCACTTTCCGCGGATCTCGACCAAATTGGGGATTAAAACGGCGCGGACCAACACAAGGCGGTGTTGTCCGAAGGACAATGAGCTAGCGACCCTTACTGGAGCGTGGTCATCTCGGTCAGCGAGGGCTGGGTGGCCTTCAAGTAGCTGGCACGTCGCGCCTGCATCTTGGGGGAAGGTTTGGGACTCCCGTCCGAGTCGCTGCTGTCCTCCTCGGCCATGGCTTTCACGTAGCTGCCGCTCCTCATCCTTCGGCACGGGATGTCGTCCTCCTTCCCCAGAGGCGAGAAAGCGCTCCACTCGTCCTGAGGTACCTGGTCATTCGTAGGGGTCCACAAACAATTGCCATCAATGCCGCCCGCGCCCCTGCACCCAAAGCGCCCCGCCGGGCGTTAAAAAGAGCCAACGGCACCGACGGGAAGTCCGCCGCCCGGCCGGTAAAGAGATTCGCGTTCCGCTGATGCTCGCGATCACGGCGCCATGGCACCGTTTGTTGGCTCATTAGCGGAGGAAAGGAGCACGGAAATTTCTCTCAGGCTACTTTATACATCTGCTTTGCAGGAGTCGATTCAGTTCACCGGCGCACTGGCGAAAGATGTGCAAGAGTGTTCTGGAGGCGAGCAAAGTGAGGAATTCTCAAGAACATTTTTGGGGGGGTGGTGGGGGGGTTATAACAATAAGAATGATAATCCTGAAGACCATAGCTCACGGAACGGCGAACGCTCGCGAACGTAGCGAGTTGTGGCTTTGGTCGGGGTTCAGAAAAACGTTTTGAACACGTTTTGAAAAGTGTTGCAAAACCGTTGTTAGCGCTTGGAAATGGCGCTCGACGTCTCGTCAAAATTGTTTTTTCTTCAGCACCGCAAGAGGCCGCCTCGAGATGGTTACCGTGGTTACCAATACCCATCCACCGATTAATGCTTAGCGTTCACAAGTATTCGCTGCACCGTGCGATCTCAGCGCCCGGTCTCGACACGGATCATCATGGCGGCGGAAAACGAGGCACGAGGAGGGATCCGGCGAGCTTTTATGTACACACACATATGTTCTATAGATATGTGTGTGTGCGCACGCGGCGCTTTATGCCAGCTCTCCCTAATTTTTCTATCTCACTTTCCAGCTGTGCGAGACTGGGATGACGGGTTTTGGTGAAGGACTGAAGCCCGAATGGTCGTCTGCGTGGCGTGGGCACGTCACAACCGCCCGCGCCGCTCCTCCGTTTTTGGCAACAGCGGTGCACCAGTGGGCGGAACGCGGCAAAAGCGGCTTTGCGGCCTTCCTCCGAGGTGGCGTCAATTTGACAGACCATGGAGGAGACGAGCGGCAGGCGAATTTCGCCGCTCCTCTGACTAATTACGCGTGAGTCACCGAGGGGAAGAGGATGAGCGGATATCTGGTCCGTCTCTCCGCGTGCGCGCGACAGCCTTTGACGTAAGAGAGACACAAATGAGCAGTTTGGCTATAAAAAGCGACTACGGGGAAGGCAGCAGCTGCAGTGGCGGCGCGGCATCGGCGGTGCCTCCCGCCCACGCGTGGCGCTCGCTTCCGCCGCGGCCCGCACTTGTTGTGCCGAAGGGGGCCGAGGAGAAAGTCCGGCCGCTTGCGTTGATGAACGTTTGATGGCGAGTGCGACTCACTCGGTTGTATTTCCTTTCTCGTCAACGTTTCTGGACCGATCCCGATCGCCGACGGTGTGTCGCTGTACGGCCGATGGCTGAGAGGGGGAGGGGGCACCTTTCCAATTAACGAGTCGAATGCCGCTGCTCCATCGACGCAAGGAAACGAGCAGATTTGCCACCTTTGTTGAATTTCAATGTTTCAATGCTTCAATGATTTCTTGCGAAATCAGATGTCGGTCGCCGTGTTGCAGAGCAAAGCGAATTTTCTTCATCATGATTGAGTCATGTGAGTCAAACATGGTGAGGGGTCGGTGTTTTTCAAACGCGGCGACAACAAAGAGAGACATTGTCAATAACGAGCAAACAAAATGCAAACGTGTTTCGACATGAGCGATGGAATTCCACAAGCTTTTGGGGGCGGAGCCTTTCTTGCGGTCAAAAGCTCAGAATCGTTTGTTCCGACCGCGTCCGCTCTTTCATAGACGCGGATCAGAAATCCATTTCTGCCTTTCATCGGACTCGGCGTCACCGTGATCTCAAATTCTTTGTCGTTGGGTTCAAGTTTTGCGCAGTGCTTCCGTCCATCAGATCGATCGATTTTTTTTTTTTTTATCATGTAGCCACATTTGTTGACGGATTCACCTTTTAGCAAACAAAACAATCTGCTCGCAATCTGCTGTTTGCGTCCTCCACGTACGCGACTCCGGCGACAACAAACACCAACAAACGTAACGCCACATCCCCCCCTAACGCAGGCGCAACAAAATAGACCCCGCATCACAAGTACACCCAAGAAATAAATCGAGAAAACGACAAGACCGAAACGACAAGGCAAAACAAAGTGATGGTCGGGACAGAAGTGAGAGTCAATTCAAAATGGTGTGGGCAAAGAGGAAAGGATGTTCATGTTATCGCTTGGCGTTGAGAGAGTAAGGCCGCTACTGACCGCGCTTACTTCTCCATTGAGCTAAAATGGTGTCGGGAGGAGGAGGAGGAGGAGGAAAAGGGAGAAAGAGGCTCTCCAAACCAAGAGGGACGAAAGGAGGTGCGGGTGGGCGGCAGGGGGTGAGGTGCATAAAACGCCCGAATGCCAGTCAGCTACGTGAATGAGAGCCGGGGAGAAGGTTGCAGGGGGCGATCTTTGGCTTTGCAATGTTCCCTCGAAAGCCCTCGGTACGTTGGCCTTCCGAATACGAGATGCTGACGCGATTGTGCGCGCGGTTTTTCACGTCTAATCTCGAAGACGGCGTTCGATTGACATCAACGCAATCGGGGAGACCCGCGACCAAGCCGCAACGACCCCAAAACATTCGTCGCACTCATGTCAACGTGCGATCGACATCATTATCCGTGGAGCCAAGCGATCGGCGGCCTACTGGCGCGGATTACCAAACAATCCTTTGGACCGGTTTCCAGAGTCCAAAGTTTGTTTGGAGCGCCTTCAAAATGCTCCGGCAGACAGGACGCCGCAATGTTCGTTGAAAGATAATGTCCGGGCGCGACAACCGACTGTCACATTTTGCTTCTTGATTTCAGTCAGCAATCACGCCGAGGCTAAAAAGCCTGGACGGCTTCAATTAGTCGTGAAGACGCGGACCGTGACGGTCAGGCCGACATCGGCGTCCCGTTCCGTAAGACCAAGTCAATTCGGACGGAAACGACTGAAAAGAGCGACGGTACGCCCGAGCATAATTTGTGAGACGTCGGTCGAGTGGGTTGGGGCAATCGCGATGGATTGAATCGCACGGGCTCAGAGGAAACATTGTCAATGATGGGGGTGGGGGGACGATCGACAGAAGGGGGTGGGGGGGGAATCAACCGGTTGCGGCTTGGAATCGAGGTGGAATTGAATTACCTGTAGTAAATGGCAAGTGTGCTCCCGTTGCCGACCGCCCTTAGATTTGACTAGATCTCTATCTAGGTTTAGGTTAGCGGATCCTGCGCCGGCTCTGAGCTGGTTGTGGCTGCTGTGGTTGGTGTAGACCTCTCGGGCCCTGCTCACCGTTAAGCTGGACGACCACGCCCCTTTCTTCACTGGGGCCGCGTCCGCGGGACCCAGAGACGGCGAGGGGCCGCTTCCTCCACCGATGTCATTGCCGCTAGCGCTAACCGGCACGCAGGGGGGCGGCGCCGCGTACTTGACATCGTTGTTGCTCCGGGAGGCTTTGAGGGCAGAATGGTGGCGCGGGTGGCCGCGGTGCGCGTGGCCGTGCGCGCGCTCACCGATCGTGTCGTAAGGGTCCATCGCCAAGTAGTGTTGGGACAGGGCGAAGTTGTCGTGAGCGTGGCCGGGGTAGCGGCCCGTCGTCATGGCGACGGGCGAGGGTGAAACGGAGGGGGAAGGTGAGGGCGGCGGTTGGTGGTGGTGAGGGTGGTAGAGGCACAGCTCCCGTTCCAGGTTATCGTCGGAGCTCCAATATCCGGAGCCCGGCGCCGACGCCGAGCCGTGGAGCCGGTGGTGGTGATGGTGGTGGCTTCGCTGCTTGGGCTCCGCCGATCGACAGCGCTCCCGACTCTTGCTGCGCTTCCGCTGCCGCGCTCCCACGGGTGGGGCGTCGCCCTCCGGACTTGCCCTGGAACCACCACCTCCACCTCCCCCGCCGCCACCATTAACGCTCCCGTGACTGGCCCCCTTGACGGACTGCGTGTGGTGCGGCCCCTCCAGCGAATGGGACTTGGTGAACAGTTTCTGGACCGAGTGAACCAGGTGGCGAATCCTCCCCGGGCTGTCGTTGTTGGCGTTGGGCTCCATCCCCCCACTCTGGGCCAACATTCCTCGTTTGTATTGCAGTGTATGGTAACCGTCCCTGGGAAATGATGACTGATGCTCAAACGGGTCTGCGACGTTCGCCGGTACCCGGCCGGGTGTTTTACCACCGTAGCCTCCGCCGCCGCCGACTCCTCCTCCTCCTCCTCCTCCTCCTCTCCCTGTTCCTACATAAGGTACCATGGCCATACACTCATCCTTTACCTCAGGATGGTGAGATGAGGAGGTGGAATGGCATCGTCTCGGAAAGGTTCCATACGGGACGACGCTGTTATTGTCGGAGGGGTACGAGGCACGCGGAGCGTTGTAGTACGACAGCTCGTTCGGATGCGGCACCGCGATAGGAAGCGGCATGTCCATCTGACTGATCAAGTATGGCTTGCGGTCAACGTGCTGACCGAGCGGATCGTACGATGGCTCGTAGGACGCCACGCGATGGTGACTCCGGCTACTCGAGAGGCCTTTCATGTTGCTGGGGGGGAGAGGAAGGCAGGATGCCAAACGGGAACGGCCCTGGATGTCTTTCCCTGAGAAGAGAGCCACGGACTCTGAAAGAGAAGGACATCGAGGAGGTAAGACATTTTATTTTGCCAGGCGGCGAATCCCTCCAAAAGCAACAAGACCGCAATTTCAACCCGGACAACAATGACGTGATATGACGGAAGAGATCGCTGCCCACTTCGGGCCGTTAGATGATACTGAAAAGCGGAGATTTCAAAGCAATTGACCTAAAATGAAAGAAATCACACAATCAAACTAATTGTTATTATTATTTTTTTTAGATTGAATTAAAGTAAGGGCGGCCCGGTAGTCCAGTGGTTAGCACGTCGGCTTCACAGTGCAGAGGTACCGGGTTCGATTCCAGCTCCGGCCTCCCTGTGTGGAGTTTGCATGTTCTCCCCGGGTCTGCGTGGGTTTTCTCCGGGTGCTCCTCCCACATTCCAAAAATATGCATGGCAGGCTGACAACAAGTGTTCGGAGGGCAGAGGACGCGCATTGCTGAAGCTTTGTAGGTGCGATTCGCTCCCTTTCTCGCTTGATATCGAATTTCGGGCGCTCAACAGTCCGAGGTCTCCGTCGTGGTACTTTGCGCGTCGTAACGCGCCACACGGGGGTCACGGGGAAACCCATCCGGACCGCCGGCTATCCAGTCCCCGCACTCTTTTACAATTACGCCACACTTTTATCCATCCATCCATTTTCTAATGGGCGTCTCTTCAGGTTGCCCACGCCATCATCAATAAGCAAATGGGGAAAGGACGTCCCTGAAAAGGACGATGCTCGTATGCCAGTAAACGTTGCTCCAAAACCCGTCTTGAGCTTTCAGCGTGAACGCCACCTTGACGGACAAATTCACGCCACGGCCGCTAACAATGGCATCATCGATGCTAGCTTTGACCGTTTGACCCCGGGTGGGGAGTGAGTGGGGAGGCGGCTTTGGCGCGGCCATGTTCTCGCGGATGCTCGGGGCATCGCGAGCGAGCGCGCTGTCATGGTGAAGCGGCCACGAGCTGCCCTGCCACAACGCTCGCATCTTCTTGTGCACGGAACAAAGCCAAATCAGGGAAGCGGAGTTGCCGCGCCGCGGGGGGTTAGTGCCCGTGGTCGGTCGGCGGCGTTGGTGCGAGTCGGTAGCCAAACAACCAACAGAGAGATGGCTGCATTTATGGTACACGCTCATTCATCTCAACTGGAGATTTCTTCTCTTCCACTCTTAAGCGGCCCCGCACAGCTGCGCGCTGCTTGGCACGCAAACGGGGGCGCATGCTAAGCTGTCCACTCTCGTAACCGCCGTCCCACAAGGAAAATGGCGTCAGCGGTTGCCTTTTGTATTCATGGCAGAGTTGCGGGATGTGTATTTGGCATTCCTCTGTCCTACTTGACCCGAGAAGACGCGGCTTAACACAGTCCGACAGCTCCACCGGTAGATGCAAGATGAGCGCTCTCCCTTGAATACACCCCGCTCGCTCCCTCGTTTTTTCCCTTCTCACTCACTCTATATTCAATTTAACACTGGCTGACATTATATGATTTCTTTTTTTTCGCACAGAGCTCAGCTGGCGACTCTCTTCACATATTTCCTCCTATTTTTATTTCTTTATTGAACAAATTTTAGACTGCTGGGTGTAGAAATCCCGTGACCATTTACAGGTCAGACCCCCCCCCCCCCCGCCAAGTGAGCAACACATAATGTTGACTCTATTACCTATTGGCAAGAAGAGAGACAAATTCATTTGACCATTGATTGATGTTGTATTGACAAAACTAACATCTGCACAAAATGAACTGACAGAGTCAATTATTATTTTCTCTTTTCGTCCAGGGGAAAACACACACACACGCGCACACACACACACACACACACAAAATAAGATTTTTATGAATGCTTTTGGCGGCCCGGTAGTCCAGTGGTTAGCACGTCGGCTTCACAGTACGTCGGCTTCACAGTGCAGAGGTACCGGGTTCGATTCCAGCTCCGGCCTCCCTGTGTTCTCCCCGGGCCTGCGTGGGTTTTCTCCGGGTGCTCCGATTTCCTCCCACATTCCAAAAACATGCATGGCAGGCTGATTGAACACTCTAAATTGTCCCTAGGTGTGAGTGTGAGTGTGAATGGTGGTTCATTTCTGTGCGCCCTGCGATTGGCTGGCAACCGATTCAGGGTGTCCCCCGCCTACTGCCCGGAGACGGCTGGGATAGGCTCCAGTACCCCCCGCGACCCTAGTGAGGATCAAGCGGTTAGGAAGATGAATGAATGAATGAATGAATGCTTTTCTGTTCTGTTGGTCATTTTGAATTCCACGGTGCCAGTGAAAAGAGATTGGACTCACAATAATGTGTATCAAAATCCAAATCGGATCCAAAAAGACTGACTTTAAACATCGTGGTTTGTAAGATTGTAGAATTTCCAGTGTAAGGACACAAAAGTGAACCGACTCAAGTGCCGATCGGAAAGGTGACATTTGAGGCCATGGAACAAGTGATCCTCACTCCCCATTAATGAAGAGTCACCAGCGACAAAATCAAGACCACTTGCACAATCCGTCCATCCGTGCATTCATTTTCCGCGCCGCTTCGCCTCAGCCTGGTTCGCAAGAGCTCATCCCTAGCTGACTTTGGGCAACAGGCCGGTTGCCAGCCAATCACACGGCAAGACAAAAACAAAAACAAAACAGCAAATCACACTGGAGCCTTTGGAGACGACCCAGCCGCGCAAGCGCCGAGATAACCGAGTTTGCCCGGGAAAAGCCGGGACTTAGACGTACAACGTTTGGATGTCAAACTAAACATGACGCAGGCCGCAAGCTCGGTTTGCCAATCGGTGAGCGGAACTCGGAAGGAAATCCGTCCGAAAGAGAGCCGGGCCGAAACAGGAGCCGAACGTACCCCGACTTTCCTTGTACCGCCATCCTTCCATTAAGAGCCACATGTAGCAGACTGCTGCGCTGAATCTGCGTGTAGGCGTGAGGAGGAATGAAAACGGGGCTGGGATCAAGCTATTTTCGTCTCAATGGAAGCTGGCGAATAAAAAGCCTTTTTGAGTCACTCTGCACTTGGATACCAACACTGGAGGTGGACTTGGCCAGAGACGTTCGGATTCACAACGGGGGATTGTCACGCTAAATCCTAACCAAGCACTGTGTGTGTGTGTGTGTGTATATACACGGTATATGTGTGCGTCATAGCAACACGTATTTCCCACATGATACGCTTGGATAGGGCGCACCGTCAATATGAGCACATTGCTGCGACAACGCCAGACCTTGAAATTGCAGCGATCGTATGAAGCGTGACGAAAGTAGTACTGTATTCAATTCCAGGCCGATCAATCACTTTGAGTTTCAATCCACGACATTACCTCCCATCATCATCCGCCCCCCCCCCAAAAAAAATGTGAGAATTGGCGTGTGTTCTTTCCCTCTTCTGTTCGCCCACCGACTGATGTGATTCAACCTCGTCTTCCGAGCGCAGGACTGAGGAGAAGCGCGTGGGCGGCCGCTTCTCCTTCTCTCTGCCTGCCGATACGTGGCGCCTTGATTTTCCTCGATCGCGGCGCGTGGGGCTACGACGCCGTACGCAAAATCCACTTTTGTGTTTGCGCATCCCCGGGAAGCCGACCATAGACAGACAGAAGGATAAGGGAACAGCTCAGTGGTGGGATGTGTGAAGGAGTTGGGACCGAAATGACCAGACGACTGTGAAACAAGCGTGAATCATCAAATTTGACACCTCATCTTGGATCATCATTTCCGTAGTCTGGGCACTGCTTTCATTTCTTCTCGTCGTGACGCTCGCGCTGCTGGACTGTGGAATGATGACGTGGCCCCCGGGCCCCCGCCCCCACAAATAAATTGGATGTACGAGGTCGCAACAAGCAATTAACCCGAATGGAATACCCAGTCACACCACAAAGGTTGATGGAACTCCGTCGGAGCAACAGGAAACTTCAAGCTCCGCTTCCATGTCGCTATTTGATCTGTTTGACTTCACCCAAACCCTGATAAACAACAACAAAAAAAAAGAATATGGCCTCTTGGAGTACACTCGTCACCTTGGTAATAAACAAGCACCAAATCTGCATGAGGACAGAGCTCAGGTCGCGCTCCTTTTTTGGGAAAGTGGCCGCTTTACGGCGCGCCGAGCTGCGAAAGTCTGCAGCAGAGTCTCGTCTGTGTCACACATCTCCACGTCCTCACGTTTCATCGACCGCGTCTCTTCAAGGCCCATGTCCACTCATGAAGCTCGGTTTCATTCGAACCCCCGGCCCGCGGAAGACGGGCTGCTCATCGCGTGACGTGTGGCAACATCACAGTGGGGAAAGGCAGAATGGGCAGTTTGCAGCTGGAATAGTCCCGGTGGCCACGTTTTGGGAATCTGCACCGGGATTTCATGTTCAAGCTTACGATGACGCAAATGTGTGCCTGTCTCACCGTAGGAGGAAAGAGGACGGAGCAGAGCTACGACCGTCACGCAGATGTTCTTGACAGCGTCGCTGCCGCTTAGCCGAAACTTTGCGCTGACTTTGAGGTTTCAGAGCACCGACGCTAATGCAATACAACAGTGAAAACAGCGGGAGCCACTGCCAATCGCAGTCAACGTCCATTTCCATCTAACAAAAGCATGAGAGGCGTGCTAGACACATTTTCATCACATTACAAATCTGACACCGATATTAAAAGAAACGTTGAGTGGGCATCGAGTCCGCCGGTCCTCCGTGTGCCTTGACGGCCACTTCGGGACACTTGTGGTGGCTTGTTGTAATGCGCACGTGCCATGCGTGTTCCGCCAGTGACGTACGTGCTTTTGGAAACACTGTCCTTCATGCCGAACTTCATGCCGACGACCTGTGTCGACGCGCCGAGATTCGGCAACCTTACCGGATCCCTCCTTCGTCACAGAACAGGCGTGGTTGGGCAACCGTTTTCGCAGCGCTCAAAGTGATCGCAAACACCAAAAGCCTGGAGCGAGGCAAAAATGGAAAGAACGATCGCCACCATCAAATGTTTTCTTCCGTCATAAACGGGTCGCTGAACGGCACCGCCGTTCAATTAACAAACAACTGGGCACTCAAGAGCATGACGGGGCATGAAGCGACTTACTTCTCAAACTGAGCAGTGAGGGCAAAAGAAGTGCCCATCAGCCGACAAGGAAAAATGCCCATCAGCCGACAGGGAAGGGGGCGGGGTCTCACCGGAACGCCCCACAACCCTCCTTAACTCATTCACTCCCAAAGACGTTTTTAAACGTCTTTTCAGACTTGGCTGGTACTGAACGAGTTAAACAAGAATCAGGCGAGGGCCCTTGCGGGACCGGCACAGGGTGTGAACCTTGCGAGTGGGACCCGGAAGGGGCTAGTCCCTGACGGGGGGCCGATTGCCCAGGTGGAGGAGGAGTGACGCCAAGTCCCCTTGCGTCGGGGCATAAGTGCCTCTGCCGGACTGCACTTGTGGCTAATACATCATTTAGCATAGCGTGGCCAAGTACATCCCATCCTATTCAAGACCCGGCTTTCAAGGAGCTCGCGCTGACACAAATAGAACAGCGCTATCCGCGGCGCCTCTCCACTTAGGCCGCCTTCAGTGACAGCCGCAAACGCACGTCCTTCACCCCCACGGAAATGTCAAAGGAGATTTCTATTGGGTCCTGCCACCTCACCAATTAAAGAAGAATTCAAAGAGAGAGAGAGAGAGAGAGACGGACAGTTAGGTCTGGAGGTAGGCAGATGTTATCGGGAGACAGACGGGCAGCAAGATTTTGGGAGAGATTGCTGAACAGTACATTGGAAAATAATGCACAAAATGCGCAACCTGCATTAAAACATTTGTTTCTTGGGTTGCATTTTCTAACCGGAAATGTTTAGTTTTGGTTTTTTTAAGTAAGCCCCCGCCAACTTTTATTGCAGCCGTGCGTATTCGGTCACTTGTAAAAGTTGAAACCGTGTGCTCCGAGCTTGATTGACATCTTCCTCCCCTTTCATAAATGTGATTCCCTGAGGAGAGGAGGTCATATTTTCATTTTTGCTTTGTTTGTTGATCTGTCTGGCTGAACGATAGCAGACTGCTGCAAGACATGGGGGGAATGGGGGCTTGGAAAAGATGTCCCATTTTGAGCGTGAACCATTTTTGTCGGGTGGGGCCGCTCCCCCGCAGGTTTCCCGCGTCTCCCCGCTGCGAGCCACCCGAGTCAAACCATCAGATCATCAGCAAGCTCTGCGGAAGCCTCATATTGAACCTGTTCATCTGAATCAGGTGGCTTGCAGCGGGGGGATGTGGAAAACATGCAGGGGACCGCCCGGCCCCCCCAGAATTGCCCACCCCTAACTAAATGGCGTGTCTATACGCATGTTATGAATAGGATCTATTTTGGTGCGAGTGCGCACTGACTGCACCCTCAGCAATGTAACAAAAAGAGGATTGACAAACTCAAATAAAAAAGCAGGTCACCGTTAAATTAACCAATGGTGGCGCACGGTCACCCCCGCAGGTTCCGAATGTACAGAAAATTCACTTTTCAATGCTTCACAGATCTGCTATATATCAAATCAACTCAAAAAAGAAAGGCATCATTCACTGAACCCAAAAAGTTTGCAAATGACATTCCTTGAAAAAAGATGAACGCCAACGCTTCTACCAATGGCTTAATTCGCTTTGCAAATGGCAAATGTCCTTTCAGTTGCTTCCAAAAGACTCAGACCTTTATTTTAGTTGCTTTTGTTTCACGAAAATGTTTGTTCCGCTTTGCCGGCATGCGTGCGGTTATTTCATTCCTTTTTGTCGACGATAAAAGTACGTCGGCGCGGCCTTCCCGCGGTGCGAGTGCAAAAGAGGAATCTTTGGAGAGCCGACGCTCTGCCCACACGCTGTTCATCACCAGTTGGTCCTCTGGAATGAGAAGCGAGAGATCCCTTGTCCTCTCATCCCAAGCCACGAGCGGGCGACAACCAAGTTACGGGAAGAGGACTGCATCACACTTGGCGTCAGTCGATTTTGGGACAATGACCCTCTGCCTGGCAGCGCGGTAACCTGTTCAATCTGTGCTCATTTCCCTGCAAAATGAGCAGCCTTCCGCGGAGGAAGCTGTGACATAAAACGTGACTTGGATGCCGCCTTCGCGGAAGGAGTCTGACACGTGAAGAGGTGTGAAATGTTGCTTCGAGCGGCCGGGAAACTCGCTTCCGTTGATTACCTTCAAGGGGCACGTCTGTTCACTTCCTACAATCGTTTGGTCAGAATGCCCCCCTACCACCACCACGTCCCTTCAAAGTAGCCTACGAATGTGGGTGTTCGATTAATCCTAAATGACATATTTTAAGGCGTTCGGCGATGCCGGGGTTGGGGGAGGTTTGGGGGTGGGGGCAATAAAAAATACCCACGACCACAGCGGCGGATCTCCATCGGCGCGACGGTGACGCCGAAGATGTTGAAGCTGGAAGAGCCGCGGCAGCAGCGACTCGACGAAACCAACAGCCCACGACGAGCACCCGAGCAGGCGAAATGAGTCGGTCATACGCAGCGGCATCTCTCGCCGAGAAACGGTTCACTCTCGCAACGCCCGGCCGCTCGGTCATTAGACCGGACGGGCTAAAGCGACCTTACCTCGTTCGGCTCTTCACATCGTCGCTCAACGGCTAGCATCCAAAGACGCGTCCCTTTCCGGTACCCGCGGCGACGTCCACCGGCGGAACGTGAGGGAGAGGTGCTCGAGAGTGGGCGTCGACGTCAATGTGTGGGCATCAAGTGGCGAAAGCTTGCGCTCAGCGGCTCAGGTGGACGCCCCGGTCCTACCGCTCTTGGTTCCGGTATGTGCTTACAAAAATAAAAGCGACCATTTCTCACCCTCCTCCACCACCGCTGACGCTTCGGTGTCCTCCGAGTTTGTCGAAGGAAATTGTGATATTACGATACATTATACAAAACCTAATATCACTTATAAAGCTTTTTAGGTGACTCAAAGATGCTTACATGTTATTGTTTCGTCTTATTTGTAATGTGTCGTCACAGACCGTCTTCCTTCTGTTCATTTATTTCGGCAAGTCCACTTCCGGGCACCTTGTGTTTGTCTCTCGCCTTGAATAATCAGGCGAAGCGGGGTGATTTCCGGAGGGTGTTCCACACCCACCCGCGGGTGTGATGATTGCCGACCAACCGCGGTTGGCAATCATCTGCCAGCGGGTGCCAGATGATTGACGAATTCTGACGGGTGTTTCGGCCACGACGAGTGCGTACGCTTGCCATTTGGAACTTTGGCGCATCAGCTTTTGATTTGGGTTGTCTCTTTACCAGCCTGGCTGCTCGACTTGGAGACTTGGAAATAAATTTACAGTATTCTACTTCAAATTCGAAAGGGACTGGTTGCCCGATAGATCGAGGTGAACGAGTGAGTTGGAATCACCTGCTGAGAGCAAGCCAAAACGGAGGCAGGCTTTTTAGTTTCTCCATCTGGATTTGCCACCTCTGCTGTAATGTACGACTCCGAACGACGATTTTGTCCAGTCAAAGTTTGCAGTTCAAAGAAGCATTGAAATGAGTTGAGATGCAATCTTTTTCATAGAGCTGCAATATCCTGGTGCCTTGGGCAAACATGCCATTTGACATTCCTCACGGTCCAGAAGCCATCCCTGTGGAGTCCACATCCAACATTCAGAACAAAACCTTTTTGCCATTCTTGCAGACTGATTGAAACAAAATAAACTGTCAAGAGCGTTACACATAACCAATGCGTGTCACTCCACTTTCATCCGTATTCAGATGATGGCATTGCAGCCCAAGACACTCAAAGCATGTGTTAATATTTTTATTTGTTGGTGCTACGACCCTATACCCCCCCCCCCCCAACACACACACACCTTGCTTGTAAGACATTAAAATTCCTTCTACAGACGCGATTTGTCAATGACTTGATCTTGGAGCTGTCATGTCCCGTTTTCAGCAGCAGGTGGCAGGCGATGCATTCTGGCTTGCTGCACACCTGCTACCTATTTGTCATTAAGCACCTGCTGTAATAGGCATTTCTTTCTGACTCTTACTTGCCGGAGTATTGCTTGCCGTGCCACTGCTTTTGCCCGTGTGACTGTATTTTCGCTCTCGCGTGAGTCTTAGTGCGCTGGTTATATTCGTCGGCTCTTTCGGCGTTGTATTATTTTCGTGTGTAATCGTATTCGAGTTCATTTTCTTCCTTGCTTTTTGTGCGAGCGCTTTTTGTCATCGGGGTTTTCTGCATGTTTTCCTGGTACTCGTTTTGACCAGCGCGTTCTGTTGTCTATTTTCTGCGGTGCGGTTTTTGTTAATAAATATTATTTTCGTACGGAGTTCTTGTTGGTGTCTGCTATTTCAGGAATCCTAAATTTAAATTTTGTTGCGAACGGTGTTCCTTTCCGCTTCGCTCGAAGCGTGACAGGAGCCAATTGAACTTTTCCCAATGAGGAAAACGGCGACGTTCTCCCCGCATGAACTATACGCCGAAACACAAAAAGATGATTGAGAAATATGTCCAGCGTAGATCCAAGGGCAGACACTTCTTTGTCAGTGAAATAAGCCGCTTGGAAGTTGTTTGCAGCCAGTTTAACATGGCCCCAGGCAACAAACAACCAAGAGATGCCCAGTTACAAAATGCCCTTAAAGGAGCATCTTACAAACCCGTTGGCGTGTGGTCAAAATTTCCGGTGCGATCGCAACAGGATCGGGGGAGGGGGGGTCTGATAAACTGCCATAGATGGGGTTGCCTCGACAATGGCGGAGACATCCTCATTCCCTGATTCTCCTCCATACGCGCCATTGTGATTGTTGAAGCGGCAACGTGTCTCCACCTCGCACTATTCGAGGCCTCTGGACCGATGCACCGTCATCTGACCGCCAATGTCCTTGGGTACCATCTGGCTCACGATTCCAGCCAGCACGGCACCGCTGCTCTGCAGTCATTAATAAGTGAAAGACTCTATTTCCCGGTGTTGTGATGTGATTATGGCTAACCAATCGATTGCGGGGATGTGATTATGGCTAACCAATCGATTGCGGGGATAAGTGTTAGTGGATGTCAAGGAAATTCTTCACGACTAGATGAATAACAGGAAGCTTAAGGTCATGCTGTCACGTTCATGTGTGTTGCTTTTTCCACAAAACGGGTGCTGTCAATCTCTTGTTGAGACCCAAGGTGGCAGCAAATGGCTGCGAAAGCAAGGGAACGCTAAATTTTGTGTGCGAGCCCGCGCGCGAGCACACACACACACACACACACACACACAGGCACACGTCGGTACGCTCAAGTACGCGCATAGACAAAACCAAGAAGACTGCAATTTTCAATATATTGTATTTTTTTTTAATGAGTAGATAATTTCCCGAAACTCTCGGTGCACGTTGGCAATCGGTGCGTGGCATTCTGGGCATTTCAGACCGCCACACCACTTCAAGCGCAGAAAGCTGAATTGACTCATCGTGTAAATTGAGCTCTTACAAGTTGGACAAGAGACTGTGTGACAGCTGTATTTATTTTTTGGGGAGTGGGGTCGGAGGTGATCAAAGGAGAGGACGTCAAAATGACTGAATGAATATGAAGGCATATGCGTGACCATACTTTTGTCTACTCACTCCAACTGAGAGTGTCCTTGTAAAAGATTATGTCACTATTGGCACAGCTAGCGGAGTGGATGCACAATGTCGATGGTTGTGATTTGAAACGGAGCATGACTGAAGACATTCATGCGAGGAACGGGGCTGAATGGGAGGATGGAAGAATAAATAATGGACTTGGGAGTTCGATTACCTGTCGATGGCATTGGAGAGCTTCTCCTCCAGCGTCGCACCTGTTGGTCATTAGCTCCTTTCACTTAAATGGACTGCCACGTTCACTGCTTTGTGATAAGTGCTGAAAAAAAACATGACTTGTTTGTTACTTGGAGTTATTGGGGTTTTGGGGGCTTTGTTTGTGTGATTGATTGACTTTTGACTTTGCTTTTTGGGTTCTCTCTCATCGCACTTCCTGACAAATTGAAATGATGGTTTAACTCAAAAGAAAAATGAGGAAACATTCCTATGACCAGGCGGCCCGGTAGTCCAGTGGTTAGCACGTCGGCTTCACAGTGCAGAGGTACCGGGTTCGATTCCAGCTCCGGCCTCCCTGTGTGGAGTTTGCATGTTCTCCCCGGGCCTGCGTGGGTTTTCTCCGGGTGGTCCGGTTTCCTCCCACATTCCAAAAACATGGCTGGCAGGCTGATTGAACACTCTACATTGTCCCTAGGTGTGAGTGTGAGTGCGAATGGTTGTTCGTTTCTGTGTGCCCTGTGATTGGCTGGCAACCAATTCAGGGTGTCCCCGGCCTGCTGCCCGAAGACAGCTGGGATAGGCTCCAGCACCCCCCGCGACCCTAGTGAGGATCAAGCGGCTCGGAAGATGAATGAATGAATTCCTATAACCGTATTATCTTACAATGCGCAGAGCTTTGAATTTCAAGACAATGTGTCTTGTCAATTTGTGACATAGTGCCAAGATTTTATCTCAAGGCACTTTTAATTAAAACAACACGAGCACATTATGTCATGATTCGGTTTGGGACCAACAGGTAGCACTGTAGGGCTCACCCCTGCAGCTGCACACCTGTTGGTCATTAGGTAATTAGTGTATAAAAGGACTCCTGCCCATCATCGTTTGCTACTGTCATGTTCGTTCGTTTGCTGCTGTCAGGTTTGTTTCGGTCATGGTTCTGTTTTAGCTTCAGTTGCTATTTTTGTTAGCTACTTTGGACTATGATTGTTTTTGGATTTTGTTTGCTCTGTGTTTTATCAATACACTTCTTCAAGTACACCCTGCTCCTCCCTCCTGCCTGCTTTTTGGGGTCCATCACCACCACACAATATGACACATTATTTGTACAGATATCACCACTTCTTGAACAGTGCGCGTGTCAAATAAGTACATTTGGAGAGACAAAAGCGCGAGAATTGATGCCTCCCAGTTTGGGGAATAAGTCAACAAAATAATTTTGCCTCATGATTTATTCCAATAACGGTATGGAGGTGTTGGGTCTATCATTAAGCGGTCGAAGGTGTAGTAGTCCTGACGTCACATTATTACCACCACCTGCGGGCTACTGCTCCGAGACTCGAGCCAATATCATGAAATTTATAAATAAGAGCTTCCAAATCCTTCACCGTCACAGTTTAGAGCTTTGATACCCAAGTACGCGGATGACGACGTCTATGAGTGAGCGCTCGCTGGCATACGCGGAGAGAAAGTCCGAGTCAGGATATTGCAAAGAAATCCGATGGGGCATACTTGATGAGAAAAAAAATAAATAGAGAAAAAAAAAGACATGATCCTGCAAAACAATCCAATCGGTGGAACACCAGCGTAACGCCGGCCAGCCATCTCGACTAAACTCGGTGGATTTGAAATCCTCGGAGCGCGCCGCCGCGAGATGTGCTCGCCGAGATGAGCGGCAGAGCGCGTTCTTCGGGCCGCATCCCTTCACCGAAGCGTCCCTCCTCGCAGAATGAAGGCGCGGCCGCAGCGGAAAGAAGCCAAACCCACTCGGGTGAGGACCCGCGGCCCCTCTATAAAGAGCTGCCGCGGCGCTCCGGGGGCCGTCCACCTCGCTCGTTCGGACATTCTCCCCAAAAAAGTTCCGTGCCATTGCTCACACGTTCGCGTCGTCGCAGGGAGCGCCAAGGAGCAGACATGTCTCATAAATGGGGATACGGACCCAACAACGGTGAGTTGCAATACTTGGTCGTGTGTCCTGCCGACGAAAACGTCTGTCTTGGGATGAGGAGGATGATGATGAACTTTGTTCACAGGTCCTGACAAATGGGAAGAAGGATTCCCCATAGCGAATGGGCCCAGGCAGTCTCCCATCAACATCGTTCCGAAGGAAGCCCAATTTTCACCCTCCCTCAAGCCCCTGAAACTTAAATATGACCCTTCCAACTCCTTGGGCATTCTCAACAACGGACACTCCTTCCAGGTTGACTATTTGGATGACGGCGATTCTTCCAGTAAGTGCATTACTCTTCACAACCAACCAAAAACATGTTCTGTGTGTGTCTGTGTATTATATATATATACTGTATATCTATAGATAGATATATGCATTATATATATATATATGATTGATTGATTGATTGATTGATATATATATATATATAAAGAGAGAGATTTCTATAATTGCGTGTTCTAAATACATAGCATTCTAAATCATAATTGAGTGTTTTGCATTTCTCATTCAACTTTCTGTATTATTTGGCTACAGATGAAATGATTTCGATGAACCTCATCGTATACGCCAGCAATTTACTTTTCAAGTGTTACAAAATCTTGAAAGACTAAATTTCACCAAAACCTGATCCACAATTTGATTGCGCAATGAATTGTAATTCAGCACCGACTGGGAAATTGACTCATGACTGTCCAGCGGTAAATATTCATTTGAGCATTTTTTTTTTCCTTATCTGGCTGGTTATGTTGTTTGTGCCTCCACCCTGCTGCGTGCACCGAGGCAGATAACGGTATCTGATGATGTCACTGGTTCGGCGAGTGGGATGGCCCGCATCATACTTCTCGTATGAAAGAGACTACCCGGGCATCCATTTTCGAATCCCCTTTATGCTTAGCGAAGGTCACGGGCGTGCCGCAGGGTTGGTCGCCGGCCAGTCGCAGGGTGAAAGATACGAATCATTACTCATTCATGTAAAACATACAGTACAAGTATTTATTCGCTCCAGAAAGAGAATATGGCAAAGGGGAGACGGCTGCTGACCCCTGGAACTCCAGAGGTGGCCATTAAGAGTATGATTTGTATAAAGATCGCGATCCTTTCAACGCAATCAAGGAAATACTCTTCACACCGTCAAGTTTCTCACCAATGGGTTAAGAGTGGTGTCATCACAGTGTTCCCATTTGATATGTTGTTTCCTTTCCAGTTCTTACTGGGGGTCCAATTTCTGGGACATATCGTCTGAAGCAGTTTCATTTCCACTGGGGAGCCAGTGACGAAAGAGGTTCTGAGCACACCATCAATGGAATCAAGTTCCCATGTGAGGTACCAAGAAAAAAAAACGGGTTCAAGCTTGTTGATTGCGGCTCGGTTTGTCTGGTTTCCGTCCAATGAGTTGGAGTCGATGTCCGTTTCCTCGAGGGAGGTCTTTCCTCTTGGGCCGCAGCTTCCGTCGTTGCGTGACGTCATTGTGAAGTGCCTTGAACTTTGGCTGTCTTGTCAGCTTCACCTGGTGCACTGGAACACCAAATATCCCAGCTTCGGAGAGGCGGCCGGCCAGCCTGATGGACTTGCTGTAGTCGGGGTCTTACTCAAGGTGGGTCAACGCCGCCGCCGTCTTGGCTCTCCAATGCGCTGGCAAATGGTTCTTTCGTGACTCACTGGGATTGACATCCTCCAGATTGGTGCTGCCAACCCCAGGCTGCAGAAAGTCTTGGATGCCTTGGCTTCTATTAAGACAAAGGTGAAGCGCGCCCACCGGAATGTCCTTTTCTCATTCTGACGACACACGATGATGAGGACGACGAGCCGTCCGCGGGGATGACCTGTGAAGACTTGTTTGCGTTTCCTATTTTCCAGGGCCTGCAGAGCACCTTTGCCAACTTTGACCCGGAGACTCTCCTGCCCCCGTCTCGGGACTACTGGACATACGACGGCTCCCTCACCACGCCGCCTCTTTTGGAGAGCGTCACATGGATTGTTCTCAAGGAGCAGATCAGTGTCAGCCCCGCACAGGTACTTCCGATCGACAAACCGTCATGCCAGAAATAGACCGTATTTTCACGACTCTAAGGCGCCATTAAAAGTCTTAAATTTTCTCCAAAATGGACAGGACGCCTTGTGATGCGGGGCGTCTTGTGTATGCGCTGAGTTCCAAAACCTGACTGACAGCCGACACGCTGTTTATATAGAGAAAAGGCGGAAGTGACTGTGGACGGGCATGCGGGAATATATATATATATATATATATATATATACGGAGAGAGAGAGAGCAAAGGCAGACGTGAGTGAGGACAGGCATGCGGCGAAGAAGTCCGCGAATGAGTGAAGGGTGGGCGTGTAAGTGGACGCTAAAGGGACGAGCGTGGCTATGTGCATTGTTGCAAAACAACTCCGGTTTTGGTTTCTAAGAACCCCCGAAAATAAATTCTACAAAAAGACATGCCTACGAAGCTCAGTTCAAACTTCAAGCCATCGGTTATGCTTTTGGCATGCGTGCCCATCTCGCAGCAGAGGTGAAAAACTAAGTCAAGCAAATGAACTCTTGAGGTTGCCGTTATTCCCGGAGGCTTGACTAAAGAACTCCAACCGCTGGACATTGGCATCAACCGGGCGTTCAAAGTAAACTTGCGAACGGGCGTTCAAAGTAAAGTTGCGAACGGCATGGGAACAATGGATAATCGATGGCAAACACAACGTTACAAAGAGTGAGAGGCAGCGCTGGGCCGGTTACGCCACAATTTGCGAATGGAGTGTGGCTGCTTGGACAAACGTGTCTGCTTGCACTGTTGTTCGAGTTTTTGGCAAAGCCGGCATCATTTCTGTGGAGCCACATGGCAATGAGAGTGACTCTGACAACGAGAGGGAACGCGGCGTTTTTGATGGATTACCGGTACTTGCACAATTGTTCAATTCTGATACAGAGGATGAGGATTTTGATGGATTCCTGGGTGATGATTGATCAAGAAACGCGAGTACCTTGTACGATGGCTAAATAAAATACAACGGAACTCAGTTTTGCTTCCGTTGCCTTTTTAAAAACGTGTTTTTAGCTTGTATCTGTATGTCTTGGCATGCTACCGTATGCTTCAAGCTAACGTGTTTTTAGCGTGCGCGCATGCATGCCGTATGTTTAAGCTGGCTTATGTTTAACCACTTTAAAACTGCGGCCAATAATACAGTGCGTTTTGTCTATGTGTAAAATACAGAAATAGCACCCATTAATGAGACTCCGTCCAACCATACGGTGCGCCGAATGGTCGTGAAAATACGGTACTCGTTGCAATTTTATTTTATATATATATATATTATATATCTATATCTATATATCTCCATAGATGGCCATGTTCCGCAGCCTGCTTTTCAGTGGGAAAGGAGAAGACGAATGCTGCATGGTGGACAACTACCGACCTCCTCAGCCTTTGAAGGGCCGGCAAGTCCGCGCCTCCTTCAAATAAATCAAGGGCTGGCTTGCATCCATGTTTCCCAATGGGCCGTCACACAGTGCCCAAACGTGCCCAATTTCGCTTCATTGGCAGGAAAATTCTTTATTTTACTCCAAATCGTGTAGCTATCTAAGCCTGCAACACATCGTGACAGGTAGAATTTAAAAAATGCTTTTACATTAGATGGGCCTTCACTTTATGTGAGTTTTTTTTTTTTTTGGCAGTGTGATTTTTTTTTTCTCTCAAATGTCAAATATGTGCCTTGGCTCAATAAAGAATGGGAAACTTTGATTTCTGTCACTTGATCCATTTTCTTTGTTCTTTACCTGAACGGCTTAGATTAGCTTTGTGGTATGAATTTCTCTTTCATTCGCCACGACTGCCTGGGCGTATTTTGAACTTTTTTTTTTTTTTTTTGGGGAAGGAAGCAGTTGAGTTTTCACTTGGTCAAAGACTAATTTGTGACCCAAGCAATGTGAAATTGATCTATTCATGGACAAAATGATCACCTCTTTTTTGCCTTCATTAAATCAGCATTTTTTCCCCCCTTATTAAATGTTTTACAAATTGTGGTTTCATATGTAAAGTACACCTCTCCAATTTGTTTGACTTCCCTTGTGATGAAAAATGCATTCAACCATATTGGATTTTGTATTGACAGTCACACCCGGGGACAATTTTGAGCATTCCGTTAAGCTAGCGTGCGTGTTTTTCGGAACGTGGGAGAAACATCCAGCGACGGGGTCGCCAATGACTTGAGGACGTCGCGGTGACATCGGAAGCTCCGATGAACTTGCGTGGCCGCAAAATGGAGGCTCCGAGTCACCTCCGGGCCGACCGTCTTTTCACTTGAAGCAGCATGTTGACAATGATGACAATGAGTCGAAAGGTCACCGACCTCAGACGCTCCGCCTTTGGCACATTGTGGCAACTAAGTGACCGCAGTATGACGTCAAGCAAATGTGATGGACTTGCGTTTGCTTCGAAATACAGGATGAGCAAACTCCAAAAGGAGTATTTGCGCCCACATTTGAAACTGGTCGCACTCTTTGATTCCGCTCTGTGACTTGCTTTTCTGCCTCATAGCCTCTTCTTCTTCGCAATGGGTGGGTCCACTCCCCGTTATCGCCCAAGAGCAAAACTGTGGATGCTTAATCGTAACTTCTTCGTACAACTCTTATCAGACCCAAACACGGCGATAGCCCAAACGTGACATAGGCTGAGTCTCACACTGCATGTGGGTGTTTCTTTATCGGTGGCGTCCCGTCGGGGCCTTCTCTGCGTGCACGGTCCACCACACGCCAACATGTACAACTTCAAGACTGTCGTCTGTCTTGATTTCATCATGTACGTTTTGGCCGCGCGGCTTCCACTTGTCCGTGGGTTCATTTGTTTTTTTTTTTTTTTTTTGGGGGGGGGGCAAATTACACTGAAGTGATTTGGAAGTGAAAAGTTTGATATTTTGTCTTACAGGATCAGGATAGAGATGAGAACACATACAAACACACACACAGCTGATTATAAAATAAGAGCTCTTCATCTACCGGAAATAGGAGAGATGACGAAATCATGGTCTTCTCGTACTTTTGCTCTCAAATCATCCACTTGCACTCTGTCTCCTGAAGCCGCGAGATCATCATCGCAACCCCGCTCTTGACCGAGCTGAATAGAGAGCGCGAACGAGCCGAGCGGAAGACTTTTGGCCATTCGGCAGTGGAGGAACACGGCCCAAAATGTTCTTTCCCCTTTGTCCAGTTGGTCCTTTGTTCTCCATAATGAGCATCCCCCACCCACCCCCGATTCCTCAATACAATTTTCCACAGCTGAGTGATATCGGGAACCATAGCAACTGCATGTTTCTATCACCGACTTGATGCTTTTGAAGACCCTGTTCATCTGTGCATTTTTTTTTTTTGCAGGAACAAAAAAATGGTAAAAGAGCCGATCCAAAACTAAGAAACAAAGTAGAATTGTGTCCAATTGTGTCCTTACAAAGTCACATCGTCATGTCAGGTAAACGTCGGCGCGCGTTGACAAACAAGAAGGCGCAACCACACCGCCGCGGTCACGCACACACAGCAGAGAGGCTGTGCGCTGCCTTTTTCACGACTTGGACTCCCCCTAGTGGACAAAGGCCAGAAGACGTGCGAGAGTGAGCGCCCGCGGCCGGGCCCGAACTTCCGCCCAGACGAGGCGAGGATCCGCGCGCGCTTGTTTGATGAGCCGTCACTTAAACGCAGGTGTGTGCCCGCGCTGCTTCTTGCGATCCCTTCGTGGTTTGCTTTGGAGTTCCTCGGTTTACCGCTAACTCTTTCCTCGCAAGGTAACCAACCGCTCTTCTTCTTTCGATGACCGGTGACGCATTCCGGTGCGGTCGAGCGATTCCGATGTTTCGCGAGTATGTCGGTCCGGGAGTCTCTCAGACTGCCTGAACGAAAATCTCATCAATACCAAGCCAAGAATGATTCAAAGGAAATCATTTTGGTCAATGTAGCTTCTTGGGCTCACAAAGCCTCATTTTATACGATCGCCAATCGTCAAAAGAACATTAAAAACCGTCCTTGTTTGACGAACTCATTTCCGTGGAATTTTATGGGCATCGAGCTCGATGCATCGCATTTGCCGGAGATTGCCAGACGACCTTCATACTTTGAACAGCTGCCCCAAAACTACGCTGCGTCAATCTCGGGTTGAATGTTTTACATTTGCTTTCCCATTGATAACCTACGAACAAAGTGCCCACGGTGTTGAAATACCAAGGCATTGAGATGTATATGCTTCAACATCATTTCTCAAATGTTCAAGCATGAAGGAATGATTCATCATTTCAGCATAATAATTAGGAAGCCAACCAACATCGGTCACCTTGATGGAAGTACAACTTGCGTCTAAAGCAGGTTGCCATTTCAACCCTTTCGCAATGCCTTATTTGCTTCCGCGGATGTGTTCAGCAGCGCTTTTGTGTGCGTTCCTCGATCGCCTTAGTGTACCGTCGACTCTGGCAGAAGAGTTGGATTGACGAACCGTGGTGTGAATTCACCGCTGTACTTTTTCAAGGTTACCATGGCGACCGTGAACAGACCCCCAACGGCTCGGCCGCAACTGGATAGGGCGCGACACTTTTGGGCCGCCGGTTGTGCACCCAACGCCGGCAGACAGCCGGACCCAGGACCGCAGGGCCCGAGCCAAGACCCGGCATCGATGGCCCATCCACAGATGCCGACGCGAGCAGTCTTCTACGTCCCGGCTCCGCCTCCACCTCCGTTTTTGCACTACCAGTGGCCCGTACCCTTCTCCTACAATCCCTTTCCCGGCTTCCCAGGAATGGGTGAGTACTAAGAGGCCTCGACTGTTTTTATAGGTAGATGTGCTGTAAACGCCACACACGACAAGTTTGGGATAATCTATTCAAATGTATTGTATCTATCTATCTATATATATATATTGCGCATCGTCCCGCACGCGGTCTGTCCTTCCGTCTGTCCCTTTTCAAAACGTACCTACTTCACCGCGCCGCCACTGCGCGCCGCCACTGCGCCGTTCAGGCAGTGGCTCACTACGATCGCGCGGGCATCTTAGCGAAAAAATTTTGTCTACCCACAAGCATTGCAATGAAATTGTTATTTAGTAGAGCTAAACATCTCTTTATTTTCGCGATAAGCAATGAAGATGAACAAAAAGTTGAACCAAGCAACAACACTTTTGTGGGCCGAAGGCCCACCTTACCAGCCTTCCGAAGGAACTAGCTGATGAGCCGCCCGAAGGGCGGCGAAGGGCGGCTCATCAGCTAGTTACAAATAAAAATGGAAGCTAAACCAGATCAATGACAAAAATACTATCATGGACCAAATTACTGTTTTTTTTTCTTTTGAAAAAAATCAACTCCCTCAAAATTTGAGGCACCTCGAATCCAAATCCCGTGTGTCTTAATATGATCATTTGATCAGTTTTAATGTATGCCCGTTCTCAGATCATTGACTCATTTAAGTGTTTTGTTTGTTTTTTGAACAGCTGAAAAAAAATGACCCGTTTGAAATGATTTGTCTACCGTCTCTCAGGCTACGGAATGGTTGTACCCCCATTTCCTCCTCCCTATTTAGAGGCTCCAGCATACGTCATGCCCCACCCCCACCTTCAACCGGTTGACTACAGCAGGCACTTTCTCCACCCCGTGGCCCACGCTCAAGGCCCACTGTACCAGACCACGAACCAGATGAGAAGAGTTCGCTCTCCTTATCCTTCCTGTGGGCGAGAAACCACCAACTCGGAGGTCCAAACCGAACCTAGCGAAGCCTCGGCTAGCGACAAAGAGGGAAGCGTCCACGCGGTCTTGGATTCGGGCAGAGGAACGGCTTCGATTTCACCGTCCTGCAGTTCGAGCTCACCGAAGCAAGATTCTGCTGAATATCCTCAACCCACCAGTTGCGTCGGCGTGGACGCCCAGGTTGCCGGAAAAAGCAGTCCCCGTCCTGGAGAAAATGAGGCCGGTGAGTCGGGCGGTGAAGCGTCCCAAAAAGGCAGGTGCCTCGCAGAGGTGGTCACTCGGGAAAATGGCCCACCCTGCAAGAGTGACCTTCGTAGTTTGTGGTCGCTGAGCCCCGGAGGTGGCCCGGTCCCCGCGCGTAGCGCCTCGCAACAAGACCATGAGGTTCTCAAAGAAGGACGTCTACCCGTCCGTGACGTCGTGCTGTGTTGGAGAGCGAGCACGCCGCAGGAGGCGGCGGCGCCGCCGAAATCTTCCGAAAACGCACTCTTTCACAGCGAGGATGATGAAGGGACTGTTTGTCAGAGTGCCGCTGAGAGAAACGAGGGTCCCGGGCTTCTGCGATCCGGAAGAGCGAGTGCAGCAGCAGCATTGGGGATGCACGAGTCCAAAAAGACATCTGAATCCCAAAATGGAGGCGCGCATTCGTTTGACGATTCAGGCGAAGTCCGAAACGATGACGAAAATGAGAGTGTGACGGGCCCAGGTGGAAACCCTTCCGGGAGTGTTCCTTATAAATTGGGTACCTCTCGAGGTGAAAGGAAACTGAACGAATCAGTGTGGTCCGTGGAATCTTTAGCGGCCTTCATCCCGAACAAGGACTGGATATTGCGGAACGGGATGCTTGCGGAGGACCCCGAAAATGACGTGCTGTCAAACCAAACGGACGGCCTTCGCGAGGGTAGCCGTGACGGGACCCACAGCCGAAAATTTTCCCCCTCAGATTCTGCTCCGTTGTCAGATGGCTGCCTCGTTTTCAGTACCCCGGCTGGGAAGGCAAATCCACCGCCAAGTCCAACAAGGAATTCGGTTCAAAGCCCTGAAATGACGGAAACTCCAAAACGGGACCCTGGCGCGGTTCCTTCAGAAAAGGACCCTCCGACTTGTTTCCAACGTGATTCCGCATCGCCAAAAGAGGCAATTGGTGAAAATGGGGCTCCCGAACCTGTAGCTGATCAAAACCCGCAGCAGGATTCCGGTCTTGTTGCGCAACAGGCTGAAGTCCCCACTGGTGCATCCCAAGGAGAAACTCCTTCCTCGGGCTCATCGGCAGCAGAGAGCATCCCGCCGACAGCCCGTTGGACTCCCGCTAACGCGGAGGCTATGAAATCGGTTACCGTAAAGGACAGCGGTGAGGCTCATCTGAGCTGCCATCAACTTTGTGTGAACCTGGCCGATTCCAGAATGGCCGAGTTCTCTTCAGGCAGCAAGGGACATTGTTTTTGCATTGGCTGCCACTGCAATCAATTCCATGAATCCAAATGTCCATTTGAAGAGTTGAAGTCCAACACCGGAGCAAAAGGAAAACACAGAGGTAACCCACCGACCGCTCTTTTCTTTTTTTGATTATTTTTCCAACAGCATGTTTAACAAGTGTTTGTCTGTAGCTGCGCGAAAAGGCAAAGTTGAAGGGGTCTTGATCAACGGACGAGTGCAGAAAAATCCGAGGAAATTTGCTCCGTGGAGAAACAAAAGGCCTGGTATGGTTTTGTTTGACTTTGAATTTTATTTTTTTGCCTCATCTTTTTGGGGAATGTCTTCATTTACTGAGATGTGTGGCATCAGATTATTATTATAATTTTTTTAATGAATATGTTTGAAAAAAATCTGCGATGCACTGAAGCCGCGATAAACGTACTGCGAAAGGGCGAGGCATCACTGTACTGTACCTACATGATGGTACAGTACAGTATTTCGGTTATTGTGCCCCCTGCTGTTGTATTTGAGGGTTGCATTGAGTGGCAGGAAGTGGTTCATGTTGATTGGGAGTGACGTCGGTTTGAGGAAAAGTGACAAAAGCGCGAGGTGCATCCGACCAGGGCTTTGATTTCATCTCATCACTCCTAAATTCCCGTTTAGAAGGCGAAACAGTGTGTGGACATGCGTCTTTTATGTCGTCGAGATGTATGTAGGTACTGTATTGCACGTTGTGTCGTTGGACATTTTGGTCCGAGTTTTTCCCCACCCCAAAATGACGTACATCAGCGATGAACGTGCGGACAATAAAAGGCTGTCGCCTCGTCAAGTCTTTCTAAGCGAGGAAGCCAACTTCTCGGAACAGTTACAGGGATTTCGCCTACCGTGGCTTCTTTTCGGAATTTACCCCCCCCCCCCCCCCCCCCAAGATCAATGATAAAAGCTGCATTGGCGAGGTCTGCTACGACTGGACCAGATGTCTTCGGAAATCACGTTTTGTTCGCATTTCGTTCTAGGTGGTGATGGAGAACATCAACAATGCTGAATGGAACGATGTTCTACAAGCCAGTATTTTAAAGGATATGTACACTGAATTTTATTAAAAGTTTATATTTTAAATGATGCTCATTATCGAGTTCATTTCTTGGACTGCTCCCGTTTTCCTGATGTAAATCACTTCCTCAATGCACAATCTGACACAACGATGTAATACGGGTACCACTTTTAGAAATGATGGCATTTTGATTTTTATTTATTTTCAAAATGGTAAATGCATTGTTTTACCAATTACCGTACAGGTGAAGAGCAAAACAAAACGACAAACTGTGAAAGACTTTTTTTTACATTGACAGAAATGCATCTCAGAAAACAAACATAAGCCGAAACATTTTTTTTACAAACACAAGCTGAAACGTATTTGCATTTCGCAAAACGCACACAGAAAAGGTGTAAGATATTTACACTTCAGAAAAATTAACAACTTCTAAAAAGAAACGTTTCTGTCGAATCTACCGAAGCCGAACTCTATGCGCGCAGTATTTGCAGTGGTTGAAGAATGCAAGCTCGCCGTAGGCCACCGCACGAAACGGCATTTTCCGTTTTCCCAGTCGTCCCGTCGGGCCACAATCTTGCCGGCGAGCTCCAGTGTCCGCAGCGGGGGCAGGTGCGTAGTTTGGAGGCGCGATCGCAACCGTAAGCTGTACTCGGACTCGGCAGCAACGCGGTGCAGACTGTAGCACTTGCCATCCAAACAAAAGCCAGACCGACCGCTCCATCATAAGTCGTGCCCCAGGAGGGCGATCTCCTCCAGCAGGAAATCGATGTCCTCGGGCTGCGTCGCTGGGTTGACAAACACGCATCGGAAGAAGTTGACCTTGGTCCTCGTCGGCTGATAACCGATCAGAACGGATCCCTTTTCCATCAGCCGTCCTTTGATCTGAGGGGCGACCTGGCACAATCAAGAGGAATGGAAAAATCACGCGGCATTGAAGGGCGCTGGGACATTTGTGCTCTCATCTGGACCGGGGTTGTTGTCGTTTGGGATTTTCATGCCCTTTTTGACTTTTTATTTCTCATTCAGGCGGTGTTTCGAATGGATTTGTTTTGATTCCTTTTCAGTTTGGGGGCAAAATGCTTACTTTAAGTTGACTTTTTATGAGTTTGTCATAATGTGGTGCGCTGTTTTTTTTAGCTTGGTGGCCGGTGGAATTGCAGTCACGGTGGTCTCTTTGCCTGGCTGGCATCTTAACTCGCTAACGGGGAGATGGACGTTCTTGTGAGTACTTTTCAGATGTCCTTTTCGATTCCCCGTAAGCAATATGCCGTACATGACACCTGTGGCGGCGACAATTTATTTGCTTCTGTCCGACACGCACTCATCATCGAAATAATCCCAGACGGTTTTCTGCCGCTTGGTCCCAATTTCCGCCATTTTGCTCTCGTTTTATTTGTGTTTTCTACCCATCAGACCTCTTCTTCAACGCATCACATCGCTTTGGAGCTCGTGTTGCCGTACGCTTGTAAACTGGCGCCGTCCGTCTTCTAACTCTTGAAATGATCACAAAAAGTTGACAAAGACGCAAACAAAGGATATCCGCGCTACGATCATCGTTCGTTTTTCGTTATTTTTGAGCCAGTCGTGTTTTTCAAACGATATTGTCATTTCTATTTCGTCAATGAAGAAAAAAAAACAATTTTTTTCTCCAATTTGAGTTTTCGTTCCAATAATAACCTTGATCTGGACAGACCTGATGGAGTTTCTTGTCTCGGTCGGTACCCGGTGGCATGCCTCTCAGACTTGGAGGAATGTACCAGAAACACACGTTGCTGTGCTCTGGCTGTGTGAAAAGCAGACGACAAGTGTGCCGGGGGGGGCCACTGCGTGATTTTTGAAGCCGCTACTTTGTCAAACACATGGAGGAAAAGTTTCATGAAAACCAAGCTTACTTTGTTTTTGACGACGAGTTCAAAGTCTTTCCTCCTCTGCAGCAGATCATATAAATACTTGGCGTTTCCCAAGCACTTGTTGACCTGAGCTCCGAAGCCCTCGGTGCCCTGGAGCAAGAAGGAGTGCGGGGGAGGGGGGGGTTGTGATGTTTTTAATTTAATTTTTTTATGGTGGAGAATGACTTCATAACATTCCTAGGAAAAGTTTGTGTCTGATCAGAAAAAAATCATATTATTATGAACTCAAGAAAGATGTCAGTCATTCATGAGAATGAAGATCTTTAAAAAGCCAAATATCGGCATCTTTGGGGTTTAGCTTTTTGCTCATATTTGTTTTTTTGCAAGGCCGATTGACAACATGTGAATCACATCGCTTGGTACCTTTGCCTTCCACATGAGCCAGAGTTTGAAGACATCCACGTGTCTGCCACACTGGATGCTCTTGTCTCCGGTATCGTAGCTCACATCATAGCATTTGTCTTTCTGGAAAAGGTACGGCGCGCCCAATTCGTTGCATTTTTGCAAGAGGCCCTGTGGACAAGTACGAGACGTTGATTGAGCAACATTTGGATTCAACTGCGGAGATGTCTCGCACTGGTCACAGAAGGTAAGAAAAACAAACAAACCAAAACAAAACAAGTCTAGACCGTATGGAGAATTTTCACATTCTTAGGAGAATCAGACCATCCATTTTCTTATCAGTTGAGAATCCCCTGCAAATAAATGCCTCGGCATGTGCCAAATCCTGTCGGTATTTACAAAGCGACAACGCATGCAAAAAGTATCTTACTTTCTTCTTGATCAGTATCACTGAGCACTGCAGGGGAACACCCATCATCTTGTGAGGGTTCCACGTTACTGACCACGCTCTGGAGAAAAAAAAAAAGCCATTTGTTTCCTCGACGGCGTCAACAACAGTCCCATTACGGGACTTCCTCGAAAAAAAAAAACGTGCATGCACCTTTCAATGCCCTGGAGCTTCATCCTGTGTCGGTCGGACAAAAGTAAACCTCCGCCCCATGACGCCTGCAAGGACAGACAAATAACAGCCGGCGCTCGCCAAATGCAGAAGTGCAGGTCGGAGAGCCTATGAACCCCGTTCGGGTCATGAGCGCCGAGCACAAGCTAACCCTGCCCATGGGTCGGGTTTTCAGTGTTATCGATGGACGATACGGAGAAGGGGGGAGTTTGCGCCGTTGTGGGAGGGAAGGCAGGCGACTCCCGGCCAATCCGAGCGGCTCCTTTCCTTAAGGTATTCAATTTCTGCAATGGAGCGGGTGGACCACACCCGTGCGGAAGGACTTGCCGGATTCCCTGCGGGAGATCGACGAGCGCAAAGTGCATTTATGGCTAAAGGAACCGCAAGATCTCCGCTTTTGGATGATATGGTCTGGAGATCGGGTATCGTGTGTCCTTGTGGCAAACCGGCCCTACCGACTCGCGATTGGAAATACTCGGAAGATGAGTGTGTTTGATTTCTACAGTGATTCCGAGGGATCGCCACTTTCTCTAGTGGCTCGAAACTGTGACTGAGCACGTACGAGCGGCAGCAGGTCGCCGAGCGGTCGTGCCGGAAGGTCAGGCGTAGGTGGCAGATGTACTTGGGCTGCCAGATTTCATGTTATGATTTTGATGTTGTTCTAGCATTTTAAACAAAGAGAGAGAGAGGGAGACTCCTACGTCCACATGCATCCATAGAGTGTGTCTCTGACAGATGTCCGCAATGGCGTGGAGAGGATCAAAAGCTCCATACAAGGTCGTGCCTGCTGTTGCATTCACATAGAATGGAACCATGTTCTGGAAGAAGAACATTCACAAGTAGGGACCAGCTTTCATCTTCTTTCACAGGTGGGCTTTTTCACACTGACCTTTTCTTCAGCCGCAAGAATGGAAGCCTCGAGCTCTTCTGGAATCATTTTCCCTCTGAAAAGCCCCAAAGCAGAAGTCGCATTTCTGTAGATACGCTACCTACGTCACATCGATCCCGATAGCGTTCCCGGTCGAGCAATATATGCAAAGGAATCGGTGACTATTCAAACGTGACAATTGAACAACCAATCATCTGATGGGATCCCTCCCCAAAAAAGAAAAACAAGGCAGCGTCGTCTCACATGCACGCCACTCGTTGACCACCTCCACCATCTCACGGGCTCTCGTTCAGCTCGCTTATTGAGGCTGCCGTCAATTCAACAATAGGTTTGATCGACCAGCTGCGAATAAATCCCGAATGTTCGCAAGCGTACACAAAGAACAGGTGAGCAAACACGCTCCGCCCGCCAACTCCGTGATAGTCGAAGCACAAACGCGCCCACCTGCGGTTCCCGTACCTTTCATCACATTTCACGATGAAGACGTTGTCGATGCCCAGTCCAAGCACGGCGGCAGACTTCTTGACTGAATAGTGACTCTGTCGAGACAGAAGCAACAGACGTTCGTTTTCAGGTGCCCGTTGTCGCCACCGACTTGCTTCAGGTTTCGTGCGGCGGAAAGAAACCATTTTTGATTTGCTTCGGCGAACAAAAGACCCAGAGCATCCAAATGTCAAAAGAAACCTAACACAAAAGGCAAATGAAAGAATGCATCTTTGATATTCCTCTTTAGAAAACCAGTTAGGTTGAGTGTTTTTTTTTGTGTGTTTTGTTTTTTTTTATACACAGCATAATAAAGAAAAGCTTTGCCTCTTCTAAAATTCTTGTGTTTACTACAGTCTTTTCAAGAAATATGCCTTCGTTAGTTAAAAATGAAGTGAATCATTAACATGCAAACAAAAACAAGGCGCAGACTTTGGACCAAAAGGGTTCTGGCTTCCTGCTGTGTATCAAGATAATAATTGACTTGCCAAAGAAATTTGGGGAAAGGTGCTGCTTTACGTCTTAAGGCGTATTTGCAGGCAAAGGTATCGGCAGAGGCGCGCCGATGGAATGTCCGTCGGGATTTCAGGCCGACCGACATGGGCCTCGTGCACGGGTGTCAAACTCCGGTCGGTCCTCGGGGGCCGTTTTCCTGCATGTTTTCCATCTCGCCCTTTTGCCACGCACCTGATTCGAATGATCGGGACGCTCCGCAGAAGCCCCACGGCCATCCTGTTCATTTGCAACGGGAAGAGAACCTTCGAGGACCGGAGTTTGACACCCGTGGCCTGTGTGTGTGGTGAAATGCATGCAGAGTATATACACAATTCGATTCTTATTTGTATAGATGTTTGTAATTTAAAGAATGAATAGAGCTTGTTTTCTCCCCGCTTGAGTAGTAGCGCGACATATTTTGGCGACAGAGAGTATGATTACATGTTCAGAAGTGAAGAGGGCCAAGTGAGGCAGAGCTCCCATTCCTCTTGTCTTCACTTCTGGGTAGAAGTAATATCTTGCCACCAGCATACTGTAAAGGTTGGACATTGTGCCTCCTTCAGGAGAAAGAAGAAAGAAAGACCAAAAATAAAAAAAAGGATTGGTGCCCAACCTTTTTTTGTGTCACGGACCACAAGTATTTGCTGTTTTCCCGGACCGACAACCTTTTGTTCCCCCGTTGCTTTTAAATTGCCGGATTTAAAGCATTGCTACCGGTGACAACATTTTATGAACATCGATTTTATTTTCATCCATTTGAAAATGTGTTATTCGACTGCACAACAAAGGTCGGATAAAATAACACAGTGAACTTTGAACAAATGGACCCATCCGGAATTAAAAATACACCTTATAATGTAAACAGAATCATTTTTCAGCCATGATCCTACATAGGGCGTGAGCATCATTGCTGCTTGCGAACGGGACTGCTCAAAAGACTCCACGATTGGTCGCCGCTTCCATCCGGTGGCTAGCAATTAGCGACAAAACCGTGAACGATTACGTGAGGAGCTCGCATTTTCCTGCTTTCCGCTTGATCACTCGGGTGCTACGTGTTCAAACGCTTCAACGGGTTTCTTGCATTGCCTTGCTTTGGTCAATTGGTGTCACGAGAACTTTCTGTTTGCATTTCGCAACAGAAGGGATCCTCCTGCGACCTTACCTGGTGAGAAGATCCCATCTCCTTCGTCATCAGACCATCTTACAATGCTATGCATCTTCTTGAGTAGAACTTCCTCCATCAGGGTGAAGACGGGAGACACCTCATATGTAAACCTAGAGCGAACGTGCTTTTATGAGTATAGTACATATAATATGCACAATTTTCTTCAAGATAAAAAAATATTGTCACGCTAATTGTAATATGGTCGTTCATTTGGAAGAAAAAGCATGCGGACCCATTGTTTTACCACTGTTGTGAGTGTGCAGAATGCTCAATGGGCTCTTTGGGATCTGCTAACAACTCTATTGACAAAGTTCCAATCCAATTTCCTGTCAGCCGATCCTCCATCAAGCATCTCCAGTTGGCCCATAATGCTGCTGCTCGCATCCCTTCACTGGCTACTGAGTTCTTTTGAAGATCCTATTCTACTTGTTTTCAACTTTTGAAATGACCCGTCCCCCAACTTTGCCCTCTGAGCTGTTGAAGTGAGTTGAGATGTATAAAATGTCATTGATGGTCCGACGATGTGCCAAACTGCTGCAGCATCGAACCGACGACTGCAGAGGAGGACTTACTCATTCATTCATTCATCTTCCGAGCCGCTTGTTCCTCACTAGGGTCGCGGGGGGTGCTGGAGCCTATCCCAGCTGTCTCCGGGCAGTAGGCGGGGGACACCCTGAATCGGTTGCCAGCCAATCGCAGGGCACACATAGACGAACAACCAATCACGCTCACACTCACACCTAGGGACAATTTAGAGTGTTCAATCAGCCTGCCACGCATGTTTTTGGAATGTGGGAGGAAACTGGAGTACCCCGAGAAAACCCACGCAGGCCCGGGGAGAACATGCAAACTCCACACAGGGAGGCCAGAGCTGGAATCGAACCCGGCACCTCTGCACTGTGAAGCCGACGTGCTAACCACTGGACTACCGGGCCGCCCCGGAGGACTTACTGGATGTCGGAATTTTTTTTGCCTTCAGTAACGGTGGCTGTTCGCGGCAGTTTCCAAGAGAAAGCCGTAGGCTAAGATCAGGCCAGTGTCGGCCCGATTCCGATAGCTGATATCCTTACTCGTTATTTTTCTTGCAATTGAAAATTGGTATGGCGCAAAGCCTTTTACCCTGAAGCCGAGTAAAGCCTCGTTACTACTGCAGGTAACCCGAGTGTCCAAAGAATCTTACATGTTGGTGTTGGCGATCGATGTCAGCCATTCGCCAGCAACACCCATCACATCCAGCCCGGCAAACAGTTGATTGAAGAAGCGAGGATGGCCTGGAAAGGGAGAAGCGCAAACTGTACATAGGCCCGAAAACGTTTTCCATCGATGCGAGAAATCCACGTTGATCCAGTGAACTTTCCGTTCTGTGCGCAACTGAAACGGTTCGAAAAGAGACAATATGCTTCCGGCACCGCTCGGGCAAACATGAGACAAAAGCGCACCTGTATTGACCCCGTATTTCAGCGTGTCTCGACAATCCACTAATATTTGCTCAAGGGTGTCTGGTTTTTCAGGCAGGTCCAGACTAAAGCCTTCCAGTCCCTCTTTGAGTTGGTGAGGGTGGTGAAAATCCAAAACCTGAAACACAATTGGCAGTGCTTCGCTTTCATTCAATTGTCCCTTAACGCGCCCCCCCCCCCTCCGTAGGGAGAAGAGTGTACTACCTTGGAATTTCTCTGATAGGACTTGCAGATGTAATTCATCAATATGTTGACGATCTCCTGCAGAAATTCCCTCGTCATTCCTTCTCCTCCTGAGGTTGGCAGAAGGTCTATTTGCGGAGACACGTGCACGTAAGAACAACATTTTGCACAACCAACGCGGCTCTCCGGGCGCTGACTATTGACGGATTGCTTCGATCAACCGTCACCTTTGCAGTATATGTCGCCGAAATCGGTCGGAGTGTGTTTATTTTCTCGGAGTGAGTCCTCGGGGCGCTTGTCCATTTTGGTCGCTTTGCCCGTGACGCTGTCTGGAAAAAGCCGAACATTCAAGATAAGTGACCGATCTTCATGAACATGAAGGCAACCTAAAGTCGAGCGGGTGTCATTCGTAAGGACACTCCAAGGACATCCCTGTGGCCGGGATGTCCGCAACTATTTGCCTAATATTCAAATGTCTTATTATAGAGAGCGACCGCATGACTTTTGAAGTTTCACGGTGACAATCGCATCTATCGCTTATCTCTCTATCAGTCCATTGAGCTCTGTTGATCTGTCTGCCAAATCTCAACCTGGACGCATCTCTCATAGGTTTTGACTGTTTTGACATTTTTCTGACGTTTTGCTCCTATTTGGCTGTCATTCTCCGCTGAGACAATATCCAGTTGTATTTGTTCCTGGCCAAACAGTTATTAAGCTCCACATTTCTGCCCTGCTTTGAATATTCGGTCTACGGTATTCATTTCAACCTTTCAACACGATCTGATGAGTGAGCATCCATTTCATCCGTATTCAACCATTCTAAATGCTTGGCGAAATGCGGTTTCAATATATCGTTTTAAAATCTCAGCCGCCATCGTGCAGCGTCAACATTCCTATCGAGTCATCTAATGACACTTACCTGGCGGCTTTAAGAAATCCATATCGGAATGAATGTCGGGGTTCAAAATGAAGGGACACGCAAGCTTCGGTGTTTAAAAAAAAAAAAGGGTAGGTGAGAGTCACGTCAGTGACACGGTGACTTTTCTTGAAAGAACTTGGCCTACGGTTGAGTCCGGTCGGTCGTCGTTATTCTTCTCGGACAAATGCTGTGAACTGGAGTGAGACGTCAAGGGGGTCTGGGTGTTGTGTCACTTCGGAGTCGCAGAGAGCAGCAATAAGCACGGCACGCCAAGGGAGGGGAGGGGAGAGCTGGGGCTCACCATACAAGGGCGGCTCACGCCCTTCTCACGGTACATACATACAGTATGCGTACGTGAACTAACTAAAACTAACAAGCTCAGAGGGATCAAAGGATTCCCATGCGGATCAACGGGGACAGGTGGTTTGTTTTTGTTTTCAAGGTTAAATATTCTTGTCAATGATTCTAGCAACATTTTTGTGCATTAATGACTCACCTGAATTGGCCACAATTGATTTTGGTCCTTAAGAATGAGTCATCAGAGGCACAGTCTGTCATGACTTTGCTTTGAACTGAAAGAAAGGTGGCTACTTCAAGACCAAAGAAAATTGTGACAGAGTGAGGAACTGATGCTGTTGCAATTCACTTGCCTGAATTCAGTGAAGAGGGCGGGGCCCCACTCCGCGATGGTGTCAACCTTAATTGGAACGGTTTTCGGTTATCGTGTTAATTAAGTGTAGAAAACGCGCACGTCGAAAGCAGATGTCATTGTCATGATTTACAACTGAAAACTTTGAACGATATACCCAAAGGAAACAGGTTATGTGTTGTGGTGAACCTACGGGGATAGCTAGTACTACAGTACTGTACTCTAAAGAATAGAACAATGTATCAAATAAAATACATTATGGGGAAAGCATGAGAATAGATTTTGAAAAATAGGGGGCAACGGGGGGAATAAGCTACAAGAAAGAATTGGAGAATGAACATGATGTAAGATGACCATACTTGGCGTTAGATCAATCAATGTAAGAATTTGTAGCGTGGTCGTTGAGAAGAGCCGCTGGGTGGCAGTCAAGAGAAATACTGATGTCAGATACCGGTTGGTCGCAGCAGAAGAATTAAAGAAAGTCGGAAGTGCCAATGGTAGTTGGAGACAAACAAGGAAGTAAGAGGGGTCCAATAACATAACATAGTACTGTACTTCATTTTTCATTTAGACGTTATTTGCGAGGATAGGCCCTGTTAGTTTTGTCAGCATTGGATTATGTGGACCACAACGTAAGAGTGTTTTTTTCCCCATTCGGAGCAGTTCATAACACCTGTGTCTCGTCTTTTTACGTTGGCAGCTAGCTTAGCATCTTCTTTGAAAAGCCTAAACGTCAATATGCTTACAACTCTACCACAGCGTACAACCTAAAGGCATGTCGAAGAAATAGACAGCAACGTAACATTTGCTGTATTAGTGCTTGTGACGGTTAAAAAAACAAACATACGTCAATAAGCGTGAACAATTAGAATTATTTTCTCGGCTGTCGCTCGACATAGTCGAATAATATCATTGAGAAAATGTCTCTGGTTAGGGTCGTATTCTAGTCATGTCAAAATAATTAAAATATGTTTGGAAATAATCCATTGTGTCTTGCGCTCAACAGTTTGCTATCAGATTCACCATCTGCATCAAAAAAGAAAAAAATGCAGTTTAGGAAAATAGCAGCAAACGTCAGTCACGTTAGAATACTGAATTCTTTATTTACTGTAATGGCGGAGTGTGTAAAGCAGCGGTCACGAACCTTTTTGAAACTGAGAGCCACTACTTGCGTAGTGATTTATGCGAAGGGCTGCCAGTTGGAGCATCATCGAAAGAAAGTTGCTTCACTGACTTTTAATTATATGTCATCAAGAATTAACAATAGTGGCCTCGGCGAGCAACTTGTTGGTCACGCCTGTTCGAAAGCACAGTTTTGCAGTTTTTAGGATACTAATGTAGTGACTATATCTGCTTTCACTCCCCCGAAGCGTGATTGCATGAAACCAATGGACACAGCATTGTACTGCTGAGCATTGGAATGGAGGAGACGAGCCGTGAAGCAGTTGCCACAGCGGTGCAGCGCGTGGCTGGAATGCTGCAGAGATCTGACCAGTTGGACAAAGTGGAGCAGTACAGAAGAAGAGAAGCCAGAAAGAAAGCCTCCGTCGAAGCGAGGCTTAAGGTGATGACATTATTTACAGTTGTCACTTGCCCTTTTCATCGGCGACCATTTTGGGGGTGTAAAAAGCCCGGCAAAATCTTCTAGAATCCCATAGAAACGTGCCACTTGAGTGCTTCTGGTGTTTTTTGACATGAGCGATGTTGCGCTTCAGGGTTCTGTTCACTATTTTTAGGCAGCTATACAGTCTCAGCTGGACGGTGTCCGCACCGGACTTACTCAGCTGCACAGCGCCTTGCTTGACGTGAAGGACATCCAGAGCTCGCTGGCCGATGTGAGCAAGGACTGGAGGCAGAGCATCAACACCATAGAGAACCTGAAAGATGTCAAAGATGCGGTGGTTCAACATAGTCAACTGGCCTCCGCTGTGGAAAACCTGAAGAACATTTTCTCAGGTAGGTCCGGCGGCAAGTGAGCGGTTGAAGTTGGATCAGGATACTTCAGGAGCAGATCAATAGATGTCTCCCTGATCTCACCTTGTCTGTCTCTCATCCAGAACCTGCGCGCGCGCACCATATTTCGTTCATGATACGCTTTGAGACGTTGTCATCTGGTGTGACCGCTGTCCAAACTCTTCTCTTGGCTTAGTCCCGGAGATTGTGGAAGAGACCCAGCAGCTGATCGAGCAGGCGCAGCTGCTTCAGGCCCACAGGAAGCTGATGGAGCTGGAGAGCTCCCGAGATGACCTCATGTATGAGCAATATCGTATGGACAGCAAGAACACCAGCGACATGCATCTTATTTCCATCTATTTTGAAGATGTGAGTTTGAACACTGGTTTGTATGTCAATTCGGATGCCGCGAACGCATCCCGAATGCCCAGCGATGCGCGCAGTCTGTTATCCTTCCCTCTCGGAGCCTGTTTGAAGCTCCTTTTTTTTTTAAATCACAGCCTACTTGCGATTTGCTATCACACAGTGACAAGAATTACTTGCATGCAATATTTAATAAATATAACCCACGCGCTGTCCTTTGTTTTAGTGCTCACACTAGCAGTGGATGGGAAATGCTATTGACAGGCCAACGGAAAATGAGTATGGCGTATCGGGAAATTGGATACGTCCTGTTCCTTTTGTTAGTTTTTGAATATACTTGTGACTCATTCATAATCTCATTCTGGGGGGGGAGATGAACACGTCTCTTGGGTAGTGTCGTTTGTTTTTAGGTGGCGGACAATCCAGTTCCACTTGAATGTCATTGATATTGCAGCGATTGAGGGGTTAGCACAAGGCAGTTTGAATCTGAGCGTCTCTTTCCAATCGGTGCTTTCCTTCCCAGGTTCAGCGGCTCTCGGATGAGCTTGCCAAGCAGTTGTGGATGGTTCTGCAGAGGGCTATGGCTACTGTCCGCCGTGACCCCACCATGTTAGTGTCAGTGGTTCGTATCATTGAGCGCGAGGAGAAAATCGACCGGCGCATGGTTGACCGTAAAAAGCAGACGGGCTTCATCCCGCCCGGACGACCCAAAAAATGGAACGACAAAATGTTTGAGGTGAGAAAAAGAATGATTTCTTCAAACGATTCCTCTGCTCGCCTCCCACGAGGAGAGCGTTTGCGCTTGCAGTGTGCCCAAGCTTTGTTCCTCCAAAGCTATTGTCTGGCGCAGGTTTTGGAGGGCACCGTCAGTACCCGCATCGAGGGCACGCAGTCGGTGACGAGAGAGGCTGATAAAATGTGGCTTGTTCGACTTCTGGAGATAACGAGGAAATATGTTTTGGACGACCTCATTATTGTCAAGAACCTCATGGTTCAGTGCTTCCCGCCACATTACGACACCTTCAACAGGTATAGCGTCAACGTTTTCCTCCTCACATCTCACTTCCTGGTGTCTGCAACATAGAAACATTCCTCCAGGTTGAGTGGCATAAACCTTTTTTTGGGTGGGGGGGGACAGGGGGGGGCTCTTTCCACTGGAATCAAATAGTCTGCCAGGCTTTCACATTTTGGAAAGAGGACACGGATCACCGCTAAGCTTGCCGGGAAGGCAAATCAAAGCCACTCGGCTGGACCGGAATCTGCTATTGTTCTTTGCTAGAAAGCGGCATGTCTGTTTCTTTCAGGTTCTTCAGCCTTTACCACAATGCTGTTTCTACTCGTGTCCAAGAACTGGCATCTGAGGACTTGGAGGCCAATGAGATAGTGTCCATGTTAACCTGGGTCCTCAATACCTACAAGAGGTACTGTCCATGTCGCATGATGGGATGTTTACCCCTCAACTCATCGCATTTTCGGGGGATGGACTTCATTTTACATTTAGATCAGGTTTTATGCAGTTCTTGCCTCAGCTATGCTTTGATGCATTATTTTTGCTACGTTTTAGTTGATGAAAAAAAAATGGATGGGAGAAATACAGTGATCCCTTGCTACATCACGCTTCGTTTATCGCGGCTTCAGTACATCACGTTTTTTTAAGTTCTGTATTCAGAAAAACAATGGTGAATGACTGAGAGGTTTTGTCCACGCCTGTACGCATGATCGGTTCCCAGCGCGACATCGACCAATGGCAGCGCGAGCGGATTTATCCCGTGAGCCGATTGACTGTTAAGTCTCGTGGGCGTTTTTCGAAAAGCACTTTTCATGCTCTGTCCGACAAGAATAGAAGTTGCGTTTGCCCGTCGCGGAAAAGACATCTCGTCAACCGAGACTATTTTGAAGTTTCATTTTGTCGAGTATTGACTGTAAATCGCATCACGACCAATGCAACGCTTGGCCTATTCAGCCAAGACCTTCAACATTTCCTCCGTACGAAAGAGTCCCCAAAGAAGCCGCGCATGCTCTCCAATGTATACTGCAGTTATTTACTCAAAAGGGAAAGCATCCCATCCCGCCGGCATATTCCGCTCGCTTTGCGAGAGACTGTGCAATTGGTACTCACCCCAGCGTTCATCCGGCCGCCGGAGTGCTCGGAATCGCCGCCCTGCCGGATTTAATCGACCATTGTGCTCCTGTGTGCGTTTGGTAGCGCCGAGATGATGGGCCATCCGGAGCTCATCGCCGAGTGTGACATCAACCAGGTCGAGGCGCTGCTACCTCAGGATGTGGTGGATGACCTACTCAGCAAATATGTACAGACTTTCACAGTAAGCAAGCGCCTTTATTTTCCCCCTCCTCTCGTTCTTTTCTCAGCTACCGACAGTCTGTTGATTCCAAATGATGAATCATTGCACTTAGGTCAAATGCCTCTTGAATGGCAATGCACGTGCTCCTCTCTGTGTCCCCAGTCAAATATTACCGGCTGGCTGAGGAAAGCTCTGGAAACGGACAAAAAGGACTGGCAGAAAGAAACGGAGCCTGAAGCCGATCAGGATGGCTACTACCAAACTACGCTGCCCGCCATTGTCTTTCAGGTACCGCTCGGGCACATTCTTGCACACATCCCGTACCTCAAGAATATGAGCGTGCCGAATGCTTTCTCATCCTCTCGTGCCCTCCATCGCCAGGATAAAAATTCCAAATGACATCTCTTGAACATAAGATTGCATAGCATTTCTCTGTCGGACTTTTGTACGTACTACGCATTGTTGAATATTCGTCAAAGATAACACATGTCAACAACTCAGCTATGTGTCATTGTGGCAAAAGTTGAAAAAAAAAAGACGCAGTGACATTGGTTATTTCCGGCCTCTGCAAAAGAACAACAACAAAAAATAACAAGAACTCAGGGGCTGCACAGGAAATGGAAGCAGCTTTTTGGATTGCTTTCTTTTTTTACCAGTAATATTTGTCTAACCCACCCCCTTTTTTGGCTGTGTGTCATCGCTCTGTGCTTTGTCAGATGTTTGAGCAGAACCTGCAAGTAGCTGCTCAGATCGATGGGGACTTTAAAGAGCAGGTTCTCAAACTCTGCCTGAAACAGATGAACTCATTCCTCATTCGGTAATCTGATGATTGTGACCCCGTCGCTGATTGTGTGTCAGTTCAGAGCTGGTTGTCGGATAAATACATGCTGTTGTTTTTGTTTTATTTTTATAGCCAGGATGTTGTAAAGAAGTGGCGACTTCAACAATTTCCCCAATGCTAAGACAGTGGTGCTTGTTGTGCATTAGGTACAGAGAAGAGGCCGTGGGCTATAAAGAGGAACATCTGAGAGATCGACAGCTGCCGCAGTGTTACGTGCAGTACATGATCGCCATCATCAACAATTGTCAGACATTCAAGTAAGTGCCAAGCTTGGTAGCTCGCTATTGTGGCTGCGGAATTATTTTTGGTATGCAAGAAGGAGAAGTAGCGCCGCTTGTGAGGCAAAGAAAGGTTTCCTTATCTTATTATTCTTAATAATTCTATCAATATGAGACTCAGGCTGCTTGTCCAAGGCACATATGCGTATGAACATCACGTCTTGGGGGTCTTCCAGTCAGGTTTCAAGGTGATGCCTAGCACTGTCGTATGGTGTTCCACCAGGCTCAATTCCAGGGCCCTTGGACATGCCATTCCGCGGACTTGTTCCCCCTGGCTCCTTCTCTCAACAGTCTCTTCAACTCGGGCCTTACACTTGAGAGCAATTTGAAATTGGACCGGCGAATTGGCGCCGTCGCCAAGTCCAGCCTCTTTCTGATTGAGGCAGCTGGCTCAAGTCCAGCCTCTCCTTTTTTTGCGAGCACTATGAAGCTGTTGAGTCGTGCACAATTTCATGCAAGCAGCAATCCAACCAAATGCCTGACAACAAAGCGTATGCAGATAAGTGGTTGAGATTACACCACTCTCAAGTGTTTTTATGTTTTGTGTCGCGTTTATTATTTTAACTTATGTTAATTGTTTTGTTAAGAGCTTTGTTACAGTCGCAGCTGTTGTGAAAGCGCTCTATAAATCGGGATGTATTGTACCGTAAACGAGCAGTTCCTGTTGACTCATTTGCCAATTCAACCGTCAGGTCGGGTTAATGGCGTCACCCACATGTCCACTGTGTTCTCTAGAGAGTCCGTCAACAGTTTAAAGAGAAAGTACTCTAGGTCCTCGGAGCCCACCAACAGCGACGCTGCCATCGAGAAGACACTCACCGAGGTGGCCAAGGAGGGATGTCAGTTCCTCTTGGACGAAGTCTTCTTGGACCTTGAGGTAGGAAAGGGACAAGTTGCACGTGACGAACGTGTCCGCTTTCCGCATTCTCCTATGCAGAAGGCCTGTCATTTCTCACATCTCCACGTGAACCTGTCATTTCTAGCATCACCTCAATGAGCTTCTCACCAGGAAATGGCTGACGGGCTCTCATGCCGTGGACACAATCTGTGTGACGGTAGAGGACTACTTCAATGACTTTAACAAGATCAAGAAACCCTTTAATCAGGTAAGAGATAGATTAGTGTGTTTTTTTTATTTTTTAAGGCTCCATTGAGGAAGCGCTTTCTTTTATCTCATCGACCCCCAACGTACCATCTAAATGTGGACCTAAGGACAGGTTTGGATGCCGCTGATCTCGGGGGTGATGCTCTACCGTATATCTTCGGTTCCCTCACTAATGAGAGTACAGATGCTGTTTTTCCTTGATTCCAAATACCCATGTGCCATGTGTGCAGGAAATGACGAGTGAAGCCCTTCGCAGGGTTGTGGTCGACTACATTAAGGCGGTGATGCAAAAGAGGATCATCTTTAAGAACGCCGATGAGAGGAGGGAAGGGGCTGAGCGAATGATCAAAGAGGCCGATCAGTTCAAGTTCCTCTTCAGAAAACTGGCCGCCGTGAGTTCTCACATTGCCGTAGCCCACAAGTGCTTGGATGCGTGACAAAAGGGCGACGAGTGAAACCTAAGGCAGAGGTTTATACATACATACGGACGAGAAAGATGACTGTGTTGCAGGGAGAAGACACCGATCGTCTATGTGGTGCCATTGTGGCTATTGCCGAAGTCTTCAAGCTGACGGACCCGACGCTGCTCTTCCTGGAAGTCACCACCCTGGTTTCCAAGTACCCCGACATCAGGTACCAGGGCTCCTTCTCAGTTGCTCTATTGTTGTCTTTTTTATTTTTTTTAAAGAGGGACAGTGACTGAATTAGTCTCCCCTGACACCACCGCAGGAGCTGGTTTTGTTTTGGTTGTTTTCATGGGGGTCACCATTTGTAATCTGTCTGCTGGTCGGCGTGCAGTCCAAGTCCAACGTAGACTTTGTACACGCAAAGCAAAAACGATACGGGAGTGAAAAAGAGGGTACACACGCTGCAGAACACATCTCAAATGTGACCAATTTGGTCACAGACTGCAAACGGTTTGTCCGCATCGCCATTTGCCAGCGGTCGACTCATTATTGTTTTCACGTCTGTGTTTCCGTCCAGTCTGATACTTTTAAATGCTGAGGAGGAATCCAGTTACGCGACCACGATTGCTGTACTATATTCGGTATGTACTGTGTGCTGTACCGTAATGTATGATTTACTTTCCCTTTAGGGAGGAGCATATCCAGGCGCTGCTCGCGGTGCGCGGCGACGCCAGCAGGGAAATGCGCCAGATGATCATCGGAACGCTCAGCGAGAACAAAGTATCTTACGTAGGAGTCACCCAGCCCATCTTCAAAGACATCACTGTTCCCACCATCACCATGACTACCATGACAACCATGACCTCCATGGCAACTGCAAAGCTGCTTAAATAAAGCCAATTTTACCATCCACCCCCCTAAAATAACCTGATTTTCACCTCCAGAGTCTAGCTTCTCTGGTTATTGCACCTTTTGTTTACTTGCTCTTTCATCACCATCTGATCCTGGTTGTGCTCCAGAAAATTGTAAATGTTTCGTTGTAAAAAAATCTCTTTGCATATTTGTAATGATTGGAAATGTAACAGCCATCCCGACCATCCCTTGCTCTTTTTCTCTCCATTTGCAAGTGAGGAGGTAACTTTCCATCTGACATCGGGTCGTACTAAAAAGATGGTCATCTGCCTTATTCAGTTGTCAGTTGCTTGGGGTGTGGTTGAGGTGCTACCGCGTTGGTGAGCCCTGCCATATAGTTTGTGTTCTGTCTGCAAAAATGTCTGATCCTCAAAACTATTTCCAAGTCAGTGACTTGACCAAGTGCTCGGAATAAATAATACAAAACATGTTTGCTAGAGGTTTTCATTTATTTTTTCTTATGTCACGTTCTCCCAACACAACACTAACAAAAATGTGTAATTTCCTCAAGTGTCGATGACTCACTTCACTCTTGTGGAGTAGACCGGGAAACTGCTCAACTTGGGTCTCCAAAACGGAGGGATATTTTTAATAGCTCTGTTGGATAGTACAACGTATCTAATTTGAAAATGCTGAATAGGTTTTAAATTTTGAAAATAAACTAACGCACTCTTTCTGCTAGTGTCTCTTCTAAAAGTAACAGTATGAAATAGGTCAGTTTCATGCCACTCGTTCGCTCCCTTGTCCTTACAATACCGATTGTGTCCAGTTGGTGGAGTTTTTCGCCGCGTCGGACAAAACGAAGGGAAAAAAATGAGAAAAAAACCCCGCCGCACAGCAGATGCAGGCGAAGAAGACGCGGTAGCTCGATGATGCGACTAATCCACCAAATTGCTCACTGTAGCAAGAGGAAGCCCGTTTAGCTTTTGGAAAGGCCTCACAAGGAATTGCGTGTCACTTCTGTGTATTGTCTGACGTTTTACATCGCCAAATCTGTTTTAGGTAAGACCGCTTGAACAGCGCGCATATGTCGATGTTTACAACCGTGTGGCGCTAAGCTAGCTTCCAGGCACAACACATCAAGTAGCCCCGAAGCTAACCGGCCTCGATCACTTGGCTAATTCACTTTGATCCTGTTTTAGTGACTCGGAAGGTTGAATCATGCCGCAGGTAGGTGATCGACCGGGGGAGCCCCTCGCCAATTGATGGATTTGTCAGGTCCAAGCGGCCGCAGAAAGCAAACTGAACCCGTCAATTCTTCACAGTGTACAGTGAAGTCGCTGTCGCGTTTATGCGTAACCAGGTCCTGATTATATCATTATAGAAATCTTTATATACATTTTGTATATATATATTGCTGTGTGTGTATGCGTGCGTGTGGAAAATAATATTTTATTACCGAAACATATGCGTGTGTAAATAAAGCAAATGAATGAAGCCCAAATTCCACGCAATTGAGACCGGACTCTCTTGCAGTGCAGCAAAACACATATACAGTCATTGACAACCAGCTGTACAATGTAATGCGCACACATCGACATGAAACATACAAGTAAAAGCAGACTGCAATCGCTACTAAGAAGAGAAAATCTTCTCCAGGCCAAACGCTCCGTCACCCGAGCCACCACGGCACTTTGCATACAGGAGGTGCAGAGAGCGGCATTACCCCCTGTTGCACATGCACTTTGAAGTTTATCTGTTAGTTGTTGAGAAAGGAGCAAAACATGGAAGTCTCCTTTGACACGATTCACTCGCCCGCTCCACTGACGTTCATCATTTTCCCTTCTAGGTTCCCCCGGCCTGCTCTTCGGCCACTCACTATGGTGGACTACTACCAGATTCTCGGAGTACGGAGAGATGCGTCTGCAGATGACATCAAGAAATCGTCAGTTGATCACTTTTACACTTCTACATGTGTAGTCTACCGCTGCGCTTGTAAAAGAAAGTGAAACGGTTGGGAGGTTGAGTGAAATGGTTCCATTTCAAAACATGCCAAGACAAACCAGAAGGACGACGCGCTTCAAGTAGGCACGGCTCGATATTAGAACCCGTCGGTTGCAAAACTGTTGCCATATCAGTGTTCAAATGACAGCTTTAAAATGATTTTTTAAAAAGAAATGTATATATTTGGGTCAATAAAACAGCCCTTTTCTTCAATGAACACAGTACAGTATTTCATTTTCAAACATCAAATTGAATATTTGGCACAGAAGAAACGCGTTCTGTCTTCAGTTGAAATAAGTCTGAACGTTCTTCTGTTGTAATTTCTTCTCAGCTAGTCACGGTGTCCCATCACTGCTGAGCTATTTTTCAAACAGATCCGTGGGCAACTGGGGCTAACCAGTACACACCGGCATGTTTTGTTTGATTTTTTTTTTCTTGGGTGGGGGGGGGGGGGTGCACTGTCAAATTAAATATGTTCTTTCCAATAACATGTTCTATGCAGTAGTCTAAACACGGCCGTGCATTGTCTTTGCGATTCCCTTGGTGGAACGCGCCGCGCCCGTCGGCCCTTTTGCTTCAATGGCGACGTTGGAGTTCCTCGTAGCCAAGTAACAAAGGGGAGGAGCCGTCTGATTGTGCCGCTTACCTTTCGCAGGTACAGAAAACTGGCCCTACGGTGGCACCCCGATAAGAACCCAGAAAACAAAGAAGAGGCCGAGAAGAAATTCAAGGAGCTCTCAGAGGCTTATGAGGTCCTGTCTGATGGTGTGTAACGTCCTGAAACTTGAAAGCCAATGTGTACATTGATCGACGTCATTGGTGTGCTCTGAACAGATCGGAATTGTTTGTGTGTTTTTTCTGCCCTATCAGTGAACAAGCGGAGCACGTATGATATGTATGGCAAAGCCGGACTGACGGGGGGTGCCCGCGGGCGAGGTAATGTGACACAAAGGAACCCCCAAAAAGGTGTCCCGCTCATCAAAAGTTCACTTTCACAAAAGCAAAGCGGAGCGAGTCCAATGCCCCCAGCGGAATTTGTTTTTGCATTTGAGTCGTTAACTCCTCCCCCAAGAATGCTGACAACAAACGGTTTGACTAAATGTGTTCCCAGGGAGTCACTTCCACAACGGAGATCATTTCCAAGAAGGCTTCACATTCCGCAATCCGGAAGATGTGTTCAGGGAGTTCTTTGGAGGCAGGGACCCGTTCGCTGACCTTTTCGGTAAGGCCGTTTGACTTTGGGTGCAAAACCTGTCGACTCACAGACACCCGCCTGCTGCTCTTCAAGGTGCAGATCCATTTAGCGACGATCATTTTTTTGGCAACCCCCGACGCCACCACAGCCGGGCGAGTCGCCGGACAGGGGGCTCATTTCTGGGGGGCTTTGTCGGTTTCCCTCCCTTTGGTGCTGGCTTCTCACCTTTCGATCCAGGTAAGAAACCAACACGAAAAGCGCAATGGAATTAGAGCGCGGCTTTTTTTTTTAATGTAACTTTTGGTTTTTTTTTCCCTCCCCCAAGGCTTTGGTTCGTTTGGCTCCATGAGCAGCATGGGTCACATGGGTCATATGGGTCACCTGGGTCACCTGACCACCATGGGCAGTCTGGGAGGCGGGGGCTTCACCTCTTTCTCCAGCAGCTCCTTTGGGGGAGGCGGCGGCGGCGGAGACATGGGTAACTTTCGATCTGTGTCCACCTCCACCAAAATCATCAATGGCAGGAAGATCACCACAAAAAGGTAAGCCGCCCAATCCCGTCTCGAGCCCTTTCTTTTTCTCGACATATCATCGCGGGGTCATCTCCGACAAACAAAAACACGTGTTTTGATGCGCGGATTCCTCGGCGACCAAAAAATGGACCGCCGTGAAATCACCGCTGACCAAAGAGAACAGAAAGGCTCGTCTTACTTGAGCAAAACGCATCGGAACGCTGCGCCAGACTGACGAAATGAAAGTCGAGCGTTTTGGAAGTGCTGAGCTTCGACACGTGCGCGCAGCGTTTCGGAAAAAGGACGTGTTCTCCTTTTCCAGGACGGTCGAGAACGGTCAAGAGCGGGTCGAAGTGGAGGAGGACGGCCAGCTGAGGTCACTGACCATCAACGGCAAAGAGCAGCTGCTACGACTGGAACACAAGTAATGAACCAAAAGTTACCTCAACACAAAGCTACCAACAAACTTGAGCTCGAAACGCAACGTCGGCGGCCACAAAAAGCAACAAAGAATTGTAATCGTAGTGTGACAGGTTTCTTTTTGTTTTTTGTTTTTTTGTTTGGGTGTACGTACTCGAGTTGCGTTTCTTTCCGTTGACGGCCTCTTCCGCCAGACTTTGTTCTGTGACGCGTAACATCAGTGGATTGGGGTGGCGACGATGCGCTTTGTCCGCCGCGCTTCCTAAGTGAAACCGACCCTTGAATTTTGGCTTAAGGTTTGCTACGGACGCTTCAGGGTGTGGGACCGCAACGTTACTCGGAGCCCTCACTTCAGTAGTTTATATGGACGCTCCTTGGGGGTGTCACACGGCATTCCAAAAAAAAAAAAAAATCTACTTTCCTTGTAAATATGAGAAAAGGCTCAAATGGAAGAATATAATATGGGTAGAGAGCATCGGTGCATCATCCCCCTCTCTGTTTATTGCTGGTCTAACTTGTTCTTAATTTTTCTCCTTTTTTTTTTTGTCTTTTTTATGATTCCAACGCTGGTACATTGTCATTTGTATGTTTTGCTTATTTAATGATGCACGTATACCTGTTGAATGTTGAGTCTTAATGTTCAAGCCGCATTGTGATGCACAGATAACTTGAGTCATTCGATACCTTATAATGTATATGAATTCACAAGTTCAGTGTACTTTGTAAACCAATAAATTTCCGTTTCATTCCACTCTGGGGTGCCAAAGTTATCTCTTTCCTCTCGCGAAAACCATCGACGGCTTCATCGCAAGCATTTCCGGAAGGATTCGTAGGTACGCTTATTGCAGAGGGGGACTCAAAAGGTGCGTTGTGCTTGAACGTTGCCCTCTTATAACACTCGCTTGAACAAGAATTGAAGAAATTGTTGCTCTGAGGTGACTGCTGTCAGAAGTTGGTTTGTTACGTACGAGTCGTAAGTGGAGGAAACATCTTTGTGGTTTCGTTGGGGAGGATGTCGCTCCAAAGTGGCCCGCCACACAAGAGCAGTTTTGACTCCTGTGCACCAACGCGCTTTTCCAAAGAGGAGCGCCACGGTGCTGTCCTTGGTGCTGAAGGCAAGTCTTCCCACCCCCACCCCCCTTGCTCTCTCTGTCACTGTCTCTCTCTCTCTGATCCGTTGAGCCGTTCTTACGCGGGACTTCCCTTTTCCCTCCCCGTTTGTAGTTGTGTGGAGGTTTCCTCCTGTAGGCTCGAGAGACGCCTTCCTTCATGCCGGCCAGCCTGCACCGTTCAAGCTCGCCTTAACTTTGCAGTCGCAATGGGGATCTTCGGCACCGCGTCCCGTGGGCTCCATCGATCGGCACGGTGTTGAAAATCTCAGCCAACTCGGGCGGCTGCTATGGTGGGACCTCCCGGAAGCAGCAGAGTTCGACTTGAAGAGTTATTCGGCAAAATCCATACAGGTCGGCTCCTCCCAAGTTTCTTTGATTCGCGATAACGCGACTTTGTATCTTTACTCGGAAACTATTTCTTCCTTATGTAAGTCCGATTTGAGCGAGGGGGGGGGCGGGGGTGGGTGCGCAGCAAGGGCTATTTTATTATTCCGGAACCGAAAATGTTTTTGAATGATTCCGAGATCCTTTTAGTCTGCGCTTCTTAAATTTGAGGCACTCAGGTGCATAATCTGGGGATAAGCCGCCGCGCGCCCTAATCTCCTGACGATGAATTAGAAACGAACGCTCACCCTCTAGATTTGAATTCTGGGTTGCGAATAAGATGCTATCCGACCTGGAAAAATGTTTGAAGGGGTTGAAAAACGGCATCCGCTTTAAAAAAAATCTCGCGCGCTACTTTTGGATTGCATGCGGGTGCCTTGTTGACGTGTCTGCGGTACATTCTCAAGACAATGCAACGGTTCAAGAAAATCAAGAGATGTTCCGAGGGGGGGAAAAAAAGTGAAAAATGGCGTTGAATTTGTCAAGTGACTGCACGCACTAGAATCATCTGGATTTAAATTTAAATTTCCACGTATTGTCTGATTCGAAAAAACGTATCTGATCCAGACGATTTTAGTTTGCGCAACCGCTTGCCAAAATAAAATGCAGCCAATTCAACTCACTTTTTTTTTTCCTCTGTGTATTTTTAAAAGTGTTCTCTTTTTCTAATCTAGCTTTTGGGTCGCTGTTTATGTCACGTATTTCAAGAAAAGGCCCCGGGCATAGTCTAGTCATTGCACGGAGCCATTCACGGCTATCCGTGGTTCCTTTTGCAAATAAGATGGCGTCAAATTGGCTTCGAATTGCACTTTACAGGCCGCACTTGAAAAATGAAACCCAAGTGTTAACAACGGTCTTATATTCGCTGAATGAAAATATTCTCTTTTCTTCAAGTCAGATTGCTCCATTCCAAACATTTTTTTTTTCTGGGGGAGGGGGGGGTGGGTTGGGGGGGCGGGGTCACCTCTCCAATGTCCGCAATACTCACGCTAGTATTAAAACTGTCAATGGTGGTTCAGCAGAGACCCACGTCTCGGAATGAGGATCTCAACCATCGGTGAAATGATTTGGGATGGGGCGACTGAATCGAACATTTTGGAGTGAGGTTGCAGTTTCGCATGCCGACGTGGTCGTGTGTCCTCCGAGTGTCCCGAGAGAAGATAGACAGACTATAATTACCTCGGGCAGACTTGAGCTCAGGCAGACGAAGGCTAATGCCCCCGCGAGGATTTGTGCTAGCGCCTTATACAAATCAGATGAAGGTCCCGATGTCAAAGGACATCCAATGGCAAACGAAGGCCTCGCACTCCAAACCGCCCGACTGCTTTCCCCCCCAGAAGGGGAAAAACCGAACGAAATCGAAAAGGAACGGTTGACTTTTTGTATCCCTTTCAAGACGGTGAATTCCGGAACCTGACGCTGGTTCTGCCATTTTGAAATGCGTTGATGTGGCTAAAAGTGTTTTGCATCTCCCATTCTTGTTGTTCTGCCAATCCTCTTAAAAAAAAGCATAACCAAAAAAAGAACAACAACTTAGTTTTAATTTTACTCACTGAACGGAATGAAAAATGATGTGGGTGTGGATTTGGAATTGCTTCTTCTTCACATGCACAACGGTCTCGGGACCGCACTGTTGTTCTCGCCCAACCGAAAGGTTTCATCCAACAACTCGGCAAATTGTTTCGGAGCAAATGACGTGCTTGTTTTGGGCTAAATTCGATTTTTTTTTTTTTTTACAGCGAGGCATCACTGGAGCGTTTTTCGTTGGCGATTTTCAAAAAGTGCAAATCAACTCGGCGGCTTCACCTCGATCCTTAACTCGATCTGTTGTGCGATTGGTCTTTTGCCGCGAAAGCGACCATTCGGTGCAAACGGCAAATATCGAAACGCAACCGAGAGGGAAAGGGTGGAATGAAATTTTCTGCGACGGGCCTAACTCTCCCTTTGCCCTTGTCGCAGCCATGGATGGAAGCGGAAGTTGTCGTCTGTGAAAAGCCCCCGGCGGGGGTGAGCGCAAGAATGACGGACAACGCGCTGTACGGTACGCCCAAAGGCGCCGGTCGGCCCCCGGCGGCGGCGGTGCCGGTGCTGCCCCCGGAGCCCATCGACATCATCCGCGTCAAGGCTCGCTCTCGGAGGGTCCGGCTCAACGTGGGAGGTCTGACCCACGAGGTCTTGTGGCGAACGCTGGACCGCCTGCCCAGGACCCGCCTGGGGCAGCTGCGGGACTGCAACACCCACGAGTCCCTGCTGGAGGTGTGCGACGACTACAGCCTCTCCGAGAACGAGTATTTCTTCGACCGCCACCCCGTGGCCTTCTCCTCCATTCTCAACTTCTACCGAACCGGCAAGCTGCACATGATGGAGGAGATGTGCGCCCTGTCTTTCGGCCAGGAGCTGGACTACTGGGGCATCGACGAGATCTACCTGGAGTCCTGCTGCCAGGCCCGCTACCACCAGAAGAAAGAGCAGATGAACGAGGAGCTGAGGAGGGAGGCGGAGACCGTGAGAGAAAAGGAAGGCGAGAGGGAGGAGGAGGAACTGGGCTGCTGTCCTGACCAGAGGCAGAAACTGTGGGATCTGCTGGAGAAACCCAGCTCCTCGGTGCCGGCGAAGGTAACGCCCGCCGCCGCCCCCCTTCCGGGCCTCGTTCAGGCTTTGCCCGTTCATGGACGGGCTCGCTATTTGCCACGTCGATATCGGCACGTGGCGGCTGGGTTAGCGGATCGCAAAACAGTCGTTGCTCTCTATCGCAAAACCAGTCTCCGTGTTTTGACTAAATATTCAGAAGGGATGCCGCTGGCCGCGCTCGAATTTGCCGGGGAAGTGTGGCCGCATGCTTGCTTTTGTCCAGTGGCCGTCTGCCCTAACCGGTCCAAGTGAGGTAAAGGTAAAAAAATCCCCCCCCCCCCCCCCCAATAACATTTTTCATTCATTCATCTTCCGAGCCGCTTGATCCTCACTAGGGTCGCGGGGGGTGCTGGAGCCTATCCCAGCTGTCTTCGGGCAGCAGGCGGGGGACACCCTGAATCGGTCGCCAGCCAATCGCAGGGCACACAGAAACGAACAACCATCCACGCTCACACTCACACCTAGGGACAATTTAGAGTGTTCAATCAGCCTGCCACGCATGTTTTTGGAATGTGGGAGGAAACCGGAGCACCCGGAGAAAACCCACCCAGGCCCGGGGAGAACATGCAAACTCCACACAGGGAGGCCGGAGCTGGAATCGAACCCGGTACCTCTGCACTGTGAAGCCGACGTGCTAACCACTGGACTACTGGGCCGCCCAAATAACATTTTTTAAAAATCATAAAATAAGTTCCAACTGCATGTTAGGTGCAATATGAAACACGACAAAGCGGCACACGCGTAAGTTGAGCAACCAACCGGCTCATTTCTAAATATACGGGAGATCTATTTCCGAACGCTGGGGTCAGCAGGAGGGAAGCTTCTTAGGCCACTTCCTGTGTGTCACTCAGCTCCTCGCCAATAAGAGAGTCTCCTCTGAGCGTCAGAGTACAGCTGATTACATGCAAGTATCACGTCCGGCAGGAGGCACACAAATGTCTCCGATTTTCCGGCTTTCCTCACCGAGTCCCAGTTTTTGGAAAGAAGGGTTTTCTTTTCGAAAGCTGTTCGGTCATACGCGTGCCATGTTTGATTCTTCCCGTCGGCAGGGGGAAAGAATGAGTAACCGCTTCTAACAGCTCTCTAACCCGCGCTATAGATAGCAAGGCAATCCTATTACAATTATCCAGAAATGTCCGTGCAAAGGTTGCGCTGAGAGACCGCGCCCCCGCGCCGGCTTATGGCGCCTCACCCTTCCAGTTGGAGTTCATTTGAACAGCGCGTCGTTTATGCTTCGGAGTTCATTTCCATACCGCTTATTCTTATTCGCTTGTGGAATCACACGACTCTGTTTTCACGACGAATACTTCTTTGATGTGGCGAGGTTACGTTCATTCGGACGGGCAGATGACTGTCGATCCCAAAGGGGGAAGGGGGCAAAAAAAATACGGTTGAAAAGGGCAAATTAGAAGAGAGACAGGACACAGACGGACACATTGGAAGGCCGGCAACTTGTATTTTTAATCCGTTCACTTGGAATGAAATACCGGTTGGGGCCGGTTAAAGGTTACATTTGGGTTTATCTGACCAACGTCGGGGCTCTGTTACGCTTTCGGCGAGTTTTGGGACAACATTGGGATATGAAAAGAAAGCAGAATGGCTCTATCGGCCTGCATTTGTTTTATTGATTTGAACAGAGTTTAACTCGGCAAACAAACAAACAAAAAGCTACCTTGCCCGTTTAAAATTCATTCAGCGTTCGTTTCTTTCCGATTCCTGAATGCAGAATTGAATCGTCATTCGATTCATCTGGCGAATTTGGACATTTTTGTCATTGGCATCTCAATCTTAGCAGATAATTGCCAGTTGCCAGACTTTGGAGTCAGACGATCCTCCACGAAGGGTCTCCAGTTGGTCCAGAATCCCACTGCTCACCTCTCAACGGGTACTCGCGAGAGGGAGCGCATACCGTAACTCCTCATCTGGCATCTACTATTTGTTTTCCAAGGTGGAAACGGCCCGAGGTTCCCTCTCGGAGCTCCCTGGCCGCCGCCTCTCGCTAGGAGAGTTACGAAGCGGAGGCTCCGAGGGGCTCCCGTTCTTTGGAAGGAACGTTCTAGGCCAGCCCCCTCGCCTGCCCCTTTTTCAAACTTATCCTACTTATTCAATACACTCGGTAAAATTGATTTCTTGGAAAGAAAATGCCGTTGTGTGCGAACCAAAGCAAACATAACATGGGGTCTCTCCCGCCTGGTCTTTCAGATCCTGGCGATGATCTCCATCCTCTTCATCGTCATTTCCACCATTTCCTTGTCACTCAACACCTTGCCGGAGCTGCAGGTGGTGGACGAATTTGGCCAGTTTAACGACAACCCCAGCCTGGCCCACGTAGAGGCGGTGTGCATCGCCTGGTTCACCATGGAGTACCTGTTGCGCCTGCTGTCGGCGCCCAACAAGTGGAATTTCCTCAAAGCTCCGCTCAACATCATCGATTTGCTGGCCATACTGCCTTACTACGTGACTCTGTGCCTCACCGAGTCCAACAAGAACGTCATGCAGTTCCAGAACGTGCGGCGGGTGGTCCAAATTTTCCGCATCATGAGGATTCTGAGGATCCTGAAATTGGCCAGGCACTCCACGGGGCTGCAGTCTCTGGGCTTCACCTTGCGCAGAAGCTACAACGAATTGGGCCTGTTGATTCTCTTCCTGGCCATGGGCATCATGATCTTCTCCAGCTTGGTCTTCTTTGCCGAGAAAGACGAGGATTCCACCAAGTTCACCAGCATCCCCGCCTCCTTCTGGTGGGCGACCATCACCATGACCACCGTGGGATACGGAGACATCTACCCTCAAACCTTGCTGGGCAAGATCGTCGGCGGGCTGTGCTGCATCGCCGGAGTCTTGGTCATCGCCCTCCCCATCCCCATCATCGTCAACAACTTCTCCGAGTTCTATCGCGAGCAGAAGAGGCAGGAGAAGGCCATCAAGAGGAGGGAGGCCCTCGAACGAGCCAAGCGAAGCGGAAGTATCGTTTCCATCAGTCCCAAAGGGGCTTTTGCGCGCAACATGGAACTCACGGACGTGCTGATCGAAAAGAGGGAGGACGCCAAGTGTCCGGCTGACAACCACTTATCGCCGAGCCGCTGGAGCTACCACAAGCGCTACTCCAACGCGGATTTGGGCAGCCCCGGACAGTCCAAAGGCCCGGCCGCCTACCGCGGAGTGGCTCGAGACGGCTCACCTGACTGTCCCCACCCCTTGACTCACAAAGGCGGCCATCAACCCCTCAGTGCCGAGGCGTCGGAATGTGCCCATGACAAGGCCGCACCGGTGAAACTCATCGAAGAGGAGCGGGAAGTGAACGCATCGCCCCCCACCCCGATCCAAGAAACGGCCGAGGACTTTTCGGCAGAAAGCCGAGAAAAAGGTTCGCGGGTTCCCGGTGTCGGAGGCCGACAAAGCGGCACCGCTCGACAGCTGTTCGTGCCCCCTCCCTTGGATCTGAGTCGCATCGGCGCCGCGGAGCTAAACCGGAGCGCTGACGACGCCCGGCCGACGGCGCCCGTCCAGTTTGCGTCCAATCCCACCGCCGACGGCAGCGGGCTGCAAAAGACCACCGACCGCAAGCTCAGCCCCGGACGGCTGCCGTCGCCGTCTGTTGGTCCCGGCGACGCTCCGGGGGAAGGCGAGGGCTCGGCGGCCAAGAGATTAGGAGAAGGCGACGGGCAGCTCACGGGCTTAAGCCACCAGGGGAAGAATCACACGGAGAGCTCCGCCGTCGGCGGCTCGGGCGGCCGCTCCGGCCCCCTGGGGAAGGCCAACCTCCTCAACTGTTCCCAGGAGCTGCTAACTCTGCACGGAGGGGCGAGGGAGGCGCCCTCGCAGGGCGGTGACAGACAAGAAAACCACATACCGCTCGCGAGTCTGTCGCCCTCCCATGAAACGAGCATGTGAGCCCCGATTCCACCCGAGCGCTCGGCATCCTGAAAGTGAACAAACTCGCGTCCCGTCCCTCAAGACGCGACCACGAAGGAGCATTGCCTGATGGAGTTGTATCTCTGGATGCGAGGGGCGTCGCTCGCCCAAGACACGATTTTCTTTCGTTTGACGCCGAGAATCCCCAAGATGACCCGCGTGAGCGCAAACACAACCTTGAGTAAATGGGAAGACATTTTGTCCAAAACGGTCTCTTTTGCAATACGGCAAAATCTAGGCCAGGGGTGGTCCCGAGTCGATCGCCAGGGCTGTCGGGGGGGGGAATGGGGGGGTGTCAAAAAAACTAAAACAAAACAGATTTGTGTGTTTTGCGTGTCCTTCATATGATCTATTTTTGTGTGAGTGCTCAATGCACATCCTATCAGTTTCACTTTCACCCAAAAATCTAATCAAAATCAAATTTAAAAAAAAAGCGGGTGGTTAGTTGGTTAGTTGTCCTGTACTTGAAATGCGGCCCAGAGCAGAGTCAAACATACGGCTTGAATCCGCCGTGTGTATTTTTTGGATGCTTGTGCGGCATTCCGTTTTCACTCCCCTTTTCTATAATGGCTAAAAAAAATTTTTTTTAAAGGGACTGAAGGGGGACGGATGAGGAACGGAATGTTGTTTTTGCCGTTTGTTCACATCCCGGCACACAAGAGGACAATTTGGAGAGGAGCAACAATTCATCGTGTATTGAATAGCCGCAGTCGCAAGAAGTACCACTACGGAGGGAATCGTTCAACTCGGCCTGAGTCGCAGGTCATAAAGAGTCAGAACGAATCGAGGGGCCTTGACGCCTTCCGTAGACAAGACATTTGCCCACCACTTACTCACGCAAAAGTAAGTGCACTTGTGCATGCGCCCAAACAATTTAGTCTCTATGAGACCTGTGCATGCCTTTCAATCGAATCGTCTTTATTGCACATTCGCCGAGGTTGTCATTCCGGTTTTGATCCCCGTCGGGAGGTCAAAGGGGCCCAGAAACCCGGGCGGCAGACGCAGTGCTCTGCCCACAGTTTGCTTCCGGCCACCGCAAACAGGAGACCAGAATGTCTCTTTTCTCATCTATCATTCTGTCCCACGCCCAAGTACAGATGCCAGAGTCGATCCGAGGTGCTAACCGAGGCCACGGCACGTGGCGCAGCACGTGATGATTGGATTACTCTGACTGCGTGTGCGCGCGCGTGAGTTTTTGGGGATCGTTTTACCGTGAAAGATGACCGCACATTTTGATATGTTGTGCGTTAAAATGAATGCATGGCTGACAGTGGATCGATCAGATTTATTTGTCTGGACAAAACGACTTGCAGGGGTGTCAAACTGATTTTTGTCGCAGTGCGCGCTTTCGCTACCGTCATCTCGGTGAAACCGGCGTCGAAACGGACATGTTTGATTTGCTTTTGCGGGCCGCATTGAATGATGTGGCGGGCCAGATCCGGCCCCTGGGGCCTCGAGTTTGACACCCGCCACTTTGAGAGAAAATGGAGTTTAAGCACGGGTACCGACAAAAGAAAACACCAACTGCGTATGTACACCCAAACTCAAGTTGAGAGCGTGTTCCGTGACATGATTTTTTTGTTCTGTCTCATGAACTGTGTATTTTTCTTTTGTCTTTTTTTTTCTATAAGACAATAGCGCTGCATTTTCTTGTTGACATGAGATCTACTTAAACATGGGTGCCTTTTCATAAATAGACAATTTATGAGAAGGTGGAAGAAAAAAAAACACAAACCGTATCCAAAGAGCAGAGTTCTTTGGTTGTATTTCCTGTTCAACGGGCACATCGTGATGAGATAGATGCGAGTCCTCTGGCGCTACTTCACGTCACCTCATTGTGACTCAACATGTAACACGGCCTGCAGTTTGAACCTCACCGTGCTGCCATTTCACACTGATTTCCTCCGCGTTTGCTGTGTATGCAATACACACTGTGCATATATGCCTCCAGGATTGCTGGATTCCATTCGACTTTGGGCGATCGTGGCATCATAAATCACAAAATTAACCGATGACCCCTAACGACTGTACAAAAGATGCAGCCGTATTCAGTTGGCTACGTAAGTCCTGCTGCGGTCTCGTTTAGGGCAAGCGTGTACACAAGCGCATTTGCAACTTGGACTGCTATCGTCATCGAAATATTGTCATTGGCGTGAAAACCAAAAAAGCGTCCCCCCCACCCGTTTTTCTGGTTCCCAACAGTTATTGTTTTTTGTGAGGTTCATCATCATCATCATCGATCTAGTTGAACCGAATTGTAACAATTAGCTGCATTTCTTGAGACTCAACCGATACTTAGTGAATAGTGACTTTTCATTCATTGACTGAAACATGCAAAATAAATGAATGTGTCTGGATGACCTAATATTGTCTGGTGTGTATTTCGTGGCTATACTTCATAGAAAGCTCCAGAAGTGCCTCATTTTCTTAAGTACTGTATTTATAATGTGTGCTACATAATGACGCATTTGATTTTTACCATTAAAAAAAAATCTAAGATGCAAATAAACTTTTTTTTGGTTCTGATTCCGAATCTTAAGAATATTGGAGGAGAGGGGTTGGGGCAACATACGCGCGTTAGTCTCAGTGTGAGAGGAAGAAGATGGGGTGGGGCGTGGGGGGTGCCCCAGGACTGCTCTGTGCCTACCAACGCCCATGGGTCCAATCTGGTCAAAGCAGATAGCTTGTGATTTTTGCCGAGTCGTGGAGCTCACTTTTTTTTGTTGATGTGTTCGTCCTTTAGATTCCTAACAGGATTTTAGTCTCAGAGCGAGGAAATGCGGTTCGTTTAACAGATGGACGGTGTTGGCAAGTATTTTGCATAATTACTTCGACAATTGAAAAATTCACTCTCGAGGAAGGCACAAGAATTTTTTTGTGTGTGTGATGTTGTTTTTTTTCTCACACACACCGCCACCACCACTACCACAACATAAAGTTGTATAATTGTCTCCATGTAGACATTTTAAAATGCACTGTGATTTAAATGGCAGCACGATGACGCCACGTCACGCACATATGACGTCACGCTGGATGCCAATAGCGTCCCCTGGCGGCTGCTGCTGCTCACTGACGTCACTTCAGCTTGTCATTTTTTTTTCAGCCCCGGAGAGGTCCGCACCTTGCATGGTAGCGAGCACCGTGTGCTGTGCCGTGGTGAATCCGAGGTAGGCGGCCGCGCTTTTGTGGAAGACACCGCCGACCGCGATCAGTAGCTTGCTAGCGTTCTGTGACATGAGAGCTCGCGCTGCGCCGCCAAATGATGCTCATCACAGGAAAATGATCCGCAATGGCGTCTCTTGTTTGAGCTTGTTCGTGCCGAGTGTTTGCTCCAGCGGTGTGAAGAGGTGTCCTCGTTCGATTCTGTTACAGATTGTCGCCATAGTCATTCTCGTTAGTGAAACTATTCAGAGTAAGATTGAAAAACCGTTTGCTTCCACGAAATAAAAGGAAAACACTTAAAAAAAAGAAACGAAAAACTGAAACTACACTTTGCGTTCGTAAAACCGCCGAAAATTGAAAACGTCCTTTGTTTTGGCCTATGTCGATTAATATCATACCTGAGTTTTCCAGGTTAATTTGAAATGTATTTATTTAGTTATTGCTGCACATCCGTACAAAGAAGGAAAGTCAAACAGTCGTTTGAGATTTACTTTGTTTACTTGACTCTCTGACACAATGCTTCGTGACCGTTTTTTTAAATCTTGCACTTGACAAATAAGACCTGTCTTTAAAAAAACTCCAACAAAAAAAAATTAAACATGTAAAAACTAGACGGAAACCAAGCATTTCAGAAAACAACAGTGAACGTGCTTGCCGATAAAACTGAATTGAAAAATGGAAAAAGTCAACACAAAACAAGACCCAACTATAATGGAAAAATCCTCAAACTATCAGTGCACAAATAGAAACATAAAACCATTCACATCATCATAAGTGCGGACCGCAGCCATGCTGTCCTCATGAAAGTCCAAAAAGGGAACGACTTTGCGATCAGTGCCTGAATGCAAATTTATGTGCGCTTGATCAAGAGTACCGGTACTTATCCAACAATCACACGGAGTTAAGATGATTTATGTATTTATTTTCAAAACCAAACGCTCAGTTGCTGACCTTTTGACCTTTGCTTGTGTCTGTAGACAGGACCCATGCCCTCCCTGTCAGAACAGCTGCAGGAGGCGCGTAGCCAGGCAGAAGTATGTCTCTACTCTGGCGGCAGAGTGGTGGAAGTGCGGGCCGGTGTGATGGTGATGGCTCAGCTTCCTTTACCGCCGTGCTCCAAGTACCACCACATTGCCGCAGAAACCATGGTGATCGAAAACAGCTTTGGCAGCAACAGAAAAGAGGTGAACGGCATTTGATTCTTATTTTTGCTGATATGACCATGACCTCGGCACTGTGAGCCTGCCAATACTTTTTAATATTTGGGATTTGTATTATTTTTGCCCGGAATCTGAAAACGGAAAAAGGGGAACCTATATGGAATTACATTGTTGCAGTAAAATCTCAGCCCTCTTCTGTTTGCTTCTGTCAGACGCTCACATCACTGCAGCGCTTATCGACAGCTCTGAACATCTTGGAGAAGTATGGCTGTAATCTGACCAATCCCAACAGACCAAAGTACTGGAGAACTGTCAAGCACAACAATCCGGTCTTCAGGGCCACCGTTGATGCGATCCAGGTAACGAGTATCCGTGTCGAAATCCAAAGAATGACAGACCGGGGGAGCGAGATATTCAGGGCCTACCAGGTCGCAAATTTGCGTTATTTCTAACATCAACGTGTCCCGCTGAACCTTTGATGGTCTTGCCTGTCTTCTTCCAGGGAGGGAGGGCCGTGCTTTGTCTCTACGGTTACTCCAATCAGCAGCCGGATGGGCTCAGCTTCCCCGACGACGTCGCCGATCCCGATGTTGGCAAAGTTGCAGCAATAACTCTGGAGGTGATGAGCCTCAGGATGGAGCTGGAAATGCTCATCAAGGTGCGACTCCTGTTCATGGAGGGAATCCGTGCCCCCTGGACTTGCGGTGGAAGTGTCGATCAGGCGGTTAACGTAATCATGGGGCCTAAGATCTCGATTAAAAATTATAAAAAAAATTTTTGCGTGCACCGGATCGCTTCGCAACCCAGTCGAAGTGGACTTCAAGAAAATTGTGTTGGAGGTTGTAAGGTGTTTGATATTTGTTGAGACATTCATGATTTCTTCTCCCAGGAGACTCATCCTCATCCGGAATTCTACGAGAGAATCATTCCTACTCTAAGACACAAGGTGAGCACCAGCCACGATGACACGTGCCTAGACAAAAGACTGTTGGAAATCAATGAATTGCCCTTGGTTGAAGTTGTAAATATGGCTCTGCCCTTCCGATGGGGTTTGGGCCTGCAGAGAAGGCTTTGAAGGACCCGATGGCATGCCTCGCAATTTTATCATTCAATAAGTGGCGCATCCTGGCTCAAAGATCTGTCTTGGATGTTTTTTTTTTTTCCTTTCAATAGCTGATCCATCATATTTGTACGCACGGTCTGAGCCGGCTCCAAATTAGTTTGCAGAGTACAACCACATTATTGAGCAAAGTCACCGATTTGTGCGTGAAACGCGCGTATGCAAATTTGAAGCACGGATTTGTGCGGTTGGTGAACGAGGCCCGTTGCGATGAAAGCAAGTGGCGGCACATTTTTCCAAAGGTGGCCCTGGAGAAGAGGAATGAAGTAGAGGAGAAGTGAAGGGAATGTACGGGCTACTGTACAGGGAGAAGAGAGCGAGGGCGTGGCCAACTTTCAAGCGGCGATGGGCGACTTCCAAGGGGCGACGTACCGCGTGATCGGCACTGCCCGCTCGATCCCGCTTTGAAATATGTCACGCTGTCTCCCTTTTTAGGACGTGGGTCTGAACACAGACAGCGTGGCCGGCCGTTCCTCTTTCAGCCGCGTCAGTCAGTCCGAGTCTCCGGCCTTCCCTCTCCATCATCGCTCCCTGACGGAGAGCGGCCACGCTCGCTCCTTCTCCTCCGACCGTCCAAGTCTTCAGCCCGTTCCGCTCCTGTTCCCAACCTTCAAGAAACACCCAGGTCAGTAGATATACTAAGTCGCGGCTTGTGGCCACCGTCGCCCAGGTGACCCGCATGAGAATAACTCCACGGTCATCCACCCATTCATCCGCGAAGCGGGCCAAGAAGAAAGGCATCCGGAAACGGCTCATGTTATTGCAGGATGCGCAACTTTTCACCTTCTTGTTGTTCTTATTTTTGTTGAAAGAAAAAAAAAAAAAACAAGGTGCAAACATTTGCTGAAAGAAAAAAAAATAAGGTGCAAACATTTGCTCTTGAAACTGACTCAATTGACCTGAAAAAAATATTGAATAAAATGTATTGAAGAAAAAAAAAAGAAATGACCTTGATGACGATGCCTTTCAGAGAACTGCGCCGTCTGCGGAATATTCCGCATGGCCGTCCACTGCCGGACTTGCCTCCAAGGCATGTGTTGCGAGTGTGACCGAGTGTACCATTCCTGTCCTGAAAGGGCCAAGCACCGGCGAACTGCCGTCCCATCGACGACCTCTTTTGCCCCGACGTCTAAAAGTGGGAGGAGTCAAAGGTTAGACTGCATATATTTCGCAAGGCGGCGTATGTGACGCGCGTTGTTGGCTCCGTCTTGACACCTTGGCGGTTTTGTCTCTAATGTGACATCGCCACAAGAGTTGCTTTGAAGCCACAAGCCCAAAGGGGCTGCGTCAGCGCTGCTGGCCCACACAGACATTTGCTGGTGCTCATCTTTGACTGAAATTCCGACCTTGAGTTGAGAGGAGTATTCTTTCGTGCCCCCCCCCACCCCCCTCTGAGTTTCTGGTTGGTTTAACTGTGCCTTCCGTTTTCAGTCCTTCCACCTGGCGTTGCCTTCACTGCACCACCGTCAACTCATCCCAGCTCGCGCTGTGCGAGGATTGTGAGCGCCCTCGCTCGGAGTCACTCGGCTCCGCTGCCGATCAATCGCCGCCGGCTACCATGACAGGTCTGTTCCATCGATCGGTGCCTCCCTCAAGCTCTGTGATCTGATCGTTTTCAACCTGCTGTTCATTTTACTTTTTTATTTTTTGGGGGGGGGACGCGTTGGAAAAAACTGAGGGGTGTCCAATCACGTTATTTTCTCTGTCCAGAACTGAGGAAAAAAAGAAAAAATAATAATTCCATGGGCGGCCCGGTAGTCCAGTGGTTAGCACGTCGGCTTCACAGTGCAGAGGTACCGGGTTCGATTCCAGCTCCGGCCTCCCTGTGTGGAGTTTGCATGTTCTCCCCGGGCCTGCGTGGGTTTTCTCCGGGTGCTCCCGTTTCCTCCCACATTCCAAAAATATGCGTGGCAGGCTGATTGAACACTCTGAATTGTCCCTAGGTGTGAGTGTGAGCGTGGATGGTTGTTCGTCTCTGTGTGCCCTGCGATTGGCTGGCAACCGATTCAGGGTGTCCCCCGCCTACTGCCCGGAGACAGCTGGGATAGGCTCCAGCGCGCCCCCCGCGACCCTAGTGAGGATCAAGTGGCTCGGAAGATGAATGAATGAATGAATAATAATTCCATGTTGTTTAAAAAAAAAAAAAAAAAGAGAGAGAGAGAGAAAAAAGAGATGTGCCGGTACATAATACAATCCAGCCACTCTGTAAAAAAACAAAACCAAAATAAAAAAAGTCAACTACATCATTAAAAGCCACAAACTGATCTGGGCTCAACATTGACAAGCTTTGTTTATGTTGACAAGCTTCCCTCGTCAATGTGACCGCGAACCACAGAGGAGCGCTAAGAAATAGGCCACTCCCCATTTTACCGCGCCGATATTTTCCCAAGCGATTCCGACTCGAGCGTCGCTTGGAATTGCTCAACTTGAATCTTGGAAAGCAGAGCCGCTTTCACTCTTTTTTCAACACAGAGTGGGAGTGCAAGAGCTGCACGGTGGTCAATGCAGCCGGCAGCATTCTGTGCCAGGTGTGCGAAAGACCTCGCTTGGCGACGCGACCTCCGCTTCCTCCGTCGCACCCGCCCGTCACGCCACCCAGACCGCCGGCGCCTGTACTGGGCATGCCCGGGGACCCAGACAGCCAGGTGAGGTGCTGATTTGGCTCCGCGCACATTAGGAGAGAAAACTTCACATACATGCAAATGCGACTCCAGATTTGCTTGAAGCTGTGATTGGTTGTCAGTCTGTGTGCGCCCTGGCCACCAATTCAGGGTGTCCCCCCCCCACCCCCCGCCGCCCAAAGACGGCCGGAAGAGTCTCCAGCGGATTCGAAAAAAAAATGGATGGATGAATGTTTTGGAAGCTTTTGATTCTTATATGATTGCGCAATAGTTTGATGCTAAGTTTTGCGGGTGTGCCCCCCCCCCCTCATCCCCCCTTCCTTTTTATCATCATCCACCTTTCTGGCTAGTGGGTGTGTCAGTTCTGCACGTACCTCAACTACTCACCTGCCACAGTCTGCGAGATGTGTGACCTGGCCCGTCCGGAGCCCGCACCTCTGCCCTCAAAGCTCCGCCCCCCCTCCCCGGTCCGACGGGTCCCCGCCCTGCCGGTCCGAGGCAAAGGAGCGACGCAACGAGACCCAAACTCCTGCAGGCAGCGGCGAATGAAGGAGGACGGGCTGAAGCTCATCCGGCTGATTCGAGCAAGTCCCCGGTCGCGGCCGACATGCTTTCACGCGCTTGTCTTCTCGTGTCGATCATTTGATCCTCGGGTCTGTGTCAGGATGGAGAGAAGAACGGCGTCAGCCCGGAGGAGGTGTACACGTGCGTGAGGGTCGCCAAAGATTCCGCCGTTCTGCCTTGCAAATGGTTGAAGTCGGAGCTGCCTCGGCAATTGGACGAGATCAGCTCGTTGTCGGCCACGCTCGCCCTTCCGTCCGTACGTAAACGCAAGCCCGCACTCGTTGTTATTTTAACGATCGGTGTCTGCCTGAATTGATATGTCGTGACCTGGCTCGTGACCTTTTCTCATGACGGAGCGTACAAACACTCCCTTCCGTCCAAGGTTTCAATCTTCCTTTCCAAATTGTCAAATAACAGGCGGCAGTGTGTCTACTCGTGAGGGTTCAATCTTTCTCGCTGCGATGTCGTTAGGTACCATGTGCTCGGGTCCCTTGACCCCAGCTTGACCCCTGATTCTCTGCGCTTCTAATGTGTGCAAAATGTTCTGAACACAAGCACTTTGAGATCAATCAAACATGAAACAAGATGAAACTTTAAAACATGACAACATTTTATGTTTCTATTCTCACAATAGAATTCTCACACACACACACACACACACACACACACACACAAAGCCTCCTTTGAATTGGCTGTACTCTCAACACAGAACAGGTGGTATGAGGCCCCCGCAGAGGATTCCGGAAAAGCAAAAGTTGCAGTCCAACTTTCCAGAGCGGAAGCCAAGCAGGCTTGGCTGACAACGGGAGGCGATTCCGAGAGGGCCGCCAGACAAGCTCTGCGAGAGCGACTTGCAAAAGTAACTCCCAATCGTCCACCGCGCCGGCGATCGCCGCAAACCTTGCCCAAGTGCGAGCGGCGTTGACGGCCGTTGTCACGTCTCTGCCCAGGTCAAGATGCTGCGTTCGTCGGGCTTCGACGACGAGGCGCATTGTCATGAGGTTTTGAGGCAAAGCGGGGGGGAGGTGAGAGGGGCGCTGGCTTTCCTGCAGCGCCCCCTTCTGCAACCCTTTCATGAACGCATTTGGAGGGACGAGCCCGAGCCAGCGCTGGACATCCGTCACCCCGACAAACAGGTGAGCTCAAGCGCCGCTCCGAGTCGCCGGCACCTGTGTGTCGGGAGACCTCAAAGCCCGTTCCCAATCGAGAGGAAAAAGGTTTGGCGGATGACCGTGACGGAGCAGAAAGACAGACGTTCAGAAGAAGGGGCCCGTGCGCCCTTCCGCCATTTTTTCCTTCCTTGAATGGCCACGTGGCAACCAGGAAGTGGCCCGCGACTTGGATCATGCCGGATCCAATCGGATGGCTTCCGCGGGCTTTTTGCCTTTCACGGGCGAGCACAGGGGGGGAGGCAACCGGGGATCCCCGAGAGCCGTCTCCTGCCTGTTTTCGATCCCTGCCTGTTTCCAAGGAGGGGGGAGGCCTCGAAAGCAGGCAGCACAGGGCTCTCCGAGAAGCCCCCCCCCCTCAGTTCCTCAGGATTTGTCTCGCGTTTGTGGATCTTTTGGCTTTCAGCGTATATGTCGGAGATTACTGGCGGTGTACGATCTACCCAGCTGGGGCCGCTGTGAGCTGGCGCTCTCGCTTCTTCGGGAGCACAATGCCCCCTACTGCCTGGAGGATGTCGTACAGGCCGTGCGGGAGTCTCATGACAGGGAGTTCATCAAAAGAGTCCTGGCCAAAGAGTGTCCCATCTGCCTTTCTGTTTTCCCCCATAGTAAGGTAACGGCGTCGGTTCTCCTCATCCTTTTCTTGCGGTCTGTTGCCGGCGCCCGTGTTGGGCTCAATCCGAGCGGGTCCGTGGTGTGGTGTGGGCTTTTTCAGATGCAGTCGCTGACGTCGTGCCAGTGTTCCGTGTGTTGCGGTTGTTTCCAGCAGCACTTCACCATCGCCGTCAGGGACAAGCATATCAGAGACATGGTGTGTCCGGTCTGCTGGGAGCCCGACATCAATGACCCCGAGGACCTCAACAGCTACTTCTCCACCTTGGACATCCAGGTAGATGATCAACACCGCACGATTGTATTTGCGTCTCCGATTGGCTGTCTGGCATTGAACGGGAAGCTGTAGGAAAAGCCTGCTCCCAAACAGCGTCCTGCTAAAGCGCTGGTGTCCAAACTATGGCCTGGGGGCCCATTTGCAGCCCACTGTCCGTTTTTCAAGGGCCCGTGACGTGACTGTTTCCCACTCCAAAAATCCAAACTGATTCTCCACTGGTTTGAGCATGTTTGAAACAAGTTTAAAAGTGGCCCTTACATCCTTCCGTCATTCTCTCGGCCACTCGTGTTGGAGGAACCACCCGATTCAATCGACGGGCTACACCGGGATTAGCTACGTGTGGCTATTTGAACATTCTCGAGTGTGGCGCAGTCCACGTTCATATATGAGGGGATCACGCAGCTGTTGACATCAATGTGTATTTCAGCTGCGAGAATGTCTGGAAGCCGACGTGTACGAGCTCTTCCATAAGAAGCTGACCGAGCAGGCCCTCATAAAGGACCCCAAGTTCCTGTGGTGTTGCCATGTCAGTTCTCCGGAGCGTCACGAGGCCCTTCGCGACTGCACGTCGCCTGAACGCAAAGCATTCTCGCCCTCCTTTCCTCTCCTTTCCTTTCCAGTGTTCGTATGGCTTTATCTATGACGGAGACCAGCTTAAAGTCACGTGTTTCCAGTGTCGCAACAGTTTTTGCGCTCAATGCAAAAAGCCTGTAAGTATGAAATAGCAGCTCGGCACCTTTGGAACACGAAACTTTATTCGACGTTGTGCCCAAAACTGCCGTAACCACACAGCACTTTTGATCAATTTGTTTTCAAAACGTTGGGTTGTTCAGAACATTTCTTACATCCCATGTAGGTATTTTGTTGTTGTTGTAAATGACCAAAACGGACAACAACAATGCCGGCAATCTTTTTTGCACATATGGAAAACAGGATTTCCAAAATTAGCCTCATTTAAATGACTTAAATAATGTTGTCAATGTAATTTGGGGTTAGCAGAAACGGATCCGAAGGGCCGAAGAACAGCTTCGGCCATTTCAGCCCTCGCTTTCCTCCACTGGTTTGCCATTCAGACAAAAGAACCTCCTCAAGCTTGTGATGTGGTTATTATTATTTTTTTTTATATTTTTATGTCTGCAGTGGGAATCTCAGCATGCCGGTTTGTCCTGTGAGCAATACCAGTCCTGGAAGAGAGAGAACGATCCCGAGTATCAGAAACAGGGCCTGGCTGGCTACTTGCGAGACAACGGCATTAGTGCGTGTATCACACACACACACACACACACACACACACACACACAAAGACACTAACTTGAATCATCCTGGTCACTGGATATTTGTACAACGCTGTCTTGATTTCTTTGTTCATTTATTTATCCATGTATTATTTTGTTTATTTCAAGTTCGATGTATTGTTCAATCAAAACGAGGTATTTTGTGACGAATATTTGACACGCCTCTCTTTCAGCCTGTCCCAACTGTCGCTTCCAGTATGCGCTGTCGAAAGGAGGCTGCATGCACTTCTGCTGCTCTCAGTGCCGCTACCAGTTCTGCAGCGGGTGCAACAAGCCGTTCCATACGGTACGTTTGCAAACCCCTCCGCTCGCCATCCAGTTCCAAGTACCAGAAGTACCAACTCTCGAGCCTCGCATCTCCTTTCCCCAGCTCATGTGAATTCCCACACGTACTTTTGTCTTTCTCCTGCCAAGACCTGCGCCGTGGATGAGTGCACTGTGTCCGGGCTGCACGCTCATCACCCCCGGGACTGCCTCTTCTATTTGAGAGACTGGGAACCTTCGAGACTGCAGGCTTTATTGGAGGTACGCGAGTCGGGGTCTTTAAACTCGGAAAGACGACTGCTCTTGCCTGATTGGATGCCGGCATCGTCGTCAAGTATCGCAGCGCGTGCAAACAAAAATACGTTTGACGCGATGGCGGTTTCGCGTCGCGGTGAGTGGATGAATGAGTCAAATTGCCACCTGTGGCAAAATCACCCTCGATAGAAATTTCACAAATGCTTTGACGTGTTCTTTGGAGGCGCGCAAACGGGAACGCGGGGAGAAGAAACGCAAAACTTAGTCATTGCTTTGAAAAAAAAAAAGAAAAAAGAAAAACCACAACTTATATTGACTGCCAAAGAGTAAATGTAAAATATTTCAGCCTTCTCCTGCAATAAACGAGTTTAAAGAAAATTTAAACCATTCATTCATTCATTCATTCATCTTCCGAGCCGCTTGATCCTCACTCGGGTCGCGGGGGGTGCTGGAGCCCATCCCAGCTGTCTCCGGGCAGTAGGCGGGGGTACACCCTGAATCGGTTGCCAGCCAATCGCAGGGCACACAGAAACGAACAACCATTCGCACACACACTCACACCTAGGGACAATTTAGAGTGTTCAATCAGCCTGCCATGCATGATTTTGGAATGTGGGAGGAAACCGGAGCACCCGGAGAAAACCCACGCAGGCCCGGGGAGAACATGCAAACTCCACACAGGGAGGCCGGAGCTGGAATCGAACCCGGTACCTCTGCACTGTGAAGCCGACGTGCTAACCACTGGACTACCGGGCCGCCAAAATTTAAACCACAATTTATTTAAAAAAAAAAAATTGAAGTATTCAAATAGTTGCTCCTATTAATGAGTGATTGACAACTTTTTTTTTTTTTCTCGTTGAATGGTAGAACAATGATGTTGCCTACAATACTGAGCCCCCTCCCGGAACGCAGACAGGTAGGTGACCCGACTCCACGAAACACCACCGAGAAGATATTTCAAAGACACTTTTATTGGCACAATTTGAAGGCTTTGAGTTGTTGTTGTCGTTTGTTGCTAATCCAGATCACAAATCAGTGCGGGGAACGTACGTGTGCGCCAGGCATTGGGAAAAAATTGGCCGGGTGCATGACTGCGATTCAGTCGCGTTCCTCCCCCTGATTTGCACGTTGACTCATTAGAAGAGATTTTTTTTTTTTTAACTTTTGGTCGCAACAACGTCACTTATCTCTTGGACCATCACGGGCGGTCATGGATTGCCGCCATTGCAATCCACTCCCTTGGTGTGTCTCCTTCTGTTCTCTCTCCAAGGGCTGTGTGGAGTCATCGAGCAGAAGGATGATGGAGGCCAGCAGCCCGACTCAGCTTGTGGAGCGCAGACCCAAACTGGACATGCTGGACTCTGCGAGTATGACAGACGCCCCCCCCTTTTTTTCTTTTTAAAATGGCTTCCCTCTAACTTTGACGCTCCTATCCAGGAAGCATTATCGAGAGTACCTGGTCAGCTTGATCAACAGCAACTCCATCGACCCGGCCCGACTCTACAGCACCAACGAACTGCTGCTGGCCTGCCGCAGGTACAAGGTGGACGACGCCCGCAGGGATACGGAGGACGCATTCAACCACTACAGCAGGCTGCTTGAAGTGAGTGCGCCGGTCGCAGTCGGGAATTTGCGGGTCGCCGTCTCCGTTTGCATCCACCGACATATATTTCTGTTTCGTTGTTCATCCGCAGAAACTAATGGATGAAGTGCCGCTGGGTGACAAGGTCCCGCGCAAGAAATAACCGGTGCCCGACGCTCCCTGTACACATCACTTAAGATATTTTGGGGGGATACGACCAAAGCGGAATTTTCATTTAAGCCGAGAGGATGGCAAATATTTTGAAAGGAAATTTCATATCGTCACCCTGTTAAAGTCGTTTTGACATGACAACATTTAAAAAATATTTTTTTTTGCCTTAATAAACATCTCTTTTGGAAGCGGGTCAACCTCGGCTAAAATCGGCTGAATCCTAAATTAAACCGATCATTTCATTTTACCTCTTAAATGAAATGATTCATCCATTATTTGAGCTGCTTCTCCAACAGGAGCGTTCTATCGTGGAACCAAATGGTGAGTAAGTCCAAATAGCGGACAGCTATCTCTCACCAACGCCATTTGGGGGGGGCTTTTGAGAAAAGGAAAAAAAAACTTTATTTATTTATTAATGACAAGGTGGGGGGGGGGGGGGGTCCGCTCATGGCGCAGATTGACGCACCGCCAGTATGCGCGGGGTCCAGTGTATATCGTTGGTTTATCAACCTCAACTGACTGAGAGCAACGTTGACGAGGTCTGAACACAATCCCAACAAATCCGAATCTTTTTTATTGGGCAAGTATTTAGAACGCACAAGAATTTGTCTCCGGGTTACTCTCGCACCATCAATAAGAAGCAATTACGATAAACAAGGACAAGTATGGAAAGACGTAACGAAAGGGGACCATTGTGCGGTAGTACCACCCAATGACAGGCTGTCAGACAACGTCTCAAGCAGAGCTAAAGTGATCGATCATCAAACACACGCAACAGAATCCTGAACGGCACACCAAAAATGCTCATCGTGTACGGTCTGAGATTCTTTTCATGGACCTGCTTTATAAAAAGGGCCTGGAGATAACTTGTGCTCAGTAATGAATTTGGATCTCAAATCAACACAGCCGTTCCCCGGAACCACAAAGAGATTAGCCCGACCGAAACCAGAGCGTGACGGTCGTTTTCTAAGGGAGAAAAATCACTCGTGCGCGTCGGCAACAGAGACTCTCCCCGCTTTGCTTTGTCAGCCACGTGGTACATATGAAGTGATCAATAAAGTCCATTTTAAATACCGTATCTCGTTTTTTTGTGAGAGCTGGCGCTGCGACGCGGCCTTATGGATTGGCCTCCCCACCGGGCACATTTCAACCCCACCTAGCTGCAATTCAATACTTTACATAAAACAGCGAAAAACAGCATAAGCCCGAGTGGCCTATTCATTTACGGTCCTTGACCAACTGCTCGATGTAAATGGTCTCTCTCCTTATTTCTGGAACTTTGTACGAGCACCATTCAGTTTTTAATGTTCCGAACAGGCCAATCTGCAAACTTAAGCTGAGCTCGACAGAAGCTCTATCTTATGGAAATGACAGTTTTCAAGCTCACAATTGCTATTAACGTGCTCATTTGAGCGGCGGGGCGCATACCGAGATCCTGTGATTTCATTGCCATGGTTACAGCATTTCCACTGGTCCCCCTCCCCATTATTTCATTCTGTAACAAAGCTTCAGTAAGCACACAAACTGGAAGGGAGGGGGCATGATGATGTCATCCTTTCTGGTCATTGCCATTGAAGAAGCTGGTGTGCAGCCTTCCTCCTCTTCATCCGTCATCACCTCATCTTCACCTTCCTCGGCCTTGCGGGGGTCCGTCTGCTTATTAGGACGAGTCGCCGAAGCGCAACTTGAGCTTCCAGGCACAAAACGGCCTGAAATGTCAGCGGAGGTCCACTAAAGAAACCCACCCAAAATGCGCTATGAACCAAGATGTAAGAAGTCCGGTCTTTCGTTTTTTATTCATTTTTTTTTATTCTCGTGGATGATGACCTCCCGGCAGTGTAGCGGGGCTGCCGCTGCCCGGAGAGGAGGAGGAGGAGGTGGAGGAGGTGGGGGGCAGAAGAGGAAGAGACGCGTAGAAGGGTGTCGACGGTGAGCGGAGGCAGGGGTGGAGGAGAGGCACAGAAGGTGGGCGAAAATATCCATGAGGCTTTTGATGAGCTCGCAATAATGGCCGCTAAATCAGACGGGGTCCTGAAGATGAAGAAGAGCGACGTGGCCTTCACGCCCCTGCAGAACTCGGAGCACTCCGGCTCGGTGCAAGGGCTCCACCCGAGCGGCCAACACGACTCGGCGGGCGCCGGGGACGCCGACTTCGCCAACGGGGAGTCGCGATGCTGCGGCGCCGGCGGAGGCTCCGACTCGGCGTGTCTGCGCTTGGGCAGGGAGCAGCAGCAGCAACAGCAGCAGCTCAAGTACACGCTGTGGGACTGCCTGTGGATCGTAGCCGCAATAGCCGTGTTTGTGGCCGACGTGGGCACCGACGTGTGGCTGTCAGTCGACTATTACCTCCACCGAGACTACTGGTGGTTCGGCCTGACACTCTTCTTCGTCGTGCTGGGTTCCTTCTCGGTGCAGCTCTTTAGCTTCCGATGGTTCGTTCACGACTTCAGCGCGGAGGACGCGGCGGAAGCCGCCGCCGCCGATTGCTCGCACATGGACGGCAAAAAGCTACTGAGCGGCTCGGCCTCACACGGCGACGTGAGCGCTCAGCTTCCTCCGACCACGCCGCAGAGGCAGGCGTCGACCGCCAGTAAAAACACTCCGACCAACAGCACCGGCAGCGCCGCCGCGGGCAGACGGACTCGGAAACGCTCGGCCTCCTACTCCGCGTGGATGTGGTTCTCTCAGTCCCTCATTCACATCTTCCAGCTGGGCCAGATATGGAGGTAGGATGGCCGTGCGGGTGTCCGCTTGTGCGGAATGAACACATGGCCGTCGCGCAGCCTGCGCGCGCGGTCACTTTGGAATCACAATGCGCGTTATCTTCGCTCGCCAGTCGGCACGCGGCTGCCATCTTTGCCCTCGACTCCACCGCACGGCAAACGCCATATCGTGGCACGCTTTCACTCCATCCTTTTCGAGAACGGTGCCGTACGTCCGTTCCACTCTCGGCTCAAACGCAGGAGTTTATTCTCTTACACAACTCATGGCAGGTAGTGAACCTTGCTGAACACCTTTCGACTGATCGTGATGATTTTAACGGTGCCAGTTGTTAGACACGCCCACATTTAAACAAACGTCAAGCGAGGAGTCATTTTAGAAAATCCCAAATGAATTTTTTTCCGGTCAAAGAAATTTAACAAAACACATCAATTAAAAATCACTTCTATTTCGTTGATTTCACAAAGTCATCGTTTTCTCCGATGTGGTATCCTGACAGCGATTAACCCGGAACTGTGACGTCACTTCAAGACAACAATTGTCAAAGATCGACTCGGAAAGCGACGTTTCAAGTTTAGCTGAGGGGGTCCGGCTGCTTGAAGAGTTGGAGGAAGAGGAGGTTGTTGGCACGACGTGTCTTGGCCCCATAGCCAGGTGCTCAGGATGTGGACATGGAGTGGAGATGCGACCCGTCGGGATCGGAAGAACGTAAACTCGATAGGCTGCGGTTATGTGTGTAGTGTTATCGTTTGCCGTTTTGTCAATTGCGCACGGATTACCAATTTGGCCCACGCATTCCCGCTATCACTGACAGCACACGTCATCCTGGGTTTAGTGTCCTACATTGTCATAACGAAGGCAGTTCTGTTGCGTCGTCGGACACTCTGCACATCCTATCGGAAGCATTGTTGGTTCCGAAACTTTGACAGAGGATTCCATCCGTGCACTCACATCGTTTGAATGCTTTTGTACTGGATTCCATCCATGTACACGTATAATACATTGAATCGAATGTTTTCATCAACGACGGCCCGCGTTATTCGTTGATTATCACACCTAGCCGTTTTGCAAATTTGGTGGAAAAAAAAACGAGGTCTTCGAAGCGCTTTGAACGAAAAACGCTCGTCGACATCGGCGAAAAATTCCTTGCGAGAACGAAACGCGCCCTTTTGTTTTTTCTTTTGGGCACTCAAACTACCGTCGGCCTGAATGTGAATGATGCATCTGCGCGGCAACAAAGGCCAAGCAGCAAGACTCAACCATGTAGCGCAATGACTGACTAGCGACTCGGCATTCTGGAAATGACGTCCTTCGCCGGAGATTGGCCGACAGAAGCGTTTTTGTTGTTGAGCGCCTTGTTATGAATCGAACCATGAACCTGGGTGGGTTGCGTTCATAAAAAAACAATAAAATGTGCTTGAAATAGAGGTCGGCAAGTACAACGGTAAGAACCGAACCAGCCCTATGGAATCAGCATGCAAGCGACGACTGCTAAACATGGGAACGATAATCAACACGCAATCAATTCGGCAGAAGAAGGAAAGACTAAAGTGATCAAGTGTGTGTATCCTGAATAGTTAGTCATCATGAAAAGGATCATAGCGAATAGAAAACGTAGCTTGTGATTTCTCAGGTCACAAAAACTGTCTCGTGTGAGTCATGACATTTTTGAAGATTGGCCGTCACGATCCCGACTGTCTAATGGCCTGTCCAGTGTGCTACATTTGTCCAAATTCACCGACAGTATTTGCAAGATGTTGCACGCATAAACTTAAACGAGGCACTCGGCCCATTTGGTGAAAGCGCAACCCGGCGACATCTCCCGTGTGCATTTTCAGTGTGCGCGGAGCCACATATGCACTCCTAATCCTGCTTTGTTGTCATACTAAGTTTGGGTTGTCACGGTGATTTAAGGAGCGGGTGGGACCGCCGTTCAACGGCAGCGGCGCTGAGGTTCTCGCCATCAGGAAACCCCAGCCGCTCTAAATATTTCACCGTATGTGCATGTTGGAGCCTTGTGTGTGCGTGCAACGTGTGCAAGGTGTATCCACCTCTTGCATGATTCATAGCCGTCTTGCACGGACGGACGCGTCTCTCTGACCACGAGACACGGCAGGGACGAAGGAGCGCCGGGCATATATTCAATTGATTTCAGCGTTTTGTTTTTTTTTCGTTTGATTGTCTTGGTGCTTTCTACTCTCTTTGTTGTGAATCTATCGTTTGTTGTTGGAATTTGTTTGGCTCCGTGCGCAGCACTTTGTATAAAGCGGCGGTTGTTTTCAAGGGCTCTCCAGGCGCACTCGAGTTGAGTTGAATAATCCGAGATGTCTTCATAACACGCCTGTCTCTTCAGTGAAGGAAGATGAAGAATGAAGTCGAAGAAAAAAAAAACCCTTGTTTGTCTCACAATGGAGATGTTGGCATCCGCAGAAAAACGGGACAAAGACTCAGAAGGCAGTTCATGACTCATGGCTAGGAACACGGTGGGCGGGGCCGATATGGGTCATGTCGGGATTCATTTCTGGTAGTCACCGATTCTGCTCCTAAGCTTTACGGACAGAATTGCGAGACACGGCCGAGGTGTTGAGGGCGACCGCTTTGGTGACGTTGGTTGTTCGAAGTTATCGTCGGAAGCGGATCTCTGAGAGTGAACGACGGTTAGTTGCTCCGCGAGCAGACTCAAGCTCCCTTCCCGCCAATTCAGACTTTTATTGTAACATACAAGGAAAACAGGGCGGCCCAGTAGTCCGGTGGTTAGCACGTCGGCTTCACAGTGCAGAGGTACCGGGTTCGATTCCAGCTCCGGCCTCCCTGTGTGGAGTTTGCATGTTCTCCCCGGGCCTGCGTGGGTTTTCTCCGGGTGCTCCGGTTTCCTCCCACATTCCAAAAACATGCGTGGCAGGCTGATTGAACACTCTAAATTGTCCATTGGTGCGAGTGTGGCTGGTTGTTCGTCTCTGTGTGCCCTGCGATTGGCTGACAAGCGGTTCAGGGTGTCCCCCGCCTACTGCCCGAAGACAGTTGGGATAGGCTCCAGCAACCCCCGCGACCCTAGTGAGGATCGAGCGGCTCGGAAGATGAATGAATGAATGAAAGGAAAACATTGGCCCCGATATTTGCATACCGCACCCCCGGTCCGGCCCCTCGATAGTGATTGGTTATCTGTTTTAAACATTGAACCACCAGTACTTTGGCGCCTTTTCTGTCTGGTCTACATTGAATCAACATGTTGCAGACTTTGCGGATGGCCAATGTCGCGTGGGCGCAACGGGTGTTCTCAACTCATCTTTTGTTGTTCAACCGCTGTTCCCGAATGATTCATTTCCCTTTTGTAACCGAGTTTCGCCCTCTCCCCCGTGATCGACCACCTGTATTGACGTGCTAATTGTGCTAAACTTCAACAGCACTCCGGCTTTGTGCGCAGGAATTTGGGGGTGCTGGATACGCACCCAAACGTTTAGATGTGCCCAGATTAAATGCAACTTTAAACATGATACAATTTTGCTCAGAGATTCCTCTCGCATCGGTGTAGGCCCACGACCGTTTGCTGCCGCCGTGCTTCATCAAGCCTCGATCTTCAACTCTCACAGTCCGCAGTTGAAAAATGTCAGGGCAGCGTGTCCTCCCGGGCCCAAGAGCTGGCGTTCAAACATCTTTGGGTCATGCTCACGAGTCAACGAAGAACGGAGCTCAAAAGGCGGAAACGTGCGGCTGCCGCCGTGATGAGGATGCCGGATCGCCGTGTTCTTGAGTTGTGGTGTTCTCTGCAGTAGGCAAGATTTGAGCAATTTGCATCAAGACCGGCTTGTTCTTGGCCTGCGTACGAAGATTTCAAATTTCAAATAGATTGACCCATCCGATTGCAGCGTGATCGATGACAGCTGCTCCGCGAGCGAGTGCGCGCTGAATGGATGAAGTGTGGTTGCCATGGTAATAGCCACTGTCCCGTTGCGGCTGAACGTAGCGCCGGGCCCAAATGGAAATGAGATGTCTCTTTCCTCTTCGCTGGATGTGACAAGCAGTCAGAACTGGGACAGCTTCGGTTACATTGCGAACGCCGCCGCTGTGGCGGGGTCAGCGAGTCGCCTCGGTCTCTCTGCAGACGCAAAAGGGACAAGTGGGGGCAAAGGACATGCCGTGGCTTTGATAGCCTCGCCACGGCCGGATGTAACGTTCGCCGAAAATATTTATTGACAACCGCACTTCACTTCATGGCCCGTTCGCTGACGCCTAAAGAACTAAGAGCACGAATGGAAGCGTACCGAGACGATTGTATGAGAAGTATGCAGGCCACCAAAAACAAACAAACAAAAAACCTTTAAAAGCAACTACGACGTTCATTGCAGCATTCGGTCTCCCGCATTTCCGAACAGACCAAATCATCATCATGCCGTGTGTGGAGCCGGCTTGTTTTCCCGTCGTGTCATTCCAGAAGGCGCTTGACGGTTTCATTTCAACAGACTTCGGCCGTTTTGTTGAACAAGCTTCAAGGTGCATTCGATATGCTGATCGTCAACGTTTGTATTATGGACCCTGGAGCACGTTGCAGTGGCCCTCGCTTTTGTTGGAACTTATCTAATCAATAAATACGTAACGCGGCAGAAACTCGCCTTTTGGTTCGCGGGGATGAACGTACGGCGGAGTCGCTTCGGGCCGACGGCATTGACTCCGGCCTCATCTCATTGCTCCAATTGCGCAGTCCTCGCTCTGCGTGCCTCCGTTTACATGTTCGCACCTGCCGCCGGAAATTCCATCCAGGAGAGGGGAGATGCGGGAGGAGGTAGAAATGTTTTGTGGGCATTTGCCCGATGAAAGTGACCATAGTAGTCGTCCTTTGAAGGAGCCGTCTGCTCAAGACGATACCAAGTGCGTGAAATGATGGTCTTGACCACTTTGGGATTGTTTTCTTCCAGGTACCTCCATACCATTTATCTGGGCGTTCGGAGTCGCCAGAGTGCCGAGACGGACCGCTGGCGTTACCACTGGCGGATGATTTATGAGTTTGCGGACGTGAGCATGCTGCATCTGCTCGCCACCTTTCTGGAGAGCGCGCCGCAGTTGGTGCTGCAATTGTGCATCATCATACAGACGCACAAACTTCAGGCTGTGCAAGGTAACACATTTTTTAAAAAGTGCTTGAAAGCTTGCACGCTAGCTCTTGTGTACAGCACTCTGCCAGAGACTCACAAAAAGTTTGGGATATTCGGCTTTGAGATGACATTTCCGAGGCGTGTTTGTGTGTCAGGTATGACGGCGGCGGCCTCCCTGGTCTCCCTGGCCTGGGCCCTGGCCTCCTACCAGAAGGCCCTGCGAGAGTCTCGGGAGGACAAGAAGCCCGTCGCCTACCTGGCTGTCATCATCCAGTTCTGCTGGCACTTCTTCACCATCGCGGCCAGGGTCATCACCTTTGCCCTCTTTGCGTCCGTGTTCCAGCTCTACTTTGGCATCTTCATCGTGCTGCACTGGTGCATCATGACCTTCTGGATTGTCCACTGCGAGACGGACTTCTGCATCAGCAAGTGGGAAGAAATTGTGTTTGACATGGTGGTGGGCATCATCTACATCTTTTCCTGGTTCAATGTAAAGGAGGGGCGGACAAGGTGAGAAAGAGGCCCGGCCGATTTTGTTTCGTCCATTAGCGGGAGCGCTTCTTCCTCACGAGGGTGGCGGGCGTGCCGCAGCCTGTCTTGGGACATTGCATCCCGAAGCCGGGTCTAGGCAGGGGCAAGAGGGGGCCTGCCCCCACCCCACCTCCAAATATATGCCTCTGTCTCGCTTGCCCCCTCAAATATAAACTCGAGCAAGTTGTTTCTCGACTGCGCGGCGAGCGGAGACCCGACTTTCAATCGCCCTTCAGTACGCATACGAGCCTGTGCCGGCTTTCCAATAGCGGTTTACGGCGCTAAACTGCAAATGGGAAGCCAACGAGTGTTGTTGAACTCGCTCGGAGTGCTTTGCGTGGTGGCATGTACTTAACGTAAAAAAAAAAAAAAAAAAAACAAGACTTCGAAGATCTTTTTCTTGAAAATCTTTATTTGTTCAGTCGGCAACAACAACAACAAGAACCGGAACCATATCATTGAATTACGCAGCACAGGGAGAGAGCGCCGCCCAAATGTGCTTTCGTCTACCAACAATAAGCACAATCAAGTAAGTGTGCTGAGCATTTGAGAGCAAGGCACACTTTACATTTAGTGTACCCGCGTCCAAGTGTGTAAAAGTGTCACTGAGGTCAAAGTTGATGGAGCACAATGGCTCCCGGAGATTTGGGGCCGCTGTATCAGGGATGCATACGCCTCTACCGAACCGGTCGCCGACCAATCGCAAGGACACACGTAGACCGACAACCATTCACGCTCGCGTTTGTACCTCGGGACGATTTGGACTGTTTCGGTAACCCCCGAGTACCCGGAGAAAAGCCGCTAAGGCGCATTTGGCTTCTCATTTAATGGGGATATTTGTTTGTTTACCTTTGTGTTGTTGCGCAGGTGTCGCCTTTTCATCTACTACCTGGTGATCCTGCTGGAGAATACGGCTCTCAGCGCATTGTGGTACATCTACCGCTCACCTCAGCCCACCGACTCCTTCGCTGTGCCGGCGCTCTGCGTCATCTTCAGTAGTTTCCTCACCGGGGTGGTTTTCCTGCTCATGTACTACGCTTTTTTCCATCCAAACGGCCCGCGTTTCGGACACTCGTCCAGCTGCCAGCGCCTCGACCTGGACGCCGGCGCTCAGTTCTCCACGCTGCCCTCCGAGGGCGGGACGAATTCCCTGCGCTCCAACCGGGGAGCCGCCGCCTCCGCCGCCACGTTGGAGCGCGACGCCGGCAAATACGCGGAGCGGGATGGCTGCGCGCCGGTGTTTCAGGTCCGGCCCGCCGTGCCGTCCACGCCGTCGTCTCGCGCGGCCCGCCTCGAGGAGACGGTGGTCAAGATCGATCTGTGCCGAAACCGCTACCCGGCCTGGGAGCGCCACGTCCTGGACCGGAGTATCCGCAAGGCGCTTTTGGCCATCGACTGCTCGCCGACTCCTCCGCGGCTGCAGTATAAAGATGACGCCCTGGTGCAAGAGAGGTTGGAGTACGAAACCACGTTATAGTGCTCCCGAAGCTCCGCTTGGCCAAACCGATGGGGGGTGACCGCATCTTGCCGCCCGTCTCGTCCCCCCCCATCCCCCTTCTTTCTCTGCCCGCTCTGTGACCTCCCGGCGTTTGTTTGATTTGGATTGGATTTTCTTGACTTGGGCTCGTCAGGGAATGCCATCGGAAGAGTCCATCTCAACGCAGCGTCGAAAAGCTCAAAAGAGGCGAGTGCGGCTGTTTGATCCCAGGTTGGCTTGGGGGTGAGGTCACCTACTCGAGTCATCAGATGTCGCAGGCGTATCCTGAAATCACACTTGAATTTCTGAGCAACACTCGGTTCGGAAAACGAGTGACGGCACGGGAGTCTCTCCGTCGACTCGAAGACAACGGATAACGCGCAGCGGTTCTTCCCAGTGGCCTGGCTGGCGAAGAACAAAAAGCGACACAACTAACGGAGCCCATCTCCTCTCTCCAACTCACCGCTTGCCATGAAAGAAAAAAAGCAAAAAACAAACCGCATCCCCCCCCCCCCCCCCCCCCCCGGCAGCTCAATAACAGCCCCCTTCCACTTAGCTGACACTCGTTGATGTCGTGAAGTAGAACGGAATGGAAACGACCGGTGCGGACAGTCCAAAGGAAAGGCCAAATCGAAGCAAGTGGGATTTACAAAACTACTCGGGCATTTTCTCACTTTTTCGCGAGAGTCTTGTTCTGGATGTGAAGTATCGTGCTAAAGTCTTCGATCACTCACTGTGAGAGATGTCGTTTTGGCACATATGATATGCTGGAGTACAAGGGGGGGGGGGGGTCCAAACTTTTTCGTTTGAGGATGAAAAGGCCATTTTTCAAATTTTTCAACCCGCAAAAGCAATCGTGGATTCTTGGTCTGATCCAATCCATTTCTTCAGCTTTCTGTTAAGGGCGTTACGGCAGATAATCTCCCGCTTTCGGCACCCCCCCCCCAAAAAAGACCACACCGGAGTCAGGTGACCATTTTTCAAACGGTTACTCGAGGATCGTTCATGTGATGCCTTCACCCATCGGCCATTGAGCACAAAGTCTTGAGTCTTTTCTTCCCAACTCTGTTTCGTCTTGGAAAAATCTGAACTTTTTGGTGGATATGACAAATTGACGTTTGAAAATGTTACGATCTGCCTTTTAAAAGGCCATGCATCCATTGTACCCGTCAAGTATGAATCAACCGGGAGAAGAGAAATTGACTTTGTTTTCAACTTCAAAGTTAGAATTTTTGATATCATTGGCAGTCTTTGTTTTTGTTGCTAAAGCGATGAGACAAAGACAGGTGAGCGTGTGAAATGAGCACAATGGTTCATTTTTTTTCCATTTCAGAAGCTCATTTTCGTCTCTCTTTTCGGGGAATCGGAAACCGTCCGTTTGCCGCAGCGTGTCGCCGTGACGTGTCGGCCAGACACCGGTCGCAGGCGTGTGATTTGTCAGCGTAGCGTAGACCTCCTCTCTTGACACGGCATCAAGGCCTGCTCAAACCATCATGAAGGGGAACCGCCGTCTGAGTTTGGATGAGCGGCAACACCAAGTTGAGATCATTCAAAAAACACAAATGATGATGGAAATTAATTTCTTTATCCCGTCCCACACTTGTATGAGCGTCTGTTCAAGTCTCCGCGTAGACAAATGACACCGCATATCCTGAATATGGCAGGTGATCAATTTCGAGCTTAACTGTAAATAAACATATGCAAAATGTACATGTTGAATTAAAAATAGAACATTTTTCCTCTCGAGTTCTGACTGTGAAGAGTGTCGTTTGAGGTTGGACGCCAATAGGATGGCTGTGACTATGACAATACAAAGTACTTCAGAGAATATGTGTGGTGTATGTGGTGTATTTTCCAAAAAAAGAGACTTCTGTTTCAGAAAAAAAGGGCAGTTGCATTGTGTCCCAAATGCTAAAATGTTTGTGGGGGGAAATGAAATGTGTTCAATGGATGAAGAATACTTTTTTTTAAATCCACAATGACAAAGATTTTTTTTTAATTGTATATGTGGAGTTTCTTTTTTTGGGGTTTTTTGATTTGAATCCCATGCAATGCAAACTACCAAAATTCATTTAATAAAGTACACTGTGGTCATGTTGTTGGTCATTTTGGCTTATATACTGTAGATGCTATTCTGCATTCCTGTTTTACAAAGTGAGGTTTTTCCCCTTAACTGTATCACACCTTTATAATGATGAACATTTTCACTGAAAGTACATAATAATACATGTTTTTGCTCAAGGGTATGTGAAACCAAAGCTGCGATCCTATGAATGAGTATAACGTGTCGAATTGAGGGGTGACACAGCACAATATACAAAGAGATAATGGCAATAGGAGTACAATATGACGTAAAACAATGGAACTCTCTCGTCAATACAAACGCAGACTATGTGGTAGCCACGTAAGCGCGTGGCAGAGACAAATCCCCAAGTCCTTCATTAAAAATAAAATAAAATAAAAGTACAAGTTAGGCAGGAAACCAGACAAGAACTGTAAATCTGTTTATTATTTTGGTAATGTCCCAATTGCATAGCCATTCTAACCTGCTGTTATACCACCCGTCCACAAGGTGTCGCGGGAGCTCGAAGGTTGATTTGCTACACGAGTAAGCCTGTAACGCGTTCTTGGTGCTGCTGGAGTAAAACTACTTTCAAATTCATAGACGGACTGGTTTCTTCATATCAAAACTACAAGAACCTTCATGCCTCGGATTCTCATGAAGTGACAAAAACATCGATGAATTCACACGTCAACTATAATTTCGTAATGGGTCAGGATGCATTTCAAGCACCACAATTATGATGAGAATGATTATGACAAGTAATATGAACCATGACTTCAAATTTAGGATCAGCATTCACTCCGACACAACCCTTGAAAATAGATGTTCTGTTTCCAAACTTGATATATAAATGGACGCTAAAGTGGCTGTATATTTATTATAATGCGAGTGGCACACATATCTAATCACAGACATGAGAAAACATCAAAAGGCAACCCGAACCATATCATTAACAAAAAAAAAGCTTTTACTTTATTAAGTATTAATAAGTCAAATTTATGATCTCGACGATGGAGGCGTATTCGACGTCTGGTGACAAGCACATAATATCCTCTTGCTGGATGTAACCACCAGGGAGAATTACCCGTTTTGCTGCCAGCACCTGTCTTCTGCTCCAAAACAACAGAGGGCAGCCCTCTTGTGTGTGGGTCGATTAATACGAAGAAAAAGAAGAAGAACAAGACGAGGACGACGGCAACGACGACGAAGAAGAAGCAACAGGAGCCGGAAATGCAAAAGCAGCCTTATACGGAAAATAAACCAGCGGCCGAGTTACTTTTCGAACAAAAACTGGCGTTTTGGACGTCAACTTTTCTTCAATTCAGCTGACAAGATGTTTAACAGACAAACGAGTCTCTGGATGGGTGATGTATGCTTGAAGTCCTTTCACTTTTGTAGCGTTCTCTTTGTTCTAATTTTAGTTAGTTCCGAGCGCGACGCGGGCGAAGCTGGCGTTCTCGTTTACTGTCCGCAATCTTGTTGACTTGTCGTGTTTGCCGTGAACGTAATCGATCCCTTGAACCCGTTTGTAGGATATATTTTCACCTTCTGTTTCGAGCGGTTAGACGTGCGATAGATTGGTCGTTGTCTATTTCTCACGCTAGCCCGAATACAAACGTCAGTGTCCTGACTCGATCCGACAAGATGCGTCACTTGCCCGCATAGTGCTGCCACGCTTTGTAGCGTTATATCCCCCACCCCCCATACTTATGTGCATGACCTGTTGTGCGATGAATGGATCAAGACATCGATTGTACATGTTCTTTCCTACGTTTGTTTAGTTGGACCCATACATGGATGAGAACTTCGTCAAACAGGCCTTTAGTGCTATGGGCGAAGCACCGCTTGGAGTCAAAATAATCACTCACAAGATAACAGGGTAAGCTCCCTTCAAAGATTCGTCTCGCGGTCTACCTTATGGCAGTGGTTCTCCATTTTTTACGTCGTGTTACCAACAAAAAGTACCAACATCACGATTCATAAGCGTCCAACAACAACAAAGACGCTGAACCTATATTTCTAGAAGTCATTGGAACATTATGAACAAGTTAAACATAAGTTCCCCGATTCACTATAGGATTTTAATTTTTTTGTTTGTTTGTTTATTGAACTTAATTACCGATTTGCTGGACACGTATTGCTGAGAAAATTATAATAAAATTGTCCATGCTGAAATGGTTCAAAGCAAATAGTTCCTTCTGCAAATGCATTGTACTTAAGTGAAATAAACTGTGCCGGTGCAGTTATCCTTTCAAGTCCCAACCGTGTACAGTATGTGCCATACTGGCCTGTGGTGTTGTGGTGTTGCTGCCTCAGCGTTGTCCCCAGGGATCTGTTGAGGTCGAGATTTGCACTGACCACCTCCGCGAGACGAAATCGATAACGCCTCGAAGAGGTGACATTTTCTTTCAGCGTGTCCCTCACTTTTTTTTTTGTCCTGTTGCGCAGGGGTTCTGCGGGATACTGCTTTGTGGAGCTGGCAGACGAAGCAAGCGTCGACCGCTGCGTTCAAAGACTAAACGGAAAATTGGTTCCTGGCTCAAACCCGGTATGGCCTCATTACGAGTTGCATAATGTCAACAATTCTCCATTCCATATGTGAATACGACTGACCTTTCCTTTTTCTTCAATGGTATTCTGTATTTTAATAGCGTCACACCATCATCATAGCGAGTCGATAGTAGAACTCAATTAGCAAACGTCCTCCATTTGTCGTGGTCGAAGCAAAATGCTTGCTCCTAAGTTCACGCGTTGTGGTTTTCCTTCATAAAAAAAAACAAAACCCCAAAAAAGAGAGGCTTGGTTTCAGCGTTGAGCCCGTAGTCCCATATTAAGTGTATTTTCCCCTTTTCTGCAGGCAACACGTTGTGCGGCATGTATGCATTTAATGCGTTGGCATGCGTGAGAACAATTTGACCGTGAATTAAGCGGCACCCGAGGAAACGTAGTCTAGGGATGCATGAAAGTACCGCGACCAAATTACTGTCGGCCCTGCGAGCCGGCCAAGCGGCCGTGCTCCGCCATCCACGCTGGCTCGTACCCGCTGCCGAGAGGCGGCTCGTACGTGCGTGAACTTGTTTGAAGCTGGTGAATAAAGTCTCTGGTAGCAACTAACTGAGGAATGGGCTAAAGGCTGGTCTAGGTGGCGGAGGTATGTAAACACAAATAACCTGAATGACATCTCTTTTGATTCCCAGCAATATCAGAGCTATACTACAGGACTTGGCCGAGATTGCGGTTGTCTAAGTGTCTTCTCTTTTCCCATCCGCAGCCTCGAAAGTTTAAGCTAAACTTTGCCACCTATGGGAAACGACAAGAGGCGGGGTAAGTTGGAGAAATGGCACCGTTCGTGTCCTTCTCGTCTCTTCTGCCGGACTCGCCACTGAGAATAGGTGGAGACCATTTCACGTGTATCTTTGGCATTCACCAAACGGTCTGAAATCTGTCAGAGTGGCACCAGACACATGGAAAGCACGAAGGGCCGCGGCCATCTGAGGACCGGGATTTGGCGGCATTCACTGAGCCGCCGTCCCGTTTTATGCAATCACGAGTATGCAAAGAAGCTCGTGGGAATCATTTTCAATGCACGTGAAATGCCGAATCCTTGGCGGGGACGAGAATGCCCCGGGCGCTACATCGATACATAACAGAGGGGAAGACTTTGATTCTGTCCGTTCATCTCCAAGGCCGGAGTTCTCCGTCTTTGTGGGCGACTTGTCCTCCGAGGTGGACGACAGCCAGCTCCACCAAGTCTTTAAGAGCTTCCCCTCCTGCAAGGGGGCCAAAGTCGTCACCGACCAATGTGGCTACTCCAGGTACGTCAGCTAACCGCGGCAGGAGCAATTCCGGTTGAATGAAATCTTGCCTCGGATATGTGCTGTATACCGGTGGTTCTCAAAGCTTTGGACACCAAGGGCCAGCCCCAAAATGTTGGACCACCAAGGTGGCAGTTTTGTCCCCCAGGAGTAGTTCCCTGATCAGAATTGAAATGTGCAACGGCGTCACATTAATTTGTACAAAATAGCAAGACATCACGGTTCCCTCGCAAAGCCATTTGCTTTCTCCAAATTGCTCGGACAGCTCTTAAAACGAAATAAATGCACGAGTCGCTGAACACGGCTGGGACAACCCGGCCGCAAGCCTTTCAGAATCCGATTTGTTAGCCCGGTATGCAAGAAACACACGATGAATTGACTTCTCGGTTACAACCCCTTCAAAAAGACGACAGGGATATTAATCAGCAACGTGGGGGAGACGGAACGAGAAGCCCGGTCGGTCACTCGCATCAGATCTGGAAGGAAAACCATCAGGAAGACGCGACCCGATCGATTCCAAGCCAGAGAAAAAAAACAGCAGATGATAAAATGAGCCCCTACGCGTGGGAGCTCCGACAAGCACCGCGCCACGCCACGTGACGTCTTTTTGGTTTTGTCACCCGACGTCATATTTTCTGCACGTGGGCTTGTGGCGTCGACATTCGAAGGCGCTTTCAGTTCTTGCAATCTAAGCACGTACGTAAAAAGTTGGGATTGAACCCAAAAGCCAAACTGTAGTCTGAACGTCACCCAGCGCAATGCAGACAGCTCTCGAAACGAAATAAATGCACGAAAGACGGGAGTGACTAGTATGCGGCGCCAGACGGGCGGTGGGAGTCCAAAAGTGAACACGGGACGATATCCTTGCGCGTGCCACACCAGAGGAATGACACTTCTTTTGGGCGACACTTTGTTCCATTTCTTCTTCGACTTCCTTTTGATGTTCGGGTAAGCCGCTTTAAAAAAAAAAAAGTTTTCCAAGGGGAATTTTGGACCTCTTTTGCCGCCTTCAGAGATTCACTCTCTCCGTCTCTTGACTCGCCCGGAGAATTTGAAATGCAGCTCCAGTCGGTTGCCTTCATGGCCTCCCAGAAAATCCGAACTCTCAGAGCTGACGGTGTGGCAATATTCCAGGCATGCGTGCCTCGCTCTTGAGAATCACCGGTGTACTTAGATGTGATCGATCAGTATGATGACAAAGCGTGTAATCGTAATTTGTTTTTGTTTGTTTGTTTGTTTCTGTCGTCTTGTAGCTTCTGGATAACAACACAAGGGACCTCGGTCACTTGCGACGTGCATTTTTTTTTACTCAAAGCCTGAAGAAGTGTTTTCTTGTCATGCTAAAACTATTGTTTCCCCCATTTAGGCTAAGCAAGAGCAACTCACAATTGAAGTGATGCTACTTCATGTTAAAAGTAAAACCACAAGTTTTCAGTTCTACCATAATAATACCCAAATATTCATATATCTCTCTCTCAATATCTGTTCTCAATATCACTTGCTTTGCAATCACAAGTACGACTTGTAGCCCGGCGCCGAGAGGAGGTCTGACTCTTGTCTCGCTCGCAGAGGTTACGGCTTTGTCAAGTTTGGAGATGAGAATGAGCAGAAGAAGGCAATCGAGGAATGCCAGGGCACCATGCTCGGGGGAAAGGCCCTCCGACTCAGTCTTGCCGTGGCAAAGGCGTAAGTATGCTTTCCCTCTTCGTCGTCATTTGGCTTCGAGGCCGGAAAACTTCGGGCTGAGCGGCATTTGAAACGCGTCCATCCACCTTGAAAGTGGACGACGCAAGCGTTTGCCGCTCACCGGTCCCACCTGGAAATGACACCTTGAAGCCTTGTATGCTCATAAAGGCCTTGTGAAAGTCGGAATGGGAAGAATATCCAATCTTACAAAAAGAACGAACGCCCACTTTATCTTCGTTCATCGCAGATTTTTAATTGGGCCTTTTTTTTGTTGCAAAATATAGATAAATCTCAATTTAGATTTGTGCACCTTCAGAGTCTAATCTAATTTTTTTTTTCCCCCAAGATTGCGCCCGAGTAGGCAGCCTTTGGCAAGTGCTCTTCAAGAGCCTTGCTTTTTTGTTCTTTTTTGCTGTTTTTGTCTTTTGTTTTGTCACATGTTGTTTGTTGTTTCATTGTGTGGACCTGATATGGACTGTTTTCGGCGCTTTTTTTGGCCACGACATTCGTCAAAGGAGCAGTATCTGTGCTTGGTGGTTGCGCCTTCTCGGCAGCACGCCTGTACCAGCACAGATTTTGATTGGGAGGAATGTCGGCGCCATTGACTGTCGGTGCTGGACAGACCTGGGGACGCGTGTGTTTTTTGCGCCAGTAATGGGCAGCATTTTTCACAACCCCGATTTGTTCAGTGGCTATGTCGGCGCTGTTGGACAGTCGGCGTTGGTGCGGCTGGATGGATGGCCGCTGAAGTTGAGGATGAGGAGAGAAGAGCGTTGGCGAAGAGCGCCGATGCGTATTTGGAACCGTGAGTCGCCGCTTGGAATTGAAATGGATTTCCAGGGGACAGGAGAAGTGAACCAATCTCTTTTTTTCGTCAATGGATGCTACAGCTTCTTGTTGACTTTGAAACTTAGCTTGTAGCCGACGTGTGCACATTTTGAGCATGACGTCTCTGATCCACTGGTTAAAGGACACTTTGATTCTCTCCTCTTTCATCTCAAACCGCTTCAAACAACAAAGCGTGTGACGGAAAAGTGGTTAGGACTGCACGACTGTCCGTGTTTTATGTTATGTGTTGTGTTCATTATTTTACTTTATGTTAACTGTTTTGTAAAGCGCTTTGTTACAGCTGCCGCTGTTGTGAAAGCGCTATATAAATCAGCATGTATTGTATTGTATTTTGAGCTTTGCATGCCTTCTCCTTGACTTGTTGTGCAGCCAGAAGACGAGCACCTGGGTGGGCCCCAGTGCCAATTACCCGGCCACCTACAGTCAGCCGCCATCCAGTTATTATGGGAACCCCAACGGCGCGGGGCAAGGTTACTACTCTCAGTGGGGCAGCTACGATCAGTACGGCAGCTATAACAGCGGCGCCTACGGCGGCTACAACGGCGGCTACAACTACAACTACGGCCCCTACGGATACCCGCCGCCCAGCCACGCGGCGCCGCCGCCGCCACCCGCGGGCTTTCCGCCTCCGACTTCCGACGCCACCGGAAATGCGCCGGTATGTGAGATTGCTTCGCCTACAAAGCCATCCGCGTATTTGCGGAAAGACGCATCGGGGCAGCGCTTCCCCCGCGTTTTTACATCCAAGTAATAGCACTCGAAAAAAAAAACACCCGGCTCTCCGAGGACAATCATCCCGATCGGCATTGAAATTGAAATACTGTTGTGGATCAGTTGACGTCCTCATATTCTGAATTTCCATTGGTCCACAGCAGAGTCAAGAAGAGACGGCCGGCGGCGAGGACAACGCGGAAGGTAACAAACGCTCGAGTCTCTCACTTTTACCGTGCACGTGAAAGCCTCTTCGTTGTCCGATGACACCCACGGTTGAACGCCGGTGGACCCTTCGTCCGGCGGCTGTTGATAACTTCGGAAATCCAAAATCACTTTGGATGCTCCTCGTTATTTGGATCATTATCCCCTCTTACGGCCGCAAGATCATTTCGTAGCGCTAACGGTAGGCTGAACGTTAACGACCCTTGAGCAAAAAAAATGGAACTCGCGCACATTTGTTCAATCATTTTGAGGGGACTATATTTCTCCAGCGGCCCGATAGTCCAGTGGTTAGCACGTCGGCTTCACAGTGCAGAGGTACCGGGTTCGATTCCAGCTCCGGCCTCCCTGTGTGGAGTTTGCATGTTCTCCCCGGGCCTGCGTGGGTTTTCTCCGGGTGCTCCGGTTTCCTCCCACATTCCAAAAACATGCGTGGCAGACTGATTGGGCACTCTAAATTGTCCCTAGTGGTTGTTCGTCTCTGTGTGCCCTGGGATTGGCTGGCAACTGATTCAGGGTGTCCCCCGCCTACTGCCCGAAGACAATTGGCTCCAGCACCCCCCGCGACCCTAGTGAGGATCAAGCGGTTCGGAAAATGGATGGATGGATGGATATATTTCTCCATTTCCTGAGACACTTGCTCCTTTTGCGAGTACAAATCAGCAGGGGCTCGACGGCGCCCGGGCGGTCGGCGTGGACAGAAAGCGTCTTTGGTTGCGTTTGCCTCTGCCCGGCCGGCGCTTACCGTTTGGCGTTTTGCAGTGCCCTTCCAAGAGTGCGACGTGGAGCAGTGGAACGCGGATTTGATGCAGCGCAGCGAGGAGCTCTTCGATGCCTTGATGGACTGTCACTGGGAGCCACTGGATTCTTTTGACTCTGCCGTCCCGTTACTCTCCTAATCCATTTGAATCGGGCCTTGATTTCCGCCGCTCATTCGACCCCCCGGGACCGCCGCACGTGTCTTTGCCCGCCTGTCCAAACGCCGACCCGCCGCATCGAGCTCCCGAGCGTCGTCCTGAAAAGATGCGAGTACGCTATGTGTTGATCGTTTAACCTTGTTGGTGAGATCCGGTCTCACGAGGAGGAGTGAGGTGACGTGAGCCCCTCGTGCCGCCGTGTGCGCCAAAGTACGCGGGGGTCACCTTGCCGGATGTTCACATTGGCCGGAGCGGCGCATCCGAGTTGGGTCGAGGCTCACTGCAGAAAACGGTACAAATGATGCCATCGATTCTTGGGACGCTCACTCCGGGAAGGCGCTCGTTTTGTTTGGGCACACGTGGGATTCTTCTTTCTTCAGGCAGGTTTTTGCGAAGGACCCCTTAATGAGGTCGCGATTGAACTTCGGGGAAGCTTGACGAATGGTATGTTTTTGTTTTTTGTGCTTTTTAAACTAACCTTGTCGTATGAACGCCTTGACCGTCGGCGTATTAATACTTGATGGCGTTGCCGTTTTCTGCCTCAAAGGATGGATGTCACAGCTGCATCCTGAACTGTTGATTGGGATGAGGCTTTTTTTGGGTGTAGAATACCGTAGATATTTTATCTTTTCTGAAACCGTTTGGTCAATAAAACTTGCAATAGGGTCGCCGGGCCTGGTCATTTTAAGACCGAAAAGGTCAAAGAGCTTGCGATTTACAACTATACATACAGTACATCCTGATTTATATTGCGCTTTCACGACAGCTGCAGCTGTAACAAAGCGCTTAAAATGTAAAAAGTAAAACAATAAACAACACAAACGAAAGAGGACTTCCCTCGCCAACCGAGCACATTGATTCAGTAGCTTATCGAGCATGGAAACGCCACTTAATGGGATGCGTGAAAAGTTATTGTTTAATGAACATCAGCTATAGTACGCTTTCCTCTTTTGTTCAACATTCTCACACACATAAACCAAATGTTTCAAAGTCAGACTTGATGAGAGTCTTGTAGAATATGAGAGAAATGATCAGCACCCGTGAAAAGTAGAGCAACAGATGTTTTTGTTTTGGGGGTTTTCCCCCAAAATTGTCCGATAAAATCAGGGAAGGACGACAATGACGGCTCACGTCAATGAATCATCCCAATCGTTGAAATTCTCTTGATAGCGACAGAGACTCAACAGATGTTTGCATCGCTAATCCGATTTTCGTTGCTTGGTCTGAACAACTCGTTTTGTCTCAAAGTGTGGATTTTGAGCTGCTGGACAAAATACTGTGCGTCCCAGCAAGTCATTGAGGCAGTGTCTCAAATGTGATTTCAAACATACTCAGCAAACACCACTCACATTTTCGGCGTGGCAGTCTCACCAGTTTTCACATCCCGTTTTTCTTCCGCGGTCACCCCCAGGGGTAGGAGCCCACAATCCTTCCATCACTCGAGTTTCCACTTGCGCCCTGACTCGGGATCTCCGTGTTCCGAGGCGGTCTTAGTTTTGCAACAAACCGAGTCCAGGTCTCCCAGGGCAGTACCAGCAGGGACCCTGGCAGTACCACCCCTGATACAATCCCCTCCAACTCAGACAACCCAGAGCCCCTCCTAAGAGCTGAGTGGGGAACTGGGGGAAGTAGGCGAGCAGACAGACGAGCAGGAAGAGCCACAGGCTGAGCAGGAGAACGCAGAACAGGAAGAGGATCCTCAGCGGGCCGTCGGAAACCCCACCCCGGCACAGGTAAGGGCCAAACACCGCCGTTTCTTCGGCGAGCAGGAGGCAACAGAGACACAGGAGGAAGACGTCCTGGGAAACCTCATATCCTCTCCACAGCATGCCGGCTTTGAGGCATTCCGCCTTGCTCGCCCCTTCTCGCAACACCAAGAGAGGAAGCGGATCGTCGCCGGTTTCCGAGCTGCCCGGAAGATGCTCGTAGCAGCTGCCCGTCGCATTTTCCAGCGCGTCGAGAAGTTTGCAGAAGACGAACCAAAGTCCACCGGCCGCTGCGAGCCGGGAGAGATGACGGAGTGACAGCGAGAGGGAACGGCGGGAGGAGAAGGACAAAAGGAAGACAAAGGCGCCGACAAAGACGCACGTCCATCCCCAGCCAGACTTCAAAAACATCCTGGAAGGACATGAGCCAGAAATTAC